>NC_064922.1:538602855-539234521 GCF_023897955.1 Schistocerca gregaria
AGATGCACCACCCCTAGAGACTGACGTCCAATTCTGCTTTCACGTGACATTTCAGGGTGATAGGAATATGACCAACATGACAAAAACGAGACCGAACCATGGATTTCAAAGAAATGTGAGCACAAAAATTAGTACCACACACTATACCATCTGAAAAAAAGTCTGACAACTCCTCACACAGTGTTTCTAATTGAGGTTACAGTATCTGATCAGACACAAGGTGAGCAGCATTGGTGGTAGAAAATCCAAATGTCTGAAATAGGTCCATTCAGAACAAGTTCTCAACACTGGCATCAGCAGCCACTAAAAATATAATGGAACGAACCACTGACATGTAAGAGGCAGGTGCCATAAAATGCCCCAACAGCACAGTGTTATATTTGTTATAAGTCACCAACTTCCACTTGCCTAGTGTCAATGGCAGCAAGCCTAAACTCTCAAAGGTTTGAGAATTCAATAACATCACTGCAGCACCTGTGTCAACGTGTAGCCAGAGTGCTTGGTGAAAAACACTTAACTCGATAAACAACTTGAGAGAAATCACAAGCAATGGAGTAACACAGTTTACATCCATGTCCATATCCTGAGCTACCTTCGGTGAACAACACATGGAGATATTCCTCCGGCAAGAACTACAAGCACCCCAGAGTGTAGGGCACACCAAATTTTTATGCTGTACGAAACATAAAGGGCAAGATGGAATCAGAGAACACTGATGCTGGTGGTGTGGCAGTCACGGCTGCTTGGACCAGCCTTGTACAAGCAGCCCAGAGTGTAGGGCACGCCAAATTTTTATGCTGTACAAAACATAAAGGGCAAGATGGAATCAGAGAACACTGATGCTGGTGGTGTGGCAGTCACGGCTGCTTGGACCAGCCTTGGTATGCTCGACACTGGGCGTGCATGTTTCCACCGCCATTGCCACTTCCTGATGTAAGATGTCTGTTGTCCTAGTGGGCACATCTTGTGACACTACTGCCACATCGCCTCACACTTCAATTTCGTTACCTGCTGTCCAAGAAATTTCAAAAGATTGTGCTACCGTATTTACTCGAATCTAAGCCGCACCTGAAAAATGAGACTCGAATTCAAGGAAAAAATAATTTCCCGAATCTAAGCTGCACCTGAAATTTGAGACTCGAAATTCAAGGGGAGAGAGAAGTTTTAGGCTGCACTTCTAAATAGAAACAAAGTTGGTCCATTGTAATATGAGACACAATTTAGGTCAAATGAATGATGATACAGCTACATTAGTTTGGTTCGATAGTAAGCTTAGCAGTTGAGCTTTGCCAGGTAGCCATTGTTATGTGTCAGGCGCTCCGTCCGTATTTATACGGGTACCCTTCCGTTTTCACGTGCTTCGTCTGGTTTGAATTGATTGCTTATTTTTCTTTGATCTGATAAGTGCCGTTCTCTTTGTTATAGGTGTTTACGTCACTCTAAGCTGAAGATGTGTCATGCATTGTTTGTCGCATTTTGATGATGAGTGTTTACGGCCTGTCGCCGCTTGTGGCATGGCTTGCTTTTGTGCATGCTACCGCTGCTTACAACTTTTAAAAAAAAGAGAGATAGATAAATCGTCTCATTAGCGAAACAATGGCAAGAGACTGCTATTTGTTGTTATTTACACTGTTGCTTTCTTTGTGTATTACAGAAGATGTTATGAATGAGAATTTAGTGAAAATCTTTCTCCATTTGAAAATTTGCAGATGCCTCTTTAGTACATTACATTTTACACAGAAATTAGAGTCATCTTAGATTTAAAAATCTAGTCAATTGCCGTGCTTCATTTCTGACTGTATCACTATTATGCATAAGAATAATACGAATAAAGACATGACATGATATGTATATTCTTCCGCGTTTACTGTTGTCTCACTCTAGTTTCGTAGTTTATTAGGCAGACAGAATTTAAATGAGATAGCAAACATAAAAGAATACATGGCAAAATGTGTATATTCATATTATTCTTATGGTGAAGAGAACACTGCATGTGATTCACAATTCATAAAAGTTCCTATTAGCAATTGTCTCTTGTCACAGGTAGGAAAAAATTCAGAACATAGAGTTGGCCATATTGACAAACACCCCTAACAGTCTTGCCAGTCGGATTTTCGTAGTACATTGAAACACTGCAACAATCGAAGATGAACAATACGGAATTTGTATTTACTTCGATGGATAATGTATGAAAATGCAGTGGTTGAAACTCGGGTCGGAGGAAAAAAATCTCGTCTTCCACCTTTTTTTAAAAATTTATTTACTGACTTGGAGGTTTTGGCGCCAGTATTTATCTTTGTGCCTGCAAAGCATGCCTGTGTAGCACTACACATATTCGACGGCAGAAGTTAGTTGTGGTGACACTTACCAACATTTTTCAGAAATTCCCCTTACTTTGCACTCGATTCTAAGCCGCAGGTGGTTTTTTGGATTAAAAAAAGTGCCTCTTAAATTCGAGTTAATACGATATTTGGAAATTTTCTGCAGGGGTGGGGTGGAGGGGGGGGGGGAATAAAGCCTTCTGGTGCACTTCCTTGTCCAGTGTTAAACAGATAATTGTGTCGCACACCATAGTCATAATGGGTATCAGTAACGAATTGACACTTACGGCTAAGATTGTGAAGTTCGGCTGCTCAGGCTCTGTATGAGTGATCTGGTTTCTTGCGGCATTGGTAGAATTCAGCTCTTGCTTCTGTGACATGCATTTGTTTGCAATGGTATTTTGACAATTAACTGCACATGTGATCAAAAGTAAGAGCTGAAAATTCTTTTAAAGGAGGAAGCTGACCAGTATTTGATACACCTTAGGCGGAATCTATGAGAGGAAGAAGACATTGCAGAAACTGAAGTCTGTCACACCTAAAGCCAAAAAATGCTATCTGAGTCTCTCTCTCTCTCTCTCTCTCTCTCTCTCTCTCTCTCTCTCTCTCTCTTTTTTTTGAAGCTTCCCAATCTTCAGCTGAATACTCATACAGAGCAAAAGTGAGTGGGTAGACCAGTGGAACAGTACCCTATCTGTCAATGGAAGCTGAGGAAGTAGTCACTGCCGAAGTAAGCTGTTCAGTCAGGGCTGGTAACAAGGCATCCATAATGACTAAACCAGATGAAACTGCACTTGAAGACTGCATACATGAAACCATTCCAAACTTGTCACCAATTGTCTAGTAATCAAGTAATACTTGAAACCGATCCAAATAACACAAATATGGCTGTATTCATAAATCTCTGAACAATAATGGAAATAAGCCCCTCGTGACTCCACACACAGGGCAAGACAAAAGACTCACACAGAAGGTGCAACATAGGTGATACACAGAACAACTGATGTGAGTGGTACAACCTAAAGGAACATAGTGTGAGTGAGTCCTCACTGCTCCGTGCATATATGGGTGGAAGTCACCAGTAGAGCATGCAGCAGAGAGCATGCCATGTGCACGCTTCCTACAGGTTGCCTCTAGCAGCTGGCCCAATTTGACACAATTGTCAGTTGATTTAAGTTCACACACACACACACACACACACACACACACACACACACACACACACACACAGAGTGACAATACACTTGGTGCACGCACACTTGTGTGCACTAGCAGCAGGATACTGCATTATTTGAAGACAGAAAGGGAACTACATTATCAGACATGCTGTGAAATACCGAAGACTGTAATACAGACATAAAGCATATGCATTCTCAGAAAAAGATAGCTACATCAGGTAATAAAATAAAGACAATATGAGATATAGCGAAAGAGGAGTTAAACTAGAGGTGAAGTGGAGAAGATTGCATTAGAAGTAAATGATACATTGCTAACAGTTGTGTGCAGTTTTGTGTAACATTTTAATAAGTATTTGGTGAGTGTTACTGAAAATATCAGTTCACTAGATGCTGCTATTGAATGTCTCTGATCAGACATTACAAACAACTTCAGTAATATGAATATGACCCTTGCTATGATAGGAGAAGCAATGTCCACCAGAAAATCTTAAGAAGTACAAATAACTAGTGGTTGTGGTAAAACATCAGTGAAATTAATTGAAGGGCCTTTTTCAGTGTTTAGTATTATGTTATTTGTGTAAGTAATCGTTCATCACTGGAACATTTCCCAGTTGGCTGAAATTAATTCTCTATACAGAAAAGGTGATAAAGAAGTATCATCAAACTAGCATCCAGCTCCACTTTTGCCAGCAGTCTTGAAAATTTTAGAAAATATAATATACACATGACATCTGACTGCAAATGATATCTTGTCAGGGTCACTGTGTCGAGATTTTTAAAGTCTTATTGTATTGAGAAAGCTATTTATACATATAACAAGAATGTACTCAGTTTATTGGACAATAAATTGCAGACTATTGTTGTATTCTGTGATCTGTCAAAGACATTTTTCTAAACAAATGTAGTTTTAAAAAGATCAGTTAATGAAATTTTCATGGACATTAATGAATGATTCCTAGCCTATACATTGTCACTAAACTTTGAAAAGACCCATTATATGTAGTTCAGAACTTGTAAGAGGATTTCTCCCAATATATTTCCAAAATATGATGACAAGTGGATATAAAATGTTGTCGTACTTAATTTGTGGAGTTACAACTAGATAACAAATTCATTTCGGAGGAACATGCCGTATTGCCAGTGCAGTCAGGCAAGGTTAGGAGCTGGAAATGTTCACTACACCTCAACCAATTTCAGGAAGATTAGGAATGTGCAGAGTGTTAGGAAGAAGGAAGTGCTGCTGATGGGTAGTAGCCATGGGTGAGATGTAGGTCCTCTGTTATAACACAGCTGTTACTACTGCAGTGTTGGAACTGTTGAGGCATATTCTTACCAGCACTTGCTGTTTTGTATTCACTGGATAGGCAAATGGTGAACAAGAAGTACAGAATCACACAGTCCAAGTGTAGACTGTGTCCAAGGCAATAGTTGTAAATGGAAGGCAGCTGGCTTAATATGCAGATCATACATCAGAACTAATGGTGGCCTTGGGAGATCCAGCCATGACAGAACTCTTCCATCTAATGTGCAACATGTATGAGACAGGCAAAATACCATCAGACTTCAAGAACAATGTAATACTTCCAAAGCAGTTCCTTTGAAAGTTACTGAACTATCGGTTTAATAAGAAATGGCTGCAGAATACATTTATAGCATTTGTAGACTTAAAGAAAGCTTTTGACAATGTTGACTGAAATACTCTCTTTGAAATTCTGAAAGCAGCGTTGGTAAAATACGAGAAGCAAAAGGCTATTTACAACTTGTACAGAAACCAGATGCAATTATAAGAGTCAATTTGCATGAAGGTGAAACAGTGGTTGAGAAGGGAGTGAGACAAGGTTGTAGCCTGTCCCCAATGTTATTCAATCTGTACATTGATCAATCAATGAAGGAAACCAAACACAAATTTGGAGTAGGAGTTAAAGTTCACAGAAAAGAAATAAAATCATTGAGGTTTGTCGATTACATTGTAATTTTATCAGAGTCAGCAAAGGGCTTAGAAGAACGGTAGAATGGAATAGACAGCATCTTGAAAGGATGACGAGGGTGAACATCAACAAAAGCAAAATTCAGCTAATGGAATGTAGTCAAATTAAATCAGGTGATGCTGAGGGAATTAGATCAGTAAACGAGACTCTGAAAGTAGTAGATGAGTTTTGTTTTCTGGGCAGAAAAATAACTGATGGCAGCCAAAGTAGAAAGAATTTAAATTGTAGACTGGCAATGGCAAGAAAAGGAAGACAGAAATTTGTTAATATATGGTAGAGTTAATTAGTTAGACATAATGCATACCTCAAGTATGTCTAAAATTTGAGTAAAATGCTTACCAGAGCCATAAAATGTTAATATAGGAATTCCTCTGAGTAAAATTTTAGGACCAATACTGTTCCTGCTATACTGCAGTGACTTTCCCACTAGCATTAGTCATGGGGAGAAAATTCTCTTTGCTGGTGACAACAGTATTAAAGTCACTGAAGGAACAAGGGAACTCCTCATAGAGAAAGCAAATAAAACCCTCAAGAATGTTTACAATTGGTCAATAAACAATAAAGTGACACTAAACCTTAGG
This sequence comes from Schistocerca gregaria, assembly GCF_023897955.1. Classification (NCBI taxonomy): domain Eukaryota; kingdom Metazoa; phylum Arthropoda; class Insecta; order Orthoptera; family Acrididae; genus Schistocerca; species Schistocerca gregaria. The sequence goes on from NC_064922.1 coordinate 538,608,924, forward strand.
AAAGCAAATGCCATGAATGTGTGTTTGCAGAGGGAAAGTGACACTATTAAATTAAATGTAGCTGTAACATGTATAGACAGTGTAACAAATGCAGAATTTGTAGGAATGAATATTGATTCACAGTGTAAGTAGTGTGAACACAGAAAAATACTTTTAATCAGAATTTTGTTAGCATGTCTTGCCATTGGAGCCCAGCCATCGGTGTGTAACAGCCAGTCTTTTAATTATACACTAGTTAAATGTACACTTAGTTCTTAGCTACGGCATTCAATTCTGGGAATCAAACGTATAAAATCTGAACATAATTTTCAGTTTGCTGGATAGGTCCAAAAGAATAACCAAAAGTAGTAGTTGAGTTCATTGTAAAGATCTGTTCAAAACACTGGGGATTTTAACTGCACCTTGTGAATACATTTACCAAACAGTTACACCCATCAAAAATAACACTGGTAATTACTGCACAAACAGCTTTGTCCATGACTGTGGGACAAGATCTGAACTGGTCTTAGGCTTACAAGAAACAATAATCAGAAACAGCAAAACAACATTTTCTACTAAGGAATACAGCTGTACAATAAATTACCATAGGTGGGTAAAGAAACTGCTAAAATAAAATAATTTAGAAAGGCCGTTAACAAGTACATGTTAAGAAATACGTTCTGTATGTTGAAGGATTATTTAGATAACACAGAGTAAGGGTTTGGTAAAAAAGTAACGCAAATAAATAAATAACAATAACAAAACATCATCATTCCACATGATATTTTCACACTATATTTTTTCCTTCTGTTTTTTTTTTCCTTTTCTGTGAAAACTTACTCCCAAACTTATGCAATGTATAATACTAACTCCTTATCCTCTTTCTGAGCTCAACATCTCACTTGTTATAGAGGGGTGCTGACTCAGTTTTTAAGGCTAGCAATTGGGAAGTTGTGGTGCGCAAAATGGCCCTGACATAAGCTGATATTGCAGTTAGTGTTATGGAACAGTGTGTATATAATTTGTGCTGTGACTGGGGAGTGATAAATGAATGAACATTGTACAATTAGCCTATCATCATTATTAATTCACTTATTTGTAAAATGGTATTATACACCATGGGTAAACTGAATGATGTAGCACTCTTTTAAACAGGTGGCCATTACTTTGGGAGAATGGAGGCTCCAGTCTTCATTTAGCTACTCTAACTTAGGGTTTCCGTGGTTGCCCTAAATTACTTCTGGCAAATGCCAGGGTGTTCCTACTATAAGGCCATTGCCGACTACCTTTAACATCCTTACCATTCTGAGTCTGTACAGCTGTATATGTGAATTACTATACTTTTGTTGTTTTTATATTGTAATACTAAGACATGTCCAGTATCCTTGTAAAAGAGATCTACAGATAAATAAAACTACTACCGCTATAGGAACTGTTGAAGCTCCTGAACAAACCTTACCTGATGTGCTATACTGTACATGTAAGATTTACTGGACCAATAAATAAAATACAATACAACCTACATTTGCAGTACAGATGTTGTCATGTGTAGGTGATACGAAAATAAAAAAGCTAGCTTACTTTTGATTGCTTTCGTTCCATAATGTCATATGGGATGTTATTATTTTTTTAATCATGTTTGGGGTAAATTGTAAAGCCATTTTAAAGTTTCCCATGACAAAAGCGTGTAATACAAATTATTTGTGTTGTGAAAACAACAGCTCAGTTCATATAATAACTATTAGTCATGTAATCACTATTAGAAATAAGAATGAGCTTCACAAAGACGCAAAGTCACTTCCTTTAGTGTGAAAAGTGTCCATTATTCAGAAAAACACACATTCAATGATGTGTCAACAGGCATGAAAATAAAGAGTTTAACTACGAATAAAGTTCAGTTTCAAGAGTAGCCTAAATGATTTATTGATAGCCAACTCCTTCCACTCCATTATTTTATTATTTTGCTTTTATGGGCTCACTGAACCACTGTAGTGGTTGCTGCTCATCTCCTCCAACAAGTTTATGTATCATTCCTTCTGAATTATCCAATATATTTTCATTAATTTTGGTCTTTTCTGCCATTCCTAGTCTGTAAATACTGTGTGTCGTTTATCTTATTTCTGTGTTTTTCAAATTTGTTTTACAGATCATCCAGCTTGATATCTAATTCTTCCATCTTCTCTTTAATTTCCATGATCCATCCTATTTAATGCTTCAGATTCCAGAGTTTCTCCATAATCTTTCTTGTTAATCTGCTTTCTAGTGTCCTCATGATGTAGATAAAGAAACAAATACTCATTGTACATACAGTATCTGTAATTGGCTCCAGTCCCCTATACACTGCTTCATTTGGCACTATCCTCCATTGTCCCTCTTATTGATGATTTTTATTTATACATGTTCTGGCTATTCTTTTCTCCACTTTCAGGGTTTTGTCAGTTCTGTTTCTCTGAGTGACTTAAAAAAAGGGTTTCACTTGTATGTGTTACCTCTTACTAAACCATTGTCTTGTAGTGTTTTAATTTCATTTTGAGCAACAGTCATATTTATTGTTTGTAGACCATGTTAGTTTTTGAGCCTTTATTTTATTTGTTCTTTCTTGCCCTGCAGAGCTTTAATTTTTTGTTTTGTTTCACTATTTTTATTTTCATGTTGTTCATTGTTATGTTGTTTATTATTGGCAGGTCTGTTACCATCATCTCAGTCTTTTTGTATGATTTCTGAAGTCCTATTTTTTTGTACCATATCTCTTAGGCAAATTATTTGATTTGTGGCTTCGTGTATGTTATTAGCTAGTAATGCTGAGTCATCTGGGAATTCTGAGCAATTTAAATTTATTTGATCTTTCTTGGGATTTTCCTTGTACTACTCTCTCATCAAGTACTCCAGACCACACTTGAAGGGTGGTATTGATGGACAATCACTATGCCGCCGCCCCCCCCCCCCCCCCCCCCCTCTCCCGGGGTTTCACCACTCTTTGATGGGTTTGTGCTTCGCTCCAGAATGAGTCAGTCAGCTTCATCTCAGTCTATGTCTACTAAACATAAACAGAATAATGCTAAAGATTCAGCAACTCTCCCAGCTGCACCTCAATTCTTCTAGGTGTCAGGTAATCCACTTATAATTCAGAAAGGTGTCGATGTAATTGGAGTCCCTTTGAAACCTTGCTCTCACTTACATGGATTTTGCTTCTGTAGACCAATTGTGATCTTCAAACCCAACAACTACTTACAGCTTTACTAATATGTGGCTATTCTGTTTATAGTGACGGCCATTGTACACTGAATTCTTCATGTGGGGTTATTTATATTTGGCTGCTTGATGGTCTGCCCAAGAGGGAAATCCAAAATTCTCTCTCTCAACAACGCATCACTACAGTCCATTGGGTAGTGGAAAAGGTTGATGCAAACTTAGTACCTAAGTGCACTCTTTTTCTCTCAATTGATCAAGTAGTACTTCCATCGAAGAGTTAAGGCAGGCTATGAAGTCATCACAGTCTGAGTGTGCATTCCAAACCCAACACATTGCTACCAGAGCCAATGTTACATCCACACTCGTGTGTCCTGTCACAACACGGCCTAATATGTTATTAGTGGTAGAGATGGTAATGAGGGTGATCACTTGCCACCTAGTCCCCGCTTTATCAATTGTATCTTGATGAGCAGGTGTTGACAGATGTGAAAATTGCCGAACTATCAGTTTAATAATTCATGGCTGCAAAATACTAATCTGAATTCTTTTGTAATGTATCATTCTTATTTATGTAAAAAACCGAGATTACACTTTACTGATGTGTTGTTTTGATTCAGATGTCCATCAATTGATGTGGCACATTGATGATTGTGTCGTGCAGCTGAAACGACACATTTGGGATGTTGTAACAGCCTGGAATGCGCGTCTTACTGAGCTGCTGGCTGCCACAAGACGTCAACGGAAGAGTGGAGGCATCAGTTCAAGTAGTCTTTCTCTTGACATTGAAGAGGCAAGTGTTTAACCTTCTTATTAAACTGATGTTGTTGTTATCATTTTAGCTGTAAGTTAGTTCTAGTCAATTTTGCTGTTATATAGCCACAGTCCAGTTCTAAAAGTTTTGTCTAACATTTCTGTGAATGACTTCTTGACAACAAGGACTTAGAACTTGCCGTATTTTGGTTGCATGCTGTCAAGAATTGGAAGAATCGTCAAGAGACACAACATCAAGTGTGTTTTTTGTTCACCAGCAAAATTGAGGAATTTGTTGTGTTCAGTCAAAAATAATCTTGTCCTTCGGAGATGTGGTGTATAAAAGATCCCACGCCATGGGGAAATCTTATATTGAGCAAATCTTGCAAGATCGTTGCATTGAACACCATTGTCAAACACACGTGGGGCAACCTTATAAATAAGTGGTAGTGGAGTATTCCTGGGACACAGTGCATTGCATATTTTATGAGAAGACTGAAGTTTTCTCCTCAGCGTAATCTTTCTGGAACTGTGTTCTTAAGGAGGCCATACATTCCGCTTTTCAGTTAAGCACTGTCTGGAATCCAGCAGTAGCTGCCTTTAAATTAAAACAGATGAAATAAAAACTTCTGAGTTATAATTTGACACAGCAGACTGCTGTGAATTAATTCATCTTTTAACCACAGGAATATTTGGCAACACAGTCTCTGCCCACAGTCCACATGTGGAGGCCTTTCTGTGACTCTGTCAGAGGACACAATGAGTGCTGCTTTCTTCCAACTGCAAGCATCTTCCCATGCACGCAAATTACCTGCTCCTGGCCTGATAAAATTTGATGCTTCCATACGATTATCATTACTTGCATCTTGTAGCAGTGGCAACAGCATCTCCTATCACCTGAAGTCAAACAGTTGTATCAATGAAATATTGTGGGATTTGCACAATAAGATCTGGCAGCAAACCCGAGAAGTGTATTTGCAAGACTTAGAACTAGCTGCATTGAGACCTCATAATTTGGAATGAGCTATAGAAGAAGAGGGATGATATATCACGATGTAAAGGAGTAAAAAAGGCTGAGATAAAGACAAAAGTATAACTCTAATGGATAGAGAACTAGTATACACACTGAGCAGTGGGGAAGCAAGATACACTACAGTTATTATCTGTTAACTATAAAATACAATGACATTGTCCTGTAGGACATCACACTGTCGCATCTTAAGGTAAACTTTACTATATGCCATCTGTGCCCTGCACTTGTTCATGATATACGACAGATGTTACCACAGTATGTCCATGTCAAGTTGGAGGCAGCCAGTGAGTGGACAGCATGTGGTAGCTTATGAACAGCTGTTCTACAGCACATTTGCACATTTCATGTTCTAATATTGTTTAAGATTTCATCTGAAATATGAGTATTGATTGTGATGACAAAATTATGCTAATTACTCATGTTATACAGATGGCTTTGTCTTCTACTCTGCCTTTTTTTTCCAGGCATTTCTTTTATTTATATAAATGTCAATTTTTCATTGTGTGGAAGTAGTGTTAATGATTTCATCTCAAAAACTGAACCTACATTGTGGTGGCAGACTGATCTGTAGTATAAACTAAGGTCTAGCATAGATTTGAAGGTGAAAGTTTGGTTGTGACTTGGAAAATCCAGTGAATGTGAATACCAAATCTAGATTTTGGTGACAAACTGATACTTAGCACAGCTGATGTCTAGGTTAGCTAGGAAAGTGACAAGTTGGTTGAGAGTTGCCAAAGTCAGTGAATGTGAATCTGTAAATGTAGATTGTGGTGATAAACTTATCTGTAGCTTATTGTGAGGTGTAGCTTAGGTTGAATGGTGATGTTTTGTTGTAGGTTCATGTTAACCTGGAAGCAGACACTTTCATTTTCCAGTATTTTCTGTATGTTTGTGTCCAGAGTCCTGCAGCATGTGTGTCACAATAAAAATATTTATTACATGTTTGTTTGTATTTGCCCCTACAAGTGATGTGTTTTTCTCTGAACACTCAGTTTTATTGCACTGTAACACTTAGTACATTAATGTCGATGTGGTGGTGCAACAACCACTTCTCATTGACGACACCCTGTGCTACTCAGAGAGCAGCTTCACAGTAAAGCCACCAGAGGGCAGCTGCTTCAGGCATTCCAGGACGTTCGTCAGTGTGCACATCGTAGAAGATGCACATATGTGGAACTATCTTTTTCTACCAAAGCTGCAAGCGCAGCCACTCAAAAATTTGTAACTCCATGCCATGGCCTGTTTACTTTGAAGCAGCGGATCTCAAAGCCATAACCTTTCCAGTGTGCATCCGAAGATCACCACTGAAATCATTCATGACTTCACAGCTCTTGCAATTGCCTCACCACTTGGATCTGTGATGGCATTCTGATCGGCTCCCTGAAGAATCACACATAACAGGTGTAGGTGAAATAAAGTTAATTGTTGTATGTTTTTACCGGCCATTCAATTCTGCTGTGGCAGTTCCAGAGTCATTCAAAGGAAGTGTAAAGTCAATAGCATCTAAATACCCAGATCAGGCAATACTAGTTGGAGGCGACTTTAACCTACTGAGTATAGACTAGAATGTCTATGAGTTCATTGTGGAGGGCACAGACCGACAGTCATGTGAAATACTTTTGAACAAATTTTCTGAAAACTGTCTTGAGTAGTTAGCTCGGCAGCCCGCACACTGTGGAAATATCTTAGACCTTGTAGCTACAAATAGGCCGGACCTTATCAACAATGTCAGTGTAATTATGGGGATTAGCGATCATGATGTCACTATAGCAACTGTGATTACGAAAGTTAATAAATGAGACAACAAGAGTAGGAGAGCATTTCTGCTTGAAAAAGCAGATAAGCACTTATTAGCGTCTCACTTAGTGAACTGGCATCACTTAGTTCCAGTAAGATGGCTGTAGAGGAATTATGAGCAAACTTTAAACAGATTGTAAATTGTGGTCTGGAGAGTCATGTGCCTATTAAGTGGATAAAGATTGAAAATACCCACTATGGTTTATAAACAAGATTCAGAGGCTGCTAAGGAAGCAAAGGCTGTCGCACTCTTGGATCAAAAGGGAACGCACAAATGATGACAACTGAAGATTAGTAGAGATTTGTGCGTCTGTGGAAAGATCTATGTGTGAAACAGACAACTGCTACCACGATCACACCTTAGCAAAAGATCTGACAGCGAACCATTCAGTCTGGTGTGGCAGTTGAAGATAGCAAAACAAAAGCCGAAATTTTAAATTTCATGTTCAAGAAATCATTCACATGGGAGAATTGTTCAAACATACGATCATTTGACCATCAGACAAACTCCCATGTGGAAAACATAATAGAAAGCATCCCTGGTGTAGAGAAACAAGTGAAAGATTTGAATGTAAATAAATCACCAGGTCCAGATGGAATCCCAGTTCGATTTTACAAAGAACACTCTACGGCATTGTCACCTTACCTAGTTTGCATTTATCGTGTATCTCTCACCCAGCACGAAGTCCCAGGCACTGGAAAAATCTGCAGGTGACTCCGGTATAAGAAGGGTAAAAGAATGGACCCACAAAATTACAGACCAATATCCCTAACTTCTGTTTGCTGCAGAATTCTTCAACATATTCTCAGTTCGAATATAATAAACTTTCTTCATACTGAGAAGCTTATGTTCATGAATCAGCATGGTTGTAGAAAGCGTCACTTGTGTGAAACTCAGCTTGCCCTTTTCACTGTTTCACATGATATACTGTAAACTATGGATGAAGGGCAACAGGCAGATTCCATATTTCTAAATTTCCAGAAAGCATTTGACACAGTGCCTTGTTGCAGGCTGTTAAGGAAAGTATGAGTATATGCAATAAGTTCAAAGATACGTGAGTGGCTCGAAGACTTTTTATTTCATAGAACCCAGTATGTTTTCCTCAATGCTGAGTGTTTATCAGAGACGAGGTTATCACCAGGAGTGCCCCAGGGAAGTGCAATAGGACCACTGTTGTTCTCTATATACATAAACAATTTATCGGACAGAGTGGGCAACAATATGCGGTTGTTTGCTGATGATGTTGTGGTGTATGGTAAGATGTCAAAGTTGAACGACTGTAGAAAGATACAAGATGACTTACACAACATTTTCATTTGGTGTAATCAATGGCAAGTAGCCCTAAATGTGGAAAAATGTAAGTTAATGCAGATGAGTAGGAGGATCAAACCTTTAATGTTCGCATGCAGTAGTACTAGTGTACTGCTCGACACAGTCAAATCGTTTAAATATCTGGGCATAACGTTGAAAAACGATATGATATGGAACAAGCATTTGAGAACTGTGATAAGGAAGGTGTATGATTGACTTCGGCTTATTGGAAGAATTGTAGGAAAGTGGTTCACCTGTAAAGGAGATCGCATATAGGACACTGGTGTGGGCCATTCTTGAGTACTTGGGATCAATACCAGCTCAGATTAAAGAAAGACATTGAAGCAATTCAGAGGTGGGCTGCTAGATTTGATACTGGTAGGTTCGAACAACATGTAAGTGTTACGGAGAAACTTCTGGAACTCAAATGGGAATCCCTGGAGGGAAGGTGACATTCTTTTCGAGAAACACTACTGAGAAAATTTGGAGAACTGGCATTTGAAGCTGATTGTTGAATGAGTCTACTGCCACTGCACATAAGGACCACAAAGATAAGATACGAGAAATTAGGGCTCATGTGGAGGCATATAGACACTCGTTTGTCCCTCACTCTATTTGCGAGTGGAACAGGAAAGGAAATGACTAGTAATGATACAGGGCATCATTCACCATACCTTGGCTTGCAAAGTATCTATGTAGATGTATATGTAGATGTAGATGTAGAGTGGTAATTGGTGACTATTCCATACTTTTTCCAGGCTGTAGAACTTCTGTTTTGGACTTCAAAATATTTTTTTACTTGCTCAGCAGGAGTTAATTTCATATTCAAAAGGGACTAATACAGCTGAGTTTCATAGCAAAATTTACAAGTTACTTTTCAAAAGAGTGCTTTTTTGGTTAAGTTTAAGTCAAGAAGAAACCTTATGGTGTGCAATTCATTACTGCACTTCACCAGTGACTGTAAGCCATGTTTCTGTTGTAATAAAATTAATTTATGTACATGAGAATGTGTCAGTTGTCAGACAGTGATTAAATATGTTAATTGCTACCTTATTCTCCATGTTGGTTATCTCTGGTGTATCGAAGGTAGCAGTTACTGTTTTGTTTAATAACTTAATATTACTCCTGTGATGGAGACAAAAACATTGTCACATTGTGGCTATACATGTCAAATGTTCCACCATGAAATTTTTCCATGACCACTCAAAACAGATTTTACCAACATGCAGTATGAGGTTTGAGCATAAACAGCTCATTGTAAAGTTGTACAAAATCTTGTGCTACCTTTGATACAGATGCATCTTGTGGAACAATTAGTATTTAAGTATATACTACCAAATGAAACACATGAAAGTATGAAGCAATTATTACATTGCACTTATATCAAGGAGACACAAGATCAGATGTCATCCTACCCCATGCTACTTTGCTACTTTTGCTTGTCTACAGTTTTCTGTAATCATTGCAGACGGGTTTCTTTTAGGGAACGTTCATTTCCAGAGCTATAAGAAACAGTTGTATTAAGATATGCATGATAGGTAAAAGACATGAGAATTTACATTCAAATCAGTACAGCTTTCATCAAGGGCATTTTTGCATGACAGTTTATACAATAAGTGCATATATTGTTTACTTTAATTCACATGTGATAATTCCAGAATGAGATTTTCACTCTGTAGCAGAGTGTGCACTGATATGAAACTTCCTGGCAGATTAAAACTGTGTACCGGACTGAGACTCGAACTCAGGACCTTTGCCTTTCGCAGGCAAGTGCTCTACCAACTGAGCTGCCCAGGCACAACTCACAAGTTCGAGTCTTGGACCAGCACACTGTTTTAATCTGCCAGGACGTCACATGTGATGAATTTGTGATTAAATGACTTGTAGCGTCTGCCTGCAATCTCATTGTGTATATCCAGTACAAAGTAATGTATAATGTGCTTTGTTTGTGAAATGATGATACATGGGTGACATTCATTTCATTGTGTTACTTTAATTCAGGTTAAAGTAAGTGTTCCATCAGGAACAATATGGAATGTTATGTTTCAGTGGTGTTTGCGTATCAGAAGAAAGATAATATCCAGTTTTTATTCAAAATCATCGTAATTAACTTTAAAGGATGACATAGTCAGCAGTTAATAAATATGCACACGAGATTTCATGTTTCACACCTCATCCAGTTATGTGCCATAAAAATGGGTTAAATTTGGTCACTTTTTAAGGTTTTTTATGAATTTTGATGTGAAGATTAAAACTAAATGTTGTAATTGAATTAGAGACCATTTACCTCATAGTGATGTGAAAACATAACTGTAGCATTTTGTTTGCTGTATAAAATTTTTAGCTGTGGTGAAAGTTTCCCAGGAAATGGGGTAACTCTGGTCAGCAATAAAATATTATGAAAAGATGAAGTTACAGCCACCTACATTAGCATTGGTCACTTAAAGTGAACATTATAAGATCACAATAACTTTCTCTAACTGGCTTGCACTAAATGTTGTATTAGGAAATTAAATACACAAATAATTTTATTATTAAGTGAATTGAAAAGTAAGCTGAAACAACATCATAGCCTATAGGTTAAATACAATTCTTTTTATTGGAAGACATTCTTGAAAAGATATGTCATGAAATTTAAGAGTTTCAGAATATAAATTTCTAATTAAAAATAATGATAAGAAAATTAACAGACCTCCACAGAAAGGATGCGAGAACACTGGGTGTTTCCTGTATGAATTTCTTTCGTTTTGTCCTGTAGAAGGTGTAGAGTATATTTTGGAGGCCTGGTGTAACGATATTTTCCTTTTCAAAATCTCTTCTAATGCATTTTGTAAATAAATTTGGTTGCAACTACAATATGCATACCCTCCTACTTTTCATAGGTACTTTCGGCTTCGCCAGCGTTACTCTGATAATTCACATTGTGGATCTTAAAACTGACTTAGCCAAACACTACTTGTTGTTTATGCACATTTTGTGTGTGTGTGTGTGTGTGTGTGTGTGTGTGTGTGTGTGTGTTAATACAGGGTGTTTCAAAAATGACCGGTATATTTGAAACGGCAATACAAACTAAACGAGCAGCGATAGAAATACACCTTTTGTTGCAATATGCTTGGGACAACAGTACATTCTCAGGCAGACAAACTTTCGAAATTTTAAAATGTATCAGGTTTTTTTATAAATAAATATGTCAGTAACTCAAATGTTAATTTGATCTCCATTATACATTACTGGACATGCACCTACTGGCCAGCATGTACACAACCATGAACTATTACCTCCCTTTCATGTGAGAACTGACTCATTCATCATCTTAACAGGAGACATGATTAATCCCATTTCCAGCATTGTTCAACTTGACATTTTTCCCACATATAAAGCTCTTTGAGAGAGGAAAGTATATTCAGTAGAAGCATAACTTTAGATTTGTAGTCTCTTATGTACCCATGCAGACACCAACACGTGTAACTTCTGAATTAGACTGAAATTAAATATTTGACTCTTGGTTTTTCTCTGTGTTATGTGGTATGCTCTTTTTAAAACAGGGTAAAGATGGATTCCATGTACAATGGAAATCAGTTAAAAAACCATCATACTTTAATTGTGTCAGATAATAAAAAAAGTTGCTTGTAATAATAGATTGCGGTTTATTCCCCTTTGCATAATATCAGTTTTCAAAGGGACTGTATTAAGATCTGTGAACGTAATGCGTTGTTGTCATTTGGAATGTCAGTTTGTTATTTACTGTGATGTGGTGTACACATTGCATTGTTTGTTACAGGCAGTGCCACAGGATATTAATGATACAGAGACATGTGAAGGATCCACCAGTCCTTGCTCAGAAGGCCAAGAAGTTGAATGTCTCTCGTCTCCAAGTATGCAAGGGGGCTCTGATATTATTGATGAAGATCTGGCTGAAGATAACTACAATTTGCCTCCAGATACAGTTGTTGGAACTGTGGATGGTAATTTTGATAAAAAATACTTGTCAGAATTTGTTGCAATAAATAGTGTTGGAGCAGGATTTGATTTTGCGCAAGCAGATAACTCTCTTTCGAGAACAAGTTTATCTCTTGTGATTTTTTATATTTACCAAATTTTTAAGATTATAATGGTTTTATTCCATGAGGTTGCGGGTTTGGTAATTATTCTTATTAGTGGCAGATAACTTGTAAAAAATTAATTTACAATTTTTTTATATTGCTATGACATAAACTGCTGCATTAAATATTTTACAACTGCATTACATTTTGCTCAACTTAGCTAAAAACCAAGTCTCATTACTTTTATATTAACCTTCTTCTATCAAAAGGAAAACAACTAACAATAAATTATTGTTAAAAATACAGCATCTGTGGCTCATCATGCAGCTTGTCCTCTTATCATCTATGACCTGCTCAACAGACGCAACAGCGACCAGTCTGTGCTTCACGGCAAACAAACCCCAATTGACTGTGATGCTCGCTGACTCTCACAAAATAAAATGAAATAAAGTGTAAAACAAGAACCAGAACCTTCTGATAGAAAAAATAAAGGTGTTACATACCAGTCCAGTAAAAAAATAACTTCCTCATAAAGAATCAGCATGGGCCAAGGACAAGCCACTCATGAGAAACACAGCTGGTTGCTTGGAAATAACATACGCTCCCTGCTGCCATTGGATAAGCAGCTGCAGCAGCAAGTCATATACTCCTAGCTCACTCATTTGTTACATAGTTTAATTCTTATTTTCTTTGCGTGTTTTTGGTACTTGCATTGTTTAATTCATAAATTTCGTGCATATTATAGTACTTGAGAGTTGTAGCATTGCGTTTTAGTACGTGAATAGTGTAAAATCGCGTAGTCTCCTTCCGCCGCCGAGCAGTGTGTCAGCAGTGCGCAAGTAGCAGCATTACTACATTTACTAGGCAATCTTGTATTTTAATAACTGTTTAAATTTTGTGTTGATTTGTTTGTGATCTCTGTAGATTAATTCAGACTTTCTTTGCACACGTTTTTAGCATGGCTAGGGACTGCAACTGCTGTGTTCGGATGCAGGCTGAGTTGACATCCCTTCGCTCCCAGCTTCAGGCAGTGTTGGCTTCGGTCACACAGCTTGAGGCTGTTGCCAATGGGCATCACTGTGGGGGTCCGGATGGGGGTTTGTCAGGGACGGCCAGCTCGTCCCACGCATCCCCCGATCGGACTGATACTGTGGCTGCCTGGGATACTGCCCACATTGAGGCTGATCCCTCACCTGTGGTAGAGTGGGAGGTCATCTCTAGGTGTGGCAGGGGGCGAAAGACATTCCGGAGGGCTGAACGGAAGGCCTCTCCAGTTTGTCTGACGAACCGGTTTCAGGCTCTGTCTCTGGCCAATACTGATCTTCGGCCGGAGATGGCTGCTTGTCCTGTTCCAGAGGTTGCCCCTCAGTCTGCAAGATCAGGGCAGTCGCAGAGGGTGGGCTTACTGGTAGTTGGGAGATCCAATGTCAGGTGCGTAATGGGGCCCCTTAGGGATATGGCAGCAGGAGAGGGGAAGAAAACAAATGTGCACTCCGTGTGCATACCGGGGGGAGTCTTTCCAGATGTGGAAAGGGTCCTTCCGGATGCCATGAAGGGTACAGGATGCACCCATCTGCAGGTGGTCGCTCATGTTGGCACCAATGATGTGTGTCGCTATGGATCGGAGGAAATCCTCTCTAGCTTCCGGCGGCTATCTGATTCGGTGAAGACTGCCAGTCTCGCTAGCGGGATGAAAGCAGAGCTCACCATCTGCTGCATCGTCGACAGGACTGACTGCGGACCTTTTCCAACACTGACAATGTTGAGTGTTTATGGAAAAAGTTCAAGGCAATCGTAAAATGCGTTTTAGACAGGTACGTGCTGAGGAAAACTGTGAGGGACGGGAAAAACCCACCGTGGTTCAACAAAAAAGTTAGAAAACTACTGCGAAAGCAAAGAGAGCTTCACTCCAAGTTTAAATGCAGCCAAAACCTCTCAGACAAACAGAAGCTAAACGATGTCAAAGTTAGCGTAAAGAGGGCTATGCATGAAGCGTTCAGTGAATTCGAAAGTAAAGTTCTATGTACTGACTTGACAGAAAATCCTAGGAAGTTCTGGTCTTATGTTAAATCAGTAAGTGGCTCGAAACAGCATATCCAGACACTCCAGGATGATGATGATGGCATTGAAACAGAGGATGAAATGCATAAAGCTGAAATACTAAACACCTTTTTCCAAAGCTGTTTCACAGAGGAAGACCACACTGCAGTTCCTTCTCTAAATCCTTGCACAAATGAAAAAATGGCTGACATTGAAATAAGTGTCCAAGGAATAGAAAAGCAACTGGAATCACTCAAAGAGGAAAGTCCACTGAAACTGACGGGATACCAATTCGATTCTACACAGGGTACGCGAAAGAACTTGCCCCCCTTCTAACAGCCATGTACCGCAAGTCTCTAGAGGAACGGAAGGTTGTAAATGATTGGAAAAGAGCACAGGTAGTCCCAGTCTTCAAGAAGGGTCGTCGAGCAGATGCGCAGAACTATAGACATATATCTCTGATGTCGATCTGCTGTAGAATTTTAGAACATGTTTTTTTCTCGAGTATCATGTCGTTTTTGGAAACCCAGAATCTACTCTGTAGGAATCGACATGGATTCCGGAAACAGCGATCGTGTGAGACCCAGAAAATATTAGATACAGGCTCCCAGGCAGATGCTATTTTCCTTGATTTCCGGAAGGCATTTATACAGTTCCGCACTGTCGCCTGATAAACAAAGTAAGAGCCTACGAAATATCAGACCAGCTGTGTGGCTGGATTGAAGAGTTTTTAGCAAACAGAATACAGCATGTTGTTATCAATGGAGAGACGTCTACAGACGTTAAAGTAACCTCTGGCATGCCACAGGGGAGTGTTGTGGGACCATTGCTTTTCACAATATATATAAATTATCTAGTAGATAGTGTCGGAAGTTCCATGTGGCTTTTTGCGGATGATGCTGTAGTATACAGAGAAGTTGCAGCATTAGAAAGTTGTAGCGAAATGCACGAAGATCTGCAGCGGATAGGCACTTGGTGCAGGGAGTGGCAACTGACCCTTAACATAGACAAATGTAATGTATTGCGAATACATAGAAAGCAGGATCCTTTATTGTATGATTATATGATAGCGGAACAAACACTGGTAGCAGTTACTTATGTAAAATATCTGGGAGTATGCATACGGAATGATTTGAAGTGGAATGATCATATAAAATTAATTGTTGGTAAGGCAGGTGCCAGGTTGAGATTCATTTGAAGAGTCCGTAGAAAATGTAGTCCATCAACAAAGGAGGTGGCTCACAAAACACTCGTTCGACCTGTACTTGAGTATTGCTCATCAGTGTGGGATTCGTAGCAGATCGGGTTGACGGAGGAGATAGAGAGGATCCAAAGAAGAGCGGCACGTTTCGTCACAGGGTTATTAGGTAACCATGATAGCGTTACGGAAATGTTTAACAAACTTAAGTGGCAGACTCTGCAAGAGAGGTGCTCTGCATCGCGATGTAGCTTGCTGTCCAGGTTTCGAGAGGGTGCGTTTCTGGATGAGGTATCGAATATATTGCTTCCCCCTGCTTATAGCTCCCAAGGAGATCACGAATGTAAAATTAGAGAGATTCAAGCACGCACGGAGGCTTTCAGACAGTTGTTCTTCCTGCGAACCGTACGCGACTGGAACAGAAAAGGGAGGTAATGACAGTGACACGTAAAGTGCCCTCCGTCACATACCGTTGGGTGGCTTGCGGAGTATAAACGTAGATGTAGATGTAGAACATTTAGATTCCTCTTCCTAGGTATCCAAAATAGCATTAAACACTTTACCACAGTCTGAGCAGACAACACAAGTAGAATCTGCTTGTATATACCTACTCTCAGGTCATCTATGCGATGCATGGTGGGGGGGTGTGTGTGTAGGGGGGTAGGGGGGGGGGAATGCCTTGTGATGACATATTAGTACCTTGTAAAGGTACACCAGTCTGGTGTGACAGTAGAAGACAGCAAAAGGAAAGGTAAAGTTTTAAATTTCACATTTAAGAAACCATTTGTTTAGGAGCATCTTACAGATGTACCGTAGTTTGACTGCAGCACAGACTCCCGTATGGAGCACGTACACAGGCATTCCTTGGCGTTGAAAATCAGCTGCCATAGTTGAAGACAAATAAGCTATCAGGTCCAAAAGGAATCCAAATTCAGTTTTACAGGGAGCACTCTTTGGCACTGGCCCCATTTTCAGGTTGCATTTATTGTGAATTTCTCGATCTGTGGAATTTCTTAAGTGAATGGAAAAAAGTGCAGGTGACCACTGTATTTGAGAAGAGTAACAGAACAGACCCCAAAATTACAGATTAATATCCTTATTGTTGGTTTGTTGTAGAATTATTGAGCATATTCTAAGTTTGAATATAACAGAATGTCCAAAACTGTCCAAATTTGTTACTTTTGATTACATTATGGTAGTGAACAGTGATCAATGTGTTACAAACATGTACTATCAATAACAGTCTTGATCACAATTTATTTATTACGGTGACTGGTTTCGACCACTATTGCGGTCATCTTCAGACCAATGAGTAAGAACCTCTTTCTGGTGGCAAATCACTACTCAAATTGTGTGATTGCCATCAGAAGGAGGTTCTTACTCATTGATCTGAAGATGACCACAGTAGTGGTTGAAACTGGTCACCGTAATAAATAAATTGTGATAAAACTGTTTTTGATAGTAAATATGTCCAAATGTGGTCTAATATTAAAAATAAAGATTCCAAGACTTACCAAGCGGGAAAGCGCCGGTAGATAGGCACAATAAATAAAACACACAAACACACACACACAGAATTTCTAGCTATCGCAACCGACGGTTGCTTCTTCAGGAAAGAGGGCAGGAGAGGGAAAGACAAAAGGATGTGGGTTTTAAGGGAGAGGGTAAGGAGTCATTCCAATCCCGGGAGTGGAAAGACTTCCCTTAGGGGGAAAAAGGACAGGTGTACACTCGCGCACACACACACATATCCATCCGCACATACACAGACACAAGCAGACATTTGTAAAGGCGCTTTCCCGCTTGGTAAGTCTTGGAATCTTTGTTTTTAATATATTTTTCCCATGTGGAAGTTTCTTTCTATACCTAACTGGTGCAAAGTCTGTAGTACTCTGAAGTGCCTTCCATGGAATAATATAATACATAAAATATGTTCCTAAGTGTTACATATTAAAATATATATGAAGATACTAATATTATTAAAAATTTAAAAGAACTTTAAAACCTCCAAAAGTATCTTCTCCTCCTTCCATTTGATGATTGTAGAGCCAGGCATTCAAAGGTGCCCCCTGTGAGTTTAAATAATTTAAGCATAAAAATTCTAAGTATAACACATCAAACATAAATCGCAGGTTTTTTATATCAGTAAAAATATCAAAAGACAACTTTATAAAATTCCGTAAATGTCTTCTCTTCCTCTTATATATCAATCACAGAGTTTCTACTGTGTCAGATCAAACACTGTGCCACACTGAAGTTTCCTCTGTCATGTCTAATTTGCTACTGCTAGTGTGCTGTGGACTGCCACAGCTGATGTTTTCTAAAGCTTCTTATGCCTTCCTATAGTAAGGCTATAACATGCCTGAAAAAAATTTGTGATAGTTACTATCCATGCAGTCACTTTCCTCATTAAGGAGTTTCTCTAGATCTTTCCTTTCGTGTATATAAATTTCCATTTCATTCAGTACATTCAGATAAAGACTTCTTGGTGCTCTGTGTAGCACTTCCATTCGCTCACTTGTTGTCCTAAATTCATGCTTGCTGTCTTTTGCAAGGGCTCCAAATACTGTCTGATCACTGTTACTAGATTTTTCCTTGTACTGGATTTCAAAATTTCATCTCATCTGTCCTATGCAGTTCCTATCACGCACTGCACATTTAATTTTGTACATCGTGAAGTTGCTGTAGTTACTTTGCTTCATTGTATTTGGTCTGTGCTTTAATCCATGCGCCATTTTCCCCTCATTTTGAAATGTCACAGTGATGGTGTTTTTTTTAAAGAACTTTGCAATTCTCTCTGACACATACCCTTTGTATGTCAAAATGACGAATTTCTTCTTAACTCCAATCTTTTTACTTTCTTGTTTATACTGAGAAACTTGTTTTTAATTTTAGTAAACATTTGCATGGCATCTTGTGTCCTATATCCATTCGCTGTAGCTATTTGTTTGATGATATCTGCTTCCATTTGCAACATCCTCTTTGATGGGCAGTCTCATGGCTCTGTTGCACAGTGCATAAAAGTATGCTCTTTTATGTTGGGATGGCTGGTGTGACATCACCCCTGTAATATTATATGAGTGTGGGTGGTGTGAGGTCACTGCTATAATACTATCTGAGCATGTATACTTTCTAAATATCCCGAAGGTATGCCTCCCTCTCTCCCTTCTTACAAACAAATCTAGAAAGTTATTTGCTCCAATGTCCTCAGTTTTTAATGTGAAGTGCATTTTTCGGTGTTGGTCATTTAATATTCCCATTATTTCTACTACTACTTCTTTCCTTCCCTTAAAGAGCAGACAAGAGTTGTACGAAGAAAATAATATATGCACGTTATTTATACTGGAAGGAAATACTTAAAGAGCTCTTGAACAAAGCTTTATACCATAAGTTGAAATTACTGTACACTTTCAAGCATACATAGAATATCAAAAAGTGTGTTTTGCAAATGAAGACAAAGGATATAAGTATTCTGAAGGATGCCATCCTGGCCTCATTAGACACTGTGAACCTTTACACTGATATATCAGTTTCAGAAACTTTAGACATTATTAGTAAGAAACTAATAAGAAACAGGTCAGTGAGCATGAGCGAAATCTTTAAACTTACGGATATGCTGGAGTTCAAATAGCTGTTAAGTGTTTTATCTTCTACAACAAGGTTTTTTTGCAGGACGATGTGTAGGCCATGGGAAATTGCCTATCAAGAATTTTGGCTGAGATTTTTATGACTAACTTTGAGCACATCTTTTTCAGCTCTTTCCAGAAATTAAGGACAAGATGATTTATTACAGATGGTACATTGATGACAATATTCTGCTCTTTAAAGAGAGTAAAGTAGGAGGAGTAGGAATATTAAATGAGCAACATACATAAATGCACTTTACATTAGAAGTGGAGGACAGTGGTGTAGTTAACTTTCTGGATTTGACTGTAAGATGAGAGGGAGGAAGGCATGCTATTATCACCTTTAGAAGGTATAAATGCTTGGATAGTATAGTAAGAGTGTCCTCACACCATGCAGCCCAACATAAAAGAGCATACTTTTATGCAGAGTGCAACAAAGTCCTGAGATTGCCCTTCAAAGAACAGGAATTGCAAACAGAAATAGATGTCATTAACCAAATAGCTACAGCGAATAGAGGTAGGAAACAAGATGTCACATGTATGAAACTTCCTGGCCGATTAAAACTGTGTGCCTGACCGAGACTCGAACTCAGGATCTTTACCTTTCGTGGGCAAGCGCTCTGCCAACTGAGCTACCCAAGCATGATTCACAACCTGTCCTCACAGCTTTACATCCACCAATAACTCATCTCCTACCTTCCAAACGTCACAGAATCTCTACTGTGAAGCTTGCAAGACTAGCCATTCTGGAATAAAGGGTACTGCGGAGACATGGCTTAGTCATAGCCTGAGAAATGTTTCTGGAATGAAATTTTCACTCTGCAGTGGAGTGTGCACTGATATGAAGTTTCCTGGCAGATTAAAACTGTGTGCCAGACTGAGACTCGAACTCAGGACTTTTGCCTTTCACGGGCAAGTGCTCTACCATTGAGCTAGCCAAGCACTGCTCATGACCCATCCTCACAGCCCTCACAGCTTTACTTCCACCAGTACCTCGTCCCCTACCTTCCAAACTGTTTTAATCTGCCAGGAAGTTTCATATCAGTGTACACTCTGCTGCAGAATAATAATTTCATTATGTCATTTGTATGTTTACAAAAATTGAAAACAAGTTCTTGGTATAAGGGAAGAGAGTAACAATATTAAAGGTACGAAGAAATTTGTTGCTTTGTCTACAAAGGGTATGAGTTGAAGATAAGTGTGAAGCTCTTTTCAAAAAACATCGCCATGGCATTTCAGCACGAGTGGAGAACAGTCCATGGATTGCAGCATGGTCTAATCACAATGAGGCAAAATACTCCAGGATGTACAAGATCAAATGTGCAAATTGTAGAAGATAACAAGCATGAAGTTAACACAATAAGTAAACAAGTGGAAGTACTACACAGAGCTCCTAGATGTCTTTATTTGAATGTGCTAGAGAAACTGGAAATTTATGTACACCAAATGATAGATTGAGAAAAACTGACTTTAAGCGCAGTAACTATTAAGAATTTTTTTAAAAATATAATGTTGTAGCCTTACTTTGAGAAGGTGTGACTCTTTATGAAACATCAACTGCAGTGACCCTCAGCACACTGGCAGTGGGAAATTGGACACGGCAGAGACAACTTCAGTGTGGTGCGGTGTTTGGTCTGGCACAGTAGAAACTCCACAATTGTTGAACGAGGGTAAGAGATGGTGTTTATAGAATTTTCTAAAATTGTTTTTTAAACTATTTAATGATATTAAACCTTTGATTTATGTTTGATATTTTGTACAATTATTTCAGTCCATAGAAGCCACCTTTGAGCATCGCTGTCTCTGCGATCATCAAATGGAAGGAGAATAAGATGTGATTTTGTAGGTTTTCTCAGCATAATAAGTCTTGAAAGTCTCCTCAGGTTTGCTACTGGGTTCTAAAATCAACTTGATTCAATATTTCATGATCCAACTATCACCAATCTCCAACAGAACACTGTTCCTGCTGAAAACTGATGCCAAGGCTGCAAATCATCATCCTGTGTAGGCCTCCGTACTGTACACAGAATATGCACCACCCATCACTGTTGCTGCCCTTCAAGACTGGGCAGGTAGCACTGCCGTTGGTAGGGCACTGGCGGCAATGCTACATTGCACTCAATGATCATTTTCAATCTAGCTGCACTGAAGAATGTTCTTACATGATGGGGGTAAGACAGGGTTCCACATTTGCTAAGGGAATAGCCATTGCCTCCATTAATCATTGTCAGCCAACTTAACTTAAATTGCCTCTTTATAAACACTATTCCAATTCCATAAACCATAAGTGTTGGCAAGTATCGGAGTCTCGTAAAGTTTCATCTCGTGTCCCTCATTTAAGCAATGTTCAGCTACCACAGTTTTTGCCTTTATTGTTCATTCTGTTTCCTTCTTTTTATTCCAACTGGTTATACCCTATTTTTATTATAGTTTTGTGGCATGACTCCAATACAATCTCTCAGATGTGTGTAAATCATAGAATTATATCCTATAGATGTTTTAGCACTGTTATTATCATGTTTTGGAAATTTGTTTGTAGTATTTTCTACTTTGTTTTCATTATTTTTATTGAAAGTATGTGGGTTTAATGACATCAAGGAATAGATGGTACAGTAGTGCACATTTTTTATATGCGACACTAGAAGTGATACAGCATACTAAAGTGAAACTAGTTTCTTAATGCCTTCCATTCCATATACCATTCACGTAATTATTGAGAAAAGTGAAAGTATTTTGTTTATAGCAAATCTTCATATGCTGCAGATGTAAGTCTTTTGTGTAATGGACATTAAAAAAACTGTTTTATAAGTGCAGCTTTGAATGTAATTTTTTCCTTAGCACACAATTTAGAAATTTTGTGTCTGTAATCATTATAATCATTTTTCATTTCATTTCAGTGTTAGAAGGATCATCTCCAAAAGTCCAAATAAAAATGCATTCTGAATCACTTGAAGACAGTCATGATGGAAAATCATCACAGAAGAGTGTTAAAACTATATTGTCACAACTCTTGCCTTCTGCCACATCTTCAGCTCCTATACAGGTTTGCATCTAATGTAGTATGTAATTTCTCTTCATCTTCTTTTTATTTGCAATATAGAATCCAAAATAATATTTCAGAAACTGTATGATAACCATCATTTCAATTATTTCTTCTTTTGCTGAACAGAGTTCAGCAACATGATACTACTATGCAAATATCCAGTATCTAAAATGCTTTCTAAGCTGTTTCATCCTGAATTCATCTTCTAATGACAAAATCCATATTCTTTATGAAACATATAAACATTTGAATTATATATAGTGTGTTTCAGGACCTCACTGAAAACATTGAACAGTGAAGACCCATATAGGATCATTTTTATGAGGGTACATACAGTCTTTAATGCATCCTTAACATTATAGTAATGAATAACTACAGTTGCACAAAAATTACCATTTATTATTATTAGTCATGCCCTGACAGTAAATATCGCAAATGGTTCAAAAATACACCATGTGCCTCATCGCGTGCAGCACACCATTGCCCATACTACTCTGGAGAGCATGTCAACATTTTGTCAGATGTGGTGGAATTGATCAGTGATTCAGACTATCAACTCAATTCAAGTTGGAAGTGGAATAATGTAAACCATACTCTTGATATGAAAATTTTGTGAGGCTTCTGGATGAGCCCTTCCTGGGAACTACCAGAATACACATACACCTGGATGATTACATTGTTCTAATCAATGACACTGTAGTGTCACTACAATCAACATGCAGTAATCAAAATATGTCAAATCAGGCAAATGTGCTGGAAAAACAACTTGCCCTCCACGTCGTATCCAGTGTTCCCAAACATTGCCAGTTAGTTGCACTCTTGCATCAACCTTGAAGTGTGCTGGGACTCCATCAAGCTGGAAACAGAGGCCTCTGCACACAGCAAGCAGTAGACTGTCCAGCGGGTCTGGAAATGTACTCTGCAGGAATTGCAAGCAAGCTGTTCCTGTTAATGTAGGTAACAGTTTTACAGGTCCTAGTAGAAGATTATCCACAATTCCCATCCACATGTTTATGGAGAACCTTCATTGGCACAATCTAACAGCAACCACATGCAGGTCCTAGTAGAAGATTATCCACAATTCCCATCCACATATTTATGGAGAACCTTCATTGGCACAATCTAACAGCAACCACATGCAGGTTTTCATAGTGTCAGATGTGGCTTTTTCTGCTGTTAAAATACCCATCTTTTGTAAAGGAGGCCACAACTGTAGATAAAACAGCTGTATGGAAGGAAACATCATTCACACTTTTGTGTACAAATTGCTGCACAAACTGCATAAGATGTTGGTAACGAGCTAGTCCTAAATCTACAGATCAATTCACCTTCAAAATCTGATGTTCTGACATGAAACTTACCACCACCAACATGCTAGGATGCAAACTCCCTGTTTCTTGTAAGCATCCATGAGTTGCAGAAGAGTTAGTGGATCTCTTCTGTTAGGAAACCAATTTTCCTGGGTATGAGGAGCTGTTCTTCCATTTCCCGTCCCCTTACCATAACACACAATCATGTTGGTGACTTCATCAAATCCATACCCCATGATTCATTGAATACAAACAACAACAAGACCTGAATTCAAGATTAGTAAGATGCACAATGCTGAAGATACGGTATTATAAGAACATAAGCTGACAGCAACACTGATAAGACACCCACCATTGAAGATACACCATTATAAGAACACAAGCTGAATGCAGCACTGATATGATGCACACCACTGAAGGCACCATATTACAATGGCACAAGCTGAGTGACAGGCCAGGTATGATTCCACAGAGTAATGACCTACCTAGAACCTGCACAGCAGGTCACTAGGTGGTGGTGCACATAATGACAATGCACATAACTCATAAACAGTGGACCAAAACAAATGTTCCATGATAAAAAATGATCATCAAAGTATGATCTAGTGTCCCTCAAAGTTTGGCGAGGACGTCCTGAAACACCCTGTATATGTATAGTTTTTGGTTAGATAATATGAAATCCAAACTTTTTTCTGAATGAAGAGCTGGGATACTTATTCCAGAATTTTGCATCAAGTTTGAAGATGCTTTCATTTAAGATAAGATTAATGTCAATGAAATTCATATGAGGGTGATTTTGTGACAAATAACTTTTTTACAGAGTCCACTGAGTCCCCAGGAGCATCATCTGCCACCAACAGATGGAGCTGTACCAATTGTTGTGTATGAAACTGAACCTTCTTCTATTATTGCATATGCATTAAGTTCGCAGGATTATCGACGATTTCATGATGAAATGAATAACGATCAGGTCATGTCAAGGTACGTCTTTAAATAAAACATACATATAACAATGTAAAGTCTTTGGTGGATTATAAATAATGGGAGAACTGAAAATGTTGACTCACCTTATAACTGAGGTACTGAGTGACCGAGATATACATAAACAGGACTGAACATTTTGTGAAGCTTCTGGATGAGTCCTACAATCAACATGCAGCACAGTCAGTCAGGACAGGGTAGCCATGCACAAATGTAGATATGTGTTGGTATTCTGTCAGCTCTGGAGAAAAACCCATCCAGTAGCTTGACAACATAAAAAGTTTTCTGAATAAGACATGAAATGGTATTGTACTTTAAAAGATAATTCAGTGTTGCATTAAGTTCAATTAAGTAAAACAATCAATAAATATATGGGTGTGGTGGTTTAGGAGTTAGGGCACAGTACTATAGCCCTGGAGGTCTTAGGTTCAATCCTGGAGAGGGGTGGGGGATGGAGGGGGTATTTTTCTGCATTATAGTCTCTCCAGGATGGCCCTGGGTCCACTAAACCTGCTATTAAATAAGTATTGGAGATCTTTTCTAGGGGTAAAAGGTGGCCAGGGAAATGGGCTTGACATCTTCCTCCTCCCAGTAACGCAACAAAGAAGAAAGGCTGCACTCACTTGCAGCCCGGCCAATAACCTTTGTTTGTTTGTTCATATATATATATATATATATATATATATATATATATATAAAACAGAAAGAAACTTCCACATGGGAAAAATATATTAAAAACAAAGATTCCAAGACTTACCAAGCGGGAAAGCGCCGGCAGACAGGCACATGAACAAAACACACAAACACACACACAGAATTACAAGCTTTCGCAACTGGCAGTTGCTTCGTCAGGAAAGAGGGAAGGAGAGGGAAAAATGAAAGGATGTGGGTTTTAAGGGAGAGGGTAAGGAGTCATTCCAATCCCGGGAGCGGAAAGACTTCCCTTAGGGGAAAAAAAGGACAGGTGTACACTCGCACACACACACACATATCCATCCGCACATACACAGACACAAGCAGACATATTTAAAGGCAAAGAGTTAAGGGCAGAGATGTCATTCGAGGCGGAAGTACAGAGGCAAAGAAGTTGTTGAAAGACAGGTGAGGTATGAGCGGCGGCAACTTGAAATTAGCGGAGGTTGAGGCCTGGCGGATATCGAGAAGAGAGGATATACTGAAGGGCGAGTTCCCATCTCCGGAGTTCGGATAGGTTGGTGTTGGTGGGAAGTATCCAGATAACTCGGACGGTGTAACACTGTGCCAAGATGTGCTGGCCGTGCATCAAGGCATGTTTAGCCACAGGGTGATCCTCATTACCAACAAACACTGTCTGTCTGTGTCCATTCATGCGAATGGACAGTTTGTTGCTGGTCATTCCCACATAGAAAGCATCACAGTGCAGGCAGGTCAGTTGGTAAATCACGTGGGTGCTTTCACATGTGGCTCTCCCTTTGATCGTGTACACCTTCCGGGTTACAGGACTGGAGTAGGTGGTGGTGGGAGGGTGCATAGGACAGGTTTTACACCGGGGGCGGTTGCAAGGGTAGGAGCCAGAGGGTAGGGGAGGTGGTTTGGGGATTTCATAGGGATGAACCAAGAGGTTACGAAGGTTAGGTGGACGGCGGAAAGACACTCTTGGTGGAGTGGGGAGGATTTCATGAAGGATGGATCTCATTTCGGGGCAGGATTTTAGGAAGTCGTATCCCTGCTGGAGAGCCACATTCAAGGTCTGATCCAGTCCCGGGAAGTATTCTGTTACAAGTGGGGCACTTTTGGGGTTCTTCTGTGAGAGGTTCTGGGTTTGAGGGGATGAGGAAGTGGCTCTGGTTATCTGCTTCTGTACCAGGTTGGGAGGGTAGTTGCGGGATGCGAAAGCTGTCTTCAGGTTGTTGGTGTAATGGTCGAGGGATTCAGGACTGGAGCAGATTCGTTTGCCACGAAGGCCTAGGCTGTAGGGAAGGGACCGTTTGATATGGAATGGGTGGCAGCTGTCATAATGGAGGTACTGTTGCTTGTTGGTGGGTTTGATGTGGACGGATGTGTGCAGCTGGCCATTGGACAGATGGAGGTCAACATCTAGGAAAGTGGCATGGGATTTGGAGTAGGACCAGGTGAATCTGATGGAACCAAAGGAGTTGAGGTTGGAGAGGAAATTCTGGAGTTGTTCTTCACTGTGAGTCCAGATCATGAAGATGTTGACCTCCATCTGTCCAATGGCCAGCTGCACACATCCGTCCACATCAAACCCACCAACAAGCAACAGTACCTCCATTATGACAGCTGCCACCCATTCCATATCAAACGGTCCCTTCCCTACAGCCTAGGCCTTCGTGGCAAACGAATCTGCTCCAGTCCTGAATCCCTCGACCATTACACCAACAACCTGAAGACAGCTTTCGCATCCCGCAACTACCCTCCCAACCTGGTACAGAAGCAGATAACCAGAGCCACTTCCTCATCCCCTCAAACCCAGAACCTCTCACAGAAGAACCCCAAAAGTGCCCCACTTGTAACAGAATACTTCCCGGGACTGGATCAGACCTTGAATGTGGCTCTCCAGCAGGGATACGACTTCCTAAAATCCTGCCCCGAAATGAGATCCATCCTTCATGAAATCCTCCCCACTCCACCAAGAGTGTCTTTCCGCCGTCCACCTAACCTTCGTAACCTCTTGGTTCATCCCTATGAAATCCCCAAACCACCTCCCCTACCCTCTGGCTCCTACCCTTGCAACCGCCCCCGGTGTAAAACCTGTCCTATGCACCCTCCCACCACCACCTACTCCAGTCCTGTAACCCGGAAGGTGTACACGATCAAAGGGAGAGCCACATGTGAAAGCACCCACGTGATTTACCAACTGACCTGCCTGCACTGTGATGCTTTCTATGTGGGAATGACCAGCAACAAACTGTCCATTCGCATGAATGGACACAGACAGACAGTGTTTGTTGGTAATGAGGATCACCCTGTGGCTAAACATGCCTTGATGCACGGCCAGCACATCTTGGCACAGTGTTACACCGTCCGAGTTATCTGGATACTTCCCACCAACACCAACCTATCCGAACTCCGGAGATGGGAACTCGCCCTTCAGTATATCCTCTCTTCTCGATATCCGCCAGGCCTCAACCTCCGCTAATTTCAAGTTGCCGCCGCTCATACCTCACCTGTCTTTCAACAACTTCTTTGCCTCTGTACTTCCGCCTCGAATGACATCTCTGCCCTTAACTCTTTGCCTTTAAATATGTCTGCTTGTGTCTGTGTATGTGCGGATGGATATGTGTGTGTGTGTGCGAGTGTACACCTGTCCTTTTTTTCCCCTAAGGGAAGTCTTTCCGCTCCCGGGATTGGAATGACTCCTTACCCTCTCCCTTAAAACCCACATCCTTTCATTTTTCCCTCTCCTTCCCTCTTTCCTGACGAAGCAACTGCCAGTTGCGAAAGCTTGTAATTCTGTGTGTGTGTTTGTGTGTTTTGTTCATGTGCCTGTCTGCCGGCGCTTTCCCGCTTGGTAAGTCTATATATATATATATATATATATATATATATATGTGTGTGTGTGTGTGTGTGTGTGTGTGTGTGTGTGTGTGTGTGTGTGTGTGTGTGTGTGTGTGTGTGTGTGTACATATATTAAAAACAAAGATTCCAAGACTTACCAAGCGGGAAAGCGCCGGCAGACAGGCACATGAACAAAACACACACACACAGAATTACTAGCTTTCGCAACTGATGGTTGCTTCTTCAGGAAGGAGAGGGAAAGACGAAAGGATGTGGGTTTTAAGGGAGAGGGTAAGGAGTCATTCCAATCCCGGGAGCGGAAAGACTTCCCTTAGGGGAAAAAAAGGACAGGTGTACACTCGCACACACACACACACACACACACACACACACACACACACACACACACACACACACACACACACACACACACATATCCATCCGCACATACACAGACACAAGCAGACATTGACAGGAATGGGGGAAAGAAATACAGTAGAAGAAGAATGGATAGCTCTGAGAGATGAAGTAGTGAAGGCAGCAGAGGACCTAGTAGGTAAAAAGACGGGGGCTAGGAGAAATCCTTGGGTAACAGAAGAAATATTGAATTTAATTGATTAAAGGAGAAAATATAAAAATGCAGTAAATGAAGCAGGCAAAAATAAATGCAAACGCCTCAAAAATGAGATCGACAGGAAGTGCAAAACTCCTAAGCAAGGATGGCTAGAGGACAAATGTAAGGATGTATAGGCTTATCTCACTAGGGCTAAGATAGATACTGCCTACAGGAAAATTAAAGAGACCTTTGCAGAAAAGATAACCACTTGTCTGAATATCAAGAGCTCAGATGGAAACCCAGTTCTAAACAAAAAAGGGAAATCAGAAAGGTGGAAGGAGTATATAGAGGGTCGGGGAAGAAGGCCAGTGTTCACTCTGTCTGCTTGCCGGGGGGTCTCATCCGAGATGTGAAGGAGGCCCTACCGGCGGCGATAGAGAGCACTGGGTGCACCCGACTGCAAATTGTTGCTCATGTCGGCACCAATGACTCCTGCCGTCTGGGTTCTGAGGTCATCCTCAGTTCGTACAGGCGGTTGGCGGAGTTGGTGAAGGCGGAAAGCCTCGCTCGCGGGGTGGAATCAGAGCTAACTATTTGTAGTATCGTTCCCAGAACCGATCGCGGTCCTCTGGTTTGGAGCCGAGTGGAAGGCTTAAACCAGAGGCTCAGACAATTCTGCGGAGAGCTGGGCTGCAAATTTCTCGACCTCCGCTATCGAGTGGAGAAATGTAGGGTCCCCCTGAATAGGTCAGGCGTGCACTTCACGCCGGAAGCGGCTACGAGGGTAGCGGAGTACGTGTGGAGTGCACATGGGGTTTTTTTAGGTTAGAGAATTCCCTCCCTAGGCCCGACAAGACGCCTCCTGAGACGCGGCAAGGCAGAAGTAGGCAAAATGCAACAAGGAATAACAATATTAATGTGCTAATAGTAAACTGAAGGAGCGTCTATAGAAAGGTCCCAGAACTGCTCTCATTAATAAACGGTCACAACGGCCATATAGTACTAGGAACAGAAAGTTGGCTGAAACCAGACGTAAACAGTAATGAAATCCTAAACTCTGATTGGAATGTATACCGCAGAGATAGGCTGGACAGTGAAGGGGGAGGCGTGTTTATAGTGATAAGAAGTGCAATAGTATTGAAGGAAATTGATGGAGATTGGAATTGTGAAATGATTTGGGTGAAGGTCACGGTTAAAGCAGGCTCAGACATGGTAATTGGATGTCTCTATAGGCCCCCGGGCTCAGCATCTGTTGTGGCTCAGCACCTGAAGAATAATTTGGAAAATATTTCGAGTAGATTTCCCCACCATGTTATAGTTCTGGGTGGAGATTTTAATTTGCCGGATATAGACTGGGAGACTCAAACGTTCATAACGAGTGGCAGGGACAAAGAATCCAGTGAAATATTTTTAAGTGCTTTATCTGAAAACTACCTTGAGCAGTTAAACAGAAAACCGACTCGTGGCGATAACATATTAGACCTTCTGGTGACAAACAGACCCGAACTATTTGAATCAGTTAATGCAGAACAGGGAATCAGCGATCATAAAGCGGTTACTGCATCGATGATTTCAGCCGTAAATAGAAATATTAAAAAACGTAGGAAGATTTTTCTGTTTAGCAAAGGTGACAAAAAGCAGATTACAGAGTACCTGACGGCTCAACACAAAAGTTTTGTCTCAAGTGCAGATAGTGTTGAGGATCAGTGGACAAAGTTCAAAACCATGGTACAATATGTGTTAGATGAGTAAGTGCCAAGCAAGATCGTAAGAGATGGGAAAGAGCCACCGTGGTACAACAACCGAGTTAGAAAACTGCTGCGGAACCAAAGGGAAGTTCACAGCAAACATAAACATAGCCAAAGCCTTGCAGACAAACAAAAACTAGGCGAAGCGAAATGTAGTGTGAGGAGGGCTATGCGAGAGGCTTTCAATGAATTCGAAAGTAAAGTTCTATGTACTGACTTGGCAGAAAATCCTAAGAAATTTTGGTCCTATGTCAAAGCGGTAGGTGGATCAATACAAAATGTCCAGACACTCTGTGACCAAAATGGTACTGAAACAGAGGATGACAGACTAAAGGCCGAAATACTAAATGTCTTCTTCCAAAGCTGTTTCACAGAGGAAGACTGCACTGTGCTTCCTTCTCTAGATTGTCGCACAGTTGACAAAATGGTAGATATCGAAGTAGACGACAGAGGGATAGAGAAACAATTAAAATCGCTCAAAAGAGGAAAGGCCGCTGGTCCTGATGGGATACCAGTTCGATTTTACACAGAGTACGTGAAGGAACTTGCCCCCCTTCTTGCAGCGGTGTACCGAAGGTCTCTAGAAGAGCGAAGCGTTCCAAAGGATTGGAAAAGGGCACAGGTCATCCCCGTTTTCAAGAAGGGACGTCGAACAGATGTGCAGAACTATAGACCTATATCTCCAACGTCGATCAGTTGTAGAATTTTGGAACACGTATTATGTTCGAGTATAATGTCTTTTCTGGAGACTAGAAATCTACTCTGTAGGAATCAGCATGGGTTTCGAAAAAGACGGTCGTGTGAAACCCAGCTCGCGCTATTCATCCACGAGACTCAGAGGGCCTTAGACACGGGTTCACAGGTAGATGCCGTGTTTCTTGACTTCCGCAAGGCGTTTGACACAGTTCCCCACAGTCGTTTAATGAACAAAGTAAGAGCATACGGACTATCAGATCAATTGTGTGATTGGATTGAGGAGTTCCTAGATAACAGAACGCAGCATGTCATTCTCAATGGAGAGAAGTCTTCCGAAGTAAGAGTGATTTCAGGTGTGTCGCAGGGGAGTGTCATAGGACCGTTGCTATTCACAATATACATGAATGACCTGGTGGATGACATCCAAAGTTCACTGAGGCTTTTTGCAGATGATGCTGTGGTGTATCGAGCGGTTGCAACAATGGAAAATTGTACTGAAATGCAGGAGGATCTGCAGCGAATTGACGCATGGTGCACGGAATGGCAATTGAATCTCAATGTAGACAAGTGTAATGTGATGCGAATACATAGAAAGATAGGTCCCTTATCATTTAGCTATAAAATAGCAGGTCAGCAACTGGAAGCAGTTAATTCCATAAATTATCTGGGAGTACGCATTAGGAGTGATTTAAAATGGAATGATCATATAAAGTTGATCGTCGGTAAAGCAGATGCCAGACAGATTCATTTGAAGAATCCTAAGGAAATGCAATCCGACAACAAAGCAAGTAGGTTACTGTACACTTGTTCGCCCAATGCTTGAATACTGCTCAGCAGTTTGGGATCCGCACCATGTAGGGTTGATAGAAGAGATAGAGAACATCCAACGGAGAGCAGCGCGCTTCGTTACAGGATCATTTAGTAATTGCGAAAGCGTTACGGAGATGATAGATAAACTCCAGCGGAAGACTCTGCAGGAGAGACGCTCAGTAGCTCGGTACGGGCTTTTGTTAAAGTTTCGAGAACATACCTTCACCGAAGAGTCAAGCAGTATATTGCTCCCTCCTACGTATATCTCGCGAAGAGACCATGAGGATAAAATCAGAGAGATTAGAGCCCACACAGAAGCATACTGACAATCCTTCTTTCCACGTACAATACGAGACTGGAATAGAAGGGAGAACCGATAGAGGTACTCAGGGTACCCTCCGCCACACACTGTCAGGTGGCTTGCGGAGTATGGATGTAGATGCAGATGTAGATGTAGATACAAGGGTGATGTACTTGAGGACAATATTATGGAAATGGAAGAGGATGTAGATGAAGATGAAATGGGAGATACGATACTGCGTGAAGAGTTTGACAGAGCACTGGAAGACCTGAGTCGAAACAAGGCCCCGGGAGTAGACAACATTCCATTGGAACTACTGACGACCTTGGAAGAGCCAGTCCTGACAAAACTCTACCATCTGGTGAGCAAGATGTATGAGGCAGGCGAAATACCCTCAGACTTCAAGAAGAATATAATAATTCCAATCCCAAAGAAAGTAGTTGTTGACTGATGTGAAAGTTACTGAACTATCAGTTTTATAAGTCACAGCTTCAAAATACTAACACGAATTCCTTACAAACGAATGGAAAAATATAGAAGTTGACCTCGGGGAAGATCAGTTTGGATTCCGTAGAAATACTGGAACACGTGAGGCAATACTGACCTTACGACTTATCTTGTTGTGTTGTTGTCTTCAGTCCTGAGACTGGTTTGATGCAGCTCTCCATGATACTCTATCCTGTGCAAGCTGCTTCATCTCCCAGTACGTACTGCAACCTACATCCTTCTGAATCTGCTTAGTGTACTCATCTCTCAGTCTCCCTCTACGATTTTTACCCTCCACGCTGCCCTCCAATGCTAAATTTGTGATCCCTTGATGCCTCAAAACATGTCCTACCAACCGATCCCTTCTTCTAGTCAAGTTGTGCCACAAACTTCTCTTCTCCCCAATCCTATTCAATACCTCCTCATTAGTTACGTGATCTATCCACCTTATCTTCAGTATTCTTCTGTAGCACCACATTTCGAAAGCTTCTATTCTCTTCTTGTCCAAACTAGTAATCGTCCATGTTTCACTTCCATACATGGCTACACTCCAAACAAATACTTTCAGAAACGACTTCCTGATACATAAATCTATATTCGATGTTAACAAATTTCTCTTCTTCAGAAACGCTTTCCTTGCCATTGCCATTCTACGTTTTATATCCTCTCTACTTCGACCATCATCAGTTATTTTACTTCCTAAATAGCAAAACTCCTTTACTACTTTAAGTGTCTCATTTCCTAATCTAATTCCCTCAACATCACCCGATTCAACTCGACTACATTCCATTATCCTCGTTTTGCTTTTGTTAATGTTCATCTTATATCCTCCTTTCAAGACACTGTCCATTCCGTTCATCTGCTCTTCCAAGTCCTTTGCCGTCTCTGACAGAATTACAATGTCATCGGCGAACCTCAAAGTTTTTACTTCGTCTCCATGAATTTTAATACCTACTCCAAATTTTTCTTTTGTTTCCTTTACTGCTTGCTCAATATACAGATTGAATAACATCGGGGAGAGGCTACAACCCTGTCTCACTCCTTTCCCAACCACTGCTTCCCTTTCATGCCCCTCGACTCTTATTACTGCCATCTGGTTTCTGTACAAATTATAAATAGCCTTTCGCTCCCTGTATTTTACCCCTGCCACCTTTAGAATTTGAAAAAGAGTATTCCAGTCAACATTGTCAAAAGCTTTCTCTAAGTCTACAAATGCTAGAAACGTAGGTTTGCCTTTCCTTAATCTTTCTTCTAAGATAAGTCGTAAGGTCAGTATTGCCTCACGTGTTCCAACATTTTGACGGAATCCAAACTGATCCTCCCCAAGGTCTGCATCTACAAGTTTTTCCATTCGTCTGTAAAGAATTCGCGTTAGTATTTTGCAGCCGTGGCTTATTAAACTGATA
Organism: Schistocerca gregaria; assembly: GCF_023897955.1. Lineage (NCBI taxonomy): Eukaryota > Metazoa > Arthropoda > Insecta > Orthoptera > Acrididae > Schistocerca > Schistocerca gregaria. Next base: position 538,642,729 of record NC_064922.1, read on the forward strand.
GTTCGGTAATTTTCACATCTGTCAGCACCTGCTTTCTTTGGGATTGGAATTATTATATTCTTCTTGAAGTCTGAGGGTATTTCGCCTGTCTCATACATCTTGCTCACCAGCTGGTAGAGTTTTGTCATGACTGGCTCTCCCAAGGCCGTCAGTAGTTCTAATGGAATGTTGTCTACTCCGGGGGCCTTGTTTCGACTCAGGTCTTTCAGTGCTCTGTCAAACTCTTCACGCAGTATCCTATCTCCCATTTCGTCTTCATCTACATCCTCTTCTATTTCCATAATATTGTCCTCAAGTACATCGCCCTTGTATAAACCTTCTATATACTCCTTCCACCTTTCTGCCTTCCCTTCTTTGCTTAGAACTGGGCTGCCATCTGAGCTCTTGATATTCATACACGTGGTTCTCTTCTCTCCAAAGGTCTCTTTAATTTTCCTGTAGGCAGTATCTATCTTACCCCTAGTGAGATAAGCTTCTACATCCTTACATTTGTCCTCTAGCCATCCCTGTTTAGCCATTTTGCACTTCCTGTCGATCTCATTTTTGAGACGTTTGTATTCCTTTTTGCCTGCTTCATTTACTGCATTTTTATATTTTCTCCTTTCATCAATTAAATTCAATATTTCTTCTGTTACCCAAGGATTTCTAGCAGCCCTCGTCTTTGTACCTACTTTATCCTCTGCTGCCTTCACTACTACATCCCTCAGAGCTACCCATTCTTCTTCTACTGTATTTCTTTCCCCTATTCCTGTCAATTGTTCCCTTATGCTCTCTCTGAAACTCTGTACAACCTCTGGTTCTTTCAGTTTATCCAGGTCCCATCTCCTTAATTTCTCACATTTTTGCAGTTTCTTCAGTTTTAATCTACAGGTCATAACCAATAGATTGTGGTCAGAGTCCACATCTGCCCCTGGAAATGTCTTACAACTTAAAACCTGGTTCCTAAATCTCTGTCTTACCATTATATAGTCTATCTGATACCTTTTAGTATCTCCAGGGTTCTTCCACGTATACAACCTTCTTTCATGATTCTTAAGAATTTAAGAATTAAGAATCACGACTTATCTTAGAAGAAAGATTAAGGAAAGGCAAACCTATGTTTCTAGCATTTGTAGACTTAGAGAAAGCTGTAGACAATGTTGACTGGAATACTCTCTTTCAAATTCTGAAGGTGGCAGGGGTAAAATACAGGGAGCGAAAGGCTATTTACAATTTGTACAGAAACCAGATGGCAGTTATAAGAGTCAAGGGGCATGAAAGGGAAGCAGTGGTTGTGAAGGGAGTGACGCAGTGTTGTAGCCTATCCCCAGTGTTATTCAATCTGTATATTGAGCAAGCAGTAAAGGAAACAAAAGAAAAATTCGTAGTAGGTATTAAAATCTATGGAGAAGAAATAATAACTTTGAGGTTCGCCGATGTCATTGTAATTCTGTCAAAGACAGCAAAGGACTTGGAAGAGCAGTTGAACGGAATGGACAGTGTCTTGAAAGGAGGATATAAGACGAACATCAACAAAAGCAAAACTAGGATCATGGAATGTAGTCGAATTAAGTCGGGTGCTGCGGAGGGAATTAGATTAGGAAATGAGACACTTAAATTCTGTCTGCCTAATAAACTATGAAACTAGAGTCAGACAACAGAAAGCACGGAAAAATGTACATATTATGTCATGTTTATATTCGTATTATTCTTATGCCAAATAGTTATAGGCCTTTCAGTCAGAAATGAATCACGGAAAATGCCTAGATTTTTAAATCTAAGATTAATCTAATTTCTGTGCAGAACATAATGTACTAAAGAGGCGTCTGCAAAGATTTTCAAATGGAGAAAAATTTTCGCTAAACTCTTGTTTAGCACATCTTCTATCATATGCAGCCTATTATTTGGTTCTTGTTGATCATTATCAAAGAAAGCAGCAGTCTCTTGCCATTGTTTCGCTTATGAGACAATTCCTCTCTCTTCTTCTTCTTCTTCTTCTTCTTCTTATTTTAAAGCGGTGACAGGTCATAAACAGTCAATATCAGGATGTGACAAACAATGCATGACACAGTAATGCATTTTCAGCTTAGAGTGACATAAACACCAATTACAAAGAGAACAGCACTTACCAGATCAAATCAAAATAAGCTATCGATTCAAACCATACGGACGGAGTGCCTGGCACATAGCAATGGCTACTTCGTAAAGCTTAACTGTTAAGCTCACTACTCGAACCAAACTACTGTAGCTGTATCTTCATCCATTCAACCTCAACTGTGTTTCATTTTACAATGGACCATCTTTGTTTCGATCTGGAGGGGCGGTCTAAAACTTTTCTCTCAACTTGAATTTCGAGGCTCAAATTTCAGGAGATTAGATTCGGGAATTTTTTTTCCCCTTGATTTCGAGTCTCATTTTTCAGGTGCGGCTTAGATTCGAGTGCGGCTTAGATTCAAGTAATTATGGCACTTTGCCTCACCCAGAGTTGATGAGATATGTGCATGAGACATGTCTCTGACGTATAACTGGTGTGACCCATGAAATGTCCCTGTAACATTGTGTTGTGCCGGTACTTCACATCTATTTATGTAGCCAGTGCTGTTCATGAAGACTGATCCTTTGGTTGAGTTGTTGATGAGTATTGGGTGTCAGCAGTTGGGGGCAGAAGCATCTCGCACTTGTGGTGAACCATGAATTCTGTGAACGTTGGTAGATAGGCATTTCTCTCTACATGATCGGTCAAACCTACCCAGTTGCTGTAATCATTTGGGTCGCCATGGAGGCATGCATTTCCTTACTCGTGGTGCAAAATGTGCATGATACAAACACCAAGTCGGTATCCATTTGTTGACCCTTCTGCACATCCTCCGATGGTCATTGCTCCCTCAGCTGTTGTGAGTCAATGCTGTGGGTCCTTCATTTGCCACTGGAGAGCACTTGAGTCTTGATGCAGTGTGCAGATCTATTCCACTAATAAAAGCTATTGTCCTTTTGTAGCATTGGGTAAAACAATCACTGAGACATCTATACTATCATTATGTAAAATGCTGTAAATTTTGTAAGGATCATTCAACTGTGAAGACGTGTCACGACTGCTGTTGGAAATTAAACTGCACAAGGCACAGAATTGCAGAATTGTTCCAGAAATTCAGCTTCCTTAACTGATGTTTGAAGATTATCTCAGTAGTATGAGGATTATTTGTCAACAATAATCTCATCATTTAGGTCCTGTTGTGTGTATAGCTCATATGGTTTATGTACTTATCTTTCAGGTTTTGATATTTGCACAGAGCAGGAGGGGGAGATGGAGGGGGGGGGGGGGGGGGGTGCGTGAATAATGTCCAACAGCAGTAATAGAGTCTGAGCATCCAATGGGCCAGTGGTAAGTATAAACTGTATATCATAATCACACATACCCTGCATGGTAAATGAAAGTTCCTTTATTATGAACCACTGGTCCAACTGTTGTAGCATATACGGCAGTATCAAGACTTTGATATGTGGCAAGGATGTTGTGCGGCAACCAATGGGCAGAACGTTTGTAGGCTGCACGAAGTGTGGTAGTGCTGGAGAATTTTTATTGATTGTGGTTGATTGGGAATGAAGATTACACAGTGTGAATCATTCACTGGCTATCCAGTTTAAATGGGGTGTGTTACAACTGTAGTTATAGGTTCACACTTGATGTGCTGCTTGTTATTAATTGTTCTTATGAGGTCACCACTTATGGGAACACTATCCACAATAAAACAGTATGTAACTGGTACAGATGGATAAAAGCGATTTATTTTGCGCTTCTGTAAAAACATTTGACACAAGAACAAATCAGTCACGACTGACCATATAGAAGGAAAAGAGAGATTGAACAAAGAAGAGAGAGTCAAAGATATCTTACATTAGTCTCACTCAGTGAACGTGCGCAGATCTCTGATAAACTGTGTGGCCACAACCTGTACATAACTGGTTGGTAAATTTCATTGATAACATTTAACCATCAAGGTCATACAAACCATGGACTATTGGTTTTACAGCTAAATTTTTACAGGTTTTTGGATCTAAAAACAAATTTTCAGTAGATGTTGCACTATGCCCTTCAAGGGAATATTGCTGTGGAAAATAATCCTAAGCTGCATATCATCACCTCTTGGTGCCCTCGATTGGGGCTGTCTGTTAGAAAACTAATGTTAAAGTTCCCACAAATGGTGATATTACAGTTAAGCCTGTGTAACCTTATTAAAGCTCTATATCCTTGTTTGTTTTGTCCCAGCTTCAGTATTTTGTTGTTCTAATCCCTGAACCAGCTGCAACTATGTATGTTCTGCAGCTCTGTGTTTTGGAAAAATTTGCTCTAAAAAGAATCTAGTAATTATATAGTAAATCGCTGGGATAGGATGGATGGTCACACTGGTTGCTTACCATGGCCATGCAAATAACCTCTTATCAGACCCAATCAGATGCAAACCATGCTGTGTATGATGCGAGCAAGGTAAACGCATCAATCTCACTCCTGTGTGAATGTTTCTCATCCATGAGTGATTCTCCAGGCTCTGCATTAACATGATCCACAGAATGCTTCATTATTGGCTTATTATATTGCTCAAAAAGTGACATTATCTGCACAGTAGTGTTAGTAACATTTTCAGCTATGTGCCTGGCACTATTTTTGACTGTGTAATTGAGGTTATTCTCGAGACCACCACCTGCATCCCCTACTATTATTACATGACCTTTTTTCCAAGATCCTTCCCCAAAAAGCCAAAAACAAGTCACGTCAATATACCATACACTTGGCTTAAAAATAGTAATTACCTGGTAATAACTTCCTAAAGAGTTTGGAAGCAGCTCTGGCATTCCGCTGTCATGACTACTAGCCAGCTGTAAGACCTTTTTAGTCTTCTTAAAACTTTTTCTACTTACATTTAGCTTGCTCTTTGTGCCCTATACTGTCAGATTACTTCAAAAATTCTTGAGATTTCTGAATTATTTTTTACCTCAAAAGCAATGAAACTATTGGAAACAGCTAGACAAAGCTATCAGACTTGCAGTATCTGATTAGGAAGGCCTGACTGTAATCCAGTCTTCTGGTTTGGACCTAACACTACTACTGCAGAAACACTCTTTCTGACAACACTGCTTCACTGGCTTGAGTTTCAAGATACACTGTTCTTTTCTAGAATTGTGTACCAGTATGACAGTCAATGTATCTCTAGAAGTGAGCAGCATCATTCCTCATCTATGCTGTAGCAAAACATCCCACATGAAAATATACCTGAATTCCTCACACTGGCTTCCATTTCTGAAGAGTCTGCAGCAGTTTGCATACTTATCCACTGGGACACTCAAGTTAAACCATTTGTTCAAAGAAAGATAAAACCAAGGGATTTCAAAAATGGATTGTCTGATAAAATTTGTAAGAATGAGAATTATGTAGGGACAATTGCATTGCATAATTTTAATGTAGCATATTAATGTAAATACTTGCGTAATGAAATTTACTTATGAAAGAAAGTGAAAATTAATCACAGAATTTAACTTTATTTATGAAAAAGAATCGAAATTATTTAGGAAATATTACTTTCACAAAATGAATAAGAGAAAATTATTTGTTCTTATGTGATGATTGGTGAAAATTTTAATTTATAAGCAAATGTTTACTGCTGCAGGAACAAAGGTTAGGTTAGATAAAGCCACTACACAATCAAGATAAATCTTCATATAACTCAGTTAGATAATATTTAAGTAACAGTTATATGAAATACTGAAGTTACACAAAATTAGTTGTTGCACAAATTTACTGATCTTTTGTAAACTAAATATTGCACACTTTTTTTTTTAAGACAGTGATGTTGCAATGTATTTTCGCAATATAGTACGTGTTATCTTCTAGGCACAGTTGTGCTAGTGTAGCTGTAGCTGTAAATGCACTAAAATTAAATTTTTGTAGCTAAGAAATTGTAAACAGAAGTGTCTAACCTATTAATTTAGCCATTCGGGACAGTAGTTCAATGAGAAGTGCAAATCCAGACACACCGAACTGAGTTATAACTCTTCCATCACTTAAACATTATCTATCTATGCTTCACAAGCACTAATTTGTAACAGGAGAGCAGTAATTGAAAACAATGAAAACTTAAAAAGAAAAATCTTCAGTCAAAAATTACATAGGCAGTCAGTGTAGCATAAGAACAGACCAAGAGATTGAACAGTAGTTAGTTATTTGTATGTTCTGTGGATCATAATTGTGACCTCTTGCTGAGATGTGCAGTGAGTCAATTTTGCAAATGTAGTATACTATCTCATAAAAAAAATGACACCATGCTATTTTGTGTTTGAAGGTAATTTTAGTATCTGTTCAGTTCTGTACCTCTCTGAATAGGAGAACAAATATTTTTATAACTGAATACCTCACTCCTTTCTTTGTCTCAATAAGATTGAGTTAATTAAGTGAATCATTTCTCCTACTTGTATTTGTATATGTAACTACTGTTTTCAAACTGTGAGTCATTGTCGACTACAAACTTCATTAAGAGAGTACATGTACTGTGGCACCATTGTTATTTTGCCCAAGCATTTAAAGGGTAGCATACAAGTGTTTCTGAATGGGACATTCAATATTATTATTCTTAAAGATTTCTGTGCAACAAAACTTTTTTCTCTCAGTAACAATTTACCAGACTGTGATGTCATAAGGCAAGAGTGAGTGAAAGAAGTAAAAGAAATTCTACTTTTTGGCAGTTTCATTTCAAAAATTTGTTATCTGTAACACAGAAGTTCACTTTACATGTTTAAGCTAATCTTTAACGTGTGACTTACAGATCAAGTTTCTTATCAATAGAAACACCTAAGAATATAGAATACTCTGTTTTATTTGTTGATTTACCCTCATACGTTGATGTTAATGTTGTAGTGAGGTCTTGTACAGACATTCTCAGTTACATTAGAAAATGCAGATTAAACATTTATGATCATATCAGGAGCAGGAGAATGGTATCAGAAGCAAGACAAATACCATGTTTTAGGTTTAGTTTAGTTTTAGTTATGTCATGTTCCATAGATCATTTTCCCGATTATTTTATCGATATGACAAGGAACAAGTCAGATTAAAAGATATATATACACAAACATGAACAATGCTGATATTAATATTACTGAAATTTTTAGTTCTACACATGCAACTACATTTAGAGGTACAATTTTTTTTTACCATTTCTGAAACAGAAACTCGTCCATGAGGTAGAAGGTGTTGTCCAAAAGAAATGATTTAAGCTAGATTTAAAACTTGACCTGCTACCTGCTAGACACTTTGTGTTGTTGAGAAAATGATCAAAGATTTTTGTTGCTGAATAATGTACTCCTTTTTGAGCAACGGACAGTTTCAATAATGGATAGGAAGGTCATTTTTCCCTCTAATGTTGTACATATGAACATCACTGTTCTTCATGAATTGGGATAGATTATTTGTAACAAATTTCATTAACAAATATATGTACTCTGATGGTGCAGTTAAAATACCTAACTCCTTGAAAAGGTGCCTACATGACGTCCTTGGGTGAACACCACTAATTATTCTCACTGCTCTCTTTTGTGCAATCAATACTTTGTCTAATTGGTGAGTTACCCCAGAAAACTATTCCAAAGACATTATTGAGTGGAAATATGCTAAGTACGTTAGGAGGATGATCTTTTTATTACCAGGACTAGCGATTATATGAAGAGTGAAAGAAGCTGAACTTAGTTGTTTGAGAAGCTCAGTAATATGCTTATTCCAGCTCAAGTTGTCATCAGTATGAACATCCAAAAATTTGTAGAAATCTAACCTGTTAATTGAGCCCTGTTCATATGCTACATCAATTGTTGGTATGACTCTATTCGGTGTACAGAACTGGATACAGTGAGTTTTTTCAAAATTAAGGGAGAGTCCATTTTCTGAGAACCACTTAATAATTCTTTGAAAGACATCCTTAACAAAATCTTCAGCTATTTTTTCTGGAATGTGATCTATTGTAACACTCGTGTCATCTGCAAAAGGTACTAGTTCCACTTGCTCAACGTTAAGTGGGAGGTCATTCCTCAACGTTAAATGGGAGGTCATTCCCATGAATAAGGAACAGCAGAGCACCTAAAATTGAACCCTGTGGGACTCCCTTTGTGATAACTCCCCATTCATTAGAATTTACCACCTTCCCAACATTATTTGTGCTATTCAGCACAACTTTTTGCTTTCTGTTCATTAAGTATGATTCAAACTAGCTGTATGCATAACCTTCAGTTCCATAAAACCTGAGTTTTTCTAAGAGTGTGACATGATCCACACAGTCAAATGCCTTGGAGAAATCGCAAAAAATAACTACTGGCGATAATTTGTTATTAGGGCTTGTACTATTTGATGGGTAAATGTGTAGATAGCATTCTCAGTCAAGTAACCCTTCTGGAATCCAAACTGTGACATGCTGAGTAAATTATTTTCACTTAAATGTGAGACTACTCTGGAATACATAACTTTTTCAAATAGTTTAGAAAATGTAGGGAGCAATGAGATTGGTCTATAATCATTTAAGTCACTCTTGTCCCCTTTCTTATGAAGAGGTTTGACAATTGCGTATTTCAATCTCTCTGCAAAAATTCCCTTTGCCAGCAAAGCATTACATATATCGCTAAGGACTCCACTTATTAAATTAGAACAACACTTCAAAATTCTGTTAGAGACTCCATCAACACCACATGAGCTCTTGCTGTTCAATACATTTATAATTCCCTTAATTTCAATGAAGGATGTTGGTGCTATTTCTAACTGCCTAAAGTCCTGGGGACTAACATTTTAAACATATTTTTTTGCTTCTTCAACTTAACCCTTTAACCCTATTTTTGCTGCTATATTCACAAAGTGATTGTTAAAAATACTTGCAACTTGTGAATTATCACTCACAACATCATCATTTAGCTTTATTGCTATGTTATGCTGTGCACTGTCAGGCTGCCCCATCTCCCGTTTGACAATATTCCACATAGTTTTAATCTTATTATCCACATTATTAATTTCTGTCTGAACCCACAAGCTTCTTGACTTGTTAATGACTTTCCTTAAAATATTACAGTGTCTTTTGTAGTAAGTAAGTAACGTTGGATCCTGACTTATTCTGGCCTCTCCATATATTTCCCTCTTCCTCTTACACGATATCTTAATTCCCTTAGTAATCCATGGCTTACTTGACTTTGTAATGGCTTTTTTGGATAACATTTCAGGAAAGCAACTCTCAAATATTGAGACAAATTTATCGTGGAATAAACTGAATTTGGCATCGGCATCATTTTCTGTGCATACATCATCCCATTCTACCTCTTCTAGGCTTCTCTTAAAGATCTGTATCCTGTTCGCGTTATTAAGCCTCCCTGCCTTGTATGAACCTGCCTGAATCCTGCTATATGTGTTATTTCCATTAACTGTGCATCATGATCAGATAGCCCATTAACAACTGGGTACACATTAATTGTTTCTGCCTGAGAACTGTCTATGATTATGTTATTGATAAGTGACCTACTATCCTGCTGCACATGAGTTGGAAAAGTTACAACAGATACTAGATTGAAACAACCAAACAAAGATTCAAGCTCATTTTTCCTATCCGTATCTTTTAAGAAATCTACATTAAAATCACAACAAATGACTAAATGCTGCTTTTTGCCTGACAGGTAGCTCAATAATGCTGCAAGATTTTTTCCTAAATAGCTGAAAGTTACCTTAGGGGGATCTGTAGATTGTTACAATTACTATAGAAGTATACTGCAGTAGCAACTCACAAACACATGCTTCAAGGCTGATCTACACAAAAACTATTTGTCTCAATATTTTTGACTTTGTGTCCAGTTTTTATATAAGTAGTAACTCCTCCTTTTTCCATGTGGACTCTACATAAATAAGATGCTAATCTGTAAACCCTTAAATTTAACTTCTCCATCCCTGCAGTTACATGATGTTCAGAGAGACATTTCTATACCTTCTATACCTTCAGAATTTACCCCATTTTCTAGGCATACAAGAAACTCATCTATCTTATTTTTCAGTCCTCTAATGTTCTGATGAAACACACAGATTTTATTTCTTTGGATACTGCTACAGATATTATGGCACTGTTGTGTTTTAATTTCTTTCAATATTCTCTGTCTGTAACCTGACTCTAACCTAAAAAATGTGTCCCTGTGACTCCAGTAATCACAGGTATTTTGTCTTGTGTGCATGTGTGCCCCCTTACATTTTCTGCAAGATGATCAACTAATCTATCCTTCCCCTCCTATTCAGGTGCAGGCCATGATTAGTGTAACCCCACCTCCCAAGTGCATCAACAGGCACAGCACAATTATGAGATTTAGTTTCCGTAAACAGTAAACCCCCCCTTCCCTGCTCTCTGTTAACTCAGTTGACAGCTGTATTAACCCAGGGCTGGTCATGGTGCTGCAAAACATCCACAAACCCCACACGAGTGTGGGCTGTTGCTGCACCTATTACATCCACGTCACACCTAATACTATAGTCCGAATTGCTAGCCAGGCTCTTTCCTGCTCCTCCTACCATAAGAACATGGTCCTCACCATCAAAATCTTTGCACAAGGCCCCTAGGTTTTCTGTAACCTGTCTAAGCTTAGCACTAGGTTTCACAACGCTTGTGACCTGGTACTTGACTCCTAGCCTATCCTGTTGCAACTGACCTACACCTCTCCCGTGACTGCTACCTAACAGCGGGACTCTTTTTTCTTTCTGCTTGACTTTACTTCCGACATAGCATTACAATTGTTACTACGAGTCTGCTGCACCCTACTTTGCTCAAAAACTGTTTGAGGCTCTTCTACTTCAGGTAACAAATCAAACTGATTTGCTCACTGGAATCTGAAAAGTGATTTCTGAGGTTTTCTCCTTCTGACTACAGCTTGTTACCTGTTGCCATCTCCCAATGTCTCTTTCTGCCTTCAGTCTATCTGAATTTTTCCCTGTTCCACGATTTTCTTGTCACGGCTACATAATCTACAACTCCATTGGCGAGCCTCATCTGGCACTATAATAACTTCACCGCCACAATCTCTCCAGTAAAACACCAACCCACAATCTGACATTTCACTCCCGTGCTCTCTAATCTACGACAACATCCACATTTGTCACACATGACGGCAGATTAAACAATACAAATTACACTACAAACAAACAACACAAATACAAACTATACAAATTACACTACAAACAATTCCCTTACACCAATTATTAATCAGTAGAAAGTAACTTAGCTTGCAGTGATATGATAAGAGAACTTCTGGACGTTAGAAGAAGATTTTTATAAAACAAGTAGTATAGCAAAAACAGAGATAATCAAATAACCAGGGAAATAAAAAATGGCCTAAAATTGCCAGAAATAGGATAAAGACAGGTGTCTGCTATAGTTTATCAGTATAAATCACCTTGAAATCGCGTGCAGTGTTCAGTAAAAAAAAAAAAAATTATATGGGAAAGTCAGATCAGAATTAGACAGGCTAGGCATAGAACCTTATGGAGACACTGTGACCATCCTCTAAACAAAATTATTTTATTATGTTTTTCAGCCTTGTGTCTCATAAATTGTATCGTCACAATTTTCAAAGTCATCATACGGTTCCTGCTATTGTATCTTTCAACCTTGGGTCATATAAATGGTATCACAATCAGTTTAGTAGCCAAAACCAGCTATATCTTTTGTGTAACCTGATTCCAGAAGACTTAGTAAAAGAACTGCAAATCAAAGTACTTCAAGAAAGTGACGCATGACTGTAATTCCTTAACTTGCATCCCATCATCATGATGTTTAAACAGTTACTCACAAATCCGTTATTGGAGTTTTTCTTAGTTTCTTTTTCTTATTTTCCCACCTCACATCTCCATTGCCATTTTCCTCCCTTCGGCACCCCCTTCTCATGCCTCTCCCTGAACTAAATATATATCAGCAATATTGTACATCACGTGAAGACTGATAACTATGTGGATCTTTCATTTGAGTTTATAAATCTAATTTGTCATAAATGCTATAAATCTTCTTGTTGTTCTTTTTGTTTCTCTGTTTTTCTTTCCAAGATGGAAACCACCATAGTACACAAGCAGAATTTAGGAAAATGGACAGTGTTATATGTATGTGGGCTATAGCAGTAGGTGAAGTCCGTAACAAAATGCTAATGTAATTGATTTATTTGTAAATGTAAGTGGGAAAAGCGTGCATTTGAGAATTTCACAATAACTTATCAGATTGTAGCTTCTTAGAAGATTAAAAATATGTGCTGGACTAGTGAGATTCCAGATTCAAGTCTGGTCTGACAAATAGTTTTAATGTGCCAAGAAGTTTCAAAACGTTGCATAAGAGGTCTGTTCAGAAAATTCTGGAACTTTGTCCACAAAATGTTTCTACATCTACTTTTTATTTATTGTGCATGGTCTCTTTTGAAATACTCTCCTCCACAATTGATACACCGCTCCCAGTGTCATGTCCACTTCAGAAGCAGTCTTGGTATGCCTCTTGCTGGACACCATTGGCACGAAATTACGAATGATCCAGAATTTTTTGAACAGCTCTCATACTCTTCTAAAGGGTGGAAGTTTTAGCATATTTCTAATGGAAGATGTTCTATTTGAGTTCAAAATGATATAAGATTTGAAGCCATTATGCCATCCACATTGTACCTCTCCAGTGCTCGCAAAATAACTACAGAGAAAATACTATTTCATATCAAAATGTTTTCATATAAATTTTTTAGATTAGCAACCGAAAGAGTGGTAGGCAACTTCAGTGAATAGATTAATGTTTCATCAGTTTGTGCACTGATACCATATATAGCATGATGTCAAAAAACATTCATGCGTGGCTGTATTTCCTGATGAAAGATCAAACATTTCTGTTCCAGACACTATTGTTTCTCAGTATTTAACATAGTTTCTTCAAGGCTCTTGAAAAGCATGTCAATGGAACATTTGATGTTTTCTGGATCTGAAACAGTTCTAGCTCTGACTGTCTTGCAACATTCGTTTTACCTCAGATGCCTCACAAGAAAAATATTTCCTCTGCACTTACAAAACAAATCAAAGCAGTCTTATATCCACTTGCAGTTGTCCGAGCTGTGCAGCCAAAATTTTCAGAGGCACATGGATTTTTCATTTCAACCTATCATGGTGCTACTCCTTGACCTTATTGAGTGACACTGACATTTTATTTGGTGACAAAACTTTTTTCAAGGATGTGCTGTTTATTCATTCTTCATTGATTTGATGTGCCTGACAGAGTAAAAATGTGTGTCATTTAGATCTTACCTTTTGCACTACCAGAAGGGCTGTTTAAGCATTTTCAATAACTAAGCCAAATCATGGTGCTGTCATTCATTTTCTTGGTACAATTCTAATGACAAACAAAATGCTCTTACAGTCCTGACAAACATAGTGACCTAACAGTGCTTCTGGTCTAGCAAAGCTGGGAAAAATAGATATAAACAAAATTTGTTGGTCATAGCTCAAGGCATGTCAAAAAACATTCATGCGTGGCTGTATTTCCTGATGAAAGATCAAACATTTCTGTTCCAGATGCTATTGTTTCTCAGTATTTAACATAGTTTCTTCAAGGCTCTTGAAAAGCATGTCAGTGGAACATTTGATGTTTTCTGGGTCTGAAACAGTTCTAGCTCTGTCATTTTGATATACATTATTTATAACTTGTGGAACTATGATCTTCAAATATTGGTAAAGTTGGTACGTAGCTTTATAGAAATTTTGTGACTGGTCAAGTTTCTGTTTGTCTCTTTTAAATACAGTATTTATTTTAAAGAGCTACCTCAGAAATTATTACCGATTTTCTTGTTTTACTAAATAATTATATAGACAGAACCTGTCAAACATGTTTTAGTTCATTTGTTATTAGACAATACATTTGGACTTCTGGTGCATTACAACTTCTTCTAAATTTATGGTAAGGGAAGTTCCAGTACAATTTGATTGTGTGGCACAATGTAGCTACGTGTGTGTGTGTGTGGCATTTTCAGTGCAGTTCAGAAGAGTAAACTCTTTCTTAAAATGTGAATGGGGCAGTATGGCGTCTTTATGTAGTTCTGTCTGTCAGCATGCCTTGAAGGGCCATTCCAAGTTTAGATAATGTATGAATTGTCACTTTACAGCAAGAAGTGTTGTCTGCATAAGAAGTTGCCCACGAAATTTGTGTACTCTAGTGTAACAGTGCTAGCACGTTTAACCAATATCATGAGACATGCAAGTCTTACAATCTGTGTTCTGGATGTCCACACATAATACCAGTATCTGACAACTGCTACCTACAAATCAAAGCTTATAGGTACCCAAATAACAGTGAAACACAAATGCATACTATCATTTTGGAGGCATCTGAAAGATTTGTTTTGAGCAAGATAGTGCGGAACTGCCTCCACTCAATTAATTTGCCTTCTAGGCATCCATTACAATCAGTACAAACCTCCAGGACTATGGTATGTGAAAAACATGGCCAAGGGAACACCTGATACGAAGCCTGGATAAACTGCATCAGGTTATCTCCACTGACAAGTGCAGGATTTGTCTGATGATTGTAGTAGAAGAGTGTGGTGCTGACCAGGTACCAATGCAGTCTCGGCATACAGTCCTATGGGTTCAGCAGTGAGGTGGTAGGGCAATCATGTTTTGATTCAGAATCATGTACAGATGTTGGAAATCTCTCATAGCTATTGATGGTGATTTGTAAAACTGTTCAGAATCAGTCCAGGATCCTTCAACCTATTGTGGAACCCTGCAGTCAACAATTTTACAATGGGCTCATCTTTCAAGATAATAATTCATGAGAGCACACAACACTCATCCTTGTGCACACCTTCCTCAAGGACACAAGAGTGAACTGAATAGCCTGGCCTGTAATATCTGCTGACATCATCAGCCTGCAGGCACCATTGCAGCAATCAACCTAAAATGATAAATGACCTAAGAAGGTCCAGCATCAAGGAGTGGGACAGACTGGCATTAACAAACATCTTGACCATCTTGTGGATAGCATGCCACAGAAAATCCAAGCATGTTACAGTGCATAGGATAGAGCAACACATTGTTGAGTGTTAACCACCAGCTGATTCCAGTTTTATACAGGTACACATTTGGAAAGGCTGCCTGATTTTTTTGTTTTGTTTTGTTTTTATTTCACAGAAGTTTCTTTTTTTAAAAAAAATTAAAAAAAGGTTTCCTCAACTTTTAGATTTTTCATGTACACTACAATTTGTAGCCCCAGTGAAAAACCCATAAGATCAATGCTAAAAATTCCCTGATTTTACATTTCTTCCTAGTAAGCTTTATCTCGATTCTAAGTTCTTACTTGATGCCTCACTTGACTCCCTCCCATTTTCTTCCAATCGACATTTTATGTGACTGAACGAGTTAAGTGGCACAAAATACAGATGGTCACACCACGGGTGATGGTGGAGTTAAGGCAGTATTTTAAGCCACTGTGGAAAGGGGAGACATGAGAGAGAAAATGCTGGTGTAATCCACAATCAGTGTTGCCAACACATCTTGCAACATTCAACTTCACCACACAATTATGATACAACTACTGCTAGGTTGCAGACTGATAACACAAAGTTTTCTGGACAAAGCCAATATGTAATGAATGGGCTCAGTCACCATCTTTCCTTGTGTCACATGTAACTCAGTCTCATCTTTTTGCATGTAGTTCCAATGTACTGTATTCAGCAACAATATCAATTATCATCCTTTTAAATTCAAACACTGAGTCTTGAAGCATATGATTGTTCATAATCGAGGAAACGTTACCCATTTCCAGCTAGTGAACTCTTATTGGCTGGCGACTTGTTAAGTCACCCAACAGTCAGTGCAGCCACCAAACCACACGAACACATGTAAAATGAGCTCATCTACTGGGTATGTGGCCCTTCAACAGCAGGAGTGCAGGTAGGGGTGAAAGCATTTTGTGAAGTGCTGAAAACATATGTTTCATACAGATGATGTGCAGTGATAGAGATGTCACACGCAAATAGAACAAGGGTTTTGTGGTAGCACATTTTAAAGACTTTTATGTTGAAATCTGACATGATACAATTGCAACAACTACATACACTATTCACCTGTATACTTTGCACCAGACGCACCACACACTGTAGATCGTAAAGACTGGCATCGGTGACAGAAAGTGAGACAAGAAACTGTAGCACTTAACCTTTCTTTCAGATTTATATTTTACACAGTGACAGAAATTCACTGAGCTGACTTCTAATAAGTTTGTAGTGTCACTAAAATAACACTCTAATGGTGGTGAGCATATGGAATATGGTCTTGGGAAGCATTAAACTGTGACAACATTGGTGACAAAACTTTTCATGAAGCAGATGTCTGCATGTACGCTTATGGTTTAACCATTTGGCAGCTGTGATGTTTTTGGCGTAATTCTACATGTTCATCTTTTTTTTGGGGGGGGGGGGGGGGAGGGGGGGGGATCAGCACAAAGGATGATCTCTCAAAATAAAAACCTGTTTTGAACGTATAATTTGTGGTCGTAGCATGTCAGAAATAGTTTGATTCCCTTGTATCCATATACCAGTTTCAATTTTCTTATGAATTTTTCTTGCTGTAACACATCTGTGATTTTTTAAGAACTGATGAAATTCATTACCACAAATTATTGTATAAACATTGTATTGTACATTTAATTTCCTTCACTTATATTTTATACAAAGTGTTGGAAAGGATTCCAATTTTTAAACATATATGCCAATAACATATGTTTTTGCTCATATTTTGGGGGGTTTAACATTTTCCTCAGTTACGCATTAGCCTCAATTTTGCGTTTTTAGAGTCTGGACCACATGGGAACATAAAATAGGGGTTTCACTGTGTTTCTGTGAGAACCCTGCAAGTGGTCTCGGACCAAAGCATCTGTATTATTACACCCCTTCACAATTTGTAAACTGTAAGAAAACTGTCCATCCTAACAGTTTTGAAGATCAGATATTACTACTACCAGCTTACTGTAAAAAGAATACATACATATCTCTTATTCCACTGAATGACTGCATGTAAAGTCCTGTATATTTTTTTTGTCATCCAATTTCACTAAAAGAAAATTACATACCGGTAACACTTTTTTTTTCTTAATTGCTCTGTTTATCAGCTCCCAGTGATACCCTATGGCTATGCTGCTATCTTTCATTCATCACTGCTTGTAAAATTATCACTTTACTAACAAGTAATTGAAGACACGAAACAAGTATCTCACATGACTAATAGTAATATCTAATTGTATATAAGTAGTATGATATTTGGAAATCTTCGATGAAATACAAATAATGGAATGAATAAAGGTAATCATTCACCTAACACTGTAGCTCAAGTACTAAGCAGTTAGTAATAGTTAGTTATGATCATCAGTGATGTCTTGCAGTTTCCTAGAGTGTTACTTCTTCAATCTATTCTGTCTAACACTAGTTGTATTATGAGAAGGTAAGTCACTATTCACCATAGAGCAGAGGTACTGAGTTACAGATAGGCACAACAAAAAGACTCTCACAATTAAAGCTTTTGGTCATTAAGGCCAGTGCCTATCTGTGATTCAGCATCTCCACTATATGGTGAGTAGCAACTTTCCTTGTCATGATATTGTTACATTCCATCCTGGATTTTCCATTGTTTGATTAACACTAATTATGTATTACAATGTAAATGGATAGATACAAAATCTACTCACCAAGCGGCAGGAGAACACACACAAAAAGGTTTAACTCTTAGAAGCTTTCGGAGGCAGTGGCAGAAGAAATGAAGGGGAAGAAAGAGGGGCGAAGGAAAAGGACTGGAGAGGCTTAGGAAAAGGGGTACAGTTCAGAAAAGCCACCCAGAACCCTGGGTCAGAGGAGGTTCACCAGACAGCATGAGAAGGAAAGACTGATTGTTAAAGACTGCACTAGGCGAGATTTGGAAACCTGAGAGCTTATTTATTGGTGGAAGACAGGGTAATATACAAGACAGATATTACTACTAAAACATCATGCCTGAGTTAGTAACAGTGAAAAGCTACGTGCATTGTATGTAACAGAGATGGGAGGGGGAAGGCGGAAAGAGACAGGTCAGGAAATGACAGCTGTAGAAAACTAAAATGGAATGAAGGAAGGAGTAGTTACTGTGAATAAATGCAGAGATGGAAGGAATTGATGGAAAGTAAGGACAGGTGGATGGCAACAACCAAGGACATGTTGCAGTGCTAGTTCCCACCCGCGAAGTTCTTAGAAACTGGTATCTGGGCAGAATCCAGATGGCACGTGGGCTGAAACAGACACCAAGGTCATGACAGTCATTTTGTAGAGCATGCTCTGCAACAAGATAATGTGTGTTGCTGGTATACACCCTCTGCCTATGCCCTAATTGTGTGTTGTTATTTAAAACTAAACTACCATTGTGTAATAGAATACAGGCAGTATTATGCATTCATGAAAGATCACTTGACTTCTACATAAATTTTCAAAAGCCATTCCAGGGGAAAAAAGTAGCTGCTACGGTATGTTAGATCTTGGTTATCATTACCAGTGTGGGCAATCACAAATAGCAACAGTTTCCAAAAACAACTGGAAATTTTAGGACAGCAAATGCATTTGGACACGTGGAGAGAATGGCACAATAGAATTCCAAAGAAAATTATGAAAGGTGTGATCCATTCAGCTAGGTGAAAAGAGAGACATAGAAGAAGATGGATCGATAAGATGATAATGGATATTACCAGTATGGGAGTCCAGGGATGGAAAAGAGCAGCAAATAACCGAGAAGTATGGAGGAAGATTGTTGAAGAAGCCAAGGCTCACCAAGGATTTTAGTGCTACTGAGGAGAAGATAAATGCATGTAAATAATTCAGCACAGCTCTGGGTTCAATATTTCAATGAAAGAGTACACTATCACAAATAACTGAAAATATGGACCCTTTGTTCATAATGAAGGCAATAACACTTAAGTTCTAGATTACTTGCTTACCTGGGCGCTGCTGATTATAAATGTCTGGGATGTCTCTAAGCAACCTCAGTTTGCCCTCCTGAATTCAATATTAATAAAGAGTAACCATGCAAAACAGACAGTCAGGCAGACATTAAGCCTATGCCAGATCTCATGCCATGATGTAGATAAATTATTACTGCAGTTCATAGTAGTATCGTACATTTTGTAATGGTATCACAGAATGTGAGTTTCATTTAGATTAAAGTTGTTACCTTAGTGTGGAACATAAATCACAATATAAAAATAATTGCCACTTCTCTCTGCATGGAGAAGGTATTGCGTGGAAGGCCAGCACATTTTAAAAAAATTGTTAGAAATTATGAGCTGTGAGACTATGTCCTTAATTGGACATAGACAAAACAAAACACACTCTTATCCACACATGCATAACTCACTCTCATATGGTCACTGTCATCTCTGCGGATTAAGACTTAGGCATCCAGAGACATCAGTGGCCGTGTGTGTGTGCACGCACGCGCGCGCATTTTACGCATGTATATATGTTTTGTTTCTTTTCATACTGTCGTTTTTCCATCCTAGATTTTCTGTTGCTTGAAGTATTAAATCCTTCATTCACTCTTGTGTTTATGACATTAATTTTATACATTTCTTATGATCTAGTCCCAATATTGCAGTCTTTTTGACCAATTCTTTATTGTAAACTTTGTCATATCAAGCTTACTTAAAGTGGTATGCTAAGGACATGTGCTAAAAATTGTAATTCTTCTCAAATGTCTGTAATTATTATAGCTAAATTTACTAACAAGTGTACATTCACATCTCATAAAAATGGCACTGCGTATGCTTATGACAGGTCAATCTCAGTGAAAACAATTGTATTATTCACATCACATCTGTAGTTGATATCCTGCCATACATAAGACCAGTCTCACTGTTGTTACCGCATTCATAGATAGTTAGGAAATGCTAAACAACATTGTTTAGAGGACTGATGTAACTATCTATCAGATCTAGAGAGGCACCACACAAGACAGAAATGGAAAAGACAATTACTTTTTTCTAGTATTTAATTGGCAGTCTTTAAGCATACTGTTTGTTGTGTTAGTAAAAGGTTTAAATACAGTAGCTTGTAACATTTGCATGTGGTACAGTGCCTCTCTACTACTAATTTTATCTGACTAACCGTAGTACACTAAAACCTCAATCTTACAATTTATTGCCTCCATTCTTAATTATGATATCAAGATAATATTCAGTATTGTGTTGGCTTGATAGTCCTGTTCACAAGAGGAAATCTACTGGTGCAGTTAGTGAGCGAGATACTGTTGCCAGTGGTCAGCAGACATCTGAAATACGACGTTCTGGAGTTCTTTCATTCTTGCGTGGTGCATCTACTAGGTTTGTTCATATTTCTTCCTCATAACATTTTGTTTTTGTGTGGTTTCTATTCTTTTTTCTTATTTTCTTCCTAAAAATAGCATGGCCTGTGACTCTACTGTAGTTGTAATCAGTCAACTTATTTTCCAGTGATAGTAGACATAATCAGCTTGCAGCTTGTTTATGCATTTGTTGTGTACTAGACCAGATATATACATATCTCTATAATTTAGATTTTATTTCATTCCTTTTAACAGAACTTTGGCAGTAAATCTGTGTAGTAATATTGGCTCTTCTTGTATAACAGGGAAACATTCCAAATACTGACATATGAAAATCACTTTTTTGATCATCTTTTACAAATATACTAAAAGTGTAAAAGGATATTTTAATGTTATTTTTTGAAACCAACTATGTAATTGAGCTTTAACCTACTGATATAGTCAGGGTCTTCAACAGAGCCTATACCATCTCATATATGAAAATCTGCAAGTTGAACTTGAGCATGTACAAACTGTTTTCCCGAACAGTGGATATTCATCTTGGCAGGCACAAAGGGTGCTACAGAAGTACAAATCGTAGAACAAGGAAGAGGACGAGATTTCAACTTATCTACCATATTTTGGAAATGTTTCTAAAGAAAAAGGTAGAATATTAAGAAGACATAAGGTCAATGTGATCTTTTATCCTCTATGAAAAATCTTTGCACTTTTGAGATATATCAAAGATGACTTAGAGTGGCACAAGGCAGGTGTTAACAGGATTCTGTGCAAGTGCTGCAAATCTTACACACAGCAATTGATGCACATTGTTTGGGATCATACCTTGGAAGACCAGCAGCATAATTGCCTCCACCAAGCCAGCAAGTCTGCTATCAACAAACACTGAATTTTTACCAGTCATTTGATGAAATTCAATGAAACTAAACAACTGTCTGAGTCCCTTATCAATCAAGATGGTGATTTCCAATTAAATACTTCATCTCATAATAGAAAAACTTCATGCTATGTGTAGTTGCCATCATTTTGTGATTTTATCATGTGAAAGCAATCGATCTGATACCGGGGTGAGCTTTCACCATAAAGGGCGTACAGTGCAGCGTTATAACTTGCAGCACAGGTGCCTGCGCTCGAACAACGTCAACTGAGTACATCACGCATATGTCGTCAAGATCTTGAATATGGGATCTGATGCATTTTCAACAGTATTCACATGAAGATGGACAGAAGACCCAGTGTGAAAATACTGTGGCAACAAGTTACAAACATCCAAAACTCAACCAGGATAGTATTAAATTTCATAAAACTGTGTAGGCCTGTAATTACAATGAAATCAGCTTTGCACATTTGTATGCTAATAGTCAGATGAGTTGCATGCCGTGAAATTAAGAATCTGTAGACTGGAAGGAAAAGAGAAGACAGTTGCAGTTGACTGAGAAACAAATCTCTGACTTCTTGTTACATCCAATAGCTCAGTATAAGACTATATAATACAATGAAAAAGTCAACTGGTTTCTGCCCCCCTGCCCCCCCACCCCCCCCCCCTCTCTCTCTCTCTCTCTCTCTCTCTCTCTCTCTCTCTCTCTCTCTCTCTCTCTCTCTCTCTCTCACACGCACACACACACACACACTACAAAATGCGTTACTGCACAGAAAAATCAAAATCCATTTTATGCATTTCCTACTATTTGCGAAGCTGAACTTTCTGACACCATTATAGCAGCAACAATAACAACAATAATTAAGTGCCCTATGATGTAGATAGTGTATATTATGGTACTGGCAAGTTCTGGACAAAATTAAAAAATGGAACAAATAAAATTAACCACTCACCATAAAACTGAGGTACTGAGTGGTGAAGAGGACATAAACAACATTAAATCATTGCTAAGCATCTGGAGCTAACTGACTAACAAAAACATACACAGGTATGGCAATGTTGTGGCCATAACAATGTAACCAGGTTGGACAATATAAATTTATACACTCGTGTGTTTGTGCATGTGTGGTTTTTGTTACTTGGGTATTTCTAAGAAAGGGCGTTGTCAAAAAGCTCAGCAATGATTATGGTCTTGGTTATATACTTGTTGGCCACTCAACACTTCAGTTATATAGGGAGTGGTAATCTTTATACCTTTCACTGTCAAATAGAGTTAACTTACGCGTGTGAGTATGTATTTTTGTCTTGTTTTTCATTGTCTTCATGCATACACACACACAAAATAGCAGATTGTCAAAATGTTGAAAACATTTATGATATTACCTGTACAATCATGTAAACATGGTGCTCAGTTTTTTAATGAGCATTTACATGCTGCTAATTTTGTATTGGTGAAGACTATTATTTTTGTTATTTTAAAATTACATATTTTTATTTCCTTTTTCCTAAAGTACCTCAGTAGAGGAAATTGTTAATCCCTTAAGTGTGTGTTTGTGGGGTGGGGCTAAATGACACATGTCTAATCTTTTGTTTATTTCCTTTAAGCTTGTTAATGCTGTCAGTCCAAAATCCACACTGCCTGTTATAAAACAAATGATGAAAGGAGATTGAATAATGCAATAAAATCACAAATTCTGAGGCCATGACCATTGTGGATACATAATACAGTGGTAATATTTTTCAGAGAAAATGATGTTTCTTAACACTAATATCCAGGGAGAAATAAATAAAAATAATTAAATTTATGATACATCTAATGTGTTTGGAGTGCCCTTTATATTTTTTGTAGGACATTGGATGGTAACATTAGCAATCAAGCATCTGTCAAGAACATTTCAATACTACACAGTGTGAAGAAGGCCCATGGACACCACTAGTCCTTCAGTTTTTAATATGATACTTCACCCTGTATGTTTTTTAATCACAGATTCTCTATGCAGATTAGCATTACTGTCTTTATGAATGATTACTTCTGCTATTTCTTTCAAACATTACATAACACAGTTAGTTAGAGTATCACTCTTCTACATTTTAGAAGCCAAGCAATCTGTCCAGCCTCCAAAGTTTTACCATCTCTAATCATTTCAAATACTTCCAGTAACACTGATTCAACATAGAGAAAATTACATGCTCGAGAAAATTGCTTTTCATATGTAAAGAGGAATGAGTGCCAGTGCTTGCCAGTTCAGCTCATGTATGCTATAACCAGTAAGAAACAACTCATCATTGGTGATGTATAAGTGCACATACCATTGATAGCCTGTCAACTGGGCCACCTTGTCAAGCCATCTACAATTATCTATATGTGTCTTGATTTCTCATATCATATCTTCATGGTCCTTATGTGAAATGTTTGTTGGCGGCAGTAAGATCATTCTGTAGTCAGCTTCAAATGCCAGGTCTCTAAATTTTCTCAATAATGTACCTCAACAAGACTGTCACCTTCCCTCCAGGGATGCCCATTTGAGTTTCTGAAGCATTTCTGTGATATGCAGACCATTCCATTCATTTGATCTCTCCCTCCATTGCATCAGCAGTGTGGGCACATCTGTGGAGTTGGTAATATTTGTCTATGGAAATGAAGTCAGAATGCACTTTACCATGAGAAACTTGAACATAATGTGATATCTTGATGAAATAATGTTCTCCTGCAGTTGACAATTCTGCAGAGATACATAGTAATGATGATACATTATGCTTAATATCCATCCATACCATGACTTCATCTCCAGCACATTTCACAGATTTTATGATATTCTGTCAACATAAGTTACTGTGCTGGAAGCTGGCACAAGAGACAAAAAGAGGAATCCTGGTTTGGCAGATAGTATTTATTATTGATGTAAAATTTTGTTTATTATTCTTTGCATTTGCTTTGGTTACCACCTGGTGTGCAATAAAATCACTCATTGGGTAATCATCAAGTCGAAAGTTTATATCCAGAATTACTTCTTGCCTTATAATTATCCACAGTATCATGGATGTACATTTTATTTAAAAGCAATATAATGAAATTACTGAACTTGATGGAAGATTAGGGTGTTTAACATCATCTTCTTCTTAAAACGATGTGTGTGTGTTCTTAAGGGACAAAACTGCTGAGGTCATCGGTCCATAGACTTACACACAACTTAAATTAACTTATGTTAACAACAACACCCACACCCACACCTGAGGGAGGACTCAAACCTCCAGCAGGAGAGGCCGTGTAATCCGTGGCATGGCGCTGCAAACTGCGCAGCCACTAACAACATTATAACCTTGCACATTAATTTTAAGGATGCCCAACAGTAAGTTCTTTAACTCAGTCTTAAACTCCACTATGGTGTATGTATGGTATTTTACATGCTCTGGCATATGGTTGGATTTTTCTCTGACTCAATTTTGTACTAATGTTAAACATTTGAAGGCTTTGGGTAGTATACTTTTCGCCCTAGTATGGTAGTATGGTATTGACCAGCCTGGTGTGGCATTAGAAGATAGCAAAATGAAAGCCAAAGTTTTGAATTTTACTTTTAAGAAATTGTTCATGCAGGAGAAACATAGTGTCATACCTTCGTTTGACGATCATACAGAGTTCTGCAGCGACAACTTAGTAATAAGGAGCCCTGGCACAGAGAAAAAACTGAAAGAGTTGTAAACAAATAAGTCATCAGGCCAGGATGGTGTCCCAGTTCAGTTTTACAAAGTGTACTCTGCAGCACTGGCCCTTTACTTAGCTTGCATTTATGATAAATCTATTGCCCAGAGTCCCAAGAGACTGGAAAAAAGCACAGGTGACTCCTGTGTAGGAGAAGGGTTAACAAATGGACCCATAAAATTACAGACCAATATCATTAACATCGGCTTGCTGCAGATTTCTTGAGAATATTCTGATTTCAAATATCACAAATCTCTTTGAAACTGAAAAGCTATTGTCCACGAAACAATATAGTTTTAGAAAGCATTGTATCTGCAAAGTTTGGCTTGCCCTTGTCTCACATGATAGACTGCAAATTATAGATGAAGGGGCAAGAACCCGATTCCATATTTTTAGATTTCTGAAAAGTATTTGACATAGTACCCCACAGCAGACTGTTAACAAAGGTATGAACATAGGACTGGTTCCCAAATACGTGACTGACTCGAAGACTTCTTAAGTAATAGAACCCAGTATGTCATCCTCAATGGTGAGTGTTCATCAGAGGCAAAGGTGTTATCAGTAGTGCCCCATTGGGAGTGCAATAGGACCATTGTTACTTTCTATACAGGTAAATGATCTGGCAGACAGTGTGGGCAACTATCTGCAGTTGTTTGCTGATGATACTGTGGCGTACAGTAATGTATCTAAGTTAAGTTACTGTAGGAGGATGCAAGTTGACTTACACAAAATTTCTAGATGGTGTAATGAATTGGAGCTAGCTCTAAATATAGAACAAACTAAATTATGCGAATGAGAAGGAAAAACAAACCCCTAATACTTGAATATAGCATTGGTGTTCTCCTGCTTGACCCAGTGACATCGTTTAAATATCTGGACATAATGTTGCAAAGCAATATGAAATGGAATGAGCATATAAGAATTTTGATAGGGAAGGCAAATGGTCAGCTTTAATTTATTGGGAGAATTTTGGGAAAATTTGGTTCATCAGTAAAGGAGACCACATGTAGAATGCTAGTGTGACCTGTTCTTGAATACTGCTCAAGTGTTTGGCATGAGCACCAGGTTGGTTTGAAGGAAGACATCAGAACAATTCAGAGGTTGTCCACTCTAGATTTGTTATTGGTAGGTTTGAACAATGCAAAAATATTACGGAGATGCTTGGGGCACTCAAATGGGAATCCCTGGAGGAAGGGTGACATTCTTTTCAAGGAGCACTATTGAGAAAATTTAGAGAACTGGAATTTAAAGCTGACTGCACAATTCTGCTGCCACCAACATACATATTGCATAATGACCAGATGGTGAGGTAATAGAAATTGGGGCTCATATGAAAGCTCTCTTTTTCAGTGGAACAGGAAATGGAATGACTAGTATTGGTGTACCATTTGGTGGCTTACAGTGATGTAGATTAATGTTTTGCTCTACTTATTGAGAAAAAAAATATTCGTAATGAGGAAGGACATTAATGATCATGCCTAGTGTGAAAGAAGTGCCAAAGTAACAAGTTTTTTGAAGCAATCTCTGCGGGATGGCCTAGAAATAATACCTGCCAAATTTCTTATAACATGCCACTGAAAAAAAAGGAAAAACAGATCTCATTTCTAACCCATTAGTGAATGGAAATACACAGAATAAACTAATTTCTCCAATTTTAAATGGAACTATAAGCATATGTAGTGCAAATTTAGCTGAGATAAGGTGCTTTATTAATTCTAGGATGTAGTTTTTCCAATTAAGTGTGTGATCTACATGTAGTCCTCAAAAGTTGCCATGTCTTTCAGTATTTTAATAGATTGTTTAATAGCATGTATAGGTCTTTAAGGAGTACTGAAATGCCCATTTATCAGTGCTTTTCAGTTAGGAGACTGGTTCTTCTACTTTATTCCTATACTCGTATCATCTACAAGGAGGGCAAAATTTGTATTTTGTGACAAATGAGACTGGAAATCAGTTACGTATATTGTTTCAATAAATGGTACACAATTACTGAATGCTTCAAATTTCAATTGCCTGTTGCTATCTGATTGACATCGAACATAAAAAAATAAAAACCATGAATTTGCTGTGTCTTTTTATGCATAATTTTTTACCTTTCACATGAGGATACGCTTCACAGAATCAAAACCTTAGCAAAGTCACAAAAGATTACCAATGGTAATAATTTATTGCTTGTGATACAATTTCTGTCAGGCTAAATGTAGTCTGTTCAATTAATAGTTCTTTTTGAAAATCAGTATGTTACTGCACTTTGTGTACTAAGTAATTATAAATCCTGTCACATATGATCTCATATTTTTATGCTGACGATAATAAGAGGGGTTAGTAATTTTTGCTGTTATTTTATCTCTTTTTTGTGAAGTGGTTTGACAGTAAAATATTTTAAATCTACCTGGGAAAATACTATCCTGATAAGTTTCATTATTCATTCATATTAAGCACATAAACACATATACCAAACACATTAAAAAAATCTTTTTATGTGTAGTATGTAGACTGATCAGCATCACCTGACGAGGATTGAGTGCCAGTAAGACACTTGCATGATGAATGTAGTACCAGTGTGCATACTGTCCATATGTCAAATGGGGAAGGTGTACCATCTAACTGAGTTTGACCAAGGGCAGATTGTGATGGCCCGGAGGCTCAGCGTGAGCTCTTCAGAAACTCCACAACATGTTGGGTGATCCAGGAATGCTGTGGTTACTGTCTTGAACTTGTGGCAAAACCAAGATGATGCCACATTCAGACATCATGGGGTTGGGCAGCCACACATCATTACAGGTGTTGGACATTGTAGGCTGGACAGATTGGTAAAATAGAACAGGCAGTAAACTGTGACAGAACTAACATCAGACTTTAATGCTGGACAGAGTACAAGTGTATCAGAACACACATTGCATTGAACACTGCTAATGATGGGACTCCACAGCTGACAAAGCATGCTTGTGCCAGTGTTAACACCATGACATTGGTAACTATGACTGAAATGAGCACGTGACCAACGGCAGTGGACATTGGTGCAGTCTCAGAATGTTGATGGTGTGATGAATCGTGATACCTTCTTCATAATGCCAATGGGAGGACATGAATCCGTTGTCTTCCAGGGGAAGAGCTTCTTGACACCTGAACTGCGGCACAGAGACAAGCCGACGGCAGCTTCATTATTCTCTGGGGAACATTCACATGGACATCAATGGGTCCAGTGGTGCTCGTGCAATGCACCATGACAGCCAAGGAATATTGTACACTGGTTGTAGACCACGTACACCCCTTCATGATGATCATGTTTCCTGACACCAGTGGCATTTTTCAACAAGATAATGTGCCATGTCACAAGGCCAGGAGGCAGTAGAGTTGGTCGAGGAACACAGTGGCAAGTTTCAGTTGACGTGCCGCCACCCCCCACCCCCCACCCCATCTCACCAGATCTGAACTTGATCAAACACAGCTGGGATGTGACTGAACATGTCATCAGAGCTCATTGCCCCCTCCCCAGAATTTAGGGGAATTGGTGACTTGTGTCTGCAGATGTGGTGCTAGCTTCCTCCAGCGACCTACCAATGCCTTATTGCTTCCATGCCATGACAGGTCGCCACTGTTATCCCTACCAAAGGTGGACATACTGGTTATTAGTTGGGTGGTCATAATGTTTTGGCTGATCAGTGTAGCTGCATTTTTTAAAAATTGTTGTGGAACAGTATTGTAAATTTGCATTCTAATTTTTATTTGTATGATGCTGAATTGTATTTGTATTTATATCCACCACAGTATACATTAATATTTCATTAATTTTTGTATTGCAATGCCTGCAGCTGGTGTGGAGAAATTAGTGATTTTGTTTATGTGAACACAACTAAAGAACAAATTTGACCAAGACAAAGATCATCTGACATTAGATTGGATCTCTGATAATAGTATTAATGTCAGAATTAACTATTATGTTGCATTTTCAGTTTCAATTTTTTTAATATTCCAACAGTGGCCCCAATAAAGGTGGTGTTTTGGATGGTGTTCAGTATACCACTGTGGCAGTTCCGGGGGACTCGGTGGAACAGCAAGAAGAAGCATCCCCTAACTCGAAGGCTGCTAAATCACAGCCTTCACAGCACATTGAAGTGAGACCATATTTAACTTAAGAAATTAATGGAACTCTTAATTACTTAGTAACAAGTTAAATGTTGGTTCATAAGAACAACAGGTATTGTTATAATTAGAGACCGGATTATATGTATTTACCTGTTGCATTTGCATATTTGGTTCCTTTTCACTGGTTATTGCATGTTTTAACTAAACACTAGGGATGATGCATATTTTTGCCCTATGTTTACAATATTTTAAAAATTTAGACTGGCAGTCTCTATCTCAATCTAGTTTTGATGCCTCACAGATTGACAGTGACCTAGAAGTGCGTTCAGCCACTAACCGAGAGGCCACTGCTTAGAGAAATCATTACAGAAGAGAAACAGGAACAGGCAGACAAGTCAGTTCTACTGCACCTGCGCCCCCGATTAATCTCCTCCGCTGTCATACTGTAACCGCCAGCAACAATTAAATTAAACTATACAAGATTTTAGTAGCACGTCCATTGTTTCACTTAAGCTCTCTATTTACCTGTACACAGTTGAATGTGTTTATGATGTATTGAATGCAACGTGTTGTGCACTATGCCGCCCATAAAAAGAAACATCGTTTCATGGATAGCTGACCATCCTGGAACATTTATATATGGCAGAATTGTTTTATATTGTCAAGTTTATGAGAGAAACATTTTGCACAAAAGAAAGTTTCAAATAGACCAGCATGTTGAGACAAGTCTTCATATCGCAGGAATGCAGAAGAAAGGACCACAACAACAATTTCTGACAACAGCAAGGCATAGTAGCAAGGATTTGTCCAAAGATAACGAGAAAAGTCAGTTTAACTTGGATCTATGTGAAGCATTCATCACTAACAATATTTCTCTTCACAGAGTTACAAACCCTAACCTCAAAGACATCCTGTGCAAATATTGATTAAATCAAAATGTACCAGATGAATCAACATTGCGTAAAAATTACATACCAACAATTTACATAAATGTTCTGGAATAAAAACGCAGTGAACTCAAGGACAGCATTATCTGGATTTCAGTTGACGAAACTACAGACTCTCATAGCCATTACATTACAAATTTTATTGTTGGTTGTTTAAAAGAAGAGCCTTATTCTTCCTACGTAGTGGCCTGCAAAGAACTTGAAAAAATAAGTCCTTCTATGATAACCAGATTTGTGAACGAGGGTATTAGAAAAATATTTCCAGAATCTACTGCAGTTGAAAGGGTGTTTGTGTATATTTGAGATGCTGCTCCCTCTATGATCAAAGCAGGAAAAGCCCACCAAGTATTTTATTCCAATTTGATTCATGTGATGTACTTTGCTCATGGAGTACATCGCCTTGCTGAAGAAGTATGTTCCACATTTGTGAATGTAAATAAACTGATTTCATTCACAAAGAAAATGTTTCTAAACACTCCTGCTTGCATCAAGACCTATAAAGAAAAACTACCAAATGCGCCTTTACTTCCCGGAGCTGTGGTAACTCGTTGGGATATGTGGGTCAAAGCTGTGTTGTTTTACAATGAACATTTCAAGGCCATTGGAGGGGGGTAGTAAATGACTTTGATAGTGCAGAGACTTTGGCAGTTTGCCAGTGATATGAAGCTTTTAGTGATTCTGGTATTAAAAAAGGGTTGCTGTGATTAGCACTCACTTCTCCCATATACGTGCGGGTATTAGAAAGCTTGAAACTCAAGGTTTGTCATTAAATGAATCTATTCAGTTAATGAATAAAATTATTCTAGTAAACTCCTCAGTGCTGGAAGTATTCCCAAGAAAACTTAAAGAAAAGTTTGAAAAAATTTTAAACAATAACCCAGGCTTTGAGCCCTTGTGCCAAATTGATAGTTTTATTAATGGGATGGGTGAACTTATATTAGAAAAAATAAGTGCCAACATAGCACCCAAATTCAAATACTGCCCAGTTACCTCAGTTGATGTAGGATGGTCCTTTTCTGCTTATAAATATGTTTTGAGTGATTGAAGACACAATCTCACTAACAAACATTTGGAACAGTACTTGATTGTTTATGTTTACAATAGTAGAAAAATGTAAAATAAATTGTAAATGAAGCTTTGGTCCAATAGTATTAATTAAAATAAAAAAAGTTCATGATAGTATTTTTTAATAAAATATCATGAAGTTTTTGAGTGTGCCCCTCTGCGTGCGATATCTTTCGAAGTTTGTTCTGTACATATCAATAGTTTCAGTGCGTCTCACTTGCATCACATCTGCTTGTTACCAACAACAATAGCAAAGAAGAAACAATTCTTGAAAAGTGGTGTGCATCCCCATTGCAAATTTTTATAAAATAATTCCAAAAGGTCTCCTTCCTAACATCTACCAGAAAGTATTCAGAAAATGATAGCATTCTAAATGTACTGATTTTTTTGTGTAGGCAGTGCTCTTTCTTGTAATTGATATGCAAAGGTTTGATTTTGAGATATAATGCACACAGTAATTACCATGTTTTTTTATTATTTGATCTTGCATATTTTGACACTTTTAATGCATTTTAAGCATTTTTCATGTATGTTTGCATGCATATTTTAAGGTTTATATGATGCATATAATCTGGTCTCTAGTTATCATTTTTTATCTTTTCTGTATGACCTTTGACTTTTTCCATCATTTAATTGAAAGTCATCCAAACCTGTTAACCAAGTGAAATTGCAATAGTTATCTAATATATAACAATATAAAATGGAGGAAGGCACCAGTGAGGTGTGTGTGGGGGGGGTGTTGTTTTCTGTATCGCATCCTAAACCATTAGATCCATTTCAACCAAATTTGATGCACACATATCTTCTTTCTGAAAAGTGAGTAAGCACCACCTATCATCCAGGGTGGGGTCGAGTTAGGGTAGGCAAAGACAGTGCCACATAGAAGCATAACTCAGGAATATCTGAAGAAACTGCAACCAAATTTTATATATACAATACTCATTATTTGTATCAGCCCATCCATGTATTTTCTAGCATATTGGGCAAACATATCATATACAAGCTCGAAAAAAAAGTTACTGTGATTATAAGACTCTCCTAGCACCCCTAAGCTGAGGGCGAGAGTGAAAAAGTGTAAGATAAAAGCATAATTCAGATAGGCCTGGAGCAATTTAAACCATATTTGGTGTATACATGACTCATATTTTTTGTATAAAAGTACTATGGGAGTAAGACAACCTCCTACCCTTAGGGGTTGGGATGAGAATGAAGTGATATGTAAAAATGTTCTAAAATGACCTGTTGGTATTTATTTCCTGTATTTAGTTGACTTGGAATACTTCAGAAGCATTAAGAGCAATTTCACTCATATCCATGCTGTTTAGTGTGTGTAGGTAACGAGAATGAGCACTGTAGCAAGCCAATAACTTTTTCATTGTGTTTTGCCGCCAAGATAATGCCATACAGGTGAATACCACAGATAAATTTAACACCCTCTCTGAAGCTGTATGGTGTGAAACAGCAGAGAATTAGAACTATATGTGTGTGCAGTATATGTGACATACACATACATGGGCAACACCACAGGTAAAAAGCTTGATAAAAATAAATCTGTAAAGAAACTAAAGAACATGTTGTTTTCAGTACGCAAACATTTTCTTGTCTGAACAAAAACTCTTTCACTGTTACACAATAAAGATGTGTTGTTGACTGAGTTTAGGCTTCCTTAAGTGAGGTTCAAAAATCTCAGTAATTGTTACTGAAATTATCTATTAGAAAGCAGTAAGGGGATGTGTGTGAATGTTATCCTCTCAACCTGGATAGTGCTTTGTCAGTTGTTGCATGTTTATTTGCTTACTACTTAATTTTGTTGTGAAACAGTATTCTAAGTTGTACTATAGCTAAACGGTCTCTTCTCAGGTGCAGTTTGAAGATGCAAGCTGTAACTTCTACTGTAGAGTATATTTTGTGGAACAGTTTGCAACTCTTAGGGCTGAAGTACTGCCAGCAGGAGAAGAAGCTTACATTCGCTCTTTGTCTCGGTGTGTACAGTGGGCAGCTCGTGGTGGAAAATCAGGCTCAAGCTTTTGTAAAACTAGAGGTAAGGGTAGTTTATTTGGTCAATTCACATAGTACAGTTGTTTCTGTGCAAGTCTTGCACTCAGTGTCATTTTACCACTTTCCATGAACGACTGTATTTAATGGATATATAAATCGTTGCATTAGTGGTACTAAACAAGTCTGATGTTCCTAGTCGTCCTTTTATTTGTTGCTCATAGTAAAAACTTATAAAGTTTTTGCTGTTCTGGCGTGGTTCCAACAACTCAAATAATTAACTTTCTTGTCAGGATACCACTTGGAACACATTCTTTAAATGCATAAGGTGTAATTAACAGCAAATTGTTATTTTTTGAGTTGATTTCTTTGAAAAGGGCATGACCTACATATTTTCCCCATTCTTGCCCAATCCAAGCTCCTGCTTCACCTCTAATTATCTTGTCATCCATGAGAAATCAAAACCTAATGCTCCCACCCGCTTATTGATGTGATTACTAAAACAGTAATAATAATAATAATAATAATAATAATAATAATAATAATGATGTAAATAATAGTGAACTTGTCTTTAAGCTGAAGATTAGTTTGAACACTGCCGTGCATGTCCTGTTAGAAGAGATGGTATACCATTGCATTTCTCCATGTTGTGAAAATACTTATCCATCAAGTTATAGGGGAAATGAAACTCAGTGTTGTTAGTACTTGTTATAAATAAGTGAATGACAGTGAAGCCATTTATAAATCACACAAGTTTTTCCTATGATGTTCTTTGGCCACAACTGCACATCTTGTATGTCCAGCCCCACTTCTGGGCACACAGTTGGTGCAGTGGATATTTGTGTTCTTTTTTATGTGCTTGACAAGCCAACATGGTGTCTTGGTGGCATATATGCATGTTAAAAAAAAAAAAAAGAAGACACTCTAATGACAGCAATATTCTGTCAAAACTGGTGTCTGTGAAATAAAATAAAAATACCAAGCAGTCTTTTCTGCAGGAGATTTTCTTATTCACCAGTGATAGATCGCTCTCTATGAACGTGTGCAACCAATATAAATAACAAAGCATTATATGTCCATGTCTCATCCAAGAAAATGGATGTTAAATTTTTATCCGCTCAGTAAATATGAAAAATTGTATATCAAACAATGGAAACTCCCAGTTGGAATATGAGCAATGTAAGGAAAGACACCTCACACACATATGACCACCACCTCCAGCAGTTTGGACCAAAATGCACTGTCATGTCGAACAGAAGCAGCAGTCTGAAGGGAGCAGGGAAGGGGAAGGAATAGCAGTATGCGGGAGGGGGGGGGGGGGGGGGTGTCTGGTGAAGTGTGCAGGGACTAGACTGACAACCAACAGGCACAGCATCAGGAGGAGGTTGTGAGACAGGGATGTGCAAGGATTGTAGGGGGGGAAGTGAAAATGAAAGGAGCTGGGAAGGGGAAACATGAGTGGGTATATTGACAGAGCATAGCAAACAAACAGGGTGGGAGACAAGAATTGGGAGCATGTTACAGGACAGTGGTGGTGGAAACTGCTGGGTGGAGAGTTTTGGATGGTATGTTACTGTAGTTTGAGGCTGGTATAATTTTGGGCACAGAGAATGTGTTGTAAGGATAACTTCCATCTGTGCAATTCAGTAAATCTGGTGATAGAGGAGAGGATCCAGATGGCTCAGGTAATGAAGTAGCTGCGTGTCATGCCATTGGTGATCTACTTTGTTCTTGGCCACAATTTGGGGGTGATCATTCATCCTGGTGGACAGCTAGATGGTAGTCATACCAATACATAAATCTGTCCAGTGATTGCAGCGGAGCTGGTAGATGACATGGCTGCTTGCACATGTGGCCTGGTCTCTGGTGGAGTAGGGTAAGCCTTTGACAGGACTGGCATAGGAAGTGCTGGATGGGTGGATTGGACAGGTCTTGCACCTGGGTCTTCCACAGCGACATGATCCCTGTGCAAGGAGTTGGGATTTGGAGTGGCATAGGAATGGACTAGGATGTTGTGGAGGTTGGGTTTGCAATGGAACATCACTTTAGGAGGGAGGGAAGGATCTCAGGTAGGATGTCCCTCATTTCAGAGCAGATCTCCCTCATTTCAGAGGATGAGGATACATAGCAAAAGCCCTGGTGAAGGATGTGACTCAGTTATTCCAGTTTACAGGAGTATTGGGTGATGAAGGAAACACTCCTTTGTAGTTGTTTCTTGGGGCTGGTGGGATGGTTAGGAGATATGTTTGCGAATTTGTACTGGGGGGTAGTGCATGTCTGTGAAGGCCTTAGTGAGACCCTCAGCATAGTGGGCAAGGGTGTTCTTGTCCGATATAGTGGCCCCGTGGAGCAAAGCTGTATGGAAGGTATTTTTGGTGTGGAAGGGATGACAGCTGTCGAAAAGCATTTCCATGTCATTCACCCTTTCCCCTGTGCCATTCCTGCCACAATGGACCCCTGCATCAGTTCAGAAAAATATCTTTTTCCTGGCTAAAACCTAGTACCATATCCCGTTTCTTAAATGCTGCCTAAACTATGGAATTACCCCCCCCCCCCCTACCCCCAATGGCCTAACCACAAAAATTCCTTTATCTGGATCCCATCCCTCCTTTCACAGTGACCTTCACCTTTTCAGATTCTGCCAGTCCCTGGCCCTCATAAACCTGGTACTCCATGGCACAGGCATCCCAGGACCACCTATGCCCCCTCTGAAAGATACTGCTACTGTGCAATCCCTGCTACATACACACATCTATGAAATTGAACCCCTTGCTCTCCAGCACCAGGAGGGGCATTCCAGTCACCAACTCCAGTCAATCTACTGACATCCTACTGCTTCCTTGGGGCACCACTATCCAACCCCTATTCTACCTACAGCATTCCTCCTCATGAGCCCCTCACAGCGCCCAGTCTTTGTCTAGGTAACCTGTTCAATGTGCCACATCCCCTAAAACTCCCTACCAGCATGCCACCAAATCCAGAGTCAAAGCAATCCTGTAACACTTGTTAATCTTTCCACCAAACCCCTAACTTTCAGCCCTACATCCATATTTAACCAGGCTGGAATTGTCAAAGACCTACTCTCCTTCTCTCAACCCCTCCAATGCAAACATTTCTTTGCCATCAATCTTCTTTAACTAAAGCCAACCTAATCCAACGCCGAACCTGTCTCTCCCAGTTCATACCACCATTCAACCATGATCATCCTCCCTGTTTCACCTAGCAAACTGCTGGTCACCTCCCAGGAATTCCTTGCCCTCATCATCCTTACCCAGGTCCCTTCCTAAGAACACCAACCTTTCAGCAGTGGAGAGGCCAGGAAAAAAAATCCTAACCTCCAATCCCTGCCTAAAAGCCATAGGAGCTTTGCAGAATCTCTCCCCTAACCCCATTTCCCTGCTCACCACTACGACACCCTACACACCTACCTTCCAAATGGCCCTCAAAAGTCACAAACCCAACAATTGTGGCTGGTAATTGGTCCTCACTGAAATAATTTTTGATGTTATTACAAACACTTACAACCAATTGCCTGTATTCTCCCACATCAAAGATACCAACCATTTCCTTCACTGACTCTCCACCATCCCCATCCCCTTTACCTCCTGGATCCCTCATGGTGACTGTTGATGCCACCTCACTCTACACCTACATCCCTCTTGCCCATGCCCATGCTCCTGCTGCTGTTGAACACTGCTTTTGCCAATGTCTTTCAGACTCCAAATGCACTACCTCATTCCTCATACATCTTACTAAGTTTATCCTAACTCACAACTACTTCTCCTTTGAAGGGAAGCTATACAAACAAATAGGCACAGCCATGGGCAGCTGCTGGCACCTTCATATGTCAACCTGTTTATGGGTCATCAAGAGGTGATCTTACCTCTCAAAGCGCCAAACCACTAGTCTGATTCAGGTTCACTGATGATATCTTTGTGATCTGATCTCAGGGCCAAGACCCTATCTTCACTCCTTCACAATCTCAATACCTTCTCTCCTGCCCACTTATATGGTCCTCCTTAACCCAGCGTTCCACCTTCCAGGATACTGACCACCTCTCTGATGGCT
The DNA here is from genome assembly GCF_023897955.1 of Schistocerca gregaria. Taxonomy (NCBI): domain Eukaryota; kingdom Metazoa; phylum Arthropoda; class Insecta; order Orthoptera; family Acrididae; genus Schistocerca; species Schistocerca gregaria. Next base: position 538,679,829 of record NC_064922.1, read on the forward strand.
CCTTCCACACCTTTGTCCTCATTAAAACCTTGATGTCAGATAGTTTGCTGTGATATCCAACAAGCTGCATGCTATCAGGCCTTAGTGATAGATTACAGACTTTAATGAAGAGCTGATTTATTTAACAATTTGATTATTAACTACAATTTATGTTGTACCTGACAGTCTGACTCATTATACCAACTATAATTAACTCATATAAAATGAATTTTTACATAAAGCCAGGTATGAAAATGCACATAGCAAATACATAGCTGGCAGAAATAGCCACAGTAAATTGTCTGATTATGGCAGAACAGAATGTACATTTTGCACAAAGATAAAAGTAATTTAAAAGGGCATATAATGCAGATAATATAGAGGTAGATGGTTATAAAAATTAAGATGATTTATTTAGTGGGAAGTATTGAAGCATTCTCTTACACACAGAGCTAACTCTTCTTCACAAATCAGGCAATAGTACCGTGATACATGATGATTCTTTTGTTGATTGTACACATTGTACAGCTTTGTTGGTCATATCTTTTCAGTGGTGGATGTGGTCCCTAAATAGGGAGATCTGCCTTCTGTTCTAGTTTTCTTCTAGGTGACATGTCTTACTCCTATCAACACATTTTTTTTTTTCTAAGAGATATGTGATACACCATCCCATTACTTCGATGTTAAATGTATCCCACTTCATATACTTCCATAGCCTGTAGAGCAATATTTTTCAACCATCAAATAGTTTTTGCAGAGTTAAGTAATAGAAAGTAATTAATCAGTTCTTGGCGTGCCACTTTGTACACTATGATTACATTAGGTTTCTTGGAAACTTTGCTGTTTCACTTATGAACTTGAACCATTTGAGCAAAGAGAATATTGGAAATAGTGAGGTCTTCACTTGTGTCTCTCTACTTGCAAAAACTACATTGTCAGTACTTACCCATACTGTGTGCCTTTTTGTTTGGTTTATAGTAACTAACAATCTTGGATTATTCTACAGAATTATGAATTTTGTCCTATAAAATGAACATGTTTTGTCCAGATAGGCTCCTGTCAAGTGTAAAACAATTCTATCTTTGCATTTGCCTCTGAGTTGTAGTAGTACATAAATATTTTGAGGACTATGCAATTGGATTTACATAGTACATTCAGTTTCACACAACACTTTGGTTTCTTGTTATTCATATGCTACATGGAAAATAGACAACCACATCATAAAACCATTGCTCCATTAATGCAGAGCTTCTTGTTGGGAACATCATTATTGCCCATGATGCTATTAAAACAGACCAAAACTAGCCTAATTTTATAGAGTTGCCCAGTGTATTGCAATTAATTGTCTAAAACATGAAAAGACCACAATAACAGCTTTCGAGTGCAGCAACCACCTCAGTAATACTTTCATTTCAACAACAGCTGTATCCTACCACTTCGAGAGGCTGGTTGGTCTTCTTTTCCCACGTTTTTCAGTTTCCTGGTTTGCATATACACTCCTGGAAATTGTAATAAGAACACTGTGAATTCATTGTCCCAGGAAGGGGAAACTTTATTGACACATTCCTGGGGTCAGATACATCACATGATCACACTGACAGAACCACAGGCACATAGACACAGGCAACAGAGCATGCACAATGTCGGCACTAGTACAGTGTATATCCACCTTTCGCAGCAATGCAGGCTGCTATTCTCCCATGGAGACGATCGTAGAGATGCTGGATGTAGTCCAGTGGAATGGCTTGCCATGCCATTTCCACCTGGCGCCCCAGTTGGACCAGCGTTCATGCTGGACGTGCAGACCGCGTGAGACGACGCGTCATCCAGTCCCAAACATGCTCAATGGGGGACAGATCCGGAGATCTTGCTGGCCAGGGTAGTTGACTTACACCTTCTAGAGCACGTTGGGTGGCACGGGATACATGCGGATGTGCATTGTCCTGTTGGAACAGCAAGTTCCCTTGCCGGTCTAGGAATGGTAGAATGATGGGTTCGATGACGGTTTGGATGTACTGTGCACTATTCAGTGTCCCCTCGACGATCACCAGAGGTGTACGGCCAGTGTAGGAGATCGGTCCCCACACCATGATGCCGGGTGTTGGCCCTGTGTGCCTCGGTCATTTGCAGTCCTGATTGTGGCGCTCACCTGCACGGCGTCAAACACGCATACGACCATCATTGGCACCAAGGCAGAAGCGACTCTCATCGCTGAAGACGACACTTCTCCATTCGTCCCTCCATTCACGCCTGTCGCGACACCACTGGAGGCGGGCTGCACGATGTTGGGGCGTGAGCGGAAGACGGCCTAACGGTGTGCGGGACCGTAGCCCAGCTTCATGGAGATGGTTTCGAATGGTCCTCGCCGATAGCCCAGGAGCAACAGTGTCCCTAATTTGCTGGGAAGTGGCGGTGCGGTCCCCTACAGCACTGCGTAGGATCCTACGGTCTTGGCGTGCATCCGTGCGTCGCTGCGGTCCGGTCCCAGGTCGACGGGCACGTGCACCTTCCGCCGACCACTGGCGACAACATCGATGTACTGTGGAGACCTCACGCCCCACGTGTTGAGCAATTCGGCGGTATGTCCACCCGGCCTCCCGCATGCCCACTATACGCCCTCACTCAAAGTCCGTCAACTGCACATACCGTTCACGTCCACGCTGTCGCAGCATGCTACCAGTGTTAAAGACTGCGATGGAGCTCCGTATGCCACGGCAAACTGGCTGACACTGACGGCGGCGGTGCACAAATGCTGCGCAGCTAGCGCCATTCGACGGCCAACACCGTGGTTCCTGGTGTGTCCGCTGTGCCGTGCGTGTGATCATTGCTTGTACAGCCCTCTCGCAGTGTCCGGAGCAAGTATGGTGGGTCTGACACACCGGTGTCAATGTGTTCTTTTTTCCATTTCCAGGAGTGTACATTTGTTTGTTCAACCATTAATGTAATGATTTCTTAAAGGCTAAAAAAGAAAAGAATCAAAAAAAATGAATTGGTGCCAACATTTTGTAAGTCTTAATTGGAACTACTACTACTCAATGAATGGAGTCTTTCCAAACATTATCCAGCAGTATCCAGCATGTCAGATATTCTGAACGTGTGTCTGAATGTTGACCAGTGAGATGGCAGAATGCCCCCTACATCACAAGCATGCCATCTCCCTTCAGTACAGAGTTGAGGTGTCATATTATCATTCAGTTGAAGCCTATACGTATATCTGCCATTTCTGAGTACTAGCAAATTAAAATCTCTCCAAATCCCATTATTAATTCTGTGATTTGTTGTAATAAAATGTCAAGAAACGCAGTATTTGTGGCAAAAGAATTATTGTAACTTGCATAATATAAGAGTATGCCATTTGAAGGCAACGGCACTTTAAGGATCCATCAAAAATGTATTGTCATTGGTACCATTTATTGTAATTAAATTTCAGTTAATAACATAGCTACAATTAAAGCTTTCAATAAATGCTAAAGTTCTAGGACTGGGTGTGAAACATTTGTGGTTGATTTAGCACAGCGAGCAGCATTACAGATTCCTAATGAGATGTGTAATGATGTGGTGGTTTGTGTCCACCAGATCTTCTTCCTCTTTCTTTCTTTCTTTCTTTTCACATTTTTAATAGGTTCTGATACATTATTTTTAGTTTAATATGAGTGTATACGTTAACATTGTATGTTATGTAACTATAAGTGCACTCTTTGGCTTAATCTACAGAACAGCTTGCACTACTTGTAGTAACATATTTTTCCCTGTTTTCTTTTAAGTTTTGTAATTCACCTGTTCAAAGATTCTACTACTGAATGGGAACAGTGATCAGGTAAGAATGACTTTAGGATCTTACTAAAATGTGAGAATGATGATACAATGTTTTGTATCACACTATTTGTAATGAAACTTTTATAAACCTGTGTCCTTATTGACTGGACATGGTGCTTTCCTTTTTGCCTTGAAACATGTCCACAGATACTTAAGTCTTTATTTATGTGTACTACAACAGAACAACATGACTAGCATATGAACAGTGGAGGAATTGTGCATTTTAATGACACTAACATAAGAATTTTATACACACCTGTTTCATAAACAGTGTGATTTACAAACTAGATACGTCCCACAACTGCCACTGGAGTGTTTTGCAATTGTGTACACCACATTAGTGCCCATGTACCATTTTCACATTCACATCATTTCTGAGGATTCAGCAGCACGTTAAACTCGGCACACTCAGCATTGATGTTTGACAGCATGGTCCGTGTGCTGACAAATTAATTGCATTCACTGTTGTCTATCTCTGGCTGCTAGTCGCAATGCTCACTGGAAGATGGTTCATAGATACTTACACCACCAGAGAATTCATTTATAAGCTCATCCCAATCTGTCATTCATGTTAACTAGCTGCAAAAGTCCTACCTCACTCAGATTCCTCTTGTTACTACAAATTTTATAAGGAAAATTGGTAGCAGGTAACAACAAACACAAGTTAACCACCTGCAGTGAAGAGTGGAACAGCTGTTGATGTAACTACAATAAACTGTGTTGGTAAAAGTGCTAATAAATACACAAGGTGGGGGTTGAGTTTTAACAGCGAGTTATCTCATTGTTGGCATCTGAGATAGAATCTGAGCAGAACTTTCTCATTTAAAGGATAGGTTACTACTCACTCTAAAGGTGACACGTAGAGTCACAGACAGGCACAACCAAAAGACTGTTACAGTCTTTTTGTGGTACCTGTCTGCAACTCAAGTGCGTCATCTTTACAGTGAGTAACAATGTGTCATTTTCATAATATTGTTGATATTCCAACCTAAACTTTGTATTGTTTGAACCTTCCAATCTGTATTCCAGCTTTGAGACAATTAGCATGTTTTGTTTCCTGCAATTCTGTTTTAGATTTCAAAGATACAGATGGATTGCAAATGAGATAATAAATCTAACTGTATGAACCATTTAGCATGGATTATAGAAGCAGTTTACTCCTTTCATATATGACAGATAATTTATTAATGATTATGTTTCCTAAACTTATGTGTGTACGAACTCTTAATGTGTGTTTTGTAAAACTTTCAGATGATCGATTTATATTGAAAGAGATGTCTCGGCTTGAAATGCAAGTGTTTCTTGAATTTGCACCTAACTATTTTGCATACATGTCTCGATGCCTTAGTTCAGGCCAGCCTACATTACTTGGAAAAATTCTTGGAGTGTACCGTGTTGTTTTCCGAAACTCGGTTACAAATGCAGCCTTGCGTTCAAACTTGCTTGTGATGGAGAATCTCTTTCATGCACGCTTAGTCACACACAAATTTGATTTGAAAGGATCTGTGCGTAATCGTCTTGTAAATCCAAGTACAGACCAAGAAGGTGAAATTGTGTTGCTTGATGAAAACTTGTTGAAAAGTAAGTACTTTCTCCAGTATTGGTGAAATTCACTTATGAAGACACAAAGTGTCTCCCTTTGATCTTGTCATTACCATTTATATGTGTTTCTTATGAAATACTGTGTATTACACTGAAATATGATTTCACAATATTATACTTTTCTGATTTCTAGTGGCATGTGATTCTCCATTGTACATACACCTCCATTCAAAAAAAGTCTTAATGCAAGCTATAAATAATGACACAGAGTTCCTGTCTTCTCAGTCAGTTATGGATTACTCTCTACTAGTTGGACTGGATCAAGAAAAGAGAGAACTTGTTGTTGGTATTATAGGTATGTATTTTCATTCTCCAAATATATCACGGTGTGATTAATATTATCAATATACTTTTTTAACAAGACTCACAAGTATTATAAAGAAGTAGTAAAATGTCTGTGAAAACTTGTGTGTTCATGTTGTGCAGCCACTCTGATTGAAGAATTTTTTCTTCAGTCTCACGAGGTGAATATAAAGTACCACTTGAGTATGATGTCCTTGCCAGGTCTCTCCATAGTGAACACACTGTTAGCGATAAATTACTTACAGATCTAAAAGAAATAGACAGTGGTTATGATCACAGTCCATAATTTACTTCATTATATTCGGAACCCAAGCATAACTTGTAGCATTTCAGATTAAAGAAATTTTAGTTAAGCAAGTAAAATAGAAAGTCAAAATAAGAAATTAGAGATTTCAAAATGTTGTAAATTATTCAGTGCTATTATCGACTATGTCATGCAAAACATACACTTGATTCAGTGATATTTCAGTAATTCCACCAACAAACATTCACCATCCCCAGACATTCCCCATTTTTTGCCATGTTCCATATTAGACCTTTTTGAAAACTTGCTCATTTCACTATGACAACTGCTAAATTAGTAATAATTTTTCTACAGTTTTAGTAAAGCATCCACTGTTCAACTCCCTTATTTCTCTTGGAAGCATTTTAAATGAACAAAAATTATCCAACAAGTTAGTTTAGCTCACTGTCAAAAGATAACAAGCTTTGTATTTTGGAATGGAAGAGGTTAGGGATGATCATAAGACATCTCATTATAAAGAATTTAAGGATACTCCATGCTAAATGTTGTGCATGAAAGTCCACAATATTAAATATCTTTAGTACAGTGCATTGATGTGGGGGAAAATATTAAATATTAACTACACACTGTAGCTGATACATACATACATTCATCATATCATTGTGTTGTAACCACACTCAAGTCCAAATCCAAAGGAAGGGTCACCAGTTAAGTACAACTCTTATCACTTAAAGCACATTTATTATGGACATCATTCACAGCCATAACAGAACTGAACTCCTGGATGGATAGTGTTGCTCTTTATACAGACTTCAAGACGCTTGCAGAAATGATAAATACTCAACAACAATCAATTGCTGGTGGTTGGGTTTGAACTGGTGACCTACTGCAAGCCAACCAGTAATGCTAATTGCTACACCACACCACATGCACCACAGCTCGCTGCAATATTTTTGGTTGTAAATTTAGCAACAGCCTTACTCTACGAATTGTTCTGTAGATAATTTTATGACATAAAACTAATGGAGAGCAGATTACACATTTCAGAGATGGGACTAAATGCATGTATTTGTTCTAATTGTATTGACTCCTAGTTTTGCCAATAGAAAACAGTGCTCCCAGTTAGTAGAGCTGGACATTTCAATTCAGATAGAAAGAGTAATTGATGATGGAAGACTGGAAAAGAGGGAGGGGCAACAGCAGGTTAGTCACTCTCTGAGGAAACCATTCGTTTGAGCAATAATGGAAGCAAAGATTAATTTTTAATAGTGTTTGACAGGGCAGGAATGGTAGCTGTCAAAGTAGCTTGTTTGGTTTGGAGTTGGTTAATGTTTGCATATGAGCTGTAGTGAAATGGAGATCAACATCTAGGAACGTAAATTTGGAATTGGAGGGGAGCCAGATACATTTGAGTCAAGAAAAAGAAGGAAATATGCTGCAGATTGTCGGGGAGTTAATAATATTGCCAGTAAGACTGTACCAAGCCAGGGAGCAGAATTTATGGAAGTTGAGAAAGAAACTTCTGTGCAACTAGTGAAAAGATTGGCTTAGACCAAGCCATCCTGTTTCCAGTATCTATCGTTGGATTCTTTTTTTACATTTTAACAACCATGGTAAAAGAAGGGAGCCAAAAATTATTTCTCACTGCTTATCTTTTTAATTCATGTCAACATGATTCTTTAGCAAGTCCCACATATTCAACACTTTGTCAGTTTATTATGAATTAATTTTATAATGTAATGAGCACCAGGCCAGATTTGGTAGCAATCATTTAAATAAATTCATTTGTTTCTTTTGCTTTGGGGTTGTTATTTTTTTGATTGGAAACTGATTGTCCATTGTGCTATAGAAAGCAACAAAAAAAACACCTGTACAACTTTTTATTAATGGTCATGTAGGGATTTTCAGTTTAGCCATCAAATTAAGAATATTCAGTAAGCAATAACGTCTGTGCAGTGACAGGAAGTTATTTGGTATGCTGCTGCATTTCAGTTTTATCTTTGAAATATCACTGGATGAGTATTTGGTATTATTTGCGTAAAAGTGAGCAAGAGTATTCTAAATGTTTACAAATAATGTAACTGAAGTGGGACTTTGCTACAAGCTCAGTATTCACTGCTCTCGACTTCTCTTAACCCTGAGCCACTACTATCCAAAAATTCCACATTGCAATCTGGTCAATCTGCAGAGCTCAGATCTCTTCCACAACAACGGCCTCCCGGACGCTTGGATTACAGGAGTATGCCACTAATCCCACCTAGTGGGATGTGGGAAACTGCCTAAAAACCACATCAAAGCTGGCTGAAAAACTGACCCTTGTTGTTTATCCACCAGACAGATTATATCCAGGCCAGCACACCTCCCTGTCCCAGTTTTATGTCACAAAAGTTATCTATGGAACAGTTCCTACTGTAACACTATTGCTAAGTTTACAACCAAAAATATTACTGCAAGCTGCAGTGCATGCAGTGTGATATTGAAAGACGCCTCACTTCAGCATGGCTATTCAGGTAGCTTCTTTAACAAAAAACTGTTGTGCCAATAATGAAGTTGGTTTGATAATCTGTAAAAAAAAGTAAGAAAAATGTTTGTTTCATAAACAACTCACCTTACTTCTTGGCATACTCTCCATTGAGGGATATACATCTGATCCAGCAATCGTTCATCCCCCAGAAAAATAGTTTCTGCCAGACTCTGCAAATTTCTCATTGACTGCAAGTATTGATTCCTCGTTTGATGAAAACTTCTTCCCACCAAGCTAAAGTTTCAAGTTAAGGACCGAGCAAGGTGGCGCAGTGGTTAGCACACTGGACTCGCCTTCGAGAGGATGACGGTTCAATCCCGTCTCCGGCCATCCTGATTTAGGTTATCCGTGATTTCCCTAAATTGCTTCAGGCAAATGCCTGGATGGTTCCTGTGAAAGGGCATGGCCGATTTCCTTCCCCATCCTTCCCTCACCCGAGCTTGCGCTCCGTCTCTAATGACCTCGTTGTCAACGGGACGTTAAACACTAATCTCCTCCTCCTCCTCCTCCTCCTTCTCCTCCTTCTCCTCCTTCAAGTTAAGGAACAGGAAGACAGGCGCTTGTGGGTAAGTCAGGTGAACTGAGTGAATGAGGAACCAATTTAAAGTCCAGTTAATACATTTTTAACATTGTTATTGCTGATTTGTGGGATGATACATTATCTTAGTGAAAGTCTTTTTTCCATACCAGGGCCTCTCAACCAATGCAAGTTTCAGAAGATCCAACAATGAATCATAATAGGGTCCAGTTATGGTTCTGTATTTCCAAGTAATTTATGAGTATCTTTCCTTTTGAGTCCCAAAAAACAGTGGCCATCACCTTACCATGTGACAAAAGTGACCTTTCCTTCTTTGGTGCAATTTCACCAGCATTTTTCCTTGTTTTGGCAGCTATTTTGACACTGTGTGTAATAATGGATCCAGGTTCCATCAACAGTCACAAATCAGAACAAAACATCTTCCAGATTGTGACCAAGCATCTCCAAACATTGTGTCAAAATGTTGTACTGATGCACTTGTGGTTGACTGTGAGTGATTGCAGCACTCGTGTCACACACAGCTTCTTCAAAGTCCATTCCCTGCACAGAATATTAAACTCTTACTTAATTCAGATGCCTTCAGTCTCAGCAGCTCCACAGTTTTTTATTCAATGTTCTTACATTGTTTATGTCAATGATTTTCTTTGTGGTGATCTCAGTTGGACAGCAGGAGTGTGCTTTGTCTTTGATATGTGACCGACCACATTTAAAGTCGTGAATGCAAAAGTACCAAAAGTAAATGGTCCTCAGTGGTGGCACGGAGTCCATGTTTAGCAGCAGCATGAAACTTGGTTTTCTCCATTTTCAATTGCAGTCGACACAATAACAGATGGCAGTCAACAATGAACTGTTTGCTGTACATTGTTGATATTACTTATATGATCCTTGGAGTAATCAAGCTTACCAACAATGAAGGTGCAACAAATTTGTTCTGTTCTTTTATAGAAATTTACCAGAGTCATCAAACCACCGTCATACATTCTGGTTGCAAATTTCAAATACTGCGGAACCTCCAGAAATGGTGAAAGTGCTAACCCATACAAATTATATAACACCGACAAATTTCTTTCCTGCTTGTTAAAACTGTGGAGTACTGCTGTAGATGTCAACTTTATTTGCCTTTCAACTAATGACTTCTAAACACCAAAATCAATGCTTTCCAGCGTACATTACTTTTGATGTGGTTATGGGTGGCTGCATTTTCAGTATTGCAAAACTGCATTCATTTACCATATACTGTAAATAGCTACTGAATTAATAGAATCTATGTTCTCTGTCTCAATCTAGCCATAATAGTCCATTAAGCCTGTTTGAAGAATACTGTGAGGGGTTTTTTCTGGTAAACTATGTTCTACCAAGGAACACACAAATTTGTATGTCAATCCGGCTTGGGAATGTTGTTTATTTTTTGGAAAACTTGCAGTTTGTTGTAAAAAGAATGCCGAGTCACTCAGTTTTATGCCCCACTGTCTGGCCTATACTTCCCAAATCTAAACTTACATCAGCAAAAGAACAAAACAGCCATAATTCCTGCTACTTTAAATGCATAAATAAAGATATCTCCCATAATCATTGTGTTACGCATGACTATCTTTCTTTTCTTTCCCGCTATGTAAAAATTCACAAATAAACAATACATAGGCTCAGTAGCTCCCTTTTATTTTCCTGGAGACAGAAAGAAGTTTATTTGTTTGTACATACCACTCAGTGGAATACATACCTCGGACCAGGCCAAGTCAGTACCAGTTAACAAACACAATGAATTCCCCCTTATAAAATAACACAATCTATGCAACTGTAATGGTGGCTGTCCTTTTCAGTTAATGAGCTGGTTTAACTCATGTGGATAAGTACTCCATGGGGATGCTGTTTTCTTTTTTGCTAACTCCTCATTGGAGGTTTCATGGCACTGATTCACCATGTCCTCCTCGTTAATTCTGCCATCAAATATCATTCCATGTCTCATATCATCCAAAACAGATTTATGACAATGATTAGTTTATTTTGGAAACAGTTAACCTGCATTCTCATAGAAACTATGTTTACCAGAAAATAACACGTTATGCCAGGTGAAAGTCTTTCGCGATGACAAATGTATTGGAACACTCATTTTAAGTTTGTCCCATAAAAGAGAAGAACTTAAGGGTGGAGATGAAACTGGCTAGTGTGACAGTAAATATGGTTTTGGTAGACTTTTAAGCAGACATTGGGAGATGTAGTGTTGGACAGCTGAATGACATCTGTATGTGTGTACGAGACATTTTTAGCATAGAGTGAGGTGACAAGGGAGATTTCTATTTGGGGAGGGATAGGAATTAAATTTGAAGTGCCCCAGGAAGCAGTTTCTGTCTTTATGTCGAATGCTAGGCTGTGTATGATAGATAGGAGGCACTGGTCCACCACGAATTTTATACTGACTGATGTTTACCTCTGGATTACTGCACAGATTTCAGTGGACTGCTCAAGTGATAAAAATTTTACCCAAAAAATTGCCACAGTCTGAAGTGTTAGTAGCTTGTGCTGATTGTGAGACTTAGGCTCTAAAATTTATTCTTCCCTTCTACATCTACATCTACATGACTACTCTGCAATTCACATTTAAGTGCTTGGCAGAGGGTTCATCGAACCACAATCATACTATCTCTCTACTATTCCACTCCCGAACAGCGAGCGGGAAAAACGAACACCTAAACCTTTCTGTTCGAGCTCTGATTTCTCTTATTTTATTTTGATGATCATTCCTACCTATGTAGGTTGGGCTCAACAAAATATTTTCAGGGCTTGGGCTTAGTTACTTTTCCATAATTTTTCATTATCGTGATTGAGAAAAATGTTTAATATTTTATACTCCAAGCATTGTACACTAATCATGGAAATAAAATTCTTTCACCTAAAGATAGAGAGAGAGAGAGAGAGAGAGAGAGAGAGAGAGAGAGAGAGAGAGAGAGAGAGAAAGAGAGTGTGTGTGTGTGTGTGTGTGTGTGTGTGTGTGTGTGTGTGTGTGTGTGTGTGTTTGTTTGTTTGTTAGGAAAAAAAGAGAGAGAAATCCAACATGGAATCAAGCCTGGAGCCCTCTGTACACTGACCTTGAGTGCTTACAACAAGTGTAGAAAACGCCAGTGAGAGTATGATGCTGTTCCATATATTCTGTTACCTTGCAGTTAACACATAAATAATGACTGTGATTTACTACATAAATTAAAGGTGGGTGGGGAGAAAGAAAGGAAAGGGAAGGAACTAATAATAGCAATTGCATTGGGAGTTTATGTGGAATTGGTGGTGATGAGCAAAAATGTTCCCAGATCAGGACTCGAATCAGGCATCTTCTGTTTACTAGGCAGTTACCTTAACCACTGTACCACCTGGACACAGCATGAATTAACTCAGCACGCTCCCCAGCAATTCACATTCGAACCTAGCACCACCTATTTGCAGTTCCTGTCCGTGTGCTCCATGCTTTTTAATTTCAGATTCCCATTGGAGGTCAAACGTAAATGTGTATTTGTGGATTTTTTGCCCGTCAAGATAAATCAGTTATGTGAACATGTGGTGTTTGTTCATTTGGACCCCACATTCATAGAATATCATGTGTATTACATCTGAAGAACTGTTTTTATGGCTTATTGCAATAGGTTTAAAATACTGATAGGCCATTTTTCCTTAATATTCAAGCAATATTACTTACTGAAAATGTCCAAAATGTAAAATGAAAAGTTGTAAAGGAGAAACATTTAAAGTTAATTTTTTAACTAACCCTGCTGCCAGTCAGGTTCACTTTTCATCACTGAGCAGGTTACCAAAATTTTTGGTACAACATAATTTATCCCTTTTGGAGCCAAAGTCAGTTTTAAAGGAGATTAATGAATTTAATTTTTGTTCATTGATTGTTATATTTGTGGATATTAATGCATGTTTACAACAAATTTTAAATTGTGGAGTCATCTCATTGACCTTCCTCCTCCTACTCCTCCCATCCCACTCACTCCTTCACCAGCATCTTCACCCTCCTGCCTATCTTATACATCAGTATCACATGCATAAATCATGCAAGCACTCACTGTTATACCACCACCGTTTCTGTTAGAGATCAAAGATAATCTTCAGAGTTAAATTTTCCAAGAGATCTGTTCCTTTAAGCAAGTATTTTGTCATCCTTTGACCCTTTAATTGTCAGTGGCATATCATCAAAAGCAACCAGTTGAGTATTCTGTATTTTTAATAGTTCATCTGTTTGCAGCTTATCTTTTTCTCTATTGATTGATACTTAAAAAGCTGGTTAGAAATTATCCAGGGTGCAAAAATATCAATATAATCATACAAGATCATAGAAGAATAGAAGACGGTGGATGGTTGTCAAATTTGAAAAGGAGGGCAGCAGTCTTTTACATTCATTTGAAATTTAATTGTGCCACTACTACTTCTTCACTTCTATCAGTCTTCCATTCATGCAGGATGAAATTTATATTGTTTCTGCTATGCTACACAAAAGTGAAAAACTGTGGTCTGTACTATCACTGCTTGCATAAAAAATGAGATATTTTTTTCCATTGTCTACCAGGAATAATACTCATGATTGTTTTGTATCCTTTCTTCCAGATTACATCCGTACATTCACTTGGGACAAGAAGCTGGAGACTATGGTGAAATCATCAGGCATTTTGGGTGGCCAAGGAAAGCTTCCAACTGTTGTTTCACCTGAACTATACCGTGCTCGCTTTACAAGTGCAATGCATCGTTATTTCCTAGCTGTGCCAGATCGGTGGACTGGTCTGGGTAAGGGACTGGAATGTTAATGATGTTGTGGTTGCTAGAACTAACAATTGATAACAGGAGTGTGAAAGCTGATTGCCTACATTTTGTTCATAAAGATGTCCACACAGCTGGTGCGAATTTTCTGGTTTGCTTTAATTATGGTTTTCTAGTCATGTTTGTTTAAACCATACATTGATGCTTAGTTTAATTGTTCTGTTTCAACAATTATATGTAATCAGTCATCTATAGAAAATTGTTTCTACCTTGCACATTAACTAAGTCAATATGAAATACAGCTAACAGTGAGAGTATTTGTTTTGTTAAAAAATCAAAAATGTTAATAAGTCAAGTAAAGTAACTATCTGCATGATTTTCATTAATTGTTATGCTTGTAAATTGTGCATTCTCTATAACAGTTATTTTTCTCGTAATAAGGAAAAACATTGTTGCATGTGAGAGTTATGAAATAACAATGCGTACGTTGCATGATTCATTCCAAAATGGAATAAAACACCATTCATCAGTATTAATAGCATAAAAACATATGACTTTATGTAAATAATGTATTTTAAATACTGCAATAAATAAGAAAGTTCTTACTTGTTCGTGACATTGTTTTAAAACCTACATCTACATATGTACTCTGCAAGACACTATGTGATACATAGTGGAGAGTTCGGTACATAGTGTTCTGAGATCATAGTCCCTGCTTCTTCCGTATGGTACATGGGAAGAAAAACTTGGTATTCCTCTTTCCTCTACAGGGGATTGAATTCTCGAATTTTAACACGATGTTCTTTATGAGGGATGTGTACTGGATGAAGTAGCATTTTACGTCATGGGCTCTTGGAATGTTGTAAGTCTCTCCATGTTGCACATCATATTTCTTATAATGACTCCGACTGCAGTGGTACACACAATTAAACAATAAGAAACACAAGCTGACAGCTCACACACACACACACACACACACACACACACACACACACACACACACACACACACACAGAGAGAGAGAGAGAGAGAGAGAGAGAGAGAGAGAGAGAGAGAGAGAGAGAGAGAGTTTTTTTTCCTTCCCCTAGGATCATGAATAGTCCACATGCTTTAACTTATTACTATAAAAAGTATTAATTATATTATCATTACACAAGGCTCTGTGATGCTTAGGTCATTCTTCCTATTCTTTTACATATATGAGCTAGATTTCAGCGTACAGCACTTTCACGAACAACAATTACATTCGCATTTGTGGGTTGTGAAGAACCACTCTCATCTTGCCATTTTGTGTGCTTTGTTTTGCTATTGCAGGATACATTTGTCTCTCGATTGTTTTGTTATTAGTGGGAGCATCTGCTATTGCTCTTTGTGTGTGTGGGAGGGGTGTTAAATGTAACTAACGTGTCGTAACTATTTTGTGTGTAAATGATTGTGTTACTATGGTACTGTGTTGCGTGATATTGGATGCAGATATATATTTGTGATATTATTTTGTGGTATCTTGGGAGGTTGTTCTTTCTCTACAATTTGTTTTATTAGTTTAAATAATGTCTGGTTGCTGATATTTGTCTGCTCATTTATTGTGTGTTTCTTCTCTTATGATTGCTTTTTGGATTTGGAAGTTCTCTTGTAGGGTTAGATGTTTCTTGTTACTGCATCTGATTATTTCATGGCCTTCTCTGTTGTGATAGGTTGGTGGTTTTCCTGCCGACAGTGTTCTGCAAATGTTGAATGGCTGGTGCCATATTTCCATGTTCTTTTGAGGTCCTCAAACCTTATTTTAAAAGTTCTGCTGGTCTGCCATAAGTTTAGAGCATCACAGCTGTTACACTATAGTTAGTAAATGCCAGGTTTTTGGTACATGTCAGTGTGATCTTTCTTTAGACATTTGTGCATAGAGTTATTGTATTGGTATGCTATTTTTACTCCTTGTTTCTAGGATGTTCCCCGTTCTGTGTGTTGATTTGTTTCCATATCTGAGTGTGTGAACTGCCGAATAGAATGAACAATTTAATGAATACAGAATATGGACTGAGGGTAAATCAAAGAAAAATGAAAATAAAGAGAAGTAGCAGAAATTAGAACAGTGAGAAACTTAACATCAGGACTGGTGATCATGAAGCAGTTGAAATTAAGGAATTCTGCTACCAACACAGCAAAATAACCCAAGACGGATGGAGCAAGGAGGACATAAAAAGCAACTAGCACTGGCAAAGAGGACATTCCTGACAAATAGAAGTTACTTGTATCAAACATAGACCTTAATTTGAGGAGGAAATTTATGAGTATCTACATTTATAGCACAACATTGTATGGTAGTGAAATATGGACTGTGGGAAAACCAGAACTGAAGAGAGTCAAAGAATTTAAGATGTGGTGCCACAGAAGAATGTTGGAAATTAGATGGACTAATAAGGTAAGGAATGAGAAGCTTCTCCAGAGAATCAGTGAGGAAAAGAATATACGGAAAACACTGACAAGAAGAAGAAAAGTTTTACGAGGTGTGGGTAGAATTGTGTGTGTGTGTGTGTGTGTGTGTGTGTGTGTGTGTGTGTGTGTGTGTGTGTGTGTGTGTTTGGGGAGTTTGACTGCATTTGTTTGTCCATAAATGTCTTTAGTCTATTATTCTGTGTATCTTCAATGTGTGTATTTGACAAGTAAATTCCATAGTGATGCTTGTCTCCTACAGCTTGCTTTAACATCATCCTTGTGCTAAATGTGGAAATGTGCGGTCTCATTGATAATTATTTCTGATCTAAAATTATGATTTTTTACATAACTGAACATCATTCTGCTTAAATTAATCATCAAAGACATGTAAGCATATTTGCTCCTGAGGCTGTATTAGTTGGTATCTGTAAATCTCTGTGGTGCGTTACTGAAGCAGTTTGTTGCCAGTGATGGTGTAAGAACCAACAGCAGGTAACTGATATGGAAAAACTAGTACAAATGCACAGAACAATGAATTTTAGTGCTAGCTGTCTAATAACAGCACACTCATTAGAAATGTACTGAAAATAGGCCAGCAGATGGATTGCTATATTGATAAGTATTTACTAATATAAGATATGTACATGTGTAGATTACGTTTTGAGATATTTTGTCACTGATTAAACTTGTTTAGTTAAATTAAAGAACATTGATGGAGATTACAGCTTGCCATAAATGCTGTAGGAAGCTTGTATTTTATTATTATCGGTTTTGGGTAGTTACATGCAGCCACATGTGATTGTTACTCAATTGAAGTTTATGATGATTTGTCATCTACTACTGTGCTTTGTAGGATAGATTATATAACATTCAGTTTTTGTTCCATATACCCAGAGATTATTCTCATGGGTGTGGAACATGTCAGGAAGTATAACATAAAAACATAAAACATTTGAATATAATACTTACTACCCTGATCATTTGTCAGGAGATTGTCGAAATAGGTGAATACAATGCTGTAAACTGGAATAGTTAATATTTACAGAATTAACACACTGTCAGAATGAAACATTGTCATGCACTATTAATAAATTTATCATACACAAAATACCTAATCTTCACTGTCATGACCAAGTACTGTCAAAACTGAAATCTAACAGACATTTTTACTTAAGCTAGCTTAACAGACTCTGTTAAAATATTCATCTATGGGGGAGAAGGAGTTGCCTATCTAAAAGTCTTTCAAACTCTGTTTAAATCATGTTTTATCTGAAACCATATTTTTAATGGTTGTTCGCAATTTATTGAAAATGTGTGTTCCTGAATATTGGACCCCTTTTTGGACCAAGGTAGGCTTAAGTGATTTTAGGTCTTTATGTAGATTGTTTTTATTCCTAGTATTGATGCTATGTATTGGGCTATTGGTTGGAAAGAGAGATTTATTACTCACAAGAAATTTCATTAAGGAATAAATGTACTGAGAAGCAGTGGTTAGAATACAAAGTTCGTTGAACAGGTTTCTACATGATGCTCTTGAATTTACACTGCCAATGATTCTTATCACACACTTTTGCGCCCTAAAAACGTTTGCTCAGTTTGATGAGTTACCCCAGAATATGATCCCTAATGACATAATATAATGAAAGAAAGCAAAGTACAGAAAGGGCAACAGTCTCAAAAGTGCGGGCAAAGTCAGGACATGCGGGGACCAAGCAGCATTCGGTATTGTAATTGTAAACTGTCGAAGCTGTGTTGGTAAAAGTACCGGAACTTCAAGCATTGATAGAAAGCACCAAAGCTGAAATCGTTATAGGTATGGAAAGCTGGCTGAAGCCAGAGATAAATTCTGCCAAAATTTTTACAAAGACAGAGACAGTGTTTAGAAATGGTAGATTGCATGCAACCACTGGTGTTTGTCGCTGTTAGTAGTAGTTTATCCTGTAGTGAAATAGAAGTGGATAGTTCCTGTGAATTATTATGGGTGGAGGCTATCCTCAACAACCGAGCTAGGTTAATAATTGGCTCCTTTTACCGACCTCCCGACTCAGCAGCATAAGTGCCAGAACAACTGAGAGAAAATCTGGAATACATTTCACATAAATTTCCTGAGCATGTTATAGTCTTAGGTGCAGATTTCAATTTTCCAGATGTAGACTGGGTCACTCAGATGTTTAGGATGGGTGGTAGGGACAGAGCATCGAGTGTCATTATACTGAGTGCACTGTCAGAAAATTACCTCGAGCAATTAAACAGAGAACCAACTCGTGTAGATAACATCTTGGACCTACTGATAACAAACAGACCCGAACTTTTTACTCTGTAAGTGCAGAACAGGGAATCAGTGCTCATAAGGCCGTTGCAGCATCCCTGAATAAGGAAGGAAATAGGAATTTTAAAAAAGGGAGGAAGGTTTATCTGTTTAGCAAGAGTAATAGGAGGCAGATTTCAGACTACCTAACAGAGCAAAACGAAAATTTCTGTTCTGACACTAACAATGTTGAGTGTTTATGGAAAAAGTTCAAGGCAATCGTAAAATGCGTTTTAGACAGGTACGTGCCGAGTAAAACTGTGAGCGATGGGAAAAACCCACCGTGGTTCAACAACAAAGTTAGGAAACTACTGTGAAAGCAAAGAGAGCTTCACTGCAAATTTAAACACAGCCAAAACATCTCAGACGAACAGAAGCTAAACAATGTCAAAGTGAAGCGTTCAGTGAATTCAAAAGGAAAATTCTATGTACCGACTTCACAGAAAATCCTAGGAAGTTCTGGTCTTATGTTAAATCAGTAAGTGAATCAAAACAGCATATCCTGGCACTCTGGGATGATAATGGCATTGGAACAGAGGATGACACGCGTAAAGCTGAAATACTAAACACCTTTTTCCAAAGCTGCTTCACAGAGGAAGACTGCACTGCAGTTCCTTCTCTAAATCCTTGCATGAACAAAAAAAATGGCTGATATAAAAATAAGTGTCCAAGGAATAGAAAAGCAACCGGAATCACTCAACAGAGGAAAGTCCCCTGGACCTGACGGGATACCAGTTTGATTCTACACAAAGTATGCAAAAGAACTTGGCCCCCCTTCTAACAGCCATTTATCGCAAGTCTCTAGAGGAACAGAATGTTCCAAATGATTGGAAAAGAGCACACGTAGTTCCAGTTTTCAAGAAGGGTCGTCGAGCAGATGCGCAAAACTATAGGCCTATATCTCTGACATCAATCTGTTGTAGAATTTTAGAACATGTTTTTTGCTCACGTACCATGTCATTTCTGGAAACACTTAATCTACTCTGTAGGAATCAACATGGATTCCGGAAACAGCAATCGAGTGAGACCCAACTCGCTTTATTTGTTCATGAGACCCAGAAAATATTAGATACAGGCTCCCAGGTAGATGCCATTTTCCTTGACTTCCTGAAGGCGTTCGATACAGTTCTGCACTGTCACCTGATAAACAAAGTAAGAGCCTACGGAATATCAGACCAGCTGTGTGGCTGGATTGAAGAGTTTTTAGCAAACAGAACACAGCATGTTGTTGTCAATGGAGAGATGTCTACAGATGATAAAGTAACCTCTGGTGCGCCACAGGGGAGTGTTATGGGACCATTGCTTTTCACAATATATGTATAAATGACCTAGTCGGTAGTGTCGGAAGTTCCATGTGGCTTTTCGCAGATGATGCTGTAATATATAGAGAAGTTGCAGCATTAGAAAATTGTAGTGAAATGCAGGAAGATCTGCAGCGGATAGGCACTTGGTGCAGGGAGTGGCAACTGACCCTTAACATAGACAAATGTAATGTATTGCGAATACATAAAAAGAAGGATCCTTTATTGTATGATGATATGATAGCGGAACAAACACTGGTAGCAGTTACTTATGTAAAATATCTGGGAGTATGCATACGGAATGTTTTGAAGTGGAATGATCATATAAAATTAATTGTTGGTAAGGCAGGTGCCAGATTGAGATTCATTTGGAGAGTCCGTAGAAAATGTAGTCCATCAACAAAGGAGGTGGCTTACAAAACACTTGTTCGACCCATACTTGAGTATTGCTCATCAGTGGGGGATCTGTACCAGGTCAGGTTGACAGAGGAGATAGAGAAGATCCAAATGCCAGCGGTGCGTTTTGTCACAGGGTTATTTGGTAAGCGTGACAGTGTTATGGAAATGTTTAGCAAACTCAAGTGGCAGACTCTGCAAGAGAGGGACTCTGCATCGCGGTGTAACTTGCTGTCCAGGTTTCGAGAGGGTGCGTTTCTGGATAAGGTATCGAATATATTGCTTCCCGCTGCTTATAGCTCCCAAGGAGATCACGAATGTAAAATTAGAGAGATTCGAGCACGCATGGAGGCTTTCCAGCAGTCGTTCTTCCCGCGAACCGTATATGACTGGAACAGGAAAGGGAGTGAATGACAGTGGCACGTAAAGCGTCCTCCGCCACACAGCATTGGGCTTGTAGATGTAGAACTCCACCTCATCCTAGTCCATCCCTATGCCAAAGATCATATCCCTCTGGAAGTCCCAAATGCAAGACCTGCCCAATCCACCCATCCAGCACTTCCTGTTCCAGTCCTGTCACAGGTTTATCTTACCCCATCAGGCTGAAGTCTTTGCACAGCTTTTCATATTGGTATGACTACCAACCAGCTGTCCACCAGAATGAATGACCACCACCAAACTGTAGCCAAAAGCAGACAACTTTGTGGCACAACAAGCAGCTGAACATAACTAGCTTGATTTCAATGGCTGCTTCACTACCTGAGCTATATGGATCCTCCCCTCTACCACCAGATTTTCTGAACTGTGCAGATTGGAGTTACCATTACAACACTTCCTGAACCTATGGTAACGTATAGTCCCCACACCCCCAACCCAACAATCTCCGTCTCCTCTGTCCTATCTCCTCCTTCCCATTCTTGTCATGTACCCTTTTTGTTTTCGTGCTCTCTGCCAATGCATTTTCCCATCTTTCCCCACTCCTTTCCTTTTTCACTCTGTTTTCCCCACCTCCCTGCCCCATAATCTTCTGACGCCGTGCCTGTTGGCACTCTAGTCCCTGCGCACTCTGCCAGACAGCACTCCCCTCTTCCCCAACTGTACACTGCTATCCTTTCCCCTTCCCACCCCCTCCAGATTGCTGTTTCCATCCCACGTGATAGCTGCATTCTCACCCGAGCTGCCAGAATTGGCAGTCATGTGCGTGAAGTCTGCTTGCTTGTGTGAATGTATAGCATGTGTTTGTCTTATTCTGACAAAGGGTGTGGCTGAAAGTTTATGTGTAAGTGTCTTTTAATTGTGCTCGTCTGCAACATAATGTGTCATCTTTGCAGAAAGTAGCAATCTGTCTTTTCCTACAATATTGAGGTTCCTACCTGGGGTTTCCATTGTTTGATTTTACTCAGCATCTTACAAGGTAATGATCACTTGCAATACACACTTATTTTCAGATTATCGTATCCTGTCTAATTTCTTTATTATTTGACAATATGTATTCAGCTTCGTATATGATAGCATGTTGTCCTTACCAAATGTATTTTCTAGTTCCCTGCTACTGGAATAATGTGTTAAGAGCAAGCATGTTCTACTCCAAAAAAAAAGGGTCTGTTTTTCTATTACCTCACACAAAGTTTGCATTATGATCTCTTATTACCTTGTTGTGTGATTTGCTGTCATGTATCAGCTTATGTAACTCTTTGTAGAGGCTGTTTACCTCGTCATCAGAATGCGAGCTCTTTGGTACAAAGACTTGAATGACTTTTGTCGAATGTGTATTGTTGATAATTTTTTTTTTTTTTTTTTTTTTTTTTTTTTTAAGTCTTATGATTTTACTCAGGCTATGCACTATCATAGATAAAAGTGAGACTCAGTACATTTCAGGAATATTAACTGCACATGATTCTTGTTATTTTGGCACAACTTTGAAGTATAGAAAGGTCTTGATTGCACAGCTCTTTATTAAGTATTACATTTTTTCAAAATTTCATTCTCAGACTGGGCCTGTGGAATGAAATGTACAAGAAAACTAATGATAGAAAATATACATGTAAGTATGCATCTAAGTATTCCAGTATACATAAATTTCAAATATTATTGTACTCACATAGAAATCAAACTTTAGTACAAAGCTCATGAAAGTGAGCACATAGACTGAATACAGTACAAATCTGACCAACTGCAATCATGACAGTAGTCGAACAAACAATGGATAAAATGCAGTATAACCATTTAGCAAAGCATAGATTAGTGTCAATAATTTGAACCAAAATATTACAGTTTTTATTTTTATTAAAAACATAAAGGTATCAAATCAGAAGTGTATAACAACTCAGTTTGAAGTTGATGTGTGAGGACATCCAACAACATCCTTGCATATTGTGGTTAAGTATGTAGTTAGGATCATTGGCTGACAAAAAAGTGATGCCTAGGCAGTCATAACATTGAAATAGTGGTCATGCTATTTCAGAGTTAATGGATTCCATTTGGATTTATACAGAATGCATTGCAAATGTGTGTAAAAGTAATGAAGTGTAGAGTTATAGTTGAAAAAATAAGTTTGTTGAATTGCTAGCGCAACACAAACAAGTTAACCACAATGTAACATACATGTAATGTAATTATATTTGATATGAGAAGCTAAATTTAGTGCTGTGTATCTCCTTTAATTATAGATGATGATTTGTGCATTGGTACTTTACATTTCACCAGTATTAGTACTTCATGCTATTCATGTGACTTACTCTACAATTTTAGTGTAGCATGCCCATGCCTCCTCACCACATGTTCCACATTATGAGTGCAGTAAATTTAACTTGTCATGTTAAACATAATTACATTACATATATCACATTGTGGTTAACCATACAAAAAATGAATGTTTGGATTCTGCTAGCAATTCAACGAGCTTATTTTGTTATATATAGATCTGCAATTCCACACTGTTTTATACGTTCGCAGTGTATTCCATATAAGTCCAAACAGAATCCATTAACTCCAAAATAGTATGAACACTATTTCAGTGTTACGATTGTCTAGGCATCTGTGTTTTGTCAGTTAATGATCCTAACATTACATCCTTAATCACAATATGCTAGGATGTTGTTGGATGTCCTCATGCATGAACTTCAAACTGAGTTGTTATATATTTCTGATTTTATACCTCTATATTTTTAATATAAATAAAGAAAAACCTGTAATATTTTAGTTCAAATTATTGTAATTAATCTATGCTTTGCTAAATGGTTATACTCTATTTCATCCATTGTTTGTTCGACTTGTGTCATGATTACAGTTGGTCATACTCATGTAACATTTCTTTTGGTGATGGTTTTAAACTGGTAACAGCTGGACAGTTATATGTTATAACATTAAGTTTTAAAAAATCTCCTTTTATCGTATCATAATTATTTAATTTCAAGTTGTTGCCACTAGTCTGAGCACACCTTACATGTTCATCTGTTGTAATTTAACTACATTTAGTGACAATTACGTAACATTTCATTTGGTTATGGTTGTGAATTTATTCCTTTACACCTATATTGTACTTATGACCTATATCAGTTTTTTTGTTTATATTGTGCCACACCAGTCGTTGGTTGCAAGTGTCTTCTGTTTTAGTTATTGACTGAAGACTATCTCTGTAACATTGTTCACGATGTTACCCAATGGCACACATTTCACGCTGTCAGTATATGAGTTTCTCTTCCATAAAAGTAGCATAAATGTTTTTTGTCAAGTTGTTCACGAGGTGCTGACATGTACTTAATCACAGTGCATGGAAGTTTGTAAAGTTACTTTTTGACTTGCTTTCTATGGTTAATGCTATCACCACCTCCTGGTTTCGTCTTGGGTAGTTTAATTGCCAGACTTAGTTGGGCATTGGTTCTATTCAAATACACGATGGCACTGTCAAGTATGCCTACATAAGATGAGATGTGACTGTATTCAGCCTTTTATAAGGTTTATACTAAATTTTGTTTTTAATGTAAGTATGATGCTATTTGAAATTTCTGTAAATTGGAATACTTAGATGCATACTTATGTATATATTTTGTGTAATTAATTTTCTTGTACACTTCATTCCACAGCTTCAGTCTGATGATGAAAGTTTGAAATGCATAATGTATAATAAAGAACTGTGTGATTAAGACCATTCTATATTTCAAAGTTGTGCCATATCTGAATGGTCGCCTGCCTATACCATGAAAGTATTTCTTCATCAAGTAATGGATCTTATTATTTTGTTTGAAATTCCAAACATATAAGGAATGTTATTTTTACTCATCAATTTGTAATAAAACTTATACCTGAATTTCCACATCGATCTCTTTCTATGTAGTAATACATGTCATCTGATATTAATTAAACATGGACTTAACTTTTTCTCCACACTACTGATAACCTTACCACGTCTTGTTTGATCTCCTCTTCCTACTCCACTAACCTGTCTTTGAGTCGTAAAGTCTAGAATTCAATGTTCCTGAATGAAAAGTAATAGAAGCAATTGGGTTACCCACTTTATGTCCACATGTTATGACTTTTTGGAGACAAGAAATATCTTTTGAGTTAACCAATGTAGAGTATGCAGACAGCAAGTTTTTGACATTCAGCTTATTCTGATCATTGAAAGGTCCGGAACGCATCAGAAAGGGCAACCAGGTTAGTGCTTATTCTTCAACTCTGGGAGGTATTCAGTGCAGTTCTGCAGTGCCACCTAATGAATCTCCAACCAAGTTTGCAGTTCAGTTGAAGAGTTACTCACAGATAGAACTCAGCATGTTAGTCTGAACATGGACGAATTGTCAGCTGTGGAAGTAGCTTTGAGTGTGTCACAAGTAATGTTATGTAACTGTATTGTCCACAATATCTAGATAGATTATCTAGTGGTGAGTGATAAGAGTTTTATCTTGCTGTTAAGTGATTATGCTGCTGTAGGTAAGGGAGTTACAGTGTCAGAAAGCTTGAGCAAATTGCTGGAAGACCTGCTGAGGGTAGACTGTAGATTTGAGGACTGCCAACGGATCATCAGCATAAACAAATGTAACATAATGCAGATAAATAGATGGAGAAACCCATTGTTGTTAGATTGTATGATTGATAGTCAATCACCAGAAAGAATAAAAACTGTAAAATACCAGGAAATATGAATCTGGAGCAATTTTAAGTCAAAAATCCACATAAAACTAGTAGTAGAATCCCAAGGAAAGTAGATAGTTTACAAAACCCATGATTGACCAATTCTTTAGTCTTGGTCAGTAGCCAAGGACTCTTCTCAGGTTGTGTTGATAGAGGAGATACAAATGTTCATTTAGCAGATTTGAAAGCATTATGAAGTTCCTCATACATGTCAGTAGCAGTTGCTCCAAGAGAGGAGTTGTGCATCATGGTACAGTATAATATTAAAATTCCAAGGACTGTGTTCCTATATGAGTCAACCAATGTTACTTTGTCTTTTTTACACAGTACAAAAGGCCAAGATATTAAAAATCGAAATATTTGAGCTCGTATAGAGACTTACCAACAGTCATTTGTTTCAAGTTCCATTGAAAATTGGAACAGTAAAGGTGAAAAATTATAATGGTACCAAAAGCACCATTTGCTTGTGGAGTCTAGATTTCTATTCCTCCTTTCCAATGAGCTAAGTATTAGTGTAAACTCTAATCTTCCTCCATTCAGATGTACTATGGATTTTGTTTCTTTTAAATTCTCATCATTACCTGCATCTTGTCTTATGAAATCCATCATGACTCCTCTATTCTGCCCAATACACTATCTTCTGAGCAACCAGAATTTTGTATGTTCCACACATGTTTCATCTGAATGATTGAGCCACTGCTAATAATAATTATAATTATGAATTATCTGCTGTTTGCAAGAAGCTTGAGATTGCTGTAACTGCTGCCAAGTGATAGGTAGCTACTATGATTGGGTGTGTTGAGAAGTCTACCAAGAGCCTTGTAATAGAGGTTCCAAAGGTACCTCATGTGGATCTGGTCTTCCCTACACGAAGTACAGGATCTGTCCAAAGCAAGTTCAGCAACACTTACCCACACACTTTAACCGCATCAGTTTCCACTTCTAATTATGACACACCTTGTATATGAACTTGCAACTTTAGAGACTCTGGCTCGCCAAGCAACTACTTGTGTTGCTTAGGTCTTAAACTGGCCCTGGATCTATCACCAGTCTTCCACTTGACTGTGAGCGACATGGCAGTGTTATGCCAATGGGTCCTGGACTGGGAGGCTGGGACCAGGGTGAACTCAAAGTATTACACCCATCCCCCTGACCACCAAGTATTGAGAAGTTGTCAACCACTGAAACTGGAACTGACCCAGGGAGACACACTGCACCCATTGACAAGCCTACTGTGTTCTGTGCCAGGGGAAGCATTTTCAAAAGGATATTGTCTATTAATCATCATCGGTAGGTGGAATGTATAGCAAATAATGGTACACCTTATGGAAATGTCAGTTGAAAAAGTTCACCTTGTGTGACATTCAACATGTTGAAGAGGCTCTTCCTGCAGCCATTCTAGAAAAAGGGTATATCCAGCTGTAGATTTTGGCACCTGTTGGAATGAATGAAACATGCATCTGGACTCTGAGGTTGTAGTTGGATGATTCGAGTGACTGGTAGAACAGGTTGGAAAGACTAACCTTGCTCATGAAATTTCAGCAGATGCCACATTCTGCAGCATTGTCATGAGAACTGATTGTGACCCTGTCACACTGAATTGAGTGGAAGGGTTAAAGACTTTCATGTTTCCATGATACTTATCTACCTCCGTGGTATAAAACGATGGACATAGTCCAAACAAAGAGGATTTGCTTTTTCATTTTTGCCTTAAAAATTAAATTGTTATGTTTTCTTAATTTAAACAACTTTTATGAACCTCTGCTATCGACTGCGCTACGTGTTCAATGTGAGTTTGTTTATCAACTACATTATATACAACACTGGGAAAACTTAGAAGCCAATTATATCCACAAATTTAAGAAAAACATTAAGAGAAGCCTATTTCTCGGCACTTTTTAACCATGTCCGGAGCAAGTATGGTGGGTCTGACACACCGGTGTCAATGTGTTCTTTTTTCCATTTCCAGGAGTGTATTCCCCTCAGCAATCTTTACTTTTATTTCTTCATTTGTGCTGTTATCATTGGTTACCAATGCTCCCAAGTACTAGAACTTCCCACATCTATCATAGCTGACCCGATTCAAAGTGTCATCTTCCTCCTTAACAGCAACATTTCTCCTGCAAATAAAGAGATGCTGTGTTTTGGTGTCATTTATTCGAAGCCCCAGCTCTTTTGCCTTCTTTTGCCTTCTTTTCTAGTCTGCCAAACCTTTCTTCAAGCTCTTCCAATGTTCTAAAGACAGCATACATACATCATCAGCTTAGGTTGGGTTTTGGCTCATGCAGTTAAAGTTTGTGCAATTCATGTTATTGATCTTCATCCTTCTCATCACTCCCTCCAACACTGTTGCAAATTAGTGTGCATTACACATCCATCTGTCATAACTCTTGGTTAACTTCAAATCCTTTTCTGAGTTTTCTTCTACTTTCACTTGGCATTATGTGCTCGTGAGGGTTATTTGTACCAATCTAATTAGTTTATGTGGGATTTCCATATCCATAAGGGCCTGATACAGCTTTTTCCTTTCAGCAGTATCATACTCCTGTTTGAAGCTACAGAGAGCTTATGTACATCCACATTATATTCATAGCACTTTTCCATTATTTGCCCTATAGTGAAGATATGACTAGCCATAGATCCTCCCTGCCAAAAACCACACTAGTAGCCTCCAAGTATCTCTTCTGTAAGTGGATTGAGTCTTATAGCAATGACTTTGGCAAAGATTTTGTACACAACATTAAGTAAAGCAATGCCATCGTAATTTTCACTTTTTTCTTTGAGCTGCTTCTTGTGAATTGAGCAAATAATGGTCAGTCTCCACTGGTCTGGAATCATTTCTTTTTCCTATGTTATTTCAGTGAACATCTGGTGGACGAGCCTTATCTGATATTCAACACCATTATTATTGGCATTCTGAGGAGCCTATTATTCTTCTGGCTTTCAATTGCCAAACTGACTTCCTCCACTTTTGGTGAGTGTACAGGTATTCCATCCTGGCTAACATGTTGTCATGGCTGGTTGCTCTCTTTTAATTTTTTCCTGGTATTATTGTCTTTGTGATAACATTTAGCAGTTCACTGAAATATTCAGCTCACCGGTCTAAAATTTGTTCTTCTTTTCTGATAAAATGTCCCTCTTTGTTTCTCCAGTTCCTCAACCATTTTGTACAATTTACTACATCAAGTAACTGAACCACCAAGTGGAAATAACCAAACAATATAATACATTTAATATTCAGTAACTTCAGAATAATCTGTAGTACGTAGACTGCCAGATAGGTACAGTCTGCAGCCCATTCAGAAATTTTCTGCCCTGAAATAACATTAATTACTTCTCAGTACTAGAATTCTGATTATAAGATTTACAACTGGCATGATTACGGTATACATAGTGTGGAAGCAATGACTCACTATTCCTTGTGTTTTCCTCCTTGAAAAACCTGTGCCACAGTGGATCAAGGGAGTCACTGCAGTCACTGAAGAATATAGAGGGACACTACAACAACATAAACACAAATTGTCTAAGGACAATTTAATAACCTTTGAAAGACTCTGTGTGAAGGCACATTTCTTAATAAGCCAAGAATGCTGAGAACACTGTGTAAAACTTATGGATGACCACATTACTTAATCTCAGATGTTGGGTAAGCCACACTGTTATCTGTTTTCATCAACTGTTACCTACAGTTTCCAGCATCTGTATTAACAGCACAATTTACATTGACCCAATATCAATGAAAATGGTTTGCCACGCATTACACTGAAGCATCCATTCTACCAAGTATCACTCTACTTTCAAAGCACAAAAACACACAGAATTCAGTAACTTTAGTGTAACACTCTGGCATAGATTTTACATCTACAACCTGGTACATATCACTCACACAAGGATAATGAGGATCATATTAGAATAATTACCGGATGCACAGAGGCATTCAATCAATCATTTTTCCCATACAGAATACATGAATGGAACTGAAAGAAACCCTAATAACTGGTACATAGAGACGTACCCTCTACCATACGCTTCACAGTGGTTTGCAGAGTATAGATGTAGATGTAGATTCAGGTGGAAGGTACCAGGCTCTCATTTGGAATACAAAACCTAGAAAATAACACACACCATTCAGTAAATTATCCATGCAGTGATACAGTGCTGATACCAATCAAAATCCACAACCAAATGCTGCCTCATTTGAACAAGAATAATAAAATATATGTTCTTGATATGTTTAATTGAATTTGGCACAATGATAAATTTCCCTCCCAGTGGCAGGAAAGTACCATCATCCCTACTTTAAAAAGAGGGAAAAATCCATGCTCCGTAGAAATATATGGGTCAATCAGCCTGATGAATGGATTATATAATATAAATTGCTTGATCAGATAGTTAATAGACAAGCATACTGATGCATTGAATCTGTGGGAAATATATCCAAATTTTGGTGTGATTTCTAGGGGTAACGGTTACTTGCAGACTGTTTGATATGTTGGAAGACCATAATCTGAAAGGCTTTTGTCCATTTAATCACCATTATTGTCAACCTGCAAAAGCCATATGACCCTAACTGCCTTCTCTACATCCTGTCTGTACTGTATGAGCCAGGCTTTTGGGACTGCCCACTGTCTGTATACCGAGCATAGTAGTTGGTGTTTTTTTTTTTTTTTTTAATCGCTCCGATAGTCTGGATCTTTGTCAGCACAGGCTTTTGTAACTTATACATCCATGAGAACAGCCCTGCCTCCCTCGTCCCCCAAGTGTATTCGAGTATGATCCTCTTCATGATAGCAATTAATGGTGGGGTCTAGAATTTCACCATCTTTATATGTTTATGTAAACTTTTGTATGCAATATAGCTTCATGCTGAAAGGTGCCAGAGAACACTAACTTCAAGGTGCATTGAAAAGACATAAAACCAGTCCTTAAACAATGGATATCAGTTTCCCCCAATAAAACTTGTGTTATGCTCTTTAACTGATTAAGGCAAGGGGACCCCATCATTAGCTCTACCTTGATAACCAGTCGCCAATGTTCACAATCTAATTTTTTTACCCTTGTAGTACTGGAGAATAATCACTTTTATCTGGATTCCAGTTCACTGAAGAATATCAGGGAATGAACCCACTGATCAATTACTAGCTAGTGATGCAACCATGAAGGAAACACTTGAGACAGGAAGGGCTAAACAATAACCTGTGGTGATGACTCAAGCACCTAATTTTGAAAGAATGGCTACCTATTATCTCCCCGCCCCTTCCCACAACAAAATACGAACAATCATTTGGACCATTAGTGCATGGAACTCCGCCTTTCAAAATTCTAAGGTGGAATCAATTGCAAAATGTTTGAGGCTAATGTATTCTGGGGATAACAAATGTATCGCTATTTTGAATCAAGACCTAGATAAATGTAGTGATACTCCAGTACTATGCAGATAGAAAACTAGATATTGAAGGTTTGAAGCTAGTATATTGTGGGGATAAGAAGTCTATCACTTGTAGATTACTCATTGAATCCCTACAAACCCAGATTTTTTTGTATTTATTTACAGTTGTGCATATTTGGACCCTGATGATTGCTATCAACTCAGCTGTGCATCACATTTTTGATAAGTATGTGCTGAGTAGTTCGATTAATGTTTAGAAAATCCTGAGGAAACAGGGATTGTTACACTCTTGGTTCAAAAAATTATGTAACAGAAAAAAATTGTGTGTCTGTAAGTAGAGCTATGCACAGCACATGTAACAACCACCACCTTCTTAGAGTACCTAAAGATCTTTCCAAAAATCCTAGAATATTTTCATCCTATATAAAATCACTACCTGCTTCCATTCAGTCACTTGTTGACAGTCTGATGCAGAAATAGAAGACAGCAAATGGAAAGACAAAGTATTAAGGGAATTTTAAATCATTCACACAACAAGTTCACACAGAATTGCCATTGGCCAATTACTGCACAAACTATCAAATGGATCACATATAAATAAATACCCATAGTGTGGAAAAGTAACTAAACCAATTGAAAATGAATTAGGTACTAGATCCTGAAGGTACTCCAGTTTGGTTTTACTGAGTGTACTTTACAACCTACATTTATCATGACTATCAAACAGTGAACAGTCTTTAATGACTGGACAGAAGTGCAGGTTAGTCCTGAGTGTAAGGAAGGCAAAATATCAGATGCACAAAATTATCACACACATACATACATTAATCCTTGTTCCATAGATCATGAATACGACATTTAGTAATGATGTGGAACGTGTCACTTTAATATATGTTTTCTTTACACAGTATAATTAATTAATTAAATAATTTTTTTACAGTTACTACTTCATATCTATGAATTCATCTATTGAGTATGAGGAGCTGTCATTCAGAAATTCTTTTAATTTGATTTTAAACATTGGTTGGCTATCTGTCAGACTTTTAATGCTATTTGGCAAATGACCATTTGCTTTTAAATGTTGGTTGGCTGTCTGTCAGACTTTTAATACTATTTGGCAAATGAGCAAATATTTTTGTGGCAGCATAATTCACTCCTTTCTGTGTCAAAGTGAGATTTAATCCAGAATAGTGAATATCATACTTTCTTCTAGTGTTGTAGCTATGCACTTCATTGTTATTTTTGAACTGGGATGGGTTATTAATGATAAATTTCATAAGTAAACATATGTATTGTGAAGGTACTGTGAATATCCCGAGTTCCTTAAATATATATCTTCAGGGTGATCTTGGGTGGGATCCAGCTATTATTCTGATTACACGCTTTTGTGAAATCAATACTTTCTCTCTTAATGACAAATTCTTTATCGCCAAAATTTGCAATAGCCCTAATAGCATAAGTAGCTGAACCTAACTCCTCAGCAGATCATTGACGTGTTTCTTCCAATACAATTTCTCTTCAATGCACACACCCAGAAGTTTTGAGAATTCTGCCTTAGTAACAGACTTCCATTCATATTCTATATTTATCAATGGTGTTATGCCATTTACTGTACAGAATTGTATAAACTATGTTTTCTCAAAATTTTGTGAGTGTCCATTTGCAGAGAACCACTTCATAATTTTCTGGAAGAAAAGAATTTGCAATTTCCTCAGGTAATTCTTGCTTCTTGGGTGTGGTTACTACACTTATATCTTCAGCAAAAATAACTAGCTTTGCATCTTCATGAATATAGAGTGGCAAGTCGTTAATATATATTAACAACAAGAAGGGACCCAAGACTGAACCCTGTGGGGACACCATTCTTGATACCTCCCCAGTTAGAGGACTGTGCTGGTTTTTGAAGGTTATCCGCACTGTTAATTTCAACCCTCTTCATTCTTCCAGTTAAGTATGAATTAAACTATTTGTGCACTATCCCACTCATACTACAATACTTAAGCTTAAGTGGCTAGCACACTGGACTCGCATTCGGGAGGATGACAATTCAATCCCGCGTCCAGCTATCCTGATTTAGGTTTTCCGTGATTTCCCTGAATCGCTTCAGGCAAATGCTGGGATGGATCCTTTGAAAGGGCATGGCTGACTTCCTTCCCCGTCCTTCCGTAATCTGATGAGACTGATGACCTCGCTATCTGGTCTCCTCCCCCAAACAACCCAGCCCAACCCAACTTAAGCTTATCTAGAAGAATTTCATGATTCACACACACGAAAAAGATCACAAAATATCCAAATGGATGATGTTTGGTTATTCAGTTCATTTACTATTTGATCAGTGAAATCATCTTCTTCTTTTAGTGTTCAACCCTGAGGTTGGTTTGCAGCAGAGCACCATTCCTCTCTTCTGTCTGCTTTCCTCTTCATTTCCACATATGTGTTACATCCAATGTCATTCATGATCTGTTGCATGTATGATATCCTTGGTCGCCCTCGCCGATTCCTTCCCTCAATAACTCCTTCTGCTATTGTTCCAATGATATTGTTGTGTCGTAGGATGTGCCCTACAAGTTTGTCTCTTCTTGTTTGGATGTGCCTCCACAGAGATCTGGTTTCCTGTACTCTTCTAAGCACCTCTTCATTTGTTACTTTGTCTGTCCAGCTGATCTTCATCATCCTTCTATAGCACCACATCTCCAGGGCCTCTAGCCGTCTTCTCTCTGCTCTTCCAACTGTCCAAGTTTCACATCCATATAGGGCCACACTCCAAACGAAACCTTTCATGATGCGTTTCCTTATTTTCAGACTGATGTTGTTGCTGGTGAGTAAGTTCCTTCTCCGATTAAATGCAATTTTGGCCTTTTGTATTCTGGTCGCAATTTCTTTCCGGCTTCTACCATCCCTTGTGATTTTGCTTCCCAGTAAATTCCTGTATCACTTCCAGCTCCTCTCTTCCAATTCTAATTCTCGGAGGTTCATATTCTGCTCCTGTACTGCATACCATCACTTTAGTCTTTCTCTTGTTTATTCTCATTCCATACTGATTGTATAGAATTTTTTCCGTTGTTCTGAGGACTTCCTCTAGATCTTCTTCTGTCTCCGTGACTATAGCAATATCATCTGCATAACGTACCATGTCTATCTTCTGCCCATTAATTTTGATCTCCACCTCAGTAGTTTCTCGAACTTGGTCTATAGCTTCCTGGATGTAAGCATTGAATATAAGAGGAGAGAGAGCACATCCTTGTCTTACCCCTTTTCTAATATTTGCTTGTTGTTCCTGGTGACAGTTCCTAATCACTGCCACCTCATTCTTATAGAAACTGAGTATCACGTGGATGTCTTTGTACTTTATTCCAATTTTCCTCAGCACTCTGAACATCTCTTGCCAGATAACGTTATCAAATGCCTTTTCCATGTCTATAAAGGCAATATAAGTTGGTTTATTTTTCTGTAATTGCTTTTCGATAATGAGTCTTAGTGCCAGAATCGCCTCTCTTGTTCCCAATCCCCTTCTAAAACCAAACTGATCTTCACTCAGCATATCCTCCACCTTCTCTTCAATTCTCTTCAGAACTATTTTTATGAGAATTTTTGATGCATGTGATATTAGGCTAAGAGTTCGGTGCTGTTCACATTTTGTAGCTGCTGCCTTCTTTGGTATAGGAACAATGATACATTTCTGGAAGTCTGTCGGTATCTCTCCTGTGTTATAGATGGACCTAATAAGTTTAAGCAGCATCATTTTCATCCCGTCACCAGCATTCTTTATTAGTTCTGCAGGGATGTCATCAATACCCGTTGCTTTGTTGTCCTGTAGTTCTTTTAGAGCTCTGTCAAATTCTTCTTGCAGAATGTCATCTCCCTTGTCATCTTCGTCTACTTCCTCTTCTCTTCCTATTACTTCCTCCGAAAGAGGTGTTCCAGCATACAACTCCTCTATGTATTCTTTCCATCTCTTCATCATATATAGCATTTTCTGTTGAATAGCCTTCTGAAAAACAAATTGATATGTTGTTAGTATTTCATTTTTACAAATATGTGATGCTACTCATGAATACATTACTTTTTCAAGAATTTGGGATAAAGCTGTCAGAAGTGAGATTGGGCAGTAGTTGTTAGCATCAGATCTATCCCCTTTTTTATGCAATGGTTTAACAATAGCATATTTCAGTCTATCTGGAAAAATCCCCAGTTTCAGTGAGCTGCTACATATGTGGCTAAGAATCCTACTGATTTGTTGGGAACAAGCTTTAAGTACTCTGTTGGAAATGCCATCAATTCCATGTGAGCTTTTACTTTTGAGTGAATTTAGTATTCTCCTAATTTCAGTAGGAGAGGAGGGTTGAATTTCAGTTTTATCATATTGCATAGGTACTGTCTCTTCCATATACTGCCTTGCATTTTCTAATGAATAGCTGGATCCTATTTTCTCTACAACACTTAAAAATGATTATTCAAAATGTTTTCTACTTTTGACTTTTGTCAACAAACTTTTCATTGTGATTGATAGATATACAGTCTTCCTGTGCTCTCGGTTGCCCTATTTCCCTTTTCACAATATTCCAAATTGTTTTAATTTTATTATCAGATGTGCTAATCTCAGACATAATGCACATACATCTGGACTCTTTAATAACTTTCCTTAATACAATGCAGGAGTTTTTATAATGTTTCTCTGTTTTGGGATCATTACTCCTCCTAGCTATAAGATACATTCCCCTTTTCTGTTTACAAGATATTTTTATCCCTTTAGTAAGCCATGGCTTGTTACTCGGTTTCTTACAATTATATTTCACTGTCTTCTTAGAGAAACTGTTTTCAAATATACTCACAAAGTTATCATGAAATAGGTTAAATTTTAAATTAGTATCATGTTCCCTGTACACTTCATCCAAGTCTAACTGTTGCAAGCTTTCCCTAAAATTTTGAATTGTTAAATCATTAATGGAATGCACTATTTTGGAGGACTGTTTTGCATTAGTGTATGGAGCTATATTATATAATGTAACTAGCTGTGCATCATGGTCAGGCAGACCATTCTTAATAGGAAAAGTTTTTATTGGATTAAATTTATTGTGATCCATGAAAACATAATCTATTAGTGTGCTGCTTTCCTGTACCACCCAAGTAGGAATATCAATAACTGATTGAAAGAACCAAGTAATACTTCAAGGTCAACCTTTCTATCGGACTCTTTCAGAAAATATATGCAGAAATCTCCTTAAACAATAATTTGCTATCCTTTGTTGACAGGTGACATGACAAATAATCCAAGTTTTCCTAAAATATTTGAAAATTTCCGAATGGGGGCCTATTCTCAGCTACAATCATAAAAGTGCCATTATTTTGTTTAAGTTCACATGCAAATGCTTCTATATATTGCTCTACATAAAATTTTTTTGTTTCCAAATTTCTACTTACATGTACTGAAAGCTTATATCCATTTATGTTTACTACTTCCATACCTGTGACAATATGATGTTCAGGCAGGCATAGTAGAACTACTCCACACTCAGTTTCTAAATCTTCTAAACAAACAAGAAGCTCATCTATTTTGTTTTTTAATCCCCTGATATTCTCATGCAGTCTATTAACATTATCTTTCTCTGTGCTTTTATGTGAATCTTGCAGCATAGTAACATTATTTTTCACTGTACTGTTATGAGAATCTTGTGACATTTTCACATCTCTAGTGCCTGCCTGTCTGAAATCCTCATTAAGTTTAATTTCAATCAATGTAGGATGAATGGACACTGATCTTAGCCTAAAAAAGTACTCCCATGGGTTTCAGTACACCCCCCCCCCCCCCCCGCCCCCCCATCCCCACTTAAATATTTTTTCATCATCCCAACCAGTTTACCCTTCACCCTTCCCTTTGCTACTAAGATGCAGGCAATGTCTTGTGAAGTCCCAGTCTCACCTACCTATACTATCAACAGGAATCAAATATATGCCTGACAAAGTAGCCACCTGAAGCAGCTGATCTAGCACCATATTGACCCTCCTGACAGAACTGTTCAATTGTGGCCAGTCATACTGCATGAAAGCAGGAACCAAGCCAACATTTGTATGGTTCATTGCAGATGCTATTTTTACCCGGTCACACTCAATATTGTAGTTCTGATCACAATCAATCACTCCACCCACTACCACAACATGGTCCTGCTTTGTAAAAACCCTTGCACTTGACTAAGACTTGCACTGGGCTTGAAAATACCTGTGACCTGTGACCTGTGACCTGGTACCTGTCACCTAATTTTTCCTGCAAGATCTGGCCCACACCTCTTCCATGGCTGCTACCTAACAACAGAACTTTCCTCTTACTTTCTGCTTTTTTGCAACAGTTGGTTTCCTAATGAAAGTCTGTTGAGTGCTGACTACTTGAGCCTCTTACTTAGCTGACTGAGGCAGCAAGGCAAATCTATTGTTGCTCATTTTCATATCCATTTACTCCCCCAATTCCCATGCCACTACATTCACCCCAAAGTAACCATCTGCCACAACAGCTACACAGAACCCCAGAACTGACTTTCCTATGGCAGCTCAAACACGTCTTGCTCACAGTTTCTTACAATATTTTTTACAAAATTTATCTAGCCCTTAACAGTAATATTCTATTAACTACAGATCACAAAAGTCACTAAAGTTATGTGGAACACTAATATACATATATACTATTAATATAGTAATGTAATTAAGTTAAGCTACTGTTAAAAATCAAAACTTGTATACCCCAAAAATTAGGCCTATGATCATGTATGCACAATACATAGTGATAAATATCTTCACCAATGGTCTGCTTCATCACCCTTAAAGATAAAAGCTTATATCTATGAATAAGCGTGAATTTAAACAGCATTGTTCATGAGAAATACAACTTGCCCTTTTCGCACATGATATTTTGCAGACTGTAGATGCTGGTCAACAGGCAAACTCTATATTCCAAGGTTGCTGTATAATACTCCTGTAGGCTGTCAATACTTGTGTGGCCATATGGAATGCGTCCCCAAACATGTGAATGGTTCAAAGCCTCTCTGAACAACAGAACCTAATATATCGTCCTACCTAGTACATTATCCTGGTAGTGAGTTTTCATCTAAGTCAAAAGTAATGCCAGAAGTGCTCCAGGGAAAAATGTACTAGGAGCACTCCTGTTCTACCTGTATACAAACAATCTGTCAGAGAGAGTGGATAGCAATCTCAGACTGTTTGCTGACGATGTATTTGTCTATAGACAAGTGTCATCATTGACTGACTTTAGAGGGGATTGAGGATGACTTAGACAATAATTTCCATTTAGTGCAATGAAAGGCACCAGGATATATGTCCACTGGCTATATTCCACTATTCACTCGCTGCAATGAATGGCATCTTGTTTTAAATGTGGATAAATGTAAGTCAATGTGGAAGGGTAGGAGAAAAATTCCTATGATTGTTAGTATTACTGGAATCCTGCTTAATCAAGTTGCGTAAATTAAGTATTTATGTGTAACACAGAAATAATATGAAATGAAATGAGGTCAGTTTAGGGAGGACGAATGGCCACTGCTGTTTATTGGAAACATTCTGTTCAGTGTAGTTCAACTATAAAGGAGACTGCAAAAAGCACACAACTGAAAACTTTTCCTGAATACTGCTTGACTATTTGGTGTCCCCCACCAGATAAGAGTAAGGGGACACATTGAAGAAAATCAGAGGCTGTGTGCTAGATTTGGCACTGGACTGTTTCAGCAACGTGCGTAGCTGGGAATCCTTGGAAGGAAGAATATTATCTTCTCATGAAATTTTGTGGAGGAAGTTTGGAGAACCATAATTTGTAAGAGACAGCAGAATGATTCTACTGCTGCCAGTGTCCATCTGTTATAAGGACCCTGAGGATGAAATAAGGTAGATTAGTGTTCCTGTGGTGGCATATAAGCAATTATTTTTACCTCACTCAGTTTATGATGGAATAGAAAGGTTAATAACAATCCTTGGTATACCCTCCACCACACTTATGTTTTGGAGTATGCATGTTTACACCTCAACAAAAATGTTATTTGGTCTTAAGGGAGGGGAAGAAGTTTAGATTTAAAAATTACTGTTCAGCTGTTGTAGGCAATGTTCTACTGTACCATACCATGATGGCGACCTGTGAGTTCATGCAATTATGGTTTATTTCACCAAATATTAATGTTGATGAATGATAGTCTTTCACAGACTATAAGCTTTTATGCACCAGGATATATGTTCACTGGCTACATTCCACTATTCACTAGCTGGGCCATGCTCCAACATAATGCATATTACAAAAGTTCCAGAATGTGAAACCAACATACTGTATGACCAAGTTAAAGTACAAGTTGATCTGTCAATGCTTACTATGGCCTAATTGAAGTACATGTTGCACCTATCAAAGAAGCAATGTGAGGATGCACTCAAACTAGGCATCAGTGGATCACTGCTCAGTTTGTAAGTTCATCTACACGGAAAATATTCTGTCACCATAGCAGTGTGGTGCATCACTACACTTAATTGGAGACTAGATCTTGAAAAAAAGTGATACAGTTTCATCACCTATGACCTTAGGCAGTTCATTGGACAGCACCCGTTTTATACTCTCACCCTAGAAACTTTTTAACACTGCCCATCGTTCAAATTATTTTAGGCATACCTATATCACTTTTGTATTAATATGATTTATGTGTTGAGCGCATTCCTGAATACAATAATTCATTCTAATAAAAAGCATATAAATATCAATTTTAGTAACCCTGATCTCACTTATACAATAAAAATGTACCTTTAAATTGGGCCATCGATGCAAGTAACATAGATTGTAGCATTGTGTTTACACAGGATATCTGGTAATATTATTCCTTTGATTATCTCTTGTACTGTTTTGTATCAGCTGCCCATTAATTGTATACACATATAAT
Organism: Schistocerca gregaria; assembly: GCF_023897955.1. Lineage (NCBI taxonomy): Eukaryota > Metazoa > Arthropoda > Insecta > Orthoptera > Acrididae > Schistocerca > Schistocerca gregaria. Next base: position 538,719,459 of record NC_064922.1, read on the forward strand.
GAAACAGCAACTTTACCTAAATAAACTATATCACCTTCCATTTTAGTGATGCCATGAGGCCAGGATTAGGACAAGATGAACTATATTGGTTGCCTTATGTGTGTATTACTGTTTATTTTCTGTCAATGGTGTGTTTCCAGTTTTTCTTATCATCTTATTCCATTTCATATACACAAAATATATGACTGAGTGATTTGATACATAATAGTTCTCACTGAGTTCTTTAATTTCAGATTTTGCATGCCTCTGTAGCTTCGCATGTTCAGCAACTACTGATTTTAATAACATAATAGCTATTGTCTGATTAGACATGCTGCAACACTTACAGTTTTTATCATACAATTAATTGGCTTATATTACTATACTCACCTGTCAGAGATGCACCTTATGAGCTGCAGTGGGTGGACAAAAACATGGAAACACCAACAACACAACAAATTACCATTACCAAAAAGGTGCAGGAAAACCATTGGCATTGAAAACAGCTTTCAACTATCTTGGAATAGATAAATGCAGGTCATAACATGGACTTCAAGAGAATCTTACACCATCCTTCTCACAAAATAATGGCAAGTTCAACTAACAATGGAGAGTGATCATGCACCTGTGTCTAGAAAGTAGACCACAAAGACTCAATAACATTGAGATCTGGTGACTATGATGGCCAGGGAAGATGCTGCAATTCATCCTCAAACTCACAAAACCAGTCCCTTTAAAATCACAGTCCAATCCAACAGCTAGATTACCAAGGCAAACATGCAAAATATTTCTAAAATGACTGTATTTGTCCTCATAATCTTTCACAGCAGTTTCCTGAGTAAAATCTTCTTGGTTTTCAAGGCACATTATTTTGAATAACATCCTCAAGCTTTTGAAACTGTCTCAGTTGTTGATGATGGAACGTGTCACAGTGTTAGACAAAGCTGCTAAGTAATAATCTGAAACAAGACTGAAGCACTTAAGTTTGTGTAAGAGTACAAATAAATTGAAAAGGGGGAGAAACTACCAGCATAGATTGCTGGTGACCTGCTATAACAACATTAATGAAAAATGTATTCTTTCAATGTACTTTGTAATAGATTAGAAATATATGTAGTTCCATGCACCAAAGTGTAGAATTATTGAGTTTTTGTTTTGTTTTTTTATATGTTGTATGTTGGAATTGTTCTCATGTGTCAAGCCACATGAAAGCACAAAAAAGTTATATGAAATTTTGACAACATGAAGATGACATAAGTACATTTGCAGATATTTTTAGTCTAAAACTATCAAAGTTTTTTCATTACAAAATGTATGCCCAGTATGACCAGAATGTCTTTGTCAGTTTTCCATTGAGACTTTATCTTGAGCTGTAAAATACTTTTTGGTGACACAGTAAGTCAGGTTATGTTGATAGAAACTGAAACTGGAAATCTAAAAAAGACCTAGAACAACACATGAAGACAGCATAGTGTTGTTGTTTTTTTTTTTTTTTTTTTTTTTACCATTCTGGTAAAGTAATTTAGTTTCAGTCAGGTCAAAAGAAATTGTTAGTGTTGATATGAATGAATCTCTCCAAATTGTCATAATTATTGTACTTGGTCACATCTGCAATGGCTTCTTCCTCATTACAGATAATTCACACTGTGTTAGTGTTTGAGCTACTGACCACTACTGATCTTGGAGTGTGGTCACATACACCACTGTCAGTTCTGTTAGTAAAACAAATGCAACCGATTTCTTAAAAGTGCATAATTTCTAAATACTACTACAAATCAGTCTGACTAACATGAATTGTTTGAAATGAAAGAACTGAAAGTTTGCGCAAATAAATATCACAAATGTTGTTCACTGGTGCATATTTTGAGCCTAAACTCAATACAAACTTACCATTATTTGCAAAAACCTGCACCAAATGTGCTTGAAAGAAATGTCTAAGTTCATAGACTGATTCATGAGCCCCTGTATAATGCAGACAATACTATACCATTTCTAAATTCTGAGTACATATGCTTAAAGAAGTCACTTTTTGACAGTCCACCAATAAATACAATTAACATCTGTTCATTAAACCACAAATAACTATAATTCACAATCCCAACTAATCCACCAGGAAACCATGAAATCAAACCAGAGCCCAAGTAAGATTCAACTCTGAATCTTTGTCAACTGCTGAAGGAACACAGGTGAAACACACTAAATTCAGACCAAAATGTACAGCTGAAATGCTGTGCAGACTATCACAGGTCTGGTGTCCTTCATGGTCCAGAACTGAGTACTACTCCAACTCTGGCCAGCTGTTATACCTTCAGACTGCAATTGGTATAAGTACAAGTCATTAGGTTCAGAATTTACACCAGCAAAAATTTATTAATTCTACATTGTTCACATTGACTAAAATCTAAGTACATAAGATGATGTTTATATGCTGTGGCTAAGTCATTTCTCCTCAGTATCCTTTCTTCCATACTTATAGTCCCACAAGGTATGCAGAAAGCAGGAGAGAGTACTGAGCAGAAGTGAAGCTTTGAGGATGGGCTGTGAGTCATGCTTAGACAGCTCAGTCAGTAAGAACCTTACCCGCAAAAGCCAAACTTTTGGATTCAAATTCCAGTCCAGTACACAGTTACAACCCTCCAGGAAGTCTAAGATGCTCACTTCTGTGCCAATTATTTTGAGATATTGCAGTAAGCTACAAATTGAAGAGTTCAGCCACAATTAATTAAAAAATAATTAACAGGGTTGCACAGTTTTACTAAATTACCAATAATGCTGAAAACTTCTTACTAACAAACAAGACAGCAAATCATTTTTACAAGAAATTATCTTTCCTTTCTGCTGTTAAAATCTGTTTTATCAGAACATGAGTAGAATTTAAATTGTTTGAAATCTTCATTACAAAAACTACAACTAACTCAAAATTAGCAAATACATCATGAGAACATATGCGGGCAAGTCAAGAAGTAAAGACAATTTCTTTCTGTTATGTAGGTTGACAGATCTGACTCAATAATGATGTGTATGAACTTCACTGCTGTTCTTGAGAATTAGAGGTATCACTTCAGTGAATGGCTCTACTAGTAGCGATATCAAAGAATTTTGTTATGAATGCTCCATTGGTCAAATGCAGCAAAGAAGAACTTATCTGCATAATGCAGCTGCAGTGTGACGATTAATTGGTGAGTGAATAAATCAGTTGAAAAGTGGTTGTTATATATATTTGGCATACAGAATGTGAGTAGGCCATTCACTTTGAACACAAAAAGGGAAGTTGAGACAGCTGGATGATTGCCATGCCAGAACTGATGATATTGTGCATAAGTTGAACATTAGCTGTGGTTCAGCATTTGTAATCATACTCAATTCTCTGAACTGTCATAAAATTAGTGCTCATTGGGTATCATGTCAGCTGACAAACAAACACAAACAGGAATGCTTAGAAACGTCAAAATCATAGGAAGGAGAATACTTTCTCAGTCACATAGCAATTATTGATGAGACGTGTGAAAATCTTGGTTTAGAGCTGCTGGAGTACCCAGTGTACAATCTTGACTTGGCTCCACCTGATTTTTATACATTGCTTCTATGAAGTGGCACCAACATGAATCCAAGTTTTTGTCAGATCATGAGGTTGTGGAGGCTGTGAAAGTCTGGATGTCCTAGATGCCACAAAGTTTCTTCCAGACTCGAATTAGAAAGTTTGTCAAGTGCTGGAGCAAGTGCATAGAGGGTGAGATTAAGCAGGGAAATAAATATTGCAACATTATATTCCTGGTGGCAAATTTCTTTTTAAAATTTACCTTTACATTTTGACTTGTGCATGTATATTACAAAACTAGTGTCTGGTGTGTATGAAAGCAAATGCTGCATTGCTGTTGTGTGCAGCTGTCATGTTTAATTATTTCGTTTTTGATTGGCTTTGCATATGATTCCCTTTACAGACACAAAGTGATGTTCCAAATGTAGATGAGAATGTCAGCTGATGAGTTGCACAAAGTTTTTTAATCTGAGACTTTGACCATCTTTGTACTTTCTTTGGTTAGAGTTATTAATTATACAAGATTTGACTTGTGCCTTTTTCTTCACTCATTAGAGCTTCAATTAATTTACTTTATACAGATGGTAATAAATTGCTCTACATGCCACACTCTTTAAAATGGTGAATCACGATTCTCTGTATTTTGTAAAGTTGCTGTTGTATGGACTTATCTCAGCAGCATTCACTTTAACTTCTCACTCAAAGCTTTCAGTCTCATGTCAAGACACACCCACCTTAGTGTGTGTATTCTGTGCATAAAGTCAGGTTATGTACAACATTCATATAAAAATTCACTGTTTCTGAAAAGATCCACTTCAGGCTATTTTGTGACCACTCACATAATGACACACCAAGAGCCAATTGAAAACAATATCACATGGAATTAATACAAAGAATGTTTTTATCATGCCAGGACCTGAATATTCAGGTCCCAAAACACTAGAAATTATGATCATCTCCGTACTTACAGTGTGTGTACTCATTATACATTACTTGCACAGACTTGTATTTTATTTCTTATAAATAGGAATTTAAATAGTTGGGATCTAGATAAACTGAAAGAAACAGAGGTTGTAGAGAGTTTCAGAGGGAGGATTAGGGAACAGTTGACAAGAACAGGCTGAAGGAATGCAGAAGAAGAAAAATGGGTAGCTTTGAGAGATGAAATAGTGAAGGCAGCAGTGGATCAAGTAGATAAAAGGACGAGGGCTAGTACGAATCCTTGGGTAACACAAGTGATACTGAATTTAACTGTTGAAGGGAGAAAATATAAAAATACAGTAAATGAAGCAGGTGAAAAAGAATACAGTCTCAAAAATGTGATGGGTGGGAAGTGCAAAATGGCTGAGCAGGAATGGCTAGTGAACAAATGTAAGGATTTAGAAGCATACATCACTAGGGATATGATAGGTGTCATGTACAGGAAAATTAAAGAAACCCTCAGAGAAAAGAGAACTGCCTTTATGAACATCAAGCTCAGGTGGAAAAACAGTCCTAAGCAAAGAAGGGAAAGCAGAAAGGTGGAAGGAATGTAAAGAAGGTCTATAAGGGCAATGTACCTGAGGGCAATATTATGGAAATGGAAGAGGATGTAGATGGAGATGAGATGGGAGATCTGATACTGTATGAAGAATTGGACAAAGTACTGAAAGACCTAAGTCAAAACAAGGCCCTGGGAGTAGATAACTTTCCATTAGAAGTACTGATACCCTTCAGAGAAACAGCCATGACAAAACTCTTTCATCTGGTAAGGAAGATGTCTGAGACAGGCGAAATACCCTCAGACTTCAAGAAAAATATAATAATTCCAATTCCAAAGAAAGTATGTGCTGACAGGTGTTAGAGTTACCAAACTATCAGATTAACAAGTCACAGTTGAAAAATACTAACGTGCATTCCTTACAGATGAATGGAAAAGCTAGCCAACCTTGGGAAAGATCAGTCTGGATTCCATAGAAAAGTAGGAACACGCAAGGCAACACTGACCTTATTATCTTAGTAGAGAAGTTAAGGAAAGACAAACCTACATTTATAGCATTTGTAGACTTAGAGAAAGCTTTTGACAATGTTGACTGGAATACTCTTTTTCAAATTTTTAAGATAGCAGGGGTAAAATACGGGGAATGAAAGGCTATTTACAATTTGTACAGAAAACAGATATCAGTTATAAAAATCAAGGGGTACAAAAAGGAAGCAGTGGTTGGGAGTGAGTGAGACAGCATTGTAGCCAATGTTATTCAGTCTGTATATTGAGCAAGCAGTGACAGAAACAGAAGAAAAATTTGAAGTAGGAATTGAATTCCACGGAGAACAAATAAAAACCTTGAGGTTTTCCGATGACAATGTAAATCTGTCAGACACAGCAAAGGACTTGGAAGGCAGTTGAATGGAACAGACTGTGTCTTGAAAGGATGATATAAGATGAACATCAACAAAAGCAAAACGAGGATAATGGAATGTAGTTGAATTAAATCAGTTTATGCTGAAAGAATCAGATTAGGGAATGAGACACTAAGTAGTACAACCTACCCCCATGAACCATCGACCTTGCCATTGGTGGGGAGGCTTGCGTGCCTCAGCGATTCAGATGTCTGTACCGTAGGTGCAACCACAACGGAGGGGTACTTGTTGAGAGGCCAAACAAACGTGTGGTTCCTGAAGAGGGGCAGCAGCCTTTTCAGCAGTTGCAGGGGCAACAGTCTGAATGATTGATTGATCTGGCCTTGTTACACTAACCAAAACGGCCTTGCTGTGCTGGTACTGTGAACGGCTGAAAGCAAGGGGAAACTACAGCCGTAATTTTTCCCGAGGGCACACAGCTTTACTGTATGGTTAAATGATGATGGCGTCCTCTTGGGTAAAATATTCTGGAGTTAAAATAGTCCCCCATTCAGATCTCCGGGCGGGGACTACTCAAGAGACTGTCGTTATCAGGAGAAAGAAAACTGGCGTTCTACGGATCGGAGCATGGAATGTCAGATCCCTTAATCGGGCAGGTAGGTTAGAAACATTAAAAAAGGAAATGGATAGGTTAAAGTTAAATGTAATGGGAATTAGTGAAGTCTGGTGGCAGGAGGAACAAGACTTTTGGTCAGGTGAATACATGGTTATAAACACAAAATCAAATAGGGGTAATGCAGGAGTAAGTTTAATAATGAATAGGAAAATAGGAGTGCGGGTAAGCTACCACAAACAGTATAGTGAACGCATTATTGTGGCCAACATAGACACGAAGCCCATGACTACTACAGTAGTGCACGTGTATATGCCAAATGGCTCTGCAGATGATGAAGAAATTGATGAAATGTATGATGAAATAAAAGAAATTATTCAGGTAGTGAAGGGAGACAAAAATTTAATAAGCCATGGGTGACTGGAATTCGAGAGTAGGAAAAGGGAGAGAAGGAAACACAGTGGGTGAATACAGATTGGGGGAGAGAAATGAAACAGGAAGCCATCTGGTAGAATTTTGCACAGAGCATAAATTAATCATAGCTAACACTTGGTATAAGAATCATGAAAGAAGATTGTATACATGGAAGAATCCTGGAGATACTAGAAGTTATCAGATAGATTATATAATGCTAAGAAAGAGATTTAGGAACCAGGTTTTAAATTGTAAGACATTTCCAGGGGCAGATGTGGACTCTGACCACAATCTATTGGTTATGAGCTGTAGATTAAAACTGAAGAAACTGCAAAAAGGTGGGAATTTAAGGAGATGGGACCTGGATAAACTGAATGAACCAGAGGTTGTACAGATTTTCCGGGAGAGCATTAGGGAACAATTGACAGGAATGGGGGAAAGAAATACAGTAGAAGAAGAATGGGTAGCTCTGAGGGATGAAGTAGCAAAGGCAGCAGAGGATCAAGTAGGTAAAAAGATAAGGGCTAGTAGAAATCATTGGGTAACAGAAGAAATATTGAGTTTAATTGATGATAGGAGAAAATATAAAAATGCAGTAAATGAAGAAGGCAAATAGGAATACAAACGTCTCAAAAATGAGATGGACAAGAAGTGCAAAATGGCTAAGCAGGGATGGCTAGAGGACAAATGTAAGGATGTAGAGGCTTACCTCACTAGGGGTAAGATAGACACTGCCTACAGGAAAATTAAAGAGACCTTTGGAGAAAAGAGAGCCACTTGTATGAATATCAAGAGCTCAGATGGAAACCCAGTTCTAAGCAAAGAAGGGAAAGCAGAAAGGTGGAAGGAGTATATATGTGTTCACTATCCTGTTTGTAGTAGCTTACCCGCATTCCTATTTTCCTATTCATTATTAAACTTACTCCTGCATTACCCCTATTTGATTTTGTGTTTATAACCCTGTAGTCACCTGACCAGAAGTCTTGTTCCTCCTTCCACCGAACTTCACTAATTCCCACTATATCTAACTTTAACCTATCCATTTCTCTTTTTAAATTTTCTAACCTACCTGCCCGATTAAGGGATCTAACATACCACACTCCGATCCGTAGAACGCCAGTTTTGTTTCTCCTGATAACGACATCCTCTTGAGTAGTCCCCGCCCGGAGATCCGAATGGGGTACTATTTTACCTCCGGAATATTTTACCCAAGAGAACGACATCATCATTTAACCATACAGTAAAGCTGCATGCCCTCGGGAAAAATTACGGCTGTAATTTCCCCTTGCTTTTAGCCGTTCGCAATATCAGCACAGCAAGGCCATTTTGGTTAGTGTTACAAGGCCAGATCAATCAATCATCCAGACTGTTGCCCCTGCAACTACTGAAAAGGCTGCTGCCCCTCTTCAGGAACCACACGTTTGTCTGGCCTCTCAACAGATACTCCTCCATTGTGGTTGCACCTACAGTACAGCTATCTGTATTGCTGAGGCACACAAGCCTCCCCACTAACGGCAAGGTCCATGGTTCATGGGGGATAATGGGATAATGGAATGTAGCCAAATTAAGTCGGGTGATGCTGAGGGAATTAGATTAGGAAATGAGACACTTAAAGAAGTAAAGGAGTATTGCTATTTGGGGAGCAAAATAACTGATGATGGTCGAAGTAGAGAGGATATAAAATGTAGACTGGCAATGGTAAGGAAAGCGTTTCTGAAGAAGAGAAATTTGTTAACATCGAGTATAGATTTAAGTGTCAGGAAGTCGTTTCTGAAAGTATTTGTATGGAGTGTAGCCGTGTATGGAAGTGAAACGTGGACGATAAATAGTTTGAACAAGAAGAGAATAGAAGCTTTTGAAATGTGGTGCTATAGAAGAATGCTGAAGATTAGATGGGTAGGTCACGTAACTAATGAGGAGGTATTGAATAGAATTGGGGAAAAGAGGAGCTTGTGGCACAACTTGACATGAAGAAGGGACCGGTTTTTAGGACATGTTCTGAGGCATCAAGGGATCACAATTTTAGCTTAGGAGGGCACCATGGAGGGTAAAACTCGTAGAGGGAGACCAAGAGATGAATACACTAAGCAGATTCAGAAGTATGTAGGTTGCAGTAAGTACTGGGAGATGAAGAAACTTGCACAGGATAGTGTAGCATGGCGAGCTGCATCAAACCAGTCTCTGGACTGAAGACAACAACAACAACAACAACAACAACAACAACAAGTAGTAGCTGAGTTTTGCTATTTGGGCAGCAAAATAACTGATGCTGGTCAATGTAGGATATAAAATGTAGAATGGCAATGGCAAGGAAAGCATTTCTGAAGAAGAGAAATTTATTAACATTTAGTATAGGTCTAAGTGTTAGGAAGTCTTTTCTGAAAGTATTTGTTTGGAGTGTAGCCATGTATGGAAGTGAAACGTGGATGATAAACAATTTAGAAATGTGATGGTACAGAAAAATGCTGAAAATTAAATGGGTAGATCACGTAAATAATGAGGAGGTACTGAATAGAACTGTGGAGAAGAGAACTTGACTAGAAGAAGGGATCAGTTGGTAGGAAATGTTATTAGACATCAAGAGATCACCAATTCGGTATTGGAGGGAAGTGTGGAGGGTAAAAATTGTAGAGGGAATCCAAGAGATGAATACACTGAGCAGATTCAGAAGGACGTGGGTTACGGTAGTTACTGAAGATGAAGAGGCCTGCACAGGATAGAGTAGCACAGAGAGCTGCATCAAACCAGTCATAACTACATACTATCAGAATTATGGCCCAAATTCTCACACCAGATCGGTTGCTAGGGCTGGTATCTTGCAAGGCTACTTTCGTCTTTTCAAAATATGAGGTTGAGTTGGTGATGTTTCCTTGTCAGTACCACACTGTTGTTTATTAATGGAATTATAATCATTTGGAATATGAAGCAAAATTAGTGACTAGGTTGAGGATTTCCTGGTATAGAGAATGTAGCATATTATCTTGAATGGAGAGTCATCGACGGATGTAGAAGTAATGTACGGTGTATCCCAGGAAAATATGTTGGGACCCTTGGTGTTCATGTTGTATATACTGTTAATGACCTGGTAAACTCTATTATTAATAATGTATGACCTGCTGCAGATTACTGCAGTGATCTATAATGAACTGCTGTCTGAATTGCTAGATCAGCTGCTTCATTGTTATTGTATTCATATTACAGGTCTGCATTTTGCGAAGTTTCTAAACTTTTAAAGCAAGATGCCAATCTCTGCATGATTTTGAATTTTTATCAATTTCTCTATGAATGTTTCCCATAAGGCCCCCCCTCTTTGAATATTTGTGCAGTTTCTTCAGACAGCAGACAGATTCGCACCAGATATCCCACAGAAGCCTACTTAGAGAGTTTCAAGAAGCGAGACTGGGAAGATAAGGCATGGGAGATTTGTATTTGTATGAGGATGGGAGGATAATTACGGTCAGTGAAGCCTTCAGTATGACCCTTGGTATATTTAGAGAGGGACTTCTTGTCACTGCAGATGCGACGACCATGGGTGGCTAGGCTGTATAGGATGGAATTCTTGGTATGAAATGGGTGGCAGCTGTCGACTGTCCTGTGACTGAGACCATGTGCCATCTGTTTGTTGAGCTTCCTAAATACTCTATGTGTAAGGGTTGCTGTTGTATCCAAGATTTGTAAAAAAAAAATTAAAATCAAATATCCATATTTATATTGAATGGCTGCTTTAATGTGCTGTGACTTATTTATTTTGAAAAGTCATGTACATTAATTGTCAGTGTATCTAATCACCCCACAAATAGGGGTCAATAGGGTTGAATTTCAGTTTTATCATATTGCATAGGTACTGTCTCTTCCATATACTGCCTTGCATTTTCTAATGAATAGCTGGATCCTGTCAGTCTCCCACCACCTTCTTAAGTCCCACAGTCTGGCCACAGAGGAGTATTACCCTCATAACTCAGTACCATCCAGTACTGGAGCAACTGAATTACATTCTCCGCCAGGGTTTCAATTACCTCTCGTCGCGCCCTGAAATGAGAAATGTCCTACCCACTATCCTTCCCACACCTCCTACCATGGTGTTCTGCCGTCCACCGAACCTACACAATATACTCGTCCATCCTTACACAACCCCTGCTCCCAATCCCTTACCTCATGGCTCATACCCCTGTAATAGACCTAGATGGAAGACCTGTCCCATACATCCTCCTACCACCACCACCTACTCCAGTCTGGTCACTAACACCACCTATCCCATCAAAGGCAGAGCTACCTGTGAAACCAATCATATGATTTACAAGATAAGCTGCAACCACTGTGCTGCATTCTATGTAGGCACAACAACCAACAAGCTGTCTGTCCGCATGAATGGCCACCGACAAACTGTGGCCAAAAAACAAGTTGGCCACCCTGTTGCTGAACACGCTGCCAAACATAATATCCCTCATCTCAATGACTGCTTCACAGCCTGTGCCATATGGATCCTTCCCACCAACACCAGCTTTTCTGAATTTCATAGGTGGCAACTTTCTCTGTAACACATCCCATAACCCTCCTGGCCTCCTTTGTTAGTCACTATCCTCACCCATCCAGCCCCCTCCCTGTTCCCATTCTAGCACTACACAGCCATCATTTCACCACCAAACCCAGTCTTTTAATTTATTTTTATTTCTCTCCTTTCCACTACTTGCCCCCTCCACACCTTCTCTCCTACCCTCCATCTAAACTGCAACTCTTCACTGTCCACCACTCCCACCATACTACCCCTCCCCCTTCCTGCCCCCACCTCCTCCTTACCCCCACCCATTCGCCACTCCCATCATGCACTGGTGCTGCTGTTTGTGGTGTAGTTTCAGCTCTCTGAGACTGCAGATGTGTGTGCAAGTTGCACTTGCGTGAGTATGTGTGTGCGTGTGTGTATGTGTGTCTACTCCTGAAAAAGGCCTTAATGGCCGAAAGCTGTGATTGTGTGAATCTTTTTATTGTGCCAATCGCGACTCAGCATCTGCACTATATGGTGAGTGAGAACAAAGAATTTGGTATTTTTCTCATTTTTCTCTATCTCTCCACAGCTTTTCATTTTGCTCGCCACCACAGCTCATTTGTGCTTGTCAAGAGCAATGAGTCAAATGTATGGTAATATGACCACATATCTGGTCTTTCACTGACGTATTTGGTTGTGTCAACATTCATTGTCAAATTTCAGTCTTTCATGATAACATTATCTTTATTGTGCTGAATGTTTAAATTTCCTAGTGACAGTGTAATTGATTTGAGAATTATTTCTTTCCTTTATTTAAAAAAAATTATGCATTATAGCACTGCATTCTATTATGCAAGTCATATCAGTTTGCAACCACTAGGCATTATTATCTCTAGTGCCTGTACATTAAGATTATTGAATGTAAGTGTTATGCTATAAGAAAGAAATTGTTGCTGATTCAATTTTAGTTCTGTTTTTATACCTGAAAAATTTTTATAATGTCTCATGGAATATTGGTTTCAGGGACTGTTGCTCCACGTAAAAGCTATTTGATTACACCAATTTTTCTAAATAATGGTCTATGGAAAAACAGTGAGAAGCCTATTTATGAGAAATAAATCATTTTTGGCAAGTGTATGAAAAATTAAAAAGTATTACAATGATTTCATTCCATTCTGTGAATTATGTATATTGTCATTTTATACAGTTCCTTAGGTTTATTCAGATACTAGTCTTTGATAGCTATTTCTGTTTTCTATGTAAAAGTGCTTCAATCAATCAGTATGGCCATAGACCTTTTAATTAGTTCAGACTTTCCCAGTTGGGCAACATCTTCAAGTAAAACGATGGAAAACCTTAATAGAAGTCTTCCAACTGAGTTTTCTGGTCAATAATTTGCAAAATAGTAATGTTGTGTGATGTTCATGAACATGTACTTGAGTTATGTTCTCATATTATGTGCATTGGATTAATTACATTATAAATATCATTTGTTGTTGCACAAAACAACGAATTGACAGTCATGCCATTTCCTTTGATCACACAGAGCATTTTGTGAGGAACTCAGAAACAATTACCATAAAATGGGGTGAATAGCAACAAATTTGAACTTTTGTTGAAAAATTTACTTATTGTTTGTCAAGTTTAAAAAAAGAATACTACCCAAAACTCAGGTCTGTATTACTCTTATCAGCTTATGATATTATTATCAAGTTATTTTCTTTCAATAAAATAAAAATAAAAAAAACATTTAAACATGGTGTATCTAATCACCCCACAAATAGGGGTCAATAGAAACAGTGTTATAAAACTATCATTGTTTCTTTTAAAAGCAAAGATAGGTTTATAAAAGCTATGAAATATTTTTTTTCTATTATGAAATAAACAGATAAACGTCTTGTGCCTCACTGGACACGTTTTTCTTGGTCCGCAAGTTGGCACCGTTGGCCGACCCTGTGGCTCTCTCCTTTCACAAGATCTGTGTGTTGCTAACTAATTATTATTCCCAGCGATACCACGTGGTTATGTCTTGCTTGGAATTCCATCAATACCACAAGCATTCGGCTCAGTCCTACCATTCCTGGGTGGCGGATTTGCAAGGCCTCTGCCGCAAATGCAACTTCACTTGCACCACTTAGCAATGCAAGGCGACATATGCAGATTCGTTAATTCGGGATGTGGTCATTCAACTGGCACCCGATCCAGAGGTCCGCACTGTGGCGTTTAAGTCAGACAACCCCTCATGGGAAGACATTCTGCGTATTGCCCATTCCTTCGAAATTGCTCAAGCGGCGAACGAACATCTCATGGCGCGGCCCCAGGTGGCAGCGGTCGAATCCACTTCCCGCTCCACTCCTTATCACCGTCGACAGGGCGCAATCTCCAGAGGGCACAGCCATCGAGATTCCTCGCTGTCTGCCATCTCTATGGGGTTCGAACTGCCCGTCGCCCCTCGATGTCGGCCGCGTGGCCCCCTCCCGTTGTGCCCCCAGTGCTTCTCGGCCCACACTTGAGCTGACTGTCCCCATCACTGGAAGACCTGTTCACTCTGTGAGAAAGAGGGCCACCTTCAATCTGTCTCTCATAGCCGCTCGATCTGCCCCTGTCCCACCCCTGCAGGCCAACAGGAGGCCGTCCATTGTTTACACGCAGTCACCCCTCGGACCGACACTTTGGCTCAAAAGTTATTCCTCACCCTACACATCTTTTACGAGGACATCCGTTTCCAGGTCAATACGGGGGCCACAGTTTCTTTGGTCAATCTGACGACATATGCACATCACGGGTCTCCAGAATTGTCCCCACCCTCTCAGAGGTTGGTCGCCTACGGCGACAGTTCCATCCCTCTCCGTGGGCAGTTTTCAGCCATGGCCATCTACAAAAACGTTCCCCGGCCCCTTACCCTATTTGTGGTGGACCACCTGTCAGCTTCAGACATTTTTGGACTAGATGCGTTTACACGGTTTGACTTTTCCATTCAAGACGAAGTGCAATTCATTTGAACTATGGTTCCATTTCAGGACCTAGGCAATCTGTGCACGTCCTTTTCCTCCCTGTTTTTGGCAGACCTGGGCTGCGCTTCCAATTTCTAGGCACACATCACTTTACTGCTGAACGCACAGCCTTGCTTTTGTCGGGCTCAGCCTATCGCGGTAGCTTTGCGTGCAGCCGTCAAGCAGGAAAGCAGGAACTCGATCAGCTCCAGGCTGCGGGGGTTATCGAGCCAGTACAATCGAGTGCCTGCATCGCAAAGGGGTACCTTACATGTGGACTTCTGCCTGCGATCAGGCTTTCACCCGCCTGAAGACGATGCTGAAATCTGCCCCTTGCCTGGCGCCGTTCTCTCGGATCGTCCCTTAGTGGTGGCAGCCGATGCCTCAGCGTACGGGATTGGGGCAGTCCTGGCACATAGGAATGAGGATGGGTCAGAACAACCTGTGGCATATGCATCCAAGACGTTAACCCCTGCGCAAAGGAATTACTCTCAGATCAAAAGGGAGGCTCTTGCCATTATTTTTGCAGTTCAGAAATTTCACATTTACCTGTTTGGGGCGCAGTTCACCCACCTCATGGATCACAAACCCTTAGTGTCGCTTTTCGGGCCCCATTCGCACCTCCCAAAATGGACGGCTCAGTGTCTTCAGTGCTGGGCATTGTTCTTGCGTAATTACACTTACACCATCCGCTGTAAGCCCACCAGTCAACACACTAATGCAGATGCCTTGTCACATCTCCCAGCAGGACCCGATCCGGCGTTCGACCAGCAGGAAGTCCTGTGCTTCCACATCGACTCTGCCCACAGGGAGACTCTTGATGGATTTCCTCTGACAGCCACGCGAATTGCCGCTTCCACATGCAAGGACCCCATTCTGCAGCAAGTCCTCCACTAAGTGACCCATGGTTGGCCTCCCTACCTTACCCCATGTTTGAAAACTGACTTCAGCCCATGGCGTCACGTCTCACACAGACTTTCGGTGATGGAGGACATCCTCCTGTTGTCTACGGACTCGGACGCCCATCGGGTGATCATCCCTCCGGACTTACGCCACCGCGTCCTTCACTTATTACACCGCGGACACTGGTGGATGTCTCGCATGGAGGCGTTGGCTCGACGACATGTCTATTGGCCAGGGATCGATTGAGACATTGAGCACCTGGTCCGTGGTTGCATAATGTGTGCGCGTTATCAGGCTAGTCCTCCAAAATCTTTCACACCCTGGCCAACATCCAACCAACCCTGGGACAGGATCCATCTCGATTTTGCAGGCCCCTTCTTAGGCTCCATGTGGCTCCTCATCATTGATGCATATTCCAAATACCCATATGTGGTTTGCATGTCGTCCACCACCACTGACGCCACCCTCTCTGCCTTGGCCCAGGTGTTGGCCATTGAAGGCCTTCCTCAGACGTTGGCCACAGATAAAGGGCCCCAATTCACGGCGTCCTGTTTCCAGACCTGCTGCTCCGCTAACAGTATCAAATGCATTCGCTCTCGCCCCCTTCCATCCTTCATCCAATGGTGAGGCAGAACGTCTGGTCCGCACTTTCAAACAGCAGCTGATGAAATCAGTGGAGCCGTCAGCCACCACCTCGGCCCTCACCTTGTTTCTAAGCAGCTACCGCACTACACCAGTGGCTGTTCATAGTCCTGCCAAACTCCTTCACGGGCGACCTCGGACCCTCCTTCACCTGCTGACACCATCCCCTTCTGGGACTCGCTCTCGCTCCTCCCAGCGCTACACCCCGGGCATGGCCGTATGGACCTGCTCCTATGGCAGCACACCTGCATGGACGCCCGCTACGGTGACAGCGGCTCATGGGCGGCGAGTGACGACTGTACACACCCACAGACGGCTCGAGCGTCGCCACCATAACCAACTCCGCCCTCGGTCCCCTGCCTTGATTCCTCCCCCACCGCCTTCCCTGCTTCCTGGTGGAGACACATCCCTCGAGGTGGTGCCCTTCCCTTCAACCTATTCTGCAGCTATTCCGCGCAGCATCTCTCCCACAGCAAGGGCGCCACCACTAAGCCACATGCAGACAGCGGCCAATAGCCACTCCCTCCAGTTTCGTATATAGGGACCCGCTCTGCCCTAGTCCAGCCAGTCTGGTACTCGCTCTGGATTTCGTTTCTATCTCAGCTGTACTGTGTTCTGGTCATTGCTCGTTGTTAACATTTGCCTGGATCTGGTTCCGAGTGGATTTACATATGGTGTTGTGGTTTCCACAATCCTCCGTTGTTTATCCCTTCCTTGTTGTGTCGCTCATAGTCAGTCGTGGTCGGTTGTTGTCAGTTGTCATTGGTCTGTCGTCCGACTTGTCCTGTGTTTACCCTGTGATACATGCTCCACCGCCAGCGGCTTCCCCGCCTGGTGGCCCCGATCCGCAGCCCAAGGCATTCCCGCTGTTGGTTGTGGTTACAACAGTAATGGTTTATTAATTTTAATAGTAAGTAAAATATACAAAAAAGTTTGTGTCACATGGCTAATCTATTCAAACTTAAGGAAAATACACAGAACACAGCTGTTTACCAAGAACCTGGTTCCGTATTATTAATAAAATGTTAAATCAGACAGATCATCCTCAAAACATAGCATATCTTTGAAATGAGCACTTGAACTGAGAACCGATGATGCCGATTTAGGACGACATCATTTGTTGAAACAAAAGATGAAGTCCTCAGTCATCGTGAACTTTTTGTTTTGAAGAACTCTTTTTAAAAATGTTCGGGCAAAACCATTTTCAATAAGGTAATTAACTTTGCAAACATAACATCGAAAAGATGATGTTTTACCATATACTTTGACTGCCACATGGTCACCTTGGCTTAGACCGAGCGAGATGGCGCAATGGTTAGACACTGGACTCGCATTTGGGAGGATGACGGTTCAATCCCGCATCCGGCCATCCTGATTTAGGTTTTCCGTGATTTCCCTAATCGCTCCAGGCAAATGCCAGGATGGTTCCTTTCAAAGGGCATGGCTGACTTCCTTCCCCGTCCTTCCCTAATCCTATAAGACCGATAATCTCGCTGTCTGGCCTCCTTCCTCAAAACCAACCAACCAACCAACCTTGGCTTAGGGAGATACCAGTATTTTCATCTTGATCTGAAGAATCTGAAGAGGACAAAATCAAAGTCTTCATCACTGTCCTGCACTGACTATGAATCTTCATCCTCTGATGATGAATCAAGACGTTTTCTGTCTCCAATGAGAAATATCTTACCTTTCAACTTTTTCAGGTTGGGACAGCAACAGTAAGGACCCAATCATCGAAGCAGAACAAATTGAACCAGCCAGATTTTGTCCAATTGTATCTTGCATATTTTGGCCCACCTTCAGTATAAATGCAAAGCCTTATACACAACATGACGGGGTAGTATAATGCCACCTTTCGGGATATTTAGTTCTCCTATGTGTGACTACCTTTCATTTTCCTGGATCATCTGTAAGGTTTGTCTCATGATAATTTATTATATTAGACAACGGCACTTTCTCCAATTCCTTTGACAGTTCATCAAGGTAACTATTGATAGTTTCTGGTGTAACACCAGCTCTAGAGCATTTTATGTTTCGGCACATTTGCACTGATAATTGATGTTTGTGTCGCCTCATAAATGATTCCACAAAATCATGACCAGGGTGATTATTCATAAACCTTTTCACTTCCTTCCCCCTTCCGGCCAGAGAACCGTTTACTAAAAGTAAACAATCTACATACGTAATGTATCTAATAGATATATTGTGGACAGTTGGGAATGTGAGTATCACGGGAAGTGTGCAAGGGATAAGTCCCTGCAGTCACGCTGTTTATCTGTGTCCTCGGTTACTCAGATGGATAGAGCGTTTGCCATGTAAGCAGGAGATCCCGGGTTCAAGTCCTGGTCATGGCACACATTCTCAGCTGTCCAAGAATACCACTCTCCTGTTTTTTTCTTCATATTTTTATCACTCATGTCCCTCAAGATATAATTATAAAAACTGAAAACAATTTATATATCATCTTACAACACTTCCATTGAAGTTTGTAGTCGGCAGTAATAGTGTCCATCTTTCATTTGTTAAGTTGATACTTAATTATTGATGAATCACTACTACTGTATTCACTACAGGGAGGAGTTAGATCATCAATAAAAACTACACACCAAGGCTGATACTCTAAAGCATGGTACTGGCTTCAAAAAAGAAGTACACTTAATGTGCATAACACAAGATAAAAATAATAGCTGGCAAATGCAGGTACCAGCTGATACTAACATATATTAAGCATCTGAATTCAAAGTCAATTCATAAGAACACTGCACTTAGGTGTATGCAGGTAAGGATCCTCTGCATGCATTAGTTTTAAATTGAGAATCGATATATTTCCTTAATCTGATCTTCATGTATCGCACCAATTACTAAATAAGAATGATTAATAACATTTTTATATAAAATTGCAAATGGGAATACATCTGCAACATAGTTTTATGTGGTTTATGCATAACCACTGCTGACAATCCAGGGAAAAATTAAATTACATTTAATATTCATCCATATTTTATATTGTTGTTATTAAGGAACTAAAATACAATCATTAGATCATCCATTTACGAAGTTGCATTAATTTACCAGGTGTAGGAATATGAACTGGAATTTCCCTATATAGGGTACTAGCTGTCAGTGTAGGGCCCATGAGACCATGTCTGCAGCACCACCGCGCAGATTAGCCGAGCAGTCTAAGGCACTGCAGTCATGGACTGTGTGGCTGGTCTCGACAGAGGTTCGAGTCCTCCCTCGGGCATGGATGTGCGTGTTTGTCCTTAGGATAATTTAGGTTAAGCAGTGTGTAAGCTTAGCGACTGATGACCTTAGCAGTTAAGTTCCAGAAGATTTCACACACATTTGAACATTTTTCCGCAGCACCATCTGCTTCCTGTAATGGCTGACGATGAATGTCAACACACAGTAACCCAAGCTCCATACATCAGTATCTGTTTCAAACCCATAAACATGTCAAGTTTCGTGCCCATAAACTACGATCTGTGGACAGCATTGGTTTTCTGTTATCATTTGAAGAAAAATGAAGCAGAATCACATCGAATGCTTGTCAAAGTTTTCAGGAAACATACTCTCTGGAAAACAGTGTTTCGAGTGGTTAAAAAGAAATGCAGAAGTGGTGATTTTGACACTGGAAATGAGGAGTGCCAGAAACTACCAAAATTGTGGATTTTATTGGATGAAGATGATACTCAAACTGAGCAGGAACTCGTGGAACAACTGAATGTGACACAGAAAGCTGTTCCTCTTTGTTGAAAGCTATGGGAAAGGTGCAGAAAGTGGGAAAATGGGTTCCACATGAACTGAATGAAAGACAGCAAGCAAATCAAAAGACCACTTATGAAATGCTGTTCACCAGATACAAAAGAAACTAGTTTCTCGATGAATAGTGACAGATGATGAAAAATGGATATATTTTGAGAATCCTAAGGATCATAAATCATGGATGAACCCAAGCAAACCATTGACATCCAATGCAAGACCAAATCATTTTGGAAAGAAGACAATGCTCTGTATCTGATAGGATCAGAATGGTTTCATCTTTTATGAGCTGCTAAAACCTGGTGAAATGTTTAACACTGATCGCTACCAACAGAAAATGATAGATTTAAATCAAATATTTCATGAAAAATGACAGGAATGTGGAAAAAGGCAACTCAGAGTCATATTGCTCCATGATAATGCCCCATCACACACAGCAAAGTGGGTCAGGGAAACGATCGAGGCATTCAGTTGGGAAATGCTAGGGCATGTGGCTTATTCTCCAGACTTGGCTCCAGCCAATTGTGATTTATTTGCCTCACTAGGACATGTTCTCACTGAACAAGACTTCAATTCATATGAAAATGTATGAATTTTTTTTCATGGTATTTATAGGCTGCGGGAGTGGTGGGAGAAATGTGTAAATAGCAATGGAGATTATTTTGAATAAAATATTGTTTATCTGTTTCAAGCAATAGATGCAAAATTATTTCAATCAAATTCTAATATCATACTTCTACACCTGTTATATATTTTGGAGTTCATAGATGTATTCTACATTTTAACATCCAGAATCTCTCCTGAAGGCAAACACTAAACTATTCGCTGTCAGCTTAGACTCCTTTGCAGCCAATTCTTCTTGGAAATAACACTTTTTTTAGGTCTTGGGGCAGGTATGATCCGTGCTGCAGGGTAACATAATAAATGGGGTCATGGTTGAGATATTGTAATATTTCGAACAGTGCGACATACAACAACTTGTCATACTTTCCAAGATAAGAAGTCTAGTGGAGAAAAACTTCCAAATTGCAGGTTAATCCTTTGTAATCCCAGGTTTTTCATCAGACACATGATAATAATCATTTATCAGCTCAGACAATAGTTTTCTTTGCTCTATTGAGAGATTTTCAGATTACATACATTTATTTTGTACTTGCTCATAAAACTCCAGTAGCATGGCTTCATCTCCTCGAACTTGTTGGCTGTTCAGCCTTCCTTCACTGTTAATTGGACTGCTGTCCCTCAGTAGTACTGACCGTGGTTTCTTCTCTCCCTTATCATACCTACCTCAGCTACAGCTTTGTCAACCCAAAAACTTACATTGCCTGTAGAGAAGTCTAATTTCATGTCCTAATTCAAGAATACATTCAGCCATTAATTTGCTCACAATGAGGAATACCCATTTTATTGCTGCATTTCCTGTCTTCAGTACCAGCATTGTCTGTATCCTTACATTTTGTGCCCAAGTGCCAATTACTCTGATAATTTTGCATTTCTGAACAGGGAGTCTAGGTAATACTGTATTCTGAGAAACTCTTCCAAAGAAGTTACTGGAGATGGCATTAAGTGAGGCACTTGTGTCAAGCACAACTTTAACTGAAATATATTCTACATTAGTTAAAACTGCAGAAATAGTTACTGAAGAGTGTTTTCCATTACATCTGTTCACACCTGTGGAAATTTCTTCCATCATGTTCAACCCTTCACGTAGCAGAAGTGCATAGCCCTTAGTCAATTCTTTGACCACTCCTCTGGGAAATGATTTTGTTAGGTTTAGTTTAAAGGGTGTTGCTCATTTGCATGGGCAGCATCATCAACCACTTCAGAAATTACTGGGGTTAGTTTCCTCCACTCAGTGCTTGTTGATGGCTGAGGGCTATTCATATTCAGATTCCAATCACAGTGAGGAATTGTGCACTGGATTAAATCTATGTTCTGATCTGTTCTGTTTGTTTTCATCATATAGTAGCCATTTCCATTGATATTTGCTCACTGGTTGAAAAATAGACCAGTGTTGTTATTATGATAAGATTTGTGACAATTTGGGCTTGTCTCTTTCACATTATGTTGGTTGTTATTAGTGTGGCAATTACTTTGATTCACACCCTGTGCATGAAAGTTATCTTGGTTTGTACTTGACCAAATATCCTCTTCTATCAAGATGACCAAGTCGAGCACAGACATGAAGTTTTTTCAGTCTTCCTCAGATGTATGGATAAGTTTTTCTCTGTGTTTTCCTTGAGAATTTGCAAAATATTGTTAAATGTAAGTGGTTCATTCCAAGAGCCAGCTTTGATGAGACACTTCTCAAAATATCACTTTAAATTACTGTTTCAATATAAAAATGGCTTGGGACTGAATACTTGTCACTTTCGTCTTTCCTGAGATCCTTTAGGCCAGTACTCATTCAGGAGCGCTAATCAAAATCTCGTATGTCTGGCATACATCCATACCAGTAGCCCAAAGAACTGCATCATCTTGTATGTATCCAGATACATAACTGATATTATGTTGTTCGTTCCATGAATGTGCCTGATTGAACTTGGCATCTCAGCTTGCTGAGAAGCAAGATTACTAATTATTGTTGATATCTCAGATTGCTGAGCAGCAACATTACTTACAGTTGTAGACATCTTGGATTGCTGAGCAGCAACATTTCCCACTGTTGCAGAAAAACCAGTAATTGTAGTTGATCAAAACCTGAAATCAAAATCTCAGTCATTGTGGCTACAGCACGTTGGTTTGATGTCACAAGCTACTGTACCTCATATACTTCTCTAACACACTGCACATTTACTTCTTGTTCTTGCTGTATGGTGAAATATGGCCTGGTTTTGACCATTCCCTTACAAAAATTTCCAAGAATTTTTTCATATTTAGTACACAATTAATTTTACTCAATTACAAAGATTTCACTCAATAAGTCATAACAATCCTAAAGAGATGACTTATACTACTAACAGATTACCTCAAGACTTTAAATATTATGATAACAAACAACAACTATGCTCTAATCCTACAGAATTTCAATTAAAAGTATACAATGGTATGAGCAGGAGAAACTAATATAGTTCTTGGCTTGCTTGTATACAGGTTGCCTGTGATGAGAAGTGATGAGATGGACTCCTACAGCTCAGCTATGGCATGCTATCCAGCTCAACTCAATACATGCAAAAAATGTATAAATCACTTAATAAAATCACACATTGATATAATAACATACTTCCATAAATTAATATATTACTCTGATATTAATTTATCTACAGCTTATTGGTTCTGTCATGGTCACCATTTTATTATTACTGTGTGTCAGCAGCATCACATCACAGTATCGTCACATGAAGTGTATTCACACTGTCCATCACATGACAGAACATGAAGTCAATTCAAGTCATGCGATCTCAACTCACGTGGCTGTTCTCAACTGCTTTTTGCAGGAACTATGATCCTCCCAAAATGATTTTCAACTGTTTTGCAAGTGCAGCTTGCAAGAATAACTTGGCTGTCAGAGAAGGAAGACAGAAGTGCAAAACAATACAAAAACATTTGGGTACAAAAAATGTCATTACATGGTTCAGAAGGGGAATTTCACACAGCATACAAGGAGTTCAAGAAAGAGGAATCTGTATTTTATAAGCTATTCAGGATCACCGGAGTGTAAATAAATCATTTGGGCAATTTTTGTGAAGAGGCCATTTATTGGCAGAAAATGCATTCAAATGGGCAACATGAGTCAGGCCTAGGGAGATGAGGGTGAACCAGAGCAGAGTGGTAGGCGATGCACAGTTCACATCAAACCTGGGTGAAGTTAATGAATAGTGGCATCTGCCATTTGGACTCAGCTATAGAGACAAAGTCCATGACACTGAAGCACCGGGAGAGGCAGATGGTGCTCACAGCTACAGGGCGCGCAGCACTGAGAGAGTCTCTCGACAGGAGGCAGGGTACATCCAGCCCGGCCACGCGGCTTCCTCCACCCTGATTGGTCGGAAGCCGAGAAACCCACGGGGGGCAGCATGGAAACTTCCGAAGCGTGGCCTGGTCAGCATCGCCTAGGCAGCATTACCTCGTCAGCACACGAGGGAGCTGTGTGATCGAAATTGCCCACCCCAGTGCTGACTTGCTGTTGCCAGACTGTGGGATGAGAAAATTACAGGCAGCCAAAGTTGCTGGCTGATGCTGGACCATAACGAGAGAATGAAATCAACCTTTTGAAATAAATTAACGATAGAATCCCATACTATCTGGCTCAATCGTACACTCCTCCCCCTTCCATGGGAGCAGAGAACGTATGTGAATTCACTCAGTTTAATTAATGATGTAAATAAAATAGAAAGAAACTTCCACATGGGAAAAATATATTAAAACAAAGATTTCAAGACTTACCAAGCGGGAAAGCGCCGGTAGACAGGCACAATAAAATAACACACAAACACACACACAAAATTTCTAGCTTTCGCAACTGACGGTTGCTTCTTCAGGAAAGAGGGAAGGAGAGGGAAAGACAAAAGGATGTGGGTTTTAAGGGAGAGGGTAGGGAGTCATTCCAATCCCGGGAGCAGAAAGACTTACCCTTGGGGGAAAAAAGGGCAGGTGTACACTCGCACACACACACACACACATATCCATCCGCACATACATAGACACAAGCTTCCATCTTTCCTGAAGAAGCAACCGTTGGTTGCGAAAGCTAGAAATTTTGTGTGTGTGTTTGAGTGTTATTTTATTGTGCCTGTCTACTGGCGCTTTCCCGCTTGGTAAGTCTTGGAATCTTTGTTTTAATACACTCAATTTAATTGTTATTTAAATGTAGACAATTTTATTTTTCAAAACAAAGTAGACATTAAAGTTAAAGGTTCCCACAGAAGATGGCAGGGGCCTTAAATTAGGGGTGGGTGTGGAGACTTTGAAGTCCTCCTAGGGGTCACAAAGGGGTTTACAAGCTTCAACCATATTATTTTTTCACAATAACAAAGAATAAATAGTATAAAACATCAAAACAAAATTACATAAGTTAACAAGTGGTAATAAAATACCTTAGAAAGTAACAATTTGAACCAGGCATACATGCCAAGTGTCTTTGTTTTTAAATAAGTATACATCAAAGTTACATGCAGAACTGAGTAGCGCGATGCAGCACATTGTGTTGTCCTCAGCAGGCAGTGCACAAGCTGCTGGCTGGAAGGGGGCGTGGTGGTGGCCAGGTCTGTTCACTGGAACTCAGCGCAGTGGAGTATGAGGGGAGGTTCACACATTTCACACACCTTTAAAAAGGGGTTAACACTGGGGGAACACTTCACTATGCTGCACAAGTTTTCACATTGGTAGATAACACAGTTGAACTCTTAAACTAAAGGAGGGCACATGCCTTGATCGGTTTTTTCTTTCAAATCATGGGTGATATTCACCATGAGGCTGAGGTTCTGGGACTATTGGAGGGACCATCGTAACCATTTGCAAAACCCCATTTATACTCGATCCATATCAGTACAATAATAAGAATAATGAATAATAAGAATAAGAAGAAGAATAAGAATAATGAATAAAAAATAGGAGTGGGGGTAAGCTACTACAAACAGCATAGTGAATGCATTATTGTGGCCAAGATAGACACAAAGCCCATGCCTAGTACAGTAGTACAAGTTTATATGCCAACTAGCTCTGCAGATAATGAAGAAATTGATGAAATGTATGATGAGATAAAAGAAATTATTCAGGTAGTGAAGGGAGACGAAAATTTAATAGTCATGGGTGACTGGAATTCGTCAGTAGGAAAAGGGAGAGAAGGAAACATAGTAGGCGATTATGGATTGGAGCTAAGAAATGAAAGAGGAAGCCGTCTGGTAGAATTTTGCACAGAGCATAACTTAATCATAGCTAACACTTGGTTCAAGAATCATAAAAGAAGGTTGTATACATGGAAGAAACCTGGAGATACTAAAAGGTATCAGATAGATTATATAATGGTAAGACAGAGATTTAGGAATCAGGTTTTAAATTGTAGGACATTTCCAGGGGCAGATGTGGACTCTGACCACAATCTATTCATTATGACCTGTAGGTTAAAATTGAAGAAACTGTAAAAAGGTGGGAATTTAAGGACATGGGATCTGGATAAGCTGAAAGAACCAGAGGTTGTACAGAGATTCAAGGAGAGCATAAGGGAACAATTGACAGGAGTGGGGGAAAGAAACACAGTAGAAGAAGAATGGGTAGCTCTGAGGGATGAAGTAGTGAAGTCAGTAGAGGATAAAGTACGTAAAAAGACGAGGGCTGCTAGAAATCCTTGGGTAACAGAAGAAATATTGACTTTAATTGATGAAAGGAGAAAATATAAAAATGCAGTAAATGAAGCAGGCAAAAAGGAATACAAACGTCTCAAAAATAAGATTGACAGGAAGTGCAAAATGGCTATGCAGGGATGGCTAGAGGACAAATGTAAGGATGTAGAAGCTTATCTCACTAGGGGTAAGATAGATACTGCCTACAGGAAAATTAAAGAAACCTTTGGAGAGAAGAGAACCACGTGTATGAATATCAAGAGCTCAGATGGCAACCCAGTTCTAAGCAAAGAAGGGAAGGCAGAAAGGTGGAAGGAGTATACAGAAGGTTTATACAAGGGCGATGTACTTGAGGACAATATTATGGAAATGGAAGAGGATGTAGATGAAGACGAAATGGGAGATACGATACTGCGTGAAGAGTTTGACAGAGCACTGAAAGACCTGAGTCGGAACAAGGCCTCCGGAGTAGACAACATCCCATTAGAACTACTGACGGCCTTGGGAGAGCCAGTCATGACAAAACTCTACCAGCTGGTGAGCAAGATGTATGAGACAGGCGAAATACCCTCAGACTTCAAGAAGAATATAATAATTCCAATCCCAAAAAAAGCAGGTGCTGACAGATGTGAAAATTACCGAACTATCAGTTTAATAAGTCACAGCTGCAAAATACTAACACGAATTCTTTACAGACGAATGGAAAAACTGGTAGATGCGAACCTCGGGGAGGATCAGTTTGGATTCCACAGAAATGTTGGAACAACTGAGGCAATACTGACCTTACGACTTATCTTAGAAGAAAGATTAAGAAAAGACAAACCTATGTTTCTAGCATTTCTAGACTTAAAGAAAGCTTTTGACAATGTTGACTGGAATACTCTCTTTCAAATTCTAAAGGTGGCAGGGGTAAAATACAGGGAGGGAAAGGCTATTTACAATTTGTACAGAAACCAGATGGGTGTCATAAGAGTCGAGGGGCATGAAAGGGAAGCAGTGGTTGGGAAAGGAGTGAGACAGGGTTGTAGCCTCTCCTCGATGTTATTCAATCTGTATATTGAGCAAGCAGGAAAGGAAACAAAAGAAAAATTCAGAGTAGGTATTAAAATTCATGGAGAAGAAGTAAAAACTTTGAGGTTCGCCGATGACATTGTAATTCTTTCAGAGATGGCAAAGGACTTGGAAGAGCAGTTGAACGGAATGGACAGTGTCTTGAAAGGAGGATATAAGATCAACAAAAGCAAAACGAGGATAATGGAATGAAGTATTTGTATTTGTATGGAGCGCAGCCATGTATGGAAGTGAAACATGGACGATAACTAGTTTGGATAAGAAGAGAATAGAAGCTTTCGAAATGTGGTGCTACAGAAGAATGCTGAAGATAAGGTGGATAGATCACGTAACTAATGAGGAGGTATTGAATAGAATTGGGGAAAAGAGGAGCTTGTGGCACAACTTGACATGAAGAAGGGATCGGTTGGTAGGACATGTTTTGAGGCATCAAGGGATCACAAGTTTAGCATTGGAGGGCAGCGTGGAGGGTAAAAATCGTAGAGGGAGACCAAGAGATGAATACACTAAGCAGATTCAGAAGAATGTAGGTTGCAGTAGGTACTGGGAGATGAAGAAGCTAGCACAGGATAGAGTAGCATGGAGAGCTGCATCAAACCAGTCTCAGGACTGAAGACAACAACTACAACAACAACAACAACAACAACAACAATAAGAATAGCAGTGACCGGTGTTACCATGGAACTGGGTAGAATGGTTGTATATAGTTTAGTGGCTGGCTGCCATTTATGTAAGCGTACTAACAGGCAGTCTTAAGAAATTTGTCCTTTCTCATGTTTTAAGAGGTCGTCAATTGATGTTAAAAGATGATCATTTGATGTATTAGATAAAGTGGGTAATTCAGTTGACAAAGGAACCACGAATGAACTTTCAGGTAGAAAAAACATAGGTAAATGGGCCCAAAGACTAACAGAGGAAACCATGCTGGCCTGAAAGGTCCACTGTTCGAGACTTCTATCTCATATGTCTGGAATTGGAAATTGTGTTTATAGCAATGAAGGGTTAATGTTGTAGGTTGGTCTACTGCATATAGCAGGTTTGTGCTAATGGTCCTGAACCAGGGTTCTGTTAGGTGAACAACAGTTCATGAGCAGGGTAGCATTTGGCACTTCCCCAAGAAAAGGCTAATCTCACATCCCATAGGATGGTTTCAAAGGTTGATTTTGCAGCACATGAAATCATAAGCGTGTATGCATTCATTCACCTGATTCTGAGACATCGTAGTATGCCTCTGGCAGTTCGGGCTAATGACAAGGCTGTCTGCTGTATTCCAGCACACATACTGTCTGGTTGCTGACCACGCAACAGGGAACACATGTATCTTGTAACACTCAAATTGACAATATGAACATGCAAGGGGTAAAAGTATATGAAATTCTAGGGTGTTGGCGCATTTTAATAACTGGGTTCTGGCCATAGCATAATAGTTGGGTAACGTAGCTTTTTGTATGAACAACACTAAACACACTGATGGTGGCAAATTGGTGGTAACACTTTTCAGTACTTGAATAAATTGTTTGGGTGGTAAAAGTTCTGAACTCAGAACTCAGAATTCCTCATAATCCTGGTTGTATTGTGACACATAAATTGACAAGTAGCAGTTGGGTAGTCTGTACAGTATGTGATAGTGTTTGAATGGCCTCAAATGTTTCAAGGTTTAGTGTATGGTTGGATATCTCAGCTTGTATAGTCACAAAATCCTGTTGTACAGAGTTCTTAAAAGATTCATGCTTGTGAAGTATCATACCTGCAACACTGTGTGGTGGCTGATTACAGAATCTCTTCAATGTGCATTAATTGCACTTGCTGGCTTAACAACATCTCATTGTTCTGTTGAGTAAACATGCTGATTTGCCAGATTTCTTTATTCCAATGTTGGGCATCTTTATGATCAGGAACTCCGAACACAGTTTTAAGAATGGCGCCTCTGGCGTCGAACCAGACTTGTCTTACATGCGGGACGGGTATGGTTGAAACTATACTACACAGTTTTCATTGAAGGTGATCAATATTTTGCCTAAGGTCACACAATACCAGTAAAGCTTTCTTTTGACCTGTTTGTACAAGTAATGATTCGTATCCTAACAGTTGATTGGCAGTTTGTTGCAACACTAACTCTTCTTTATGAGGGGCATAGTATCGAGTACTGTGTTAATCGCTAGATGATGTAGGGTATGCCATAGACTTTCGAGTTTTTCAAACATGATGCCTGACGCTGCTGGGTGATTCGTGAACGGTGGGGCACTGGAAACCATACAAATAGCTGACAGAAGAAGTATTCTCTTCACGATGTGGTGTCCAAAACGATGGTCTGAAATCCTTCTGGTAGTCCAGGATAGCGAAAATGCATTGCATGAATGACAGAAAAACGACAATCATTTGTTTCATTACCTTGAGTGTGGAGTAGTGAATGAAGATAGACTTTGCACACCAATAGGACTGGCAAACACTGTGTGAAAGAGGTGAGTGAAGGTTACAAGGAAAGTTGATCTCCCTTTATACGAAGTGGAGTCGAAATATTTGTTGAGCAATGAGTTGGATCAGCAATTTCTCAATTCAATGGCCATTGAACAGCGGACTACACAGTATGTGAGGTGCTCGACATCAAAGTTGGTGGTGGTGGTGCAAGATGTGCGATGGTAAACGCCAATGTTGTGCAATAGAGGCAGAAGCGTTACTTAGAAGGAGATAATGCATGGTTACGAACACGTGTTTGTGATTCATGTTTAATTTTCAGTTCTGAAAAATGTGTTGTTACCCTGTGTTCTGTTTAAAGTCATCAATTGCAAAAGAAAATTGTGCATTTCTTTGTAACACTATTGCGAGGATACTCGGTAGATTAGTTGCTACACTGCGATCTGTTGAGACTCAGCTCAAGTTTGGGGAATTACTAAACAGGTATGATAATTAGTATGTCATGTGTGATGTATCCGAAAGCACGACAGATGAGCAAACCGGTGTATTGCACATTCACACTGGGTTGCATCCTGTGAACGAGTCAGTACGATCACACACTCGAAATTCTCTAATGAGGGTAGAATTGCTATTTTAGTCAGGAATTCGGTGTTTGCTGCCATGTTTCGTCACAACAGGCAGGAACATAAATAAGTGGAATTTGTTTGGATGGATGCAGGCTAGTGCTGCAAAGAATAAAATGATACTGGCCAATTGCCTGGTAGACTAAATTGTACTGCTGTGGTATTACTTCTGAGTGGCCAGTGAGAGCACAGATGCTGTTATGGGGTGAGTGAAAGTTGAGACATAAGGTAGAACTGTTCATAACACCATAGATGTAAGGGTAGTGTGTAACATCATGGTAGTACTAATACTGCGGGTGGGAGCCAGCGCAGCATCTGCGTCAGAGCAGCGCGTGGCAAATGACTTCTGGCTCAGTGCGTCAACTACATAAGAGCGGCTTGTGTCAGATGATTCCAAGGACATTGCAGCAGCATCGCAGCAGATGGCTTCAAGGCCACTTCTCACACTATGTCACTGCACTACACAGGAAGCAAGGTCTAAGAACGAGAGGGCTGTAAGGCATACTGATGATGTTTACTGGGCTGACTGTACTTTGTACTCTCGATTACTTGCAGAGCAGAAACTTCATGTTTCTGGGCTCCTGTGCCTGATGAACGTATTTATGTAATTCAGAATGAGAAAACTAACTCAGTTGCAGGGAACAAAGGTATGAGATCGAATCCACATAGATTGAATCCACACGTCCACTGGGTGATCGGACACTTGCTCGGATAACTAGCCGAAACGCAGATTTTTCACAACAGCAATACCTCAGGAAGTAGTTAATGAGCCACTGCAATCAAGGGAGGAGTGATACCTCTATAAAGTGGCTGAAATTAGCATGTCTAATATGCAGGGTTATATTAGTTCTTGTGGTCCTGCCAGAAGGCATAGCCAAGCTACCCTTCCCTGACAGAAAATACGAAAAAGACAGAATAGAAATGTTGACCCAGCAATAGGGTAAGAAAAAAGGGGGGAGGGCATAAATTATCTCCAGCAACCAGTGACTAATATGGCAGTAGGGTGTACCATCTACAGTGACTTCCTCAGCAGAATTGGTCACCTACCCCAGCCTAGCAGGAGAGTAAGGAACCGACTCAACGAAATTTGGCCTCTAGTAAACTGGGTTTAGCAAGGGTCAAAACAGGTCTGGTCTTAGTTAATTGGCAGTGAATCGACTACATAGCACCTTTGGAAAGGTATATGATGTCCTTAAAAACAAGATAGATGAGGCACAGGTGTGAGTCAGTTGTGACATAATGATTATATAACAAATTGCTCATGGTTGCAGGTAAGTACTAATAATATACGAAGATGGGTGGTGTAATTTTGAGAAAACTTCTTGGGGTGGCTCGTGAGCTGTACAGTAAAATCAGTCAGCTAGCTGATTTGTAAGTGGGGCATCTTGTTGCCCAGGACAATGAAAGTCGCATAGCCTTGACAGTAGGGAATTTTAGAGTGGGAGGACAGTGTCAAATATCCGGGGTCACTAGTGTGTGAACATATATTTGTATTGTTGGTTGAGGAATAGCTCTGCTTAACTCCAATGCCAGGGAAAAGAGGGGGAAAGCAGTGTTATTGCAATTGTACGATTACTGAACAAGTCTAGATGGTACAGTCAAGTTTGCATGATACTGATTAAACCTTTGATTACAATACAGGAATAGCCTAAGAGTAGTCAGGGTGCAGGACGAATATTGCTAGAGAGGCCCAGAAGGCTGAACACACCAACAACAGAGAAATCTTGAGATATAAAAGGCTGCAAGTCAGTGATACAGTCAGGTTTCTATACAATGACCTGAGCAAGAATGGGTGGGTAACCTGAGGGCAAGTACACAAGCGTCAAGATGCAGTCAATAGCTTTGCTACGCAGTGCCAATGGTACTGTTACCGACGACTGTGGCGCTAAAGTGGAGTTTTGAATGCAGTTTTCCGAAATTCCTTCACCAGGGAAGGCGAATGGAATATTCCAGAATTTAAAACACGAACAGCTACTAGCATGAGTTTCTTAGAAGTAGATACCTTAGGGGTTGTGAAGCAACTCAAATTGCTTGATATGGGCTAGTCTTCAGGTCCAGATTGTATACCGATTAGGTTCCTTTCAGATTACACTGATACAAGAGCTCCCTACTTAGCACTCATATACAACCGCTCGCTCACCGATAGATCTGTACCTACAGATTGGAAAATTGCGCAGGTCGCACCAGTGTTTAAGAAGGGTAGTAGGAGTAATCTATCTAACTACAGACCTATATCATTGAATTTGGTTTGCAGTAGGGTTTTGGAGCATATACTGTATTCAAACATTATGAATCACTTCAAAGAGAATGATCTATTGATACGTAATCAGCATGGTTTCAGAAAACATCGCTCTTGTGGAACGCATCTAGCTCTTTATTCACACGAAGTAATGGCCGCTATCTACAGGGGATCTCAAGTTGATTCCGTATTTCTAGATTTCCGGAAATCTTTTGACACCGTTCCTCACAAGCAACTTCTAATCAAGCTGCAGGCCTATGGGGTATCGTCTCAGTTGGGCGACTGTATTCGTGATTTCCTGTCGGGAAGGTCGCAGTTCATAGTAATAGATGGCAAATCATCTAGTAAAACTGAAGTGATATCAGGTGTTCCCCAGGGAAGTGTGCTGGGACCTCTGCTGTTCCTGGTCTATATAAATGACCTGGGTGACAATCTGAGCAGTTCTCTTAGGTTGTTCGCAGATGATGCTGTGATTTACCGTCTAGTAAGGTCATCCGAAGACCAGTATGAGTTGCAAAGCGATTTAGAAAAGATTGCTGTATGGTGTGGCAGGTGGCAGTTGACGCTACATAACGAAAAGTGTGAGGTGATCCACATGAGTTCCAAAAGAAATCCGTTGGAATTTGATTACTCGATAAACATAGGTATGTTTTGACCTTAGAGCATATCTAGGTTATGTTCTAGGCAGTTTTACTACTTTCTTTCCTGCCTTCCTGGCTGGGGCTACTGGTGTAACAGACTCTGCTTCACTGTCTCTATAAACATTCTTGCTTCCCCTGTCAACTTCAACCTGGCTATGTTGATCAATAGATCATCCGGCCAAGCACAAGTACAACCCACATCACAAATAGTCTGTATGAACATAACCACATTTTCATGGGACTTTCCAGAAAATGTGGAAATGAAAGAAGCTGCAGGAAAATTACTTACAGTTGCCATGTTAGCTGAGATTGTGGCAGTTGTATTAGTGATGGAATTAGTATTAATTGTCACTGATTGTACATTTGTTACAGGTGTGGAGCTAGCCACAGGTACAGAAGTTCGTACACTGGCTTCTAGCATCTGTTTCAAGATGCAGTTCTGCTTGATAACTCTCGATTTTGGGTGAACGATTGGTTCATTCTAGTATTGATAGCTTTGAGCGGGTCTTGCGAGGCAGCTGCCTCTTCAGGAGTACCCCGTTCCGTTGCTCATGGGTGCTAGTGACCTGAAAATGAACATTACAAAAAGAGAGGCCACAGAATAATCTAACCCAGTGGCAGACAGCTCGCCATATTAAAGTCTGAAGCAACACTGTGACTTATGTGAAGGCTGAGTCAGTGCAACATGTTGGCGGCAGCGATGGTGTGGTGGAGCCGGTGTCGGCAGCCATCATAGATGTGGGCAGGCGGCTGCTGGACCCTCAGGTGGCAGCGGATGCATTGGCGGCAGACGACAATTTTTCAGCCAGCACGCAGCTGCAAGCCTCTGGTGCAGCGGTGGCCAGCACACCTGTGTCCAGCTCGTGTGGCTGGTTCCCTCGGACTCAAGCGGCCCCATCACTGTAGCACATGCCCTGTGCGTTTCTACTGACACAGCTGCAGCCTGTATGGTTTGAAAGTGGCAGCTGGCTAGCGCATTCGATAAGGGCGTACAGCTTGGCGCTAGGAGCATATTGAAATGCAAGATACTGCTGCATGGGGCTATTGCCAAGATACATACACCAGAAGAATTTGGATTAGCGACAAAGTCGCTATGGAAACGTATCCCAATTCTGACACCAGTATTTTCAGGGTCGCTAGAGCAATTAAGGCGGTGGATGAAAATAAATCATTTGGACAATTTCCATGAAGAGGCCATTTATTGGCAGAAAATGCATTGAAATGGGCAACATGAGTCAGGCCTAGGGAGGTGAGGGTGATCCAGAGTGTAGTGGTAGGCGATGCATAGTTTGCATCAAGCCTCGGCGAAGTTAATGAATAGTGGTGTCTGCCATTCAGACAAGTCCAAATGGTGTGGCGGCTATAGAGACAACATCCATGGCACCGCAGTACCGGGAGAGGTAGGTGGTGTTCACAGCTACAGGGCACGCGGCATAGGGAGAGAGTCTCCTAATGGGCAGTAAGATACATCCAGCCTGGCCACGCGGCTTCCCCTGCCCTGATTGGTCAGAAGCTGAGAAACCTGCGGGGGCAGCAGGTAAAGTTCTGAAGCATGGCCTGGTCAGCATCGCCCAGGCAGTGGTACCTCGTCAGCACACGAGGGAGGACCGTGATCGAGATTGCCCACCCCGGTGCTGACTTGCTGATGCCAGACAGTGGGATGAGAAAATTACAGGCTGCCGAAGCTGCTGGCAAATGCTGGACTGTAACAAGAGAATGAAATTATCCTTCTGAAATAAATTAACGATAGAATCCCCTACTATCTGGTTCAATCTTACAGAGCATTTTAGGAACTCGAAGTACCAGTTGTTTATTTTTTTATGTCAAGAGTACCCAGAATTACTATAAGGAACACAGTGTTACAAGCTGTCATCACATCCTGTGAAAAACTGGTTTGTGTAATGTTAAGCTTAGTTTCTAGTCCAATTCAAATTTTTATGCAATAGTCATATCCTCCATAGTACCTTTCCCTTCAAGATTTCTAGGTTTTTTTTGATCTCACATTTGTCTTTTTAATAATTCAAGTGCCATATTTGTATTGGGATTAGCTAGTGAAATCACATAAATATTGACCACTGATGCTTGTAAAGCTGTTCCATGAAACTCCAGAGAGCTACTGAACATTAAATGAGACTGCCACAAACACATATTTAAACAAACAACTCTAATACTTTACTTGATGTATACTTCACAAAAAATCATTATGCTACTGTTGCAGCCCCTGAAGGTTTCAGTCCATTTCTTTGTGAAACATCACAAATATCTGACAACATATAAATAAATTTCACTTATTAGTCAATGTGATTCTACCGCCAACACTTTTTTCACTTCATATTGCACCCATATTGCAGTTTAGTCCCATTATTCTACAAACCAACTACACTGTCTGTCATTGCAACTTCACATCACGGCACCACCACATCAAGGTGTATTCACACTGTCCATTATGTTACAGATGTCAAGTCAATTGAAGTCATGTGTGTTATATTAAAAAAGAAAAAGAAATACAGAAATATGAATGGAAAAAATTAATTTGAAGTATATTACAATTGCATTATTAGAAATGTTGGGCTTCTACGATTTTTGGCAAATCAGACTTCCTCACTTACACTTCAATCGTAGATGCAGTCAGTCGACTTCAATGACACCAGTGCTTGTAAAAATATGAAAATCCTCCTTACTTTGTTCCACTTCACTTCAATAAAAAATACTTAATACTGGTACTGATATCAAAACTTCTCTTATTTCACAACTTGTATGATACAAAACACTCATAGCCTGTCATGTTACAAGCCGCACTTATTAACAGAAACTTCTACATACCAGTGAATGAGAAACAAAATCATGCATAAAGAAAAATGAATGATTGTTTTTTTCTCATTTGTCTGCGCCTTACTGCGCATTCATAATTAATGTCTTTGCCGACACTTATGGTCGATCGGTGTTTCATTTTTTTGCTTTTAGTAATTTTTACTTTACAGTATCCTGGGGGTCTTTCACCATGTACCTACACATATGTTTTGCATATACTTATTTACATTTGCGATAGGGGTCGATGCGCTTTATTTGTTGGCTTTTCTTTTATTTAATGAAATGGATATGTCAGCTTATCCTATGTATACAGAGTTCTACAAGAAATTAAAAGAATATACACATAATATGAAAATCCATTACATATTTGAATTTAGCACGCTTACAATAATGTTCAGTTTGCTTCAGCCTCACTGCCAGTTTTCTCACTTGTGCACTGGCTAAGAACTAGTTGGTAATGGTCAACAATGTTACCTACTACCGTCGCACGTGCATGTACTCATTTTCTTAGTGTTGATGATTAGATTAGATTAGATTAGATTAGAAGATAGCGTCAGCAATGAAGGATACAAGTGTGGGATTTGTGTCTGTGTTGCGATGCCATGATCGGCCACATTTGAACTCTTCTGTAGGGAGGGTGAACTTGGAGTTGGAGTGGCTGCTTAGGACGGATATAGGGTCCCATATTGGTTTGATTCTTGTGGATGCTATTGATAGGTGGGACTACACTAAGCATGGCCTTCACCTCAATAGGAAAGGGAAGGGAAAACTGTCTGGCTTGATTGCAGAAAACTTAAGGGGGGACACTGTCACAAGTGGTAAAATACCAGTGGTCACAGGTGTCAGAGAGATGCCTTTTTTAGGATAGGGAAGGGGAAGTGGGATAGAAAACGAGTTTTAAGAGAGATTGGAAGACACACTCAGTTTGAGAAAATAGATGAACGGGAGTCAGATTTTAACATACAGCCTCCATTTAAACAATGTTTAACAGAAAGTAATCAGAAACTGCCAGTTCATCTTCACCAAAGCAGTTATAATCCCATTAGTATGCAGTATCAGTTATCTTTATTATACCAGAACATTCCAGGACTCAGAAATAAAGTTGATGAAATACTCATTTGTATCGATGAAATGAATTCATCTAACCAAGTTGACATAATCTGCCTCTCTGAACATCAAGTGACCACTGGTAAAGATATGTTAGACATTTCAGGATTTAAGCTAGCTCCCTACTTCTGCAGAATAGATATGGATGGAGGAGGAGTTGCCACATTTATTAAAAACTGCCATAAAGTCAAGAACATTGACAGTAATAAATTCTGTTTAGAGCAGCATCTAGAAGCATGTGCAACAGAAGTAGAGTTCCATAACAGATCCTATATAATAGTAACTATTTACCGAGCACCTACAGGAAATTATAATCTATTCATAAATCATCTAGAAGCTCTTTTGGGTTATTTAACAGGAAGAAAGAAAGAAATTTTGATTGCTGGTGACTTTAATACAGATTTTCTAATTCAATCTTCCGGTAAACATTTACTGCAGTTAGTAATGTTGTATTTCAATCTAACGCACACTGTAAACTTTCCAACTAGGATCACTAAATCCTCAAGGGCAGCCACTGATAACATTTTTATAGACAAATCAAAGGAACAAAATCATATCATAAAACCTGTAATAAATGGACTATCAGATCATGACATGCAGCTCCTTGTTTTAGATGTAAATTCGAAGCAGATTATCAAGACTGCTAAATCTGAGTACAGGAGAGTACTCAATCAACCAAAAATTGAGTGTTTTAGAAAACTGCTCAAAGATATGAACTGTAAAGATGTTTATAGTGCTCATGACATGAATGAAAAATATAACACATTCATGAACAATGTCAGTACCATGTTTGAAAACTGTTTTCCCCTAAAAGTTACTCAAATTAAACAGAAGTCTATAATAAAACCATGGATCACACAAGGAATAAAGATTTCCAGTAAGACAAAAAGGAAAATGTATCTGTTGACCAAGAATAGCTCCAATGCTGATGATTTAGCTAAATACAAGGAATACTGTAAAATATTTTTTTTAAAAAGTAATTCAGACATCTAAACAAATACACTACGAGAAGAAGATAGCAATGTCAGGGAACAACATAAAAACAATATGGGATATAGTGAAAGAGGAGACTGGTAGAACCAGAAAGGAACAGGAGCAAATAGCAATAAGGGTTGATGACACATTAGTAACCGATGGGCATAGTGTGGCAAATCTATTTAACAAGAACTTTATATCCGTTACTGATAGAATGGGATTGTCAGGATCAGTAAATAATGCCCTAGAATATCTGAAACTAGCCTTTACAAATAGCTTTAGGAACATGAATATGTCACTCACTTCACCAAAAGAAGTAACTTCCATAATAAAATCTTTAAAAAACAAAGCATTCTAGTGGTTATGATGAAATATCAACAAAGTTAATTAAGGCATAATCTTGTGAGTTTAGTACAATTCTAAGTTACTTGTGTAACCAGTCAATTATAACTGGGACATTTCCTGACTGGCTGAAATATGGAGATGTTAAGCCTCTATTCAAGAAAGGGGATAAAGAGGTGCCAACAAACTACAAACCGATTTCACTTTTGCCAGCATTCTCAAAAATTTTAGAAAAAGTAATGTACAGGCAGCTTCTCAACCATCTGACCACAAATAACATATTATCAAAAACACAGTTTGGATTTCTGAAGGGTTCTGATATCGAAAAGGCTATTTACACCTACAGTGAAAATGTACTTAATTCATTAAATAATAAGTTACAAGCAGCAGGTATTTTCTGTGACTTGTCAAAGGCATTCGATTGTGTAAACCACAACATTCTTTTAAATAAATTAGAATTCTATGGTGTCACGGGCAGTGCTGCAAAATGGTTCAAGTCATACCTCGCTAACAGGAAACAAGGGGTGTCAGTGCAAAGGACTAGTGATTTAAGTCATCAGTCATCATCAGAATGGGAAGAAATTAAATGTGGTGTCCCACAAGGATCCATCTTAGGGCCATTGCTTTTTCTTGTGTACATTAATGATCTCTCATCAGTTACACTGCCAGAAGCAGCGTTCGTTTTGTATGCAGATGACACAAGTATTGCAATAAATAGTATGTCGAGTGTAGTTCTAGAAAGATCTGGTAATGATATTTTCATGGATATTAATAAATGGTTTAAAGCCAACTCACAGACATTAAACTTCGAAAAGACTCACTGTATGCAATTCAGAACCTGTAAGAGGTTTCCACCAAGCATATGCATAAAGTACGAAGAAGAGCAGATAGAAGATGTTAACAGTCTTAAATTCCTGGGATTACAACTTGATAATAAATTCAGTTGGGAGGAGCACACCACAGAACTACAGAAACGCCTTAACAAATCGGTATTTGCAATTCGAGTGTTAGCAGACATAGGCGACATAGAAGTGAAAAAGCTTGCATACTTTGCCTTTCATTCCATAACGTCATATGGTATAATATTTTGGTGTAACTCTTCAAGTCAAACAAAAGATTTCAGAGTCCAAAAGCGTGTAATACATATTATTTGTGGAGTAAACTCACGGACGTCTTGTAGAACCTCTTCAAAGAACTGGGTATACTAACTACAGCCTCTCAGTATATTTATTTCTTTATGAAATTTGTCCTAAATAATGTATCTCTTTTTCCAACAAACAGCTCAGTTCATACATACAATGACAGGAACAAAAATTATCTGTACAAGGACTTAAAAGCACTTACTTTAGTTCAAAAAGGGGTCCTCTACTCAGGAACACTCATCTTCAATAATTTGCCACCAAACATAAAAAATTTAGTGACAAATAAAGAACAGTTTAAAAGGAGCGTGAAAGACTTACTAGTGGCCAACTCTTTCTACTCCATTTTTTAATAGAAACAAATGATATGTTGTATATATTCATACTATTAGTATTGTTATTTCAGATTTAAAAAAAAGTGACATGTTACACATCCACGAGGATCTCCTCAACACGGATCTATGGAACGCAAAACTAATCTAATCTAATCTAATCTAATCATCTTATGAAACGTGTGTTGTTGTTGTGCTTTTCCCCACTCCAAGAGAAGTCAATAACCTGGGGCTTAACTACGACCGGTTGGCTTTTTCCGACGGCATAGTGTGACTTCATTCATTACGTGGAATAATTTCAGTTTGTTGCATTATGTGGGTACTTCGCCAATTTTTGTCGTTAGCTGCTGTGCCGTTATTTTGCTGCCCAAAGGTCGGCTGCGGTCGAGCGTAAGGCATTGTTGCCACTAATGCTGCTGACTGTTTCTGTTCACGCTCGGCATAGGGCTTTGCGACGGTGGATTGTAATTTGCCGTGCGTTGACATTACTCTTTTTGTTTTGAAAATTTCTTTTAAATCGTTTTTTTTTTCCGTTCTCGTTACCTTAACCGTACTCTTTACCTCTGGGTCTGTAGCTTTGCTGTTGTGTGTACCATCCTTGTTGTGTGTTTAGATCACATTTTACTGACTGATTTACATAACTATGTTGTTGTTGTGCCTGATTTTCTGTTACTCTGTTGGGTACAGGTCTTTCCTCCTATCTTAAGTCGATAGAATCAAGCACGGACAGAAAATATTCATTGTCGTGCTCTAGCGTTGTGACTAATTTTTCTCTAATGTGCGATGGTAAACGACTTTTCAAAATTTTAGCACGACTACCTGTGATACTGGGTTCGTCCTGTAGCGTGTCATGTTCAGTTATTTTTCAAAGTATCCGCGTAAACTACTGTATCTGCCTATGAATGGTGCGGGGTTGAAAAACTCACGTCTGAGTCTTTCTTGCACTGCCTCAGCCCAGTATTTGTCGAGGAAAGCTCGTTCAAATTGGATATAAGTGTTGCAATGTTCGGTCACTTCAGTTGCCCATGAAAGAACGACACCGTGCGTATATTCCACGACAAATCTGATTTTCCGTGCTTCCGTCCAGTTGCGTGGAAATACATGACGAAAAGTCCTATTAAATACTACTGGATTCATTCTTTTACCTTCGGCAGCGAATGTAGGAAACAGTCGATGTCTCAGCAAATCTTCGTCTGCAAAAATAGTTGATAGACACGTGGCATTTTCGGTCCTATTTATATGTTCTTGTATTTACCTGTAATTCCGGTTGGTAATTGTTTGTTGGTATCGGATTTATGGGAAAAAGTTTTCTGCAATTGATTCCTGTGCAAGATGGCGGCGCGTCTAGACGTACTAATAAACCGATCCGCGGAAAATTACGCGTTTTTAAATCCTGTGTGTGTAAAATGCAGTAAGAAGGTGAAATATGGTGTTAAATTATGTTCGTGGTCACAGAAATGGATCCATCGTCAATGTTTAAATGTCTTAGAGGGAAAAAAAACATGACCTGTGACTGTGGAAATGTGCACGGTAACTATCGTCATATCGTGTGTTTACAAACGGAATGCGAAGAAGAACGCACGACTTCTTCATTAAAATATGATCTTATGTTAGCTAAACTATATGTAGAGAAGCTTGGATCAGTGTTAGATAGTGTACAGAAGCTAGAAGAAGTGATAGACCATTCAAAGTGTAGTGAAACGGTTGTAAACGAACAAAACGGTAACTTTATTAGGCCTAAAATTTTTGTCGTGTTAATCGTAACGAAAACAAGCAAATAAGTTTGAATTTTTAACGTGTGATGAATATGAAATGCGTGAAAAGAGCCAAAGAAAGGAAGTACTTTCATCAAATGCAGCGACCACAAATCACTTCAGTAGGCCTACGAAGTCCTGTAATAACAAGAAAGGAAATACCAGAAAATACATGGAACATACTTATCGTGCAAACGAGATAACTACCGATACAGGTAAGAAGAAAAAAGAAGATATTTTCATACTTTCAGATAGTCATGGAAAGGGCTTAGCCGACATTTTGTGTAACATGCAAACTATATTCAAGGTTAGTGGAATAACGAAACCAGGTGCGCCTTTGCGCGAAGTTTTAAAAGACTGTGAACATTCTTTGAAGCCGGGAAGCAACTGTTTAATAATAGGAGGTGCTAATGATGTTTGTAGGAATGAGGGCAAGCTCGCCACAAGAGCTCTAAGAAGTACATTACAGAAAATTACAGATGTTAACTTCTTCATTGCCAGTATCCCACAAAGACGTGATCTTATAGAACAATCCTGTGCCAAATCACAGTTACTAACAGCAAATTTGAGAAAATCTGCCGAAGCCTCCCAAATGCCACATATGTGGACGTACCATCTGCAGAGAGAAGCCATTTTACAAGGCATGGGCTTCACAGAAGTAAACTCGGAAAATCATTCATTAGTCGAGAAATCCTTAATGCAGTGAAGGCAGTTACAGACAAGAAAAGCACGACCATACCACTTCGACCACCAAACACAGCAACTGAAAATTTCCAATAAGAAAATGAAACTGAATCATTGACAACAGGTCCAGCACTAGAATCTCCACTTTCCTCAAAAAGAGCTGAGATAAATGATTCAACTAGGACAAAAGTTTCCGAAGCAGCTTCAGCAGAAGCAGCTACATACTACGCAACTGCATCATTAACAAGAAAAAGAACGCCTGATGTGCCAGCAGACAATGACCTTTCATCAGTATTGGCCCCTCCTCAGTCTTCAACAGTGAAAGACTTTTCACCAGCTTCACCATCATCAGCAGTAACAGAAACAAACAGAAGAAGCACAAGAACCAGGAAACTTACAACTCTGCAGGATTTTTGGTACCCGGACTCAGTTACAAGACATAAGGCAGATACCTTCAGATAAACCAACCTCAAAGTCTAACTGGCAACAGACTCACCTACACTGTCGTCAACAAAAGAATAACCATGCCACCAGCTCATCTAAAGGATTTTTTAGCATCAGGGCTAAAGGGAAAGGCGCCACCAAGACAAGTGAAAACAAATGCCTAACAGTGTTTCACCAACACATTCAAGCCATAAAGAACAAAACACAACAGCTAGAAGTAGAACTGGAAAATTTTGGTAGCCAAATTTTGTGTATCAATGAACACTGGTGCAAAGGGAAGGAAATTGAATACATTGCATTAGCCTCATTTGACCTTGCATGTTACTAGAGCAGAATCTCAATGAATGGTGGAGGTTCATGTATTTATGTAAAAAACGGTATCTCATGTAAAGTTAGATATGATCTTTTAGATCTAGGTGAGGACAAACATTTTGAACTTTCCGCTGTTGAAATAATAGGATCTGGCATAGCAAAAAAATTAGTCATATTTTGTGTGTACCGCTCTCCGAGTGGAGACATTGATATATTCTTCTCAAAACTGAATCAAAGCTTAGACAAGGTTTCTGGACCAAAAGCAAATGTAATTATCTGTGGTGATGAAGCCTGATAAGGCTAGCAACATATATGTGAATATTCTAAGCTGTTATGGAATATCCTCCCTTGTTAATTGTCCAACTAGAACAACGAAAGAATCTTCCTCATCTATAGATCATGTAGCTACAGATATTGATAGTAAAAACTATCATATTGTTGTCCAAAACCTGGGCCTATCAGACCACCTCTGCCATATCTTAAAAACTAACATTCATGTAGAAACTCCTCCTAAACTGTGTACATACACAAAAATGTTTTCCAAATCAGCCCTGTATCAGTTTAAATCCCAGCTAGAATATGAAGATTGGAGGAAAGTCTATGCAGAAACCAATGCAAATCCGAAATTTATCAAGTTCATGTCACAAAATTGTTAAGGCTTTCGTGGCCACTTGTTGACAAACTGCCTATTGGCTTCTGTCTCGGGTTCTTCGGCCGACGTTCATATAATGATTTTTCTGACGTTTCGCCAGCACGAGTGGCTGGCATTCTCAAAGCTTCACCACCGGCATTAA
This sequence comes from Schistocerca gregaria, assembly GCF_023897955.1. Lineage (NCBI taxonomy): Eukaryota > Metazoa > Arthropoda > Insecta > Orthoptera > Acrididae > Schistocerca > Schistocerca gregaria. The sequence continues at coordinate 538,763,090 of NC_064922.1, forward strand.
ATGAACGTCGGCGGAAGAACCCGAGACAGAAGCCAATAGGCAGTTTGTCAAGTTCATGTCAATTTTTAAACTCAGATTTGAAGAGATGTTTCCCAAAACTCTTTATCAAATTAAAACTACAAAGGGAAATCAATAGGTGACTACAGGTATCAAAAAATCCTCAGAAACTGTTAGATATCTGAACTCCATAAAAAATAACCAATCTAACACAGAAATTCTGCAATTTCACAAAAAGTACAGGAAAATATACAGAGAGGTGTTGCTAGCCGCAAAAAAACTTTCAAACAACAAAATATTACTTGAAGCTGAAAGCAAGAACAAAGCAGCCTGGAACAAGGTCAAACAGGAAGCATCTAACTCTGCTAAAAAGGATGTCATTTCACACATTAAAAACAAAGATGTACCAGTAGGTACCCCTAAAAAATTAGCTGATTTTGTAAACTCATATGTCAATAGTATTGCAAAAAATTACAGCAGAAATTTCGAGATACGTATGATTTACCTGCTCAGAACCAGCCAACAAACTCAATGGTGCTCTTGCCAACTACAGAAAGGGAAGTGCCACTAGAAGTACACCAACTAAAAAATAAAACTTCAGTAGGACTTGATTAAATCCCAGTCTGCATAAATAAAGAATGTATACACTCCATAAAGGGCCCATTAACAGACATCATTAATGAATCTTTCGAATCTAGATACTTACCGGAGTACCTATAAAACAAGCAAAAGTTATACCTATCCTTAAAAACGGAGATGTGGAAAATGTAGAGAACTACAGGCCGATTTCTATACTGTCTATCATTTCTAAAATAATAGAAATACTAGCCAAAAAGAGACTGCTAAATTACCTGAATAAATATAACCTTCTTTCCAATGACCAATTTGGTTTTAGGCCCAGAAAAGGCACATAATCTGCTATTGCACAGTTCACTAAAGTAATTTTAGAAGCACTGGACAAAGGTGAAAATGTAAGTGGTATCTTTTTAGACTTGTCCAAGGCCTTTGATACAGTTGAGCACAAAATCTTAATTCATAAATTATGGCAAATAAGAATAAGAGGTGTGACAAAGAAGTGGTTCAAATCATACTTGGAAAACAGAGTTCAGCGAGTTGAGATATCACAAGTTTCAAACAATTCCCTTATAAAACACCTGTCTTACACAGAAAATTTCACTATAGGCGTTCCACAGGGAAGTGTATTAGGCCCAATATTGTTTTCTTATATACATTAACGACTTCCCACAAAGTATCAAACATGGAGAAAAAATACTTCTTGCTGATGACAGCAACATAGTAATAACAGGTGAAAATCTAACACAACTCTCAGATAGAGCAAACGAGGCTCTCAATGAGGTCCACAAATGGCCATTAAAAAGTACAATAACCACAAATGTAAAGAAAACTAACTATATTAACTTCCAATTGAACAGAAAACACAATGCCACTAGAATAAAAGTTAATAATAATGAGATAGAATGTGTAACAAGTACCAAATTCTTAGGGATGAGTGTAGACTGCCAATTGAAATGGACAAACCATATCAACATTTTGGCAAAGAAATTATCCACAGCATGCTATGCTCTTTGAATCCTTGCACCGGTATGCTATAATACCTGTCTTAAAATAACATATTGGGAATATCTACTATCAGTCCTCAGCTATGGGATCATGTTTTGGGGAACAAGTGCCAGTAACATACAAACTGTGTTCAAAGTACAAAAAAGAGCCATAAGGAAAGTAACAAACAGCAACAACAAACTGCTACTGTCTAGAATTATTTAGAAAGCTAGGCATTCTAACCGTTTCTTGTGAGTATATCTTTCAGAACATAATGTTCATTAAGAAAAATCTCAACATGTACAACACAAACAGCCTAATACATGACCATGAAACAAGATCTTGTCACCACCTCCATCTAAATTGAAAGAACAAGGCAAAGACGCAAGAAAGCATATTTTATAATGAGATAAAACTGTATAACAAATTACCACAGGAAATTAAAGAAATAAATGAGCCCCTCACTTTCAGACAAAAGCTTAAAACCTTCTTAGTAAGTAAAAGTTATTATACTGTAAAAGAATATTTAACATAGATGTAGATTATTAGCAACATATGACATTATCACCAAAATATTATATAATTATAAATGTGTGTATGACTAGTTATAAAAACTACACAAAATATGAGAAACCTGTTCCATTGTAAATGTAAATGTGTGCTCATGTGTTGCAAACTGGCGACATCCATACAATATTGATTGTTCCACAAATGAATAAATAAATAAATAAATAAACGGGTATGTTTACTATTTGCACTCTACAACTGTCACTGGTATCTGCTGTGGGACTCGCAACAATTTGAGGATAAATACCGACAGGTTGTGGTTTGATCACTGTAGCCTGTGTATTATATACATGCACATGATAATCTAAATATTATGATAATCGAAATATGTTTGAGTCTCGTATTGATAAAACTAATTTGTTGCAGGTTTATTGCGAACATGCAATAGATAAAAAGGTGGAAGATCTCATATCTACTCTTTCTGTGTATGCTAAGATGTCTTTCCCATTAAGTTACCAAACAATAAAAAGGCACTTAGAGTACATAAGGCCAAGGATGAAAAGGGGCTGAAGATCAAAAGGTAGTATGATCAATATTATGACTGGTATAGAAGTACAGGTTCTCAAGTAATTAAAAACATGCTCACAGTGAAAAAGAAAAGATTAAGACACGCCTTAAAAGAAGCAAGGTCTAAAAAAAGATGAAGATATAGTGTTAACATCTGAAAACAAGGCATGTGCAATGTGGAAGATCATTAATAGTGAGTGCAATAGGAAAATGACTTCACAGGCTGAAAGCAGTAATCTTAATACTACACAGTTAAATACATTTATCACTGAGAAGGTTCAAAAAATAACAAACATGATGGGCACTTCCAATAAAGCCACTGACCATAATTGTTACCTGAGAAACGCCACAAAGCCTGAAAGTACTTTTAGCTTTATATTTCATTTATTTTTATTTGATATACGTATTCCATTGATCCATACATGCAAGTGATTTGCATGGATGTGGAATGTGTCAATGCAATTCTACAAATACAATTAATGATACAGAATAGTAATATAACTGGTGAAGGTACAGGATGTTACTAATATACTGAAGAAAATGAACAGTTTCAGTAATTATGTCTGTGGTTTAAGTTCAGCCATGTTAAATTATGAATCAGTTCAACTGCCAGAATTGATAACACATGTAGTAAATAAACGTATATTGGACACTCAGTTCCCAAAGGCACTAAAGTTTGTTAAAGTCACTCCAATACACAAAAAAGGAAGCCTCTCAAATTGTGATAATTTTAGGCCTGTTTCAATTGTGCCAATATTGTCTAAAGTGATAGAAGCTATACTAAATAATCAAATAGTAAAATACTTTAGAGAAAACAAAATCGTCACTGATAGTCTATTTGTCTTCAGATCAGGGTTATGAACTGTTAAATCTGGCTTATCACTTTTAACACAGTGTGTGAAGCAACTAGAAAGCAAACTAGTGGTTCAGAATAAACTCTTTGATTTATAAAAAGCTTTCAACACTGAATTTCATGAAATCTTATTGAACAAACTGCAATTCTATGGCTTTACAGGAAGCGCTCTGGAACTGATAAAATCTCATCTAAGTGATAGAGTGCAGAAGGTGGTTTTTAATGGTGCAGAATCATATTACGTACCTTGGTGCATGGATGTCCCACAAGGTTCTGTATTGGGCCCAATTCTATTTACTATTTATATAAATGACTTACCATGTAACATTTTTGGGATGTCAGCTAGGACTTACTGATTTGCAGATGATCTTGCAGTCTGTATAGCTGCAGAAACAGCACAGAAGGTGAAATACGAAGCTGACCAGTGCACTGTCAAAGCCTGAAAATTGGTGTATAGCTAATACCCTTTCTGTCAATCTAAAAAAAGTAATAACACTGAATTTTAGCAGAGTTCAAATGCTGTTAATTTCCTTGTAATCTCAATTGATTCAAAATTATCCTGGGGCAGCCATATAGAAAAAGCGGGAACCAAAATTAGCAAAGGAATATTTGCTCTAAGGAAGCTTCGTCTTGGTCTAAACGTGCCAGTACTTAGAGTGGTTTATTTTGCTTTAATACATGGATACATTTCCTACAGCACAATACTGTGGGGACATCAAAGCAATGCAGTTAATGTCTTCAAAATACAAAAGAAGGCAAGAAGGCACCCAGAGATCCAGTAGGCCAAGCTTTAAAAAATTACAGATAATGACCCTACCATCAATATTTATACTACAGTGTGTAATGCTTATTAAGGACAATTATTCCAGTTATCAACAGTGTGGCATGCGATATAATTGTAACACAAGAAACCAGCAGGACATAGTTTATTTCCAATGTAACTATAAAAATACATAAAAGTGCTTCCTATATAAGTCCATAAAATTTTTAATGCCATACCCCAATATATCAGGGACCTTCCAATTCAACAATTCAAAAATAAAGTAAATGTATTTCTTCTTGAGCTCAGTATTTATGAGACTGATGAATTTTTAAAAGAGGTAAAAGAGAGAATATGGAATGACTACACTTGATGTGATCAGTATGTATATTCTTCTATCTCTGAGTAAGTCTACCATTCTGTACCAGAAGTTTGTCTGTTTTGTATTTGTTTCAAGGTACTATAATTATTTGTGTAATATTTATATTGTGTAATATTTTATTGCTTTTGTAATTATTTGTGTAACATTTATACTGTGTAATATTGACTTTTGTAATGCCTCAGATTAGATTAGATTAGATTAGATTAGATTAGAATAATACTTGTTCCATGGATCATGAATACAACACTTTGTAATGATGTGGAATGTGTCAGGTTAACGAAAGATGTCTGTACACGATATTACATTACACAAAATATTGCATGACACAAATGTTTAAGTCAGTTTTTTTCCCTCCCTTCATTTATATCTAAAAATTCAGCCAATGAGTAGAAGGAGTTGTCATCTACAAATTCTTTTAATTTATTTTTAAATGTTGGTTGACTATCTGTCAGGCTTTTGATGCTGTTTGGTAGGTGACCAAAGACTTTTGTGGCAGCATAATTTACCCCTTTCTGTGCCAAAGTCAGATTTAACCGAACATAGTGAAGATCATCCTTTCTCCTGGTGTTATAGCTATGCACACTGCTATTAGTTTTGAACTGGGTTGGATTATTAACAACAAATTTCATAAGTGAATATATATACTGTGAGGTTACTGTGAGGATCCCTAGATCCTTAAATAGATGTCTGCAGGATGACCATGGGTGGGCTCCAGCAATTATTCTGATTACACGTTTTTGAGCAATGAATACTTTTCTACTCAACGATGAATTACTCCAGAATATGATGCTATACGAAAGCAGTGAATGAAAGTAGACATAGTAAGCTAATTTACTGAGACTCTTATCACCAAAATTTGGAATAACCCAAATATCATACGTAGCTGAACTCAGACGTTTCAGCAGGCCATGAATGTGTTGCTTCCAGTTTAACCTCTCATCAATGGACACACCAAAAATTTTGAAAATTCTACCTTAGCTACAGACTTCTGTTCAAAGTCCATATTTATTACTGGACTTTTGCCATTTACTGTACGGAACTGTATATACTGTGTTTAACAAAATTTAAAGAGAGTCCATTTGCTGAGAACCACTTAATAATTTTGTGAAAAACATCATTTACAATCACATCACTTAGTTCTTGGTTTTTGGATGTTATTACTATACTTGTATCATCAGAAAAAAGAACTGACTTTGCATCTTCATCAATATGGAATGGTAAGTCATTAATGTATATCAAGAACAGTAAAGGACCTAAGACCGAACCCTGTGGGACCCCGTACTTGATGATCTCTGAGGTCTCTACAACAATAAAAATTAAATCGAATCAAAACAAATATTTCGAGATATGGTAATATCTTCTTCTAAAATCTTGTGGATCCTATTTCCCGTGGCTTGTAGGTTAATGTTTACCTTGTTCACTATTTCATTTTCTTTTTTCTGAATAGCCTTTTCTTCTACATCTGTGTATAACTTACAATCTGTTACTAACTTCTCTGCAATGGTGTTATCCTTATCTAACGTACCTGCTTGAGCTTGACTAATGATATCACTCAGATTTTCATTGATGTTCTCTCTCACCTTCTTAGTACATGCTGAGTCAACCTCTAATGTTGCTACCCTTAAAGTAAGCTCTTCTACAGCCAGAGGTACACCTTCATAGTCTTTATTTAATTTGTTAAAGACAGTGGTTACATTTCTTATGGTTGAACACAAGAGGTTTTGTGTGGCTTCAATATTTGTGGTTGCATCTGTGATTTTCTTTACCTGTCCTCTACTGGATCATTATGGTCGTTAAAAGAATCTACGTTCTGTTTTGTCTTCATAATGTTACTCTTAACTTCAGAAAGTACTTCATGCTTTACTTGTTTTGTGATATCATCCAATATTCGTCGAATTCAGTGTGAAAGGTTTTGACTAAGTCATCAACTTCTGTGAGGGCATGTCTTGCAAATTCTTGACTACTGGTACTTGTTTCATTGTATTTCAACCCTGTGTAACGGTGTTCAGACTCTGTGTTAAATTATAAAATTTGGTATTCATATCTTGTTTTATATCACTGAAATTGATGTTCATATTGTGTTTCATATCATCAAATTTCGTGTTCATGTTAGATAATGACTGCCATATCAGTGTTTCAGTGTTACTACTGTCATTGTTACCAGCTGTACTTTCCAAGTTAATGTTTTTGTTGTAACCAATTGGTGTTTCTAATGTGTTGTCAAGATTCATATTGGAACCGCTCACCAATGTTTCATTCATGAGCGGTATGTCACTTTGGGAAATGCGTGACATTGTCTCATCAATTGTAAACATTGTGTCATCAAGGTTGTTCTGCTGTGGAGCGTCACTATCATTTGTCATGCCTGTGACACTCATCTCTAACCCACTTACACCTCCTGCAGTAGGCATGCATGGCGCCTGAACTTCAATTGTTCGATCTCGCAATACTACGCCATCTTGGTAGATTGCGTTTTCGCTATTGCTATCAACAATGGACATATATTTTTCTCCTATGTTGTATGAATGTGCAAAGATAAAATTTTCACAAAAATGTTAAAATTTCATATGCTAATTATTACACTTGATAATTGTAATTTACATGATGGACACAGCCTGTTTTATGTCTATTATGATGTGCAAACTACGGTATTGCAATTCTTAATCTTTTACTGACACTGTGTATCTCACTGACAAATTCCTGTAAATTTTTCAAAATAAAATTCAAGGCAGGGAATAATGAAGAAAATGTTTCTACCTACATCAAAAGAGGCGCTACCAAGCGTAACCATGCAAGCAACTTTCATAGCCATTCTGCTTTTGCTGCACTGAACAAAACAGATTACTATGGAAAATTTTATCTAAATTTATTTCTTTCCAGAATTGTCTCCTCAATTTTTGTCTTTTTGCTCTACTTGCTCCGCATTGTGATTCATGCAAACAGAAAATACTGGCAATTAGTTTTTTTTGTCACTAATGCCAATATCTCAGAAATTTCTTACTCTAATAGTAGTTAACCTGGTAAAAATAGCCTCTGCAACAACCCATACCAATGTTGGGCTGGTGCCCACTTTCGTGCAGCATGATCAGCCCCTGTCGAACCGCTCTGTCAGGAGGGTAAATATGGAGTTGGATCACTTGCATAGTGCGGCCACTCTGTAAGACATTGGATTGGTTTGTGTCAAGGCCATTGATATGGGGGATTTCACAATGCATGGCCTACACCTCAATAGGAAAGGGAAGCATAAACTGGCAGGACTGTTAGCGAAATCCGTAAGGGGGGACACTAGTACTCATGGATGTTCCTCTTTTATAGACTAATATCAGTGTCCAATGAGAAGTTCAGGCAGGCAGGTGCTGAAGAGGTCCAAAACTCACAAGATTCTCACAACAGGAAAGTAAATAATAATGTTACCATATATAACCAAAATATTGGTGGGTTAAAGAAAAAAGTAGATTCTCACAAAAGTAAAATAAAAAATAATGTTACCATTTTTCATCAAAATATTCTGGGATTGAAGAATAAAGTAGATGAGTTCCTGGTTTCTTTATATGACACTGAATCTGATGGTGTAATAGATATACTATGCCTGTCTGAGCATCACATTGTGTCTGATATGGAATAGGTAAATATCAGTGGTTATATAATAGCTGCACATATGAGTAGAGAGCATAAGGTGAGAGTAGCAGTTGCCATATATGTCAAAAGTTATCACTGTGTAAAATGCTTAGATACAAAAAAGGTTTGTCTGGAGAAACATATAGAAGCATGTGCCTGTCAAATTAAACTGAAGGAGGGCTCTTTTATAATTGTAACATTATATAGGTCCCCTTCAGAAAACTTTCATTTATTTCTGAAAACTTGGATGCCTTGTTGTGCTATCTGTCAGATAGGGGAAAGCAAATTATTATTTGTGAGGACTTCAATGTTGATTCACTGAAAGTGTGTAATAGGAAGAATGACCTGGAACTTTTTCTCCATTATTTCAATTTGACATCTGTCATTAATTTTCCTACTTGGGTAGTAAAGGACAGCAGCACATTGATAGATAACACTTTTACAGAGCAAGATAGGTTTAAAAATATAAATTCTTGTCCTGTTGAGAATGGCCTTTCTGATCATGGTGCCCAGCTAGTTACAGTATATGACATAGCTCCGTTCAGTAATTCAAAACTACCCTATTGTGTGTTCAATTAATGACTCAACAATTAGAAATTTCAGAGAAAATTATCAGCAGTTAGACTGGGATGAGGTGTACAAGGAACCCGATGCTAATTTAAAATATAACTTATTTCATGATACACTTGTAAGAGAATCTGAAAACTGTTCCCCCAAGAAAGTAGTTAAATCTAATTGTAAGAAACTATGCAAAAAACTTTGGCTTACTAAAGGAATAAAAATGCCTTGTTAATCACAAAAGGGAACTCTATCTAACAACAAGAAAGAGTAATGGCTCAGAAACAGCCGAATATTATAAAAACTACTGTGCTACATTAAGAAAGGTTATTAAAAAGTCCAGACGCATGTGCATCATGTCTGAGATTAATACCTCTGATAACAAAATCAAAACAATTTGGAATATTACTACAAGGGAGACAGGGCAACCAAGAGTACAGGATGATGGCATTACCATCAAAGCAAATGGAAACTTAACAAACAACAAGCCAGAAGTCGAAAACATTGTGAATAATCATTTTTTTAAATGTTGTATAGAAAATAGGATCCATTTCCAGCAGGATAATAAACGCTTGTTCCCAAGAGATAAGTGGGATTCTTAACCACATATCTAATAGCTCTCTGAAGCAGGGTATTTTCCAGATTAAACAACTGCATTAAAAAGGGGATACTTCTGATGTCAACAACTACCACCCAATCTCTCTTCTGACTGCCTTATCCAAAATTCTTGAAGAAGTAATGTATTATAGAGTAGCTTCACATCTTTATAAAAATAAAGTTTTAGCAATATGTCAGTTTGGTTTCCAGAAAGGTTTTTCAACGGAAAATGCTATATATACTTTCACTAATGAAATACTAAATGCTCTGAGTAGCCGGAAGTCACCCACTCGGATTTTTTGTCATCTCTCAAAGACTTTTGATTGAGTAAATCATGGAATAGTTCTAGATAAACTCAAGTATTGTGGTATGAATGGGACAGCGCTCAAACGGTTTAAATCATATCTAACTGGAAAAGTGCACAAAGTAGAAATAAGCAGTTCACATAATATGCAAAAAACTGGTGGTTTCTCAAACTACAGAACAATCAAGAATTGTGTGTCACAAGGTTCGGTCTTGGATCCTTTGCTGTTCTTAATATATATTAATGACTTGCCACTCTATATTCACAAAGATGAAAAGCTGGTACTTTTTGCCGATGATACAAGTACAGCTATCACACCCAACAGACAAGATTTAACTGGTGAAATTGTAAACGACGTTTTTCAGAAAATCATTAAGTGGTTCTCTGCAAATGGGCTCTCATTAAACATTGACAAAACAGAGTACATATAGTTCCACACCGTAAATGGAATAACACCATTAATAAATATAGACTTCGGTCAGAAATCGGTTCCTAAGTAGAATATTCAAAATTTCTGTGTGTATGCATTGATGAGGGGGTGAAATGAACTGAAGATCAGCTGAAACGTTTGAGTTCAGCTGTTGTTATTGTTATTGTTGTGGTCTTCAGTCCTGAGACTGGTTTGATGCAGCTCTCCATGCTACCCTATCCTGTAACAGCTTCTTCATCTCGCAGTACTTACTGCAACCTACATCCTTCTGAATCTGCTTAGTGTATTCATCTCTTGGTCTCCCTCTACGGTTTTTACCCTCCACGCTGCCCTACAATGCTAAATTTGTGGTCCCTTGATGCCTCAGAACATGTCCTACCAACCGGTCCCTTCTTTTTGTCAAATTGTGCCACAAACTCCTCTTCTCTCCAATTATATTCAATACTTCATCATTAGTTATGTGATCAACCCAGCTAATCTTCAGCATTCTTCTTTAGCACCACATTTCGAAAGCTTCTATTCTCTTCTTGTCCAAACTATTTATCGTCTCTATTTCACTTCGATACGTTGCTACTCTCCATACAAATACTTTCAGAAACGACTTCCTGACACTTAAATCTATACTCGATGTTAAATAATTTCTCTTCTTCCTTGCCATTGCCAGTCTACATTTTACATCCTCTCTACTTCGACCACCATCAGTTATTTTGCTCCCCAAATAGCGAAACTCCTTTACTACTTTAAGTGTCTCATTTTCTAATCTAATTCCCTCAGCATCACCTGACTTAATTCGACTACATTCCATTATCCTCGTTTTGCTTTTGTTGATATTCATCTTATATCCTCCTTTGCTGTCTCTGATAGAATTATAATGTCATCAGCGAACCTCAAAATTTTTATGTCTTCTCCATGGATTTTAATAACTACTTCGAATTTTTCCTTTATTTCCTTTACTACTTGCTCAATATACAGATTGAATAACATCAGGGAAAGGCTCCAACCCTGCCTCACTCCCTTCCAAACCACTGCTTCCCTTTCATGCCACTCCACTCTTATAACTGCCATCTGGTTTCTGTACAAATTGTAAATAGCCTTTTGCTCCTTGTATTTTACCCCTGCCACCTTCAGAATTTGGAAGAAAATATTCTAGTCAACATTGTGAAAAGCTTTCTCTAAGTCTACAAATGCTAGAAATGTAGGTTTGCATTTCCTTAATCTATTTTCTAAGATAAGTCGTAAGGTCTGTATTGCCTCATGTGTTCCAACATTTCTACGGAATCTGTAAATAGTTTGTGATAGTATTTTGCAGCTGTGACTTATTAAACTGATTGTCAACACCTGCTTTCTTTGGGATTGGAATTATTATATTCTTTTTGAAGTCTGAGGGTATTTCACCTATCTCGTACATCTTGCTCAGCAACTGGTAGAGTTTTGTCAGGACTGGCTCTCCGAAGACCGTCAGTAGTTCTAATGGAATGTTGTCTACTCCCAGGGCCTTGTTTCGACTCAGGTCTTTCAGTGCTCTGTCAAACTCTTTACGCAGTATCGTACCTCCCGTTTCATCTTCATCTACATCCTCTTCAATTTCCATAATATTGTCCTCAAGTACATTGCCCTTGCATAGACCCTCTATATACTCCTTCCACATTTCTGCCTTCCCTTCTTTGCTTAGAACTGGGTTTCCATCTGAGCTTTTCATATTCATACAAGTGGTCCTCTTTTCTCCAAAGGCCTCTTTAATTTTCCTATATGCAGTATCTATCTTACCCCTCGTGAGATATGCCTCTACATCCTTACATTTGTCCTCTAGCAATCCACCTTGGTATTCTCCTATCTGTGCATTGAGAACTGCTTCAATCCTATTTTGTAATATCTTCGAAAGGACCTTGTATGGAATGCACGGAAAGGAAATCCCCCTGTAATTGTTCACATTTGATCTGTCACCCTTTTTGTGAAGTGGATGTATAAGTGCCATCCTCCAATCTTCTGGGATCTTCTCGGTTCTTGAAATTTCGTTAATAATTGTACCAAGGTGTAGTGCTACCTTTTCCTCACCTAGTTTCAAAAGTTCAGCTGTGATTCCATCTTCACCAGAAGATTTGTTGTTCTTGAGGGTCTTTATAGCTTGCCGGACTTCATTTAGAGTTGGTGGTTCTGATTCTGCAGGGATTTCTTCTGGAGTTTTGAATTATGGTTCCTCTGGAGACTCTGTACAGTTGAGAAGGTATCCAAAATAGTATGCTAAAATGTTGCAGTTTTCTTGTTCATTTGTACCTAATTTGTCACGAAAATTTAAACTGGATGGTTTGTGTCTTTTGAGAGATTGGTAATAGTCTCTGGATTTGTTTGGTGTGAAGTATACCTGTATTTGTTGAAGGGATAGTTTTCATACAGTCTCTTTTCGTTTCTGATTGTGTAGGAGGCTATATTTCTACCTTCTCTGAACCTTTCCTGGTTGTTCTATGTCGGATTGGATTTAAAATTGTGCCATAGCTTTCGTGTGTTTTCCAAAGCCTCATTGCAATTTTCATTCCACCTGATATTCATGTGTTTAGTTTTGGTTGGAAGAGATTCTTCTGCCACTTTCATTATTTGAGACTTTATTTCGTACCATGTCTCACCTTGCAATTTTGATTTGAAATAATTTTGAGTATCTGCCTCAATATTCCTGGTTTCAAAATGCTTTATCATAGAATTATTAATATTTCTTCCTGAATCTGGCATGAATTTAATTTTAGATTTAACAATATAGTGATCCGTATCTATATAGTAATACATGCAATGGACGAGGCAATTCTTCGTGCAGTTGGCGATAACCCCAATGTCAGCGTCAGAGAAGTTGCTGCTGTACAAGGTAACGTTGACCACCTCACTATATGGAGATTGCTATGGGAGATCCAGTTGTTTCCGTACCAGCGTGTGCAGGCACTATCAGCAGCTGATTGGCCTCCAAGGGTACACTTCTGCGAATAGTTCATCCAGCAATGTGTCAATTCTCATTTCAGTGCAAATGTTCTCTTTACGGATGAGGCTTCATTCCAAAGTGATCAAATTGTAAATTTTCACAACCAACATGTGTGGGCTGACGAGAATCCGCACGAAATTGTGCAATTACGTCATCAACACAGATTTTCTGCGAACGTTTGGGCAGGCATTGTTGGTGATGTCTTGATTGGGCCCCATGTTCTTCCACCTACGCTCAATGGTGCACGTTATCATGATTTTATACAGAATACTCTACCTGTGCTGGTAGAACATGTGCCTTTACAAGTGTGACACAACATGTGGTTCATGCACGATGGAGCTCCGACACATTTCAAAAAATGGCTCTGAGCGCTATGGGACTTAACATCTGTGGTCATCAGTCCCCTAGAACTTAAAACTACTTAAACCTAACTAACCTAAGGACATCACACACATCCATGCCTGAGGCAGGAGTCGAACCTGCGACCGTAGCAGTTGCGCGGTTCTGGACTGGGCGCCTAGAACCGCTAGTCCACCACGCCCGGCCAGCACATTTCAGTCGAAGTGTTAGTACGTTTCTCAACAACAGTTTCGGTGACTGATAGATTGGTAGAGGCGGACCAATTCCATGGCCTCTACGCTCTCCTGACCTCAACCCTCTCGAATTTCATTTATGGGGGCATTTGAAAGCTCTTGTCTATGCAACCTCGGTACCAAATGTAGACACTCTTCGTGCTCGTATTGCGGACGGCTGTGATACAATACGCCATTCTCCAGGGCTACATCAGCGCATCAGGGATTCCATGTGATGGAGGGTGGATGCATGTATCCTCGCTAATGGAGGACATTCTGAACATTTCCTGTAACAAAGTGTTTGAAGTCACGCTGGTACATTCTGTTGCTGTGGGTTTCCATTCCATGATTAATATGATTTGAAGAGAAGTGATAAAATGTGCTCTAACATGGAAAGTAAGCGTTTCCGGACAGATGTCCACATAACATATTTTCTTTCTTTGTGTGTGAGGAATGTTTCATGTAAGTGTTGCCATACCTTTTTGTAACACCCTGTATACATTAACAACTTCCCACAAAGTATCAGACATGGAGAAAAAATACTTTTTTCTGATGACAGCAACATAATAATAACATGGGAAAACCCAACACAACTGTCAGAAAGAGCAAACCAGGCTCTCAATGATGTCCACAAATGGCCATTAAAAAGTACAATAACCACAAATGTAAAGAAAACTAACTATATTAACTTCCAATTGAACAAAAAACACAATGCCAGTAGAATAAAAGTTAATAATAATGAATTAGAGTGTGTAACAAGTACCAAATTCTTAGGGATGAATGTAGACAGCCAACTGAAATGGACAAACCATGCCAACATTTTGGCAAAGAAATTATCCACTGCATGCTATGCTCTTTGAATCCTTGCGCCGGCATGCAATAATACCTGTCTTAAAATAGCATATTATGGATATCTACACTCAGTCCTCAGTTATAGGATCATGTTTTGGGGAACAACTGCCAGTAACATACAAACTGTGTTCAAAGTACAAAAAAGAGCCATAAGAATAGTAACAAACAGCAACAACAAACAGCTACTGTCTAGATTTATTTAGAAATCTAGGCATTCTAACGGTTTCTTTTGAGTATATCTTTCAGAACATAATGTTCATTAAGAAAAATCTCAACATGTATAACACAAACAGCCTAGTACATGACCATGAAACAAGATCTTGTCACCACCTCCATCTAAATTGAAAGAACAAGGCAAAGACGCAAGAAAGCATATTTTATAATGGGATAAAACTGTATAACAAATTACCACAGGAAATTAAAGAAATAAATGAGCCCCTCACTTTCAGACAAAAGCTTAAAACCTTATTAGTAAGTAAAAGTTATTATACTGTAAAAGAATATTAAAATATTTAACATAGATGTAGATTATTAGCAACATATGACATTATCACCAAAATATTATGTAATTACACTACTGGAAATTGAAATAAGAACACCGTGAATTCATTGTCCCAGGAAGGGGAAACTTTATTGACACATTTCTGGGGTCAGATACATCACATGATCACAATGACAGAACCACAGGCACATAGACACAGGCAACAGAGCATGCACAATGTCGGCACTAGTACAGTGTATATCCACCTTTCGCAGCAATGCAGGCTGCTATTCTCCCATGGAGACGATCGTAGAGATGCTGGATGTAGTCCTGTGGAATGGCTTGCCATGCCATTTCCACCTGGCGCCTCAGTTGGACCAGCGTTCGTGCTGGACGTGCAGACCGCGTGAGATGACGCTTCATCCAGTCCCAAACATGCTCAATGGGGGACAGATCCGGAGATCTTGCTGGCCAGAGTAGTTGACTTACACCTTCTAGAGCACGTTGGGTGGCATGGGATACATGCGGACGTGCATTGTCCTGTTGGAACAGCAAGTTCCCTTGCCGGTCTAGGAATGGTAGAACGATGGGTTCGATGACGGTTTGGATGTACCGTGCACTATTCAGTGTCCCCTCGACGATCACCAGAGGTTTACGGCCAGTGTAGGAGATCGCTCCCCACACCATGATGCCGGGTGTTGACCCTGTGTGCCTCTGTTGTATGCAGTCCTGATTGTGGCGCTCACCTGCACGGCGCCAAACACGCATACGACCATCATTGGCACCAAGGTAGAAGCGACTCTCATCGCTGAAGACGACACGTCTCCATTCGTCCCTCCATTCACGCCTGTCGCGACACCACTGGAGGCGGGCTGCACGATGTTGGGGCGTGAGCGGAAGACGGCCTAACGGTGTGCGGGACCATAGCCCAGCTTCATGGAGACGGTTGCGAATGGTCCTCGCCGATACCCCAGGAGCAACAGTGTCCCTAATTTGCTGGGAAGTGGCGGTGCGGTCCCCTACGGCACTGCGTAGGATCCTACGGTCTTGGCGTGCATCCGTGCGTCGCTGCAGTCTGGTCCCAGGTCAACGGGCACGTGCACCTTCCGCCGACCACTGGCGACAACATCGATGTACTGTGGAGACCTCACGCCCCACGTGTTGAGCAATTCGGCGGTACGTCCACCCGGCCTCCCGCATGCCCACTATACGCCCTCGTTCAAAGTCCGTCAACTGCACATACGGTTCACGTCCACGCTGTCGCGGCATGCTACCAGTGTTAAAGACTGCGATGGAACTCCGTATGCCATGGCAAACTGGCTGACACTGACGGCGGCGGTGCACAAATGCTGCGCAGCTAGCGCCATTCGACGGCCAACACCGCGTCCCTGGTGTGTCCGCTGTGCCGTGCGTGTGATCATTGCTTGTACAGCCCTCTCGCAGTGTCGGGAGCAAGTATGGTGGGTCTGACACACCGGTGTCAATGTGTTCTTTTTTCCATTTGCAGGAGTGTATAAATGTGTGTATGACTAGTTAAAAAAACTACACAAAATATGATAAATCTGTTTCATTTTAAATGTAAGTGTGTGCTCATATATTATAAACTGATGATATTCATAGAATATATATTGTTCCATGGATGAATAAATAAATAAATAATTAAATTCAGCATCACTTTTTTAAGAGCTTATGAGGGAGATACTGGAGGAATACACACAACAAAAAGTAAAGGGAATTTCTTTTGGAGGATCAGTAAAGGCCTTACAATACATGCACTAGCTTTTGCAGATGATATTGCTCTCCTGTTCATAAATATAGCAGATGCAGTTTAACAAATAGAAATCTTAGCAAAGCATCAGCTAAATTTGATTTACAGATATCAGAAGAAAAAACTAAATTCATGTGTAACAAATATTAGGAAATCAAAGAATTGCACACAATTATTGGTTGTATCAAAAGGGTCAAACACTTTAAATATTTGGGAGAACCAGTAACAGATACTGGCATAGAAAAAGAAGCTGTCTAACTTCGAGTAGCTAACCTTAGGAGGGCACATATTTTAACACAGATGCTGTACAACAAAAAATGCCTGTCTCAAAATGCAAAGTTATCAAACAACAATACATTGAAGAGAACAGAAGTTTAATATGCAGCAGAAACACTCTCCTTCAAGAACAAAGTACCAATAGATGAGCTCGAGAAGAAGGAAAGAGTAATTCTGAGGAAGATTCTTGGTGGACACAAAAAAATTGGTGAAAAATCGGTAAAGATGAGCAATGAGAAGATCTACCAATTTATTAAACCAGTCCTAACGGAAATGAGAAAGAGAAGACTGATGTTTTTTGATCACAAGGTGATAATGCATGATGGCAAATTAACAAAGAAAATCTTCGATATAATTCAACAGAGAAAACACCCAACCCTTGGTTGCAAGAAATAAAGAAATACCTCAATGAACTTGAACTTACAGAAATGCATGCAGTGGATAGCGACAATAAAGAAAAGTAATAACTGAATTCGAGGTTTTTCAGGAGGCTCCAAAACCGAAGACCAATAGGAAACTAACAGCTGAACATCTGGTAAAAATGGCAGCAGGCAGAAGAGCAGCCCAAGAAAAGAGAAAGAAAAACAGTGAACCTGAAATAAAATTTGTAAGAAGGTCCTTAGTTGGCCAATTTGTGTAAATAAAAAACAAAATAATACAACTGCATTATTAGAAATGCTGTGTCTGTATGATTTTGGGCAAATCGGTCTTCGTCTCTTTCATTTCAATTGTAGATGTAGGCAGCTGAATTCAAGGACACCAGTGCATACAAAAATATGAAAATCCTCCTTACTTGCTTCCACTTCACTTCAATAAAAAATACTTAACACCGGTATTGGTATCAAATCTTCTCTTATTTCACGACGTATATGATACAAAACACTCGTAGCCTGTTATACTCTGATCTGCACTTCTTAAAAAAACTTCTACATACCAGAGAGTGAGAAAAACAAATCATGTATAATGAAAAATGAATGATGATGTTTTTCATTTGTCTGTGCCTTACCACTCATGCATAATTAATGCATGGAGATCTGTACATGGCCATGTATTGGGAGGAAATTAGATTAGATTCAGCCCATAGACTCCAAAAGTGGGTGATTCTCATTGATATGGAACACATCAGAAAGTATAACATAAAATGTTTTCATATAATACTTACTACCCAGATCATTGGTCTGGAGACCGTAAAAATATATGAATACCCTACAGTTAACTGGAATTGCTAACATTTACAGAATTTATACACTGTGAGAATGAAATACAGTTATGCTCTTTTAATAAATTTATTATACAGAGAATACCTGATCTTGACTGTTGTCACCAAGTGCTGCCTAAACTGAAATGTAACAATGCAGACCTTGTTCAGATATTCATCTATAGAGTAGACGGACTTGCCTATCAAAAAGTCTTTCAAACTCTGTTTAAACTGTGGTTTATCTGAAACCAAGTTTTTAATCATTGCTGGCAATTTATTGAATGTGTGTTCCTGAATATTGGACCCTTTTATGGACCACAATAAGTGATTTAAGGTCTTTATGTAGATTGTGTTTATTTGTGGTACTGATATGTATTGAGCTATTGGTTGGCAATAGAGCTGTACTACTTCCAACAAATTTAAATAAGAAATAAATATATTGATTGAAAAGGCATATGACTGGGTTCCTAGGAGGAAGTTATTGTCTGATTGAAAAGGCATATGACCAGCTTCCTAGGAGGAAGTTATCGTCTGTTCTACGAGATTATGGAATAGGAGGCAAACTTTTGCAAGCAATTAAAGGTCTTTAGATGGATAGTCAGGCAGCAGTTAGAGTTGACGGTAAATTGAGTTCAGGGTTCAGAGTAGTTTCAGGGGTAAGACAAGGCTGCAACCTGTCGCGACTGTTGTTCATATCATTTATGGGTCATATGTTGAAAACAATAGACTGGCTGGGTGAGATTAAGATATGTGAACACAAAATAAGCAGTCTTGCATATGCAGATAACTTAGTTGTGATGGCAGATTCGATTGAAAGTTTGCAAAGTAATATTTCAGAGCTAGATCAGAAATGTAAGGACTATGGTATGAAGATTAGCATCTCCAAAACGAAAGTAATGTCAGTGGGAAAGAAATATAAAAGAATTGAGTGTCAAATAGGAGGAACAAAGTTAGAACAGGTGGACGGTTTAAAGTACTTAGGATGCATATTCTCACAGGATGGCAACATAGTGAAAGAGCTGGAAGTGAGGTGTAGCAAAGCTAATGCAGTGAGCGCTCAGCTTTGATCTACTCTCTTCTGCAAGAAGGATGTCAGTCTAAGTTATCTGTGCGCCGTTCAATCTTTCGACCAACTTTGTTGTATGGGAGTGAAAGCTGGGTGGATTCAGGTTACCTTATCAACAGGGTTGAGGTTACGGATATGAAAGTAACTAGGACGATTGCAGGTACTAGTAGATGGGAACAATTGCGTGAGGGTGTCCACAATGAGGAAATCAAAGAAAAACTGGGAATGAACTCTATAGATGTAGCAGTCAGGGCGAACAGGCTTAGATGGTGGGATCATGTTACACGCATGGGAGAAGCAAGGTTACCCAAGAGACTCATGGGTTCAGCAGTAGAGTGTAGGAGGAGTCGGGGCAGACCAAGGAGAAGGTACCTGGATTCGGTTAAGAATGATTTTGAAGTAATAGGTTTAACATCAGAAGAGGCACCAATGTTAGCACTGAATAGGGGATCATGGAGGAATTTTATAAGGGGGGCTATGCTCCAGACTGAACGCTGAAAGGCCTAATCAGTCTTAAATGATGATGTTGATGATGATCATGATAAACATACTGAGGACCAATGATTAGAATACAAACTTTCTTGAACAGGTTTCTACATGATATTCTTGAATTTACATCACAAATGAGTTCTATTACATCTTTTACACCCTAAAAACTTTTGCTCGCTTTGACAAGTTGTCTCAAAATAGAATGATAGCAGCCAAAGAATGCCATTTGTTATGCTTTTTTTCCTACCTGTGACATCATTTTCACTGCAAATACAGACTTGTTTAGGTGCTTCAGAAATTCTGTGGTATGCAATATCCAAAAGAATATTATCGAGTTATAACCCCTGAATTTAAACACTGTCAACGTCTTCGATCTGCATATCTTCATGTGTTATACACATGCTGGAATAAAATCTCTTACAGGTTCTGATCTACATTAGTGTATCTTCTCGAAGTTTAATGACAGTGAACTAGCTTTAAACCATGTATTAATGTCAGTGAAACTTTGATTAGCAACCACTTAAATCTGTTCTTGATTTGCTACTCATTGCAATGCTTGTATCATCTGCAAGGAAAACAAACTTATCATGTGACAATTAACACACGAGAGGTAAAAAATGTACACAAGAAAAATCAACGGGCCGAAGATGGAACCTTGAGAAACACCACATATTTTCTGCTGATAAAAGATTGATTACACAAATAAGAACTCAACTCACATGAGTATTTTTTGATTAACTTTGTTGATGTGTTATCATAACCTCTAAAGCGAGATGGCACAATGACTATCACACTGGACTTGCACTGGGAGGACGATGGTTCAACCTCGTTAAAATTTCAGTATATTATACTTGGTTCATAACTACACTGGTGCCTTATTTAGGATTGCGGAAATGTGAGTTTGTAATCTTACAGAACATACCAAATATGGGGCCAAGATTGGGAGACTGCATACAAAACTGCATTCATAAAACAACACACAAAGAACATTGAAACATATGCAAGAGGATATTAACTACAACCAGCCGATTAAATTTTCACCCAAAGAAGTTATGTTTGTAGCGCAATCCTGCCCGTCATGAAATTACCACACACTGGTATACTATATTCATACTAACTCTCTGTGAACATTGAAACATATGCAAGAGGATATTAACTACAACCAACCGATTAAATTTTCACCCAAAGAAGTTATGTTTGTAGCGCAATCCTGCCCGTCATGAAATTACCACACTCTGGTTTACTATATTCATACTAACTCTCTGTGAAATCTTCCTAAAAAGAATAGCTGAGGGCTACTTTGATGATTACACTACATGCTTCACGTGGTCAACTTGGTTTACACAAAAAGTGTAACTCCACAATAATTTTGATAATTAAAATAAATTACATCGAAACACAAATTACAAAAGAAAAAACTCGAACTGGTTACTATCGTCTTACTATTAACCTGATGGGTAAAACAATTGTATAAGCACGTGGTACTGATCTCACAAAATACACCCCACGTAGGTTGAACATAAGGAAAAGTTGTTATATTGAAAAATATTGTCAAGACAAGACGTTATAATCTCACTCACATTCACATTTAAGACTGATGATCCCAGAGTTATGGATCATCCACACGTGGTTCCACTTTACTCACAAAGTATTGACAAAGCAACTACTGGAAGATATTCTGAACTTCACACTCGAAATACACTGTGTTACAATTTAAGATAACATTAGATATTTTAGATCTAAACCTGAAATAAAGGTGATTAAATTTTCAGTTAGGCTGAACTTAAGAAATCCATTGTCCTACAGACATAGCAGACGTGCGCTTAGCCGGAGATCTTACCACTTCAGACGCTCGCAGCAGACAGACTGCTGTGGGCCCCCTACCGAGGGTGCTGCACAGATACAAACGGAAGTGACCAGAGAGGCAGCTTCTTCTACCAACATGACAAAGGATGGACAGAACCATACTAAGAATAGAAACCTCTCTGCTTTTATAAAGCGTAGCTACCTGTTCTGCCGTTGGTACTACTGTTCTCTAGCAGACAGGCTTGTCTGCTATCATCAAGCATGCTACTAGAAATACATTTGTTCATTCATCCTTTCACACAGAATGGAAGGGGGATAACAGTATCTTATCATATACAGTATATAAAAGAAAGCGGATGTAGGTTCCATATGAGACTATGTGACATGAATTACATATAAACTGTGTTTTAAAGTGTAGTAGTGTGACAAATCGTTCTTGATTATGTGTAAAAGTAACACATCCCATTGCACAGTCTCCTCCCAGATGGTCAGAAACACGACAGCAAATTTAGAAGTGGAATGTATGTCCTAAATGACAATAAATTTAAGAAATTAACATGAAAGGAATCCAACAGAGGCCTTTCATAACCCCAACGCTCTGGGAAAAGACTGTGCAGGGAATTTTCTGGACATTCCCAAGCAGGCTTCTCACACCCAGCTTAAACCAAAAATGTAAAGAAAAGGCAAAAGGAGAAAACACATTAATTTCAACACATCTTTAGAATCTACCAATTTCAAAGAGAAAAAACAATCTGTGACACCTATGCAAAAGATAGTGTGGACCTAATTCGGTCAGAAAGATAAAACAATGGTCCCTGTGTCATTAATATGAAAACAATTGATAGATGTTACCCTTACGGACTTCACCAGTTTTTGTTCATTGCAAGAGCCAACTGATCACAGGAAAATTTATGACTGTTTATTAACAAGTAAAATTTATGAAAATACCAAACATGCCACAGCAATTTAAAAAAAAACGTGAAAATAACACCAGTATTATAAAGCAGAACATAACAATACACAATCTGCAAAAGCAAAAAAAATGCTAATAAGAAAAAAACATGTTTTACAAAGTGGTTATCACAAACAAATTCTATATATTATAAAACTAATAATTTGTAGAATTAAAATAACTTAGTGGCACTAATTTAATCACTCTACTATATTTCAGTTAGTTACCAAACAATGATAACTGTGTCATTATACTGAAACTACAATTAATTGTGTGATTGTTACCCTTATGGGGTTCCTCACTATAAATATGCCCCATTCAAAGGCTAATCGATCATAGTCCAATGAGAATGAAAAGCTAGCAATGCCACAGGAATGAATTTACGAAACAAAATATCACAAATCTAATACATCACACAAAAACAAAAATTGATAAATAAAACAGTTCTAAAAACACCCCAATAAATAAAACGCCTGTAAAATGCAAGAGTCAAAGTCTAAAAAAAACAATAAATAGAACAGCTGCAAAATACACAAGTCAGTCTAATAAAAACAACATCAATAAATCGAACCCATGCAAAATTCACGATCAAAGTTTCTCTGAAAGAACATACATATGTGCATTGGACTAAGAACCGTATAATCATTGTTCACTGGCACACGCAGTAGTTCCCCTGTTCCGAGGCACAATATAAGAGAAGTGGGGGAGGGGGGGGGAGGGGGGGGCTCGTCGCCGCAGATGTCGGTAGGGAATTTTGTCCATTTGTTGCGTGCAATCCTGCCGTCACTGCCCTCTCATGAAGTTTCTCTTAGTGGCCTGTGTCACGTACATCTCGATTTGGTTCCATGTCTGTGTTGTCAAATTCGTGCGGTATCCTCGTTTGACTCGCCAGGTTGATATCCCTGGGCAAGGATGAAACTTAATGGCTCTTCTTTGTGCCACCCTTAGCGACCAGAGAACATCGAACTATGATTTACTGTCTCTTGACAATGGGAATCCGCCAGGAATTGTTGATAGGCGTCGTTGAAGTCTGCCAGTTTCTCTGGACAGTATGTATCAAAAGGCTCCATGCCCGTTCTGTTGTTAAATTCTTGAGTTATCCTCAATTTTCTCGCTGGTTTCATATTACTGGGCAAGGATGACACTTAGTGGCTCTTCTTTGTGCCACCCTTAGCAACCAAAGAACACCAAACCATGATTTACAGTCGCTTGACAATGGGCTTCCGCCAGGAAATGTTGATAGGCGTCGTTGACAGTACCTGTCAAAAGTCTCCACGCCTTTTTATCCCCTCCCTGTCTTCTGTCGTTTCACCACGGCCGTCTCCTAACGGTCCGGTGCGTGTGGTGCGTTGCCAGCAGATGGATTTCCGCACAGTGGATCGCTCGGTCATCTCAGGTCATCGCCTCCACGAAGGGTCACACTGGTGCGGCCGCTCATTAGTTCCGGGTGCAAGGGAAAGTGTTTGCTCCCCACCCTTCTTTTGTTGTCGAGCGTGCCCCAGAAGTAGCCCAGCTGACAGTGTGTGTTGCTGGGAAACCCACCTGTTTACAACTAGTCCTCCTCCTCGCTGATTCCGCTGTCTCGTAACAGTTCAGCCAGTTCGTTTTCACGATCTCAACTACATTCACCGAAATTGTTCATCATAGTTCAGTGATTACAAAATGTCATACATAACACCACAATTTTTAAGAACAAAAGTGAGACTTAATTTTTTTTAAATAAAAAAGTTACATGAATCGACAATATAAAAATAAAAGTTAAATGACTTGACAACATAAAAAAATAAAAGTGAAATGACTTGACAGTATAAAAATAAAAATTAAAAGAACTGACAATATAATATCTAAATATACATCACTAATGTGGTTCACTTGCCTTTTAATAAATCAGATGCTATTTATTAATTCACTAAGATGAATAGGATTATACCTTGTGCAAGTATAGGTCAGCACAGCATAGGGTTCACATGTTATTTACACATACACACATGCACACCTGTTGTCTATTCTACAAACTAACTACCCATAAACATGAATTACTCAGAATTTTACTTCAATTCACTACTAGTTAATCCAACAAGCTATTTCAATGCTACTTCAACACAGTGTTTATACCACTACAACATTGTTCTAATTCGTCCTCTTCCTGACACTCGTGGCATATGTCTCGTCACATGATAAATATGGAGAAACTTTCCTTAAACATACACAGTAAAAAGAACGCTGGTTATTTACACACCAAAACATTTATACCAGTTGACACACCTAATAAGAGACTCGCAATTATACATTTATCATACTCATATATTCACACATAAAACAGTAAGAGAATTTCATCCAAAATCACGTTATCACAAGAACTAATCACACAGACGACTCTGAGAAGGGTAAAAATATTTTCATCATACAGGTTATTCTACATTTCCTTACCCATTTTGCTCCAATTTCGTTCCTTCTTTAAGTTACCTTTCGCTTCCAAATCAGTTATTTCGCCTGTGGTGGTTATTCTGGATTCATTTCTCATGAATGGCAAAATTGTGGTCTCCTCTACTCTGTAAAACAGTTTCATCTTAACATCCTATTGAACTTACAGCTGACACAAAACATCTGAATCCTCCTGTAGTTTAAATGACAAATGTTTTGCTTCATCTTTATTACATTAAACCAAGCTTTCCTTCGGTCCCATAATCAAAATTATGTAATCTTCCTCTACCTTCAAGAGGGAAATTTCTTCACTTCAACTCATATAGGCTGCAGTGTATCCTGTACCAGCGAAAACAGTAAGCTGTAATGGTCACAGCATGAGAAAAACACATAAACGTCAATTTTATAGGACAAGTATTAACGCAGAATAATTTTTCAGGCTCTGGCTCAACATCAGTCAAAACTACAAAAAGGATCCATATTCCCATTCCATTCTCCATTTTCTGGAAAACTGCTCGTCATTTGACTACCATAATACTATTTCAGGGTCACATAAATTACACAAACTACAACTCTTCTTTCACCTTGAAAGGAATCAATCAACTTACGAAGTCCACAGACAGCACTTTATGTACTCACCTATAAAGAACAAAAAAGACATATATCATCAATATTAACATATTAGCGCATATTGGGAAGCCATTGGTTAAACAATCGTATTATCGCATCCTGTTTTCAAGATTCCAAACTTACTCATTCCTTTCTCAGAGTTCCTCTATCTTAAAATATTCATACAGCATGCATACTATAGTAAGAGATCCTCATTTATACTGACAGATATAGAATAGTAATAGATAGATAGTATCACTAAAGGCATAAAATCGGAAACAAGGCTACTAACAGCTGGGGACCTGGGTTTGCCAGACCCATATAATACCAATAGATCGGATATTCCCCTGAGTTTTCCATTAATTCAACACAGATCTTGCTTCTCTCAGGAGCGACTCTTTTCAATGTACAGATAAAAAACCATAAACAACATTTCACTCGTTCACAAAGAAATCCTTTATCTTCACCTTTAAAACAACCTAAATCCTAATTGCACAAGGGAAGGAAAAAAACGACAAACATCACTTCAATCAATCACATAGAAACATCTTTATCATTATTTTTACCAACGTATTATTCAAAACACATATGTCTCAAATGTAAACTGATCAATTCTTTCTCCTCACTGTCCTCTCTAATATCTTCCCTCTCTATATATCCTATGTTCTCATTTGCATTGTCACTCATTTGTTCCGATTGGGCGCCTCCTGCGATTATCATTTGTAATTGCTGTTTTGTTTCAGTTCCATTTGCTGGATTATGTCTTGGGTTAGCCAGCCGAATTTCAACATCATGTGGTGCTCCACCTACAGTCCTGATCCCACCATGTTCAGCGTAGTATCGATACTGGGTGCCATACCTGTTGCGTTCACGACCTTGTCTACGTCCTCGATCATTTCCGTTGTTCCACCCATGTTCGCGACTGCCACCCCAGTTTCTATACGGCCGGTCACGATTATTGTTTCGTTCGAGTCGCGACAACCAGTCACGCCGTTGATTAGTACTACGGTCACGACTGCAGTCGCGCTGCTGTGCCCCTTAATAAGTTCGTGCCTGATTAGGCGGGCATTCTCCTGTATTGTATTCCAACTCTTGGAGAAGTGTTTTAAACGTTTCCACGTCCTCTTTGCATCGGCCCGCAAGAATAACGTGGCGCAAGTGCATCGGCAATTTGGTGATGCATAGCCTAATTAGTTCCGCAGGTCCGTATGTATTGTATAGAAATTGATTCACCTGCAGCATGTGGTCGAATAGGCGTGCTGGGTTGCCGAAACCAGACTGGTTCAAATTTGGCAGCATAATTATGCCACGATTGACCCTATCTTGTGCCGCTTCCGACCAATAGGCGGACATAAAGGCTTGTCGAAACTCCCGAATGGAGTTGCAGTGACGCGCTGCCGACCTCATGCGAGTCGCCGGTTCGACTTCCAAATAGCCACACATATATTCTATCTTATGTGAACTTGCTCAGTCGGGGGGAAGACAGGATTCAAATTGCTTGAGCCATGCACGTGGATGTATTCCATTTTGCACATTTCGAAATATCGCAAACTTTCTCACTTTAAGGAAATGTTTGAAATCAAATCGCTGCATTTCTTCCCGGCGAGGTCCTTGTATGTTTCTATTTATCTCATGTCTGCCCCTCAAAATAGATTCTTCCCTGTCGTCAAAATCTCCTTCGTGGCCTAAGTCCCTCTCTGCACTGTTCGTACGGCTCTTTTTAGTGCTATTGGCGAGTTCGGAATCACACCCCCTGCGTCTTTCCAGATGCACCACGCGTTCTTGTTATTTGCCTGTTACAGTTTTTTGCCGCCTGTTCACTTCGAACTGTCCCTTCTGAAACGTAAGAAGCCGACGCACTACTTCGGTCTATGCGACCAGTACCGGTGTAGTATTGCTATCGCTCTCCTTCAACTTCATGGTGCCTACGATGTCCGC
Organism: Schistocerca gregaria; assembly: GCF_023897955.1. Taxonomy (NCBI): domain Eukaryota; kingdom Metazoa; phylum Arthropoda; class Insecta; order Orthoptera; family Acrididae; genus Schistocerca; species Schistocerca gregaria. The sequence goes on from NC_064922.1 coordinate 538,790,619, forward strand.
TAATGCCGCAATCTCATCATGTATTTGTCTGTTGTCCTCCGCCCCAGTCTGCTTCAATTGTTCTACTTGCTGTTCGAGTACGTTAATCACTTGACTATTGTCCGCTACTGTGTTGCTAACGGACGCGGGACAATGCGTTTCCGTCTCCTGGACCCTGGGGAATACCTGCTCGTGTTCCCTTTGGCATTCTTCTCTCAGCGCTTGGAAATTCCTAAGTAGCTGTTCCTTGCTCTCTTTCGATTCCGCACCGCGACTCCGCTTGCCCTGTTCTAAGGCTTGCAGACGATCATCGACTTGTTCAAATGTATGGCCTAATTCTTTCATAGTGTCACTTTTTATATCAGTTGCCAGATTGTTTATTCTTTGTGAGATATCATCGAACACTCTCTGCATCGACTTGTCGACTTTATTTGTCTGCTGGATTAGTTTTTCGTCTATTTGTTCGCCTAGCTCGTGGTTCGATTTTTCAGATTTCTGCGTCATTTGTTCGCCTAGCTCTCAGATCGATTTTTCAAGTGATTCTTTTTGTTCTCGGAACGATTTTTCTGATTTCTCTGCTTTTTCTTTATTCTGATGCCATAAGGCTTTTATAAGTTTTGGTTAGCTGGTTAGTTGGAGGCAAATTAATTTCTGGCTCTGCTGTGAGCCCATTCATAATGTGTTGCATTTCCTCTGAAGTATTCCCCATTGCAGTTTCGGAACCGTCCGACGCGTTAATATTCGAAATTAACATATCCCCTTGGTCCACGTTGCTTAAGTTGTTGGACCGCCTACTTTAAGCTTGGTTACCTGTCTCCATTAGTTTAATTTATATCCAGTATGCAACACACTAATCACAATAAATGGATCCACCAAAAATTACGACAGTTACACGAAAGGTACCCAACCTAGTACACACTTATTCACATGCAAAACAAATTTATATCTTTGATCGAAGTCAGTGCAATTTACAAGCGAGAAAAAAAAACACACTCACATATAAAACACACAAATATAGAAAACAAAACAACAAGACAAACAACACAACACCACTCAACAACGCCTTGAATCTTTTGAAAGTCTGCTATGGGAAAAAATAATTAAGATTATACAACGCTCGCAATCTAACGTTTCAGAGATTCCAGAGTCTAGCGGAATCACAAAACAGGGTCGGCATGTATAATGTTGATGCATTAATTTGTTCTGAAAGCGGTGCTGATATTCAAGACAGTAAAAGCGGGTTAAAAGCTGTGAGCTATCTGGGGAAGTTAACATTGCATTACTGAGCAACTGTTTCACCATGTATCCAGTCTAGCTTACCAAATTCCCAACCAGACTAACATTAATTATAATCTTTTAGTAGCCATCTTACAATAACCGATATATAGAAACAGACAATTTAAATAAAAAGAAATAAATAAGTTTATATTTGGACATTGTTCCGTTAAAATTTCAGCATATTAAACTTGATGCATAACTACAATGCTTCCTTATTTAGGATTGTGAAAATGTGAGTTTGTAATCTTACAGAACACATCAAATATGGAACCAAGATTGGAAGACTGCATACAACACGGCATTCATAAAATAACACACAAAGAACATTGAAACATATGCAAGAGGATATTAACTACAACCAACCGATTAAATTTTCACCCAAAGAAGTTATGTTTGTAGCGCAATCCTGCCTGTCATGAAATTACCACACACTGGTATACTAAATTCATACTAACTCTCTGTGAAATCTTCCTAAAAAGAATAGCTGAGGGCTACTTTGATGATGACACTACATGCTTCACGTGGGCAACTTGGTTTACACAAAGGGTGTAACTCCACAATAATTTTGATAATTAGAATAAATTACATCGAAACACAAATTACAAAAGAAAAAACTCGAACTGGTTACTATCGTCTTACTATTAACCTGATGGGTAAAACAATTGTATAAGCACTTGGTACTGGTCTCACAAAATACGCCCCACGTAGGTTGAACATAAGGAAAAGTTGTTATATTGAAAAATATTGTCAAGACAAGACGTTGTAATCTCACTCACATTCACATTTAAGACTGATGATCCCAGAGTTATGGATCATCCACACGTGGTTCCACTTTACTCACAAAGTATTGACAAAGCAACTACTGGAAGATATTCTGAACTTCACACTCGAAATACACTGTGTTACAATTTAAGATAACTTTAGATATTTTAGATCTAAACCTGAAATAAAGGTGATTAAATTTTCAGTTAGGCTGAACTTAAGAAATCAATTGTCCTACAGACTTAGCAGACATGCGCTTAGCCGGAGATCTAACCACTTCAGACGTTCGCCACGGACAGACTGCTGTGGGCCCCCTACTGCGGGTGCTTTACAGATACAAACGCAAGTGATCAGAGAGGCGGCTTCCTATACCAACATGACAAAGGATGGACAGAACCATACTAAGAATACAAAGAATAGAAACCTCTCTGCTTTTATAAAGTGTAGTTACCTGTTCCGACATTGGTCCTACTGTTCTCTAACAGACAGACTTGTCCGCTACCATCAAGCATGCAACTAGAAATATATTTGCTCATTCATCCTTTCACACAGAAGGGAAGGGGGATGACAGTATCTTATCATATATAGTACATAAAAGGAAGCGGATGTAGGTTCCGTATAAGACTGTGTGACATGAATTACATATGAGCTGTGTTTTAAAGTGTAGTAGTGTGACATATCGTTCTTGATTATGTGTAAAAGTAACACATCCCATTGCTCAGTCTCCTCCCAGATAGTCAGAAACACCACAGTAAATTTAGAAGTGGAATGTATATCGTAAATGACAACAGATTTAAGAAATTAACATCAAAAGAAACCAACAGAGACCTTTTAATTTTAGACTTCTGTTTGATTTGAGTTAACTTTAGGAGAAAACAGTTTTGAGAAGAGGAAGTAACTTTATTAATGCATGCTTTGCATTTTCCATTTAAGTCAGAAACGTCTCTGCAGTTCATGTCTTTGAGATATCTCCTAAAATTCTCAATTTTTTACTGATTTATTACCCTCCCATCCTCAGATTTAGTAGATTTTTTTGCCTGACAAATTACAACATTTAACACAAGTTTCTGCTTGTCCTGGTCAGATAGCCCATTTACTATTGGTTGTGTGATATGACTCTTTTTCCTAGATTTGTCTACAAAGATGTTATCAATAACAGTTGTGACAAAGCAAGCTTGGATATTTTTATTTCACCTCATGTTTTGCCATCTGCTTTCCTAAATTAATTTTTTTATTTTGACTAATTACCATTAATATACATCAATATAACTTGCATCTTCATAAAAGAGAAAGGTTGGCCCTCAGTTTTAAACAATATGACATCGATCTAAGTTTGTGTTTAGTTTTATGTATGTAATAGATTTTCTGATTTATTTCGACTATTCCTAGTTAATACTTTCATCACAGGGCGGAATCAGTAATTGTTTCATAACTTAAACTATGTTGTTGATATATAAACAAATATAAAGTCTGTACTAATTATAAACGTTTCGAGGAACAACTAATAGTATTCTTAAAGGATCTATTTTTCTCTATTTGAAAACATGTTAGAAAAACCAGCCCCTAATTAATTCCAAAATAATTTCTAGTTTCGTCAAAAGTATTGTTTGGGTAACTATGTGTGTTAATTTCATAATTTAAACAAATAATTCGGCCTAAACCTTGTTGTAGGAAAAACGGTTAAAAAGTCAGAAGTTTTCGATGTATTCTGTTAATTTAATGAATTAAGTTTTAATTGTAATTTTTGTAAATTAAACTTCGAACAACGTGTAGTTTCAGCACTTATTATTGTGAGGATATATAAGGGCCTGAGATAGCCAGTCCATGGCCGAGTTTGAGATGACAAACCTGTGTTGGTTAGAACAACAACAATGCTTCAGCTTAACTATGAAATAAATGTTCCAGAATTAGGCTGTGTTTTGAAAGCAATGACAGTGACTGTTCCATACGTACCTTGATATTCTTTAAGAAATGTGTGATTAGGTTTTTACTGCTCGTTGATGTTCAACAGTAAACTATTGTAGCAGTATGTGGATGTTCGTCAGCAACCTATTAAGGAAGCTTATCGGACGTTAAACAATAGTGCACTGGCTATATAACTGAGTATTATTGGGGGTTTGTGGACAGTGAAGGTAAAGTACTATGAAACGCAAATGTACATCTGTTGGCTACATCATTTAAAGTACTCAGTGTTGCACTTCCACGACCCATTTTTCAGTCAGTGTAGCAATACGTTGACACCAAGGACAACAAACAAGGAAACAAAGCTGGCAAACAGTCACACAGTCTTAGAGCATTTACCAACCCTAGTTGCAAAGTAAGAATCTAATTGAATGGCAGTTTTACTTATTGCAATAATTGTTCACAGCCAGAGGTTTTCAATAAATCCAGATTAAAATCACCGGCAACCACTATATCTTTTTTTTTTTTTTTTACTAGGGAGGGGGACAATAGAGCTTCCAGATTTCTAATGAAATGGTTGGAGCTTCCTGAAGGTGCTCTATACTATACTATTATAAAATACATATTACGAAATACTACTTCTGGTGCACAAGCTTCTGCGTGCTGCTCTGAGCAAAATTTATTAAAATCAATATTTTTGATATCAAAACAGTTTCTGACAAATGTGGCAACTCCTCCTTTTTCCATATTTACTCTATAGAAGTAATAAGCTGTCTTGAATCCTGTAACATTTAACATATCTATGAGTGGCCAAATGATGTTTAGAGAGGCAAATTGTAGATTAGATTAGATTAATACTTGTTCCATAGATCATGAATACGACACTTCGTAATTATGTGGAACGTGTCAGGTTAATGAAAGATGTCTGTACAAGATATTACATTACACAAAATATTGCATGATACTAATGCTTAAGTTAGTTTTTTTCCCTCCCTTAATTTATATCTAAAAATTCAGCCAAGAGTAGAAGGAGTTGTCATCTAGAAATTCTTTTAATTTATTTTTAAATGTTGGTTGACTATCTGTCAGGCTTTTGATGCTGTTTGGTAGGTGACCAAAGACTTTTGTGGCAGCATAATTTACCCCCTTCTGTGCCAAAGTCAGATTTAACCCTGCATAGTGAAGATCATCCTTTCTCCTGGTGTTATAGCTATGCACACTGCTATTACTTTTGAACTGGGCTGGATTATTAACAACAAATTTCATAAGTGAATATATATACTGTGAGGTTACTGTGAGGATCCCTAGATCCTTAAATAGATGTCTGCAAGATGACCGTGGGTGGGCTCCAGCAATTATTCTGATTACACGTTTTTGAGCAATGAATACTTTTCTACTCAACGATGAATTACTCCAGAATATGATACCATACGAAAGCAGTGAATGAAAGTAGGCATAGTAAGCTAATTTACTGAGATTCGTATTACTAAAATTTGCAATAACCCTAATAGCATACGTAGCCGAACTGAGACGTTTCAGCAGACCATCAATGTGTTGCTTCCAGTTTAACCTCTCATCAATGGACACACCTAAAACTTTTGAAAATTCTACCTTAGCTACAGACTTTTGTTCAAAGTCTATATTTATTACTGGAGTTGTGCCATTTACTGTACGGAACTGTATATACTGTGTTTTATCAAAATTTAAGAGAGTCCATTTGCTGAGAACGACTTAATAATTTTGTGAAAAACATCATTTACAATTACATCACTTAGTTCTTGGTTTTTGGATGTTATTACTATACTTGTACCAACTGGTTTGCTCACATCTAATTCTTCAGCATATATAAACAACTCACTAAGCTTTCCCCTCAGATATTCTGTTGTAATAAGGATATCTGTTTTTGTGCACTGTCTCTATGAAAGCTGGATGAACCTTATTTTTCTGTCAATTTTTCAACATATACAGTTTCAATCAGAGGCTATCTATATGAATTGTGTGCATTAAAATTTGTTATCTGTCTGCCTCTTTTATCAATGTGAATGTCATTTCCAGTCTGTCTCTGAACATCTTTTGTTTCTGCCCTTCCTGCCCTAAAAACCTGCTCTTCTTTCACTTGTAACCACTCGCACTTTACTGTTTGTGATAGTGCCACCCCCCCTCCAACTCCCTTAAGTTATTTGCTACTAGCACAGACAGTTTTATCTTTCCTTTTCTGTTGAGGTGAATGCCAATATAATCCCATCTATTGATAGGGTCAACAAGAACCACACTGATACAAGACCCCATACTCGATCCAAGCAGCTGTTCCACCTTTATATTAACTCTTCTAACAGAAGAGTTTAAATGAGGACAGTCATGGCGCCTCAGAACAACACAAGCCCAACACCAGTATGTCTTGTTGCTGAATCTATCTTTACCAGGTCACCCTCTATCGAATAAATAGGGTCCCTATCTATACTATTACCCACCCCACCCACTATTACCATGGTGTCTTCTTTGTGAAGTCTTTACAAAGTGAACCTACAGCCTCTATCAGCCGATCCAGACTTGCACTAGGTTTTAAAAAGCTTGTGACCTGGTAACTTGACCCTAGTTGAACCTGCAACAGTTGGCCAACCCTTCTTCAATGTGAACTGCCTAATAACAAAACTTTCTTCTTCTTCACAACTTTTTCTCACTTCTTACTTCTCAAAATCTTTGTGAAAGTTTCTTGTGTCCTGTCTACTCCTACACCCACTTGTGGCTCATCAGTTTACACCTTTGACAATAGATCAACTCAGCTTTCCACACTGACAACAACACTGTCCGAGAAAGTCCTATTCTTATTTTCTCCATAACTGTTGTCGCTTCCCACCTTATTCCTTTTCCTACTTTAACCTTTCCAGATCTTGTTTTGCCTTATCCAGTTCCACCTGAAGGGCAGCAGTCTTCTCCTTCTGTGTCACTGCCTTCCTGTCTGCAGCAAATCCTGCACAACCAATGAGACTTGTTTATATCTCTGATTCCCAAGCCACTACAGTCACCCACATTAAAGAAACTGCAACAACCCTCACATCACAACCCATAACTAACACTCCTACAGCAAGTCATATACTTCTCACTCATGGCAAACAAATTTTAGCTTTAGTCTCAATTAAACAAAAATAATTTCACAGACTACTCGAATCTTCCAGAGAAATAGAAATGATTAATTAATGAGCTTGTTGCTCATGTGATCAGCAATGGACAGATGATTTCAACCATCAAAACTTTCCCCCAGGGAAACCTTGACAATGCCGTGACTTGATGTGATGTGACTGCATGGTCAGTGTAGATGCCGCGATTTGAAATGCATTGCAGAATGTTTTGATGGCATGGGATAAGACGTGACATGATGGGCAGTGTGAATTGGCCTTTATCCTCTACAGGAAATATGGTTCAAGAAGTCCTTAGTACATGGGGGTACATAGAAGTTGTTTGTTGGTATAATGTGAAAAAAAATTACATTGCTTGATTTACGAGGGACATTGTCTATATATCGTCCACATTGACATTTACTACCAAATATAAATACGAAAACAATTATAGAGGTTACTTCTTTCAGTTTTGTTTCATATATGTATATACCTATGTGGTCTTCATTTTCTCTGTACATGAACACCACGAACACTCTTTTTAAATTTATGATCACCATAAGCTATTCCGTTTGAGTCAATGCATTATGTTGTTTGCTGATATATATGAGGTTCTTTTTCTATATTTACTAATCTCATGGCAACATCATACTGTAATAGTTGTTTTTTTCACTGATTTCAATATTTGCGCGAAGAGACTCAACACAAGTGAACCAAGTACTGATGCTTGAGATGCGATCATGCTCTAACTTCAGATCTGCATCTCATCTCTGTAGTCATATATTGCTTTCTGTTCTCAATCCATTGTACTGCATGTTCACACATGCCATAGCTTCCAAGTTTTTCAATTAGTTTTGTGAAAATCAATACATCAAAAGTTACAGAAAAATCCAAAAAACTTGGCAGATAACGAGTTTTTATAAGTATTACATTGACTATTGATTCTTTTGGCACTCTTTTCTGTACATTTCCCTTATTGGGAACCACGTTTTGCTGGAATCGGAATTCTATGTTTCTCTAGAATTATAGTATGCCTCCTGTGCATAAGAATCTCTGTTATTTTTGAGAAACCAGAAAATAAGGATTCTGTTCTATATGTATTTAGGTCATCTTGTCATCTTCCTTTTGTCTTTGTATCAAATGGTTCAAATGGCTCTGAGCACTATGGGACTTAACTGCTGAGGTCATCAGTCCCCTAGAATTTAGAACTACTTAAACGTAACTAGCCTAAGGACATCACACACATCCATGCCCATGGCAGGATTCGAACCTGAGACCGTAGCGGTCCTGCAGTTCCAGACTGTAGCACCTAGAACCGCAAGGCCACCGTGGCCGGCCTATGTCTTTGTAGTCTACTACTTTGTTTAATTTAAGCCTTTTTCAGAATACCCCTTGACTGAAGCAGCTATTCACTGTATCCGAAAGTTGTTGAAATATTTCTTCACTCACATGCTTAATAATCTTTTTAGACACTGCTCTATGACTGAAAAATGAAAGACTAGTTATGTGTAGCAAGAAAAGGGACGATTCCAATACTGAACCTTGTGGAACACGACCACTCATTTGTTCTCACTCAGAGTATGATTTCACCACGAGAAATGTATTATCTGATATGACTATTTACTTGCTATCTATTATAAGTGGAGTGGATCACAAACCGATTGTACCGCGGAAGTCATAAGTTTGAAGTTTCTCATCAATAATTTTGCGATTTACACCTTTAGAGACCACCTTTTATAATATTTTGAAGGACATTAAGTGAAATCGTAGGGGGCAGTGGAAAAGCCGTCCCGAAAATCAAATTGTTTTTGTCTAATTGAAGCTAACTAAATAAAATTTGTTGCTGTTGTCTTCTGCTTTGCTTCCTGATTGTTCACAATTACTTTAAAACCACAATCGGCAAACCTAAAATTATATTCTAGTCTATTCTTGTTAATTTAACCTGTGAAAACACCCATTGCACACAGGTCTTCTTCGTACGCAATAGAAATGATCTTTTAAATCCCTATTTTAAATATACTCTAGACACTGTCATTGTCCCACCATTGTTACGACACCAGATTACTTTTTTAACAGTTTTTTCTACTTGGTTTTATTAAGTATTTCCAGAACTCATCAAGTAATACTGCAGTATGGTGATCAATAGATGGAATAAATGTTTGTAAATTATTAAACAAACGTTTAGTACTTTGATACTCGACAGATGTTGAAATAAAAATTTATTTTACTGGGTGTCATATCACTTATGCAGCGATAAATTGAGCGTGGAATGCGAACAGCGCAGTGATGTAACCAAACCTGTGACATCGGCGTGAGCCGAGGGGCGTGCGCTAAATGTATGTTGATCTTGAGTTGGCGATGTGTTAGTAATTAAGCCGGTTAAAATAAAGTCTCTGATTTAGTAGAAATGTGTTGAAGTTTTGAATAGGAATTGCGTGGATGAAACATTAGTGAGACTATGTTTACAGTGTCAATGGTGAACTTCCTGTGTGTCGGAAATGATTTTAACCGGAGTGGGAAACTGGAGAGTGTAGTGAATATTGTGCTAATGTTAACGTAGCATTTAAACGGCAAGTGATTTACGTAATTACAGTACATCCTATCTTGCGATTCTTTGGAGAAACGCTACACATGATGTGAAAAAAAATTAGCTAACCGTTTTGTACAAGACAAAAACTGCGTTATTCCTTTCGGTACACGGATAAACGTCTGCACAGGGAGAAGTGCCTGACTGGAAACTTCCCACGTACGTGATCATATGATTTACGATGGAGGAAGTGGATAAAATAATTATTCACTCACTGCGGCAGGTTGGATGGTAAGTTTGTGATAGATTTTAGTTGATAATCAGCACCCTTTAGTTACTGTGCTGTCAAACCACACATATCTGAATTTAATAATTAGAAAAATTGTTTTGTCGTTGCACGCGAGTGTCATGAAAGCTAACTGAAGTGTACGGTTTATGAATGATAGTTTGGTAATATTTCTGAACGTTCAGAGGTCTGCTACAACACTATTAGCAAATCTGATTGTATGTTCTGAAGACTGCAACGAAAGTGATCAACACGACAGTAAATAAAGTAGGGCAAAACAGTTTACTTTGTGTGAACGAGTTGACAAGATGATAATTTTTGTTTTGTTTTACTTGTGAAAATATATTGATAATCATTATCGTTCTGTGCTCCAGGTTTCCTTTTAGCAGAGGTCATAGTTATCACGCCTTCTGTTTTGAACAATTGTTTATTGGTAACGTTTTTTATTCGTTTTCTAATGTTCAGCTGACTTCTGCACATCACAGAGGCATTATCTACCAACTGGTAACATGTGAAAATATGTCTTGCAGAATTTGCGGTTTTCAGGCCTTACTGGGATAGACCTGCATGACAACATAATCCCTGCTACTCCGAAAACACTGCCAGATATTTAAAGAAATGATATCTCATCAAATTTGAAGCTAGAGAGGGATAGAGGGGGAAACATTAGTATTCGTTTCGTTTAATGCCATGTTGATAGAAGGCAGATAGAACAGTGAATGCCCTCAGCTACTCTTAGGTTGCCACAATGTAACGAAAAATTAGAAATCAAACATATAAAAGTGTTAACATGGTTTTAACTTGTTGTTATCAGACGTGTGTGTGTGTGTGTGTGTGTGTGTGTGTGTGTGTGTGTGTGTCAGATGTTATGGACATTGTTTTATATTCTGAAAAAGTTAGTGGTTCATCCTTATCCGCATTGTTAGCTGAGCTCAGACATCTCTGGCATAATGGTTTTGTGATCAGGAATGTTCTCAGTAAATTGTGCAATATGTCATCAAAGAACTACGGAAATAATGTTGTAAAGTTTAATGACGTGTTGTATGTTGGAGGGCATGGATGGGACAGAGATCACTGCCAAAACTTAACATTTTGGATGTTGTGAGAATGATATAAGTTTAGAGCTTTTTTATGTCTTATCTGTCTACTTTGCTTTGAACAATAGTCACAGCATTATTCCAGTTTTTCTGAATTGTTTCTTCCTACAGACATTGATAAAAACTGTTTGAATGTGTAGATGTAGATCATGCAAAACCTGATATTGTATTATCTGACATGAGATTGACTTGTTTGGCAACTGAGATCTGCAAAACTTTAGTATATACAAATGAGGTAGGGTATATTTTTCTAAACTGAATTCATAATTACCAAGAAAGATATTCTACAGATAACTGTTTTGACCAAAACCTCAACTGAACATTATTCTGTGATAGAACTCTGGCCACCGCAGCTTAAAAATATATGTTATGCTGCACGAGTGTTTATACCTAACTGAGTGTACACGTAGGAAGCTGACATTCTGGTATCCATTTGAATGTGATCATTTCATCAGTGTGAGACCAATGGTGCCTCATGGAGAGGTTTATTGTTAAAATTTCATAAGAGCAAGTTCTAGGAGGAGTCAGGTGACATACACTCCTGGAAATTGAAATAAGAACACTGTGAATTCATTGTCCCAGGAAGGGGAAACTTTATTGACACATTCCTGGGGTCAGATACATCACATGACCACACTGACAGAACCACAGGCACATAGACACAGGCAACAGAGCATGCACAATGTCGGCACTAGTACAGTGTATATCCACCTTTCGCAGCAATGCAGGCTGCTATTCTCCCATGGAGACGATCGTAGAGATGCTGGATGTAGTCCTGTGGAACGGCTTGCCATGCCATTTCCACCTGGCGCCTCAGTTGGACCAGCGTTCGTGCTGGACGTGCAGACCGCGTGAGACGACGCTTCATCCAGTCCCAAACATGCTCAATGGGGGACAGATCTTGCTGGCCAGGGTAGTTGACTTACACCTTCTAGAGCACGTTGGGTGGCATGGGATACATGCGGACGTGCATTGTCCTGTTGGAACAGCACGTTCCCTTGCCGGTCTAGGAATGGTAGAACGATGGGTTCGATGACGGTTTGGGTGTACCATGCACTATTCAGTGTCCCCTCGACGATCACCAGAGGTGTACGGCCAGTGTAGGAGATCGCTCCCCACACCATGTTGCCGGGTATTGGCCCTGTGTGCCTAGGTTGTATGCAGTCCTGATTGTGGCGCTCACCTGCACGGTGCCAAACACGCATACGACCATCATTGGCACCAAGGCAGAAGCGACTCTCATCGCTGAAGATGACATGTCTCCATTCGTCCCTCCATTCACGCCTGTTGCGACACCACTGGAGGCAGGCTGCGCAATGTTGGGGCGTGAGTGGAAGACGGCCTAACGGTGTGCGGGACCGTAGCCCAGCTTCATGGAGACTGTTGCGAATGGTCCTCGCCGATACCCCAGGAGCAACAGTGTCCCTAATATGCTGGGAAGTGGCGGTGCGGTCCCCTACGGCACTGCGTAGGATCCTACGGTCTTGGTGTGCATCCGTGCGTCGCTGCGGTCTGGTCCCAGGTCGACGGGCACGTGCACCTTCCGCCGACCACTGGCGACAACATCGATGTACTGTGGAGACCTCACGCCCCACGTGTTGAGCAATTCGGCGGTACGTCCACCTGGCCTCCCGCATGCCCACTATACGCCCTCGCTCAAAGTCCGTCAACTGCACATACGGTTCACGTCCACGCTGTCGCGGCATGCTACCAGTGTTAAAGACTGCGATGGGACTCCGTATGCCGCGGCAAACTGGCTGACACTGACGGCGGCGGTGCACAAATGCTGCGCAGCTAGCGCCATTCGACGGCCAACACCGCGGTCCCTGGTGTGTCCGCTGTGCCGTGCGTGTGATCATTGCTTGTACAGCCCTCTCGCAGTGTCGGGAGCAAGTATGGTGGGTCTGACACACCTGTGTCAATGTGTTCTTTTTTCCATTTCCAGGAGTGTATTACTTCCTTCCATAAGTGGCATGAAATGACCACATTTAATCATTGTCAATAATTTGTCATTCACTGCAGCATAAAAGTGTCCTCGAGACTTTTCCGTGCGCCAGCCATAAGAACAAGTGCTGCTCCTGCATGTTTTCCAATGTCATTAATCAGTCTACCATTGCATTGTCACTTAAGACTTTCCTTGTGTATTGGGATCCATCAGAGACATTCGTTTATCCATTTACATCCAGTTGCCTTGTTTCATTACAGTAATAAATAAGATTTCTACTCCAGTATGTTCTGTGATAGGCTTGTTTATTTTTCTGCCTCTCCAAGTAGTTGCTATCATGCAGCTCTTCGTTGCTTGCAAAGCAACTCTATCTTTGGGTAATTTTAGGATTAAAACTTCTGTCTCACTGCTGCAAGTGTACACATACAGTTGAATACAGACTGCTACTGCTAGTAAGTAGCCTCTCTTAGACACATCTAGACTAAAGTAAAGTGTTGAAACCTGTTTAATTTAGCCAAATTATGCTAGGGCATTTTTCAGTTGTTCTGGTTCTGTGACTTTATTGATAATGTATACTATTTTCCAATCATTGTATTCATTATTTATTTATTTATTTTTATTGTAATTGATTGTTTTATCTACTTTCTAGATAATAGTATTAAGACCTGCCATTTGTTGTTGAAGTTTATCCTTACCAGAGCCAAAGAGTAGTGTCTCCTCAGATAATTAAAGATTGTCCACATATGTTTCACCAGCAAGTATTCCTTCATTATTTTGACATTTAAGAAAACAAAAACTTCCTTTAAGCCTCGTGAGAGGAGTTTTGTTGAGATGGAATCACTTAAGATGCTAAATTTCTTGCTAAACTGATGAAGCGTAATTTGAAACTGTAGCACGATGTATATGTTCTCCAGTATATTAACACAGGTTGAAGTAATGCCTCGTTTTGATATAGATTTTTCTGAAATTGAATCAAAACCTGTGGCAAAGAGATTTCTCTGCAGTATCCTTTTGTCCCAGAGGACGGTCCAGCAAGATAAGCAGGCAAACTTTTGGGAAGTAGGGGGAAGGTACTGGTGGAAATAAAGCCTAGATAGCTTAAGTCAGTAATATCATATCGACGAAGGGCAAGGTTCAAGTTTTGAGTCCCAGTCCAGCACACAAATTTTAAAATACTAGGAAGTGTCAGAACAGCCTGCCATTGTGCTGAAAATTAAAAATTTAATGCTGGAAGGTAATCTGATGTCTCTTAATCCCAAGCAAATTGGAAATTTCTACTCATTCCATTCTGTAATTTCATTCACAACTAAAAAATACTTTGAGTGGTTGTACACAGGTTCAAATAGATATAGGTTGCAGTCACTTGTCCCCTCACATTACTTCCTATCTTTCTTTACTCCTTCTGGTTCCAGTCCAGTTTCAACCAATGTACTTTTCAGAATTCAAAGTGTGAATTGCGCAAGGAGGAGCACCGAGTGTGGCCATCCTGTCACCCAGTTCTGCACAAATGTCCTTCCATATCCAAAATTTAACACAATAGCTAGTTTGTTTAAGGGTGGATTGCGATGTACCTGCAAGGCTGTAGCCCACTGACAATGCAGGGATCCGATGCGTTTACAGGGGACCCAGAGACAACAAGGTTGCTACCGGTGCCTTCATCTTGCCCTTTGAGGGTGATACATTGCCTGAAGAGGTCAAGGTGATGGTTCACCACTGTAAAGTTAAACCTTATCCCCCTCACTCTATGTGGTGTTTTAAGTGCTGGAAATTTGGGCACATATGCTGCAGCTATATTACCACCACCATCACAAGTACCAGTTGTACCACACTCTGTGCAACGAACATTGGGTCCTCTGGGCCTCCCAAATACATCTGCCTTCTGTTGCTCCCAAAGTACCTACATCAGGAGCAAGGACCCCCCCCCCCCCCAATGCAGAGTATCTTGGTCCCCTCCCCCCAGCCGGAGAAGCAATAGCCTCCTGCGGTCCTCTTGTGTGGAAGGGTTCCCAAGGGACCCTCTCTCCCAAGGTCTCCACTAATGCCACAGCAGACACTCGCCAGTGGCTAAAGGAGCCAAAAGTTGCTGGACAGAGAGCTTCACAGTCCTCGTCCATGCCTGAAGCTACTTCTGAGGTCCTTCGAGCAAGCCCCTAAAGAGAAGTGAAAGGTCAAGCAAGTAAAGAAGTCTACTAAGAAAAAGGACCCTCCGGTGGCCTCAACACCACCACTCCCTACCAGTACTGCACCTGCAGATGAGGTGGAGATCTCAGTGGCCCCTGAGGACCTGGATCTCACTGATGCCCCATTCACAATAGGAATGGATACAAATACTCAATCGGTGGCAGCAGGTGATCCTGAGGCGTAATCTGCCTCCTTGCATGCTTCATATATTCCCAGCCTCTTGATAATGTCATCCACCAGTGGAATTGCTGTGGTTTTCCCCACTACCTGGTTGAGAAACAGCAACTCTTCAGCTTTACACCTGCTATCTGCATTGCCCTCCCAGGAACCTGGTTCCCAGTCGTGCGGACCCCTTCCCTTCGTGGCTAAAGGGGATGTTACAAGAGCCGTAGCGACAGTATTAGTGTCAGGTGGAATTTGTGTGCATGTCCTGAACTCGATATGCAGTGAATCTGTGCCCCTTCAAACTCCTCTTGAAGCTGTTGCTGTCAGGATAAGGACAATGCAGGAAATACCTGTCTGCGTCCTCCATATGGTGCAGTACCCCTGAACGCAATGGCTGCACTGGTTCATCAACTCCGTAAACCTATCCTACTTTTGGGAGATTTTAACCTCCATAACCCTTTGGGGGATGGCACTGCACTTACTGTCAGAGATAGAGATGTCGAAACTTTCCTGTCTCAACTCAACCTCGAAACCTTCCTGTCTCAACTCGACCTCTGCCTCTTAAATACTGGGGCACCCACACATTTCAGTGTGGCTCATGGCACTTACTGGGCCATTGATTTATCCCTCTGCAGCCCAGGGCTTTCCCATCTATCCACTGGAGAGCCCACGATGACTTGTGTGGTAGTGACCACTTTCCCAACTCCCTGACACTCCCCCAGCACCATTCCACCGGATATCTACCAAGAAGGGCTTTGAATAAGGCAGACTGGGAAACTTTACCCTCTGCTGTCACTGTTGAATCTACTTCCCATGGTACCATCAATGTGGTAGTTGAGCAGGTCACTAGAACGATTGTTTCTGCGGCGGAAAACACAATCCCTTGTTCTTTAGGATGCCCCCGCTGAAAGTCAGTACCTTGGTAGTTGCTGGAAATTGCTGTGGCCATTAAAGAGCATCGGCGAGCTCTAGAGAGACATAAGCTGCACCCTTACCTAGAGCACCTAATACCTTTTAAACAGCTCCGTGCCCATGTTTTCCAGCTTATGAAAAGACTAAAACAGGTGTGTCGGGAGAGGTACATGTCAACCATTGGGTGCCGTACATCACCTTCCCAAGTCTGGACGAAGATCACACGTGTTTGTGGGTACCAGACCCAGGCAGGTGTTACTGGCATTAACATCAGTGGTGTGTTATCTACTGTCACAAATGCAACTGCCGATCACTTTGCTGAGCACTACGCTCGAAACTCGGTGTCAGAGAATTATCCCCCAGCATTTTACACCCTCAAATGGCGGGTGGAAAGGAAAGTCATCTCGTTCACTGAACGTTACAGTGAACCTTATAATGCTCCATTTACAGAGTGGGAGGTCCTCAGCATCCTTGTACATTACCCCAACACAGCTCCTGGGCCAGATCGGATCCACATTCAAATGATCAAACATCTCTCGTCTGACTACAAGCGACATCTCCTAGTCATCTTCAACTGGATCTGGTGCAACAGCATCTTTCCATTGCAGTGATGGGAGAGCACCATCTTTCCAGTGCTCAAACCCAGTAAAAACCGACTTGATGTAGATAGCTATCAGCCCATCAGCCTCACCAACATTCATTGCAAGCTGTTAGAATGTATGGTAAGTTGGCAGTTGTGTTGGGTCCTGGAGTCACGTGGCCTACTGGCTCCATGCCAGGGTGGTTTCCACCAGGGCCACTCTACTATTGATAATCTGGTTTTCCTCGAGTCTGCCGTACAAACTGCCTTTCCCAGACACCAACATGTGGTTGCCCTTTTTTTTCTTTTCTTTTTTTCTTTTTACGAAAAGCATATGACATGACCTGGCGACATCATATCCTTGTCACATTATATGGGTGGGGCCTTTGGGCCCACCCCTGTGTTTTATTCAAAATTTCCTATCGCTCTGTACTTTCCGTGTCCAAGTTGGTGCCTCCCATCTTTATTTTTTGTAGCCATTAACGGTCTAGCAGCAGCTGTAGGGCCGCCTGTCTTACCCCCTCTGTATGTGGATGACTTCTGTATTTTGTACTGCTCCACTAGTACTGGTGTTGCCTTGCAGTGCCTACAGGAAGCCAACTACAAGGCGCAGTCACGAGCTCTAGCCCACGGACTCCAGCCCACGGCTTCCAGATTTTGGCAGCAAAGTCGTATGTTATGCACTTCCGTCGGTGTCGTACTGTTCATCCAGAACCAGAGCTTTACCTTACTGATGATCCCCTAACCTGTAGTGGAGACAAATCGATTCTTAGGACTGATTTTCGACACCTGATTGACTTGGCTTCCTCATCTTCATCACCTTAAGTGGAAGTGCTGGCAGCACCTCAATGCCCTCTGCTGCCTGAGCAACACCAACTGGGGTGCAGATTGCTCTACGCTGCTGCAGCTCTACAGAGCCCTTGTACGAACCTGCCCTGACTATGGGAGTCTGATTTATGGTTCAGTGGCACTCGCAGCATTGCATTTACTCGACCCAGTTCATCACTCTGGCTTTCGACTAGCGACAAGAGCTTTTAGGACGAGTCCGGCGACCAGCGTCCATTGCAGGTCAGGCGTGCGCAACTGCTCGCCAGTTACATTGCACATGTTCATAATGCTCCTGCGCATCAGAATTACCATCTCCTTTTCCCACCCACTGCCGTTCATCTCCTGCATCAGCAGCCCAGGTTGGGGCTTACAATGGCAGCTCGCATCCGATCCCTTCTGTCTGAATTGAAGTCCTTGCCTTTACCAACTATACTCGAGGTCCATTCGTGTACACATCCATGGTGTACACCTAGGCCGCAGCTTTGCCTGGATCTTTCACATGGCCCCGTGGCTCTCCGCTGTCACGTCCTCTCAATTTTTGACATGTACCGAGGCAATGAAGTGGTTTACATCGACAGCTTGATGGCTGATGGTCACATTGGCTTCGCATTTGTTCATGGAGGACATACTGAACAGTATTCCTTGCCTAATGGCTGCAGTGTTTTCACTGCATAGCTGGTGGCTATATCTCATGCTCTTGACCACATCCATTCATGCCTTGAGGAGTCATTTCTTCTGTGTAGTGACTCCTTGAGCAGCCTAGAAGCTATCGACCAGCTACCCTTGTCGTCCTTTGGCAGCGACCATCCAGGAGTCCATCTATGCCCGGGAACATATATAAATGACCTAGTAGATAGTGTCGGAAGTTCCATGCAGCTTTTCGCGGATGATGCTGTAGTATACAGAGAAGTTGCAGCATTAAAAAATTGTAGCGAAATGCAGGAAGATCTGCAGTGGATAGGCACTTGGTGCAGGGAGTGGCAACTGACCCTTAACATAGAAAAATGTAATGTATTGCGAATACATAGAAAGAAGGATCCTTTATTGTATGATTATATGATAGCGGAACAAACACTGGTAGCAGTTACTTCTGTAAACTATCTGGGAGTATGCATGCAGAACGATTTGAAGTGGAATGATCATATAAAATTAATTGTTGGTAAGGCGGGTACCAGGTTGAGATTCATTGGGAGAGTCCTTAGAAAATGTAGTCCATCAGCAAAGGAGGTGGCCTACAAAACACTCGTTCGACCTATACTTGAGTAATGCTCATCAGTGTGGGATCCGTACCAGATCGGGTTGACGGAGGAGATAGAGAGGATCCAAAGAAGAGTGTTGTGTTTCGTCACAGGGTTATTTGGTAACCATGATAGCGTTACAGAGATGTTTACCAAACTCAAGTGGCAGACTCTGCAAGAGAGGCACTCTGCTTCGTGGTGTAGCTTGCTTGCCAGGTTTCGAGAGGGTGCGTTTCTGGATGAGATATAGAATATATTGCTTCCCCCTACTTATACCTCCCGAGGAGAACATGAATGTAAAATTAGAGAGATTAGAGCACGCATGGAGGCTTTCAGACAGTCGTCTTCCCGCGAACCATACGCCACTGGAACAGAAAAGGGAGCTAATGACAATGGCACGTAAAGTGCCCTTTGCCACACACCGTTGGATGGCTTGCGGAGTATAAATGTAGACGTAGAATGGTCCGGTTGCTCAGTGGTGTTTGTGTGGACCGCAGGACATGTCAGAATCCCAGGCAAGACCTCCATGCGGGCTTCTCGCATGGACTCTGCTGGCTCCGTATTGGCCATACATGGCTAACACATGGCTACCTCCTCCGTTGCGAGGACGCACCTCAGTGTCACTGTGGCTCACATATGACTGTCGTCCACATCTTGCTGGACTGCCCACATTTAGCTGCTCTGCAACTGACTTTTAACCTTCCAGCACCCTACCTTCAGTGTTTCGCGACAATGCATCTACAGCAGATTTAGTTTTTCATTTCATTTGTTGGGGGGGGGGGGGGGGGGTTATTGTACCATCTAAGGGTGGGCATTTAGCCTTCTCTCTGAGATCACCACCCTCCCTCCATTTTAACTCTGTCGCAGTTTCTTTGCATTTGTTTGTGTTGGTGGTTGTCTTTTTCCCTACATGTGTTCATCTCGCCTTGTCTTTTTGGGGCGGACATTTTAATGTGTTTCAGAGTGGGTGGGTCATCCCCTTTTATTATTATAATCAGCCAGCCCAGGCCATATGCTCTATGGTTTTAATACCTTCTGCTTTTCCTTGTGGTGTATGTTTTCCCCATTTTATGTTCGTTCCATTTGTTTTCTTTTTGGGTGTGGTGTTTGGTGTTTTTGTGCCTTGAGCCTTGCTTGTGTCAGGAAAAATGGACTGGTGACCCTTTAGTTTGGTCCCTTTATACCCCAAACCAACCAACCAACAATGCACTGCTGGTGTGTGCACTACAAACTTTCCACATAAGCCTAGAATTTGCCATGTCGTGGTGGCACCTGGCTTTTGGAATGGGTGACACTGGATCAGTGTTACACGAAGCAACTCAGTCTTTCTTATGCCAGCGAATGTGAGATCCTAGCAGACGCTTCAGGTCAGAACTTCCTCTATAATGCTTTTAAGTACAATCCCAAAGTCTTCCCACCATTGGCTACATCATGGGAGGTTATACAACAGTGTTGGCATGGAGAACTCTATTCATCACAGCACTTACTCAGTACCGGAAATGATGGCAAGACCTTTTTAATGACAAAACTTCAATTCTAAGCTCAACAAATTGGAAATAAGTTTTGAGAGTTGGCAGCATTGCAAAACATGGAGGAGGTTCACACTGATAAAGACAGTGGAAGGACAACATTTAGTCTTGAGCCTTGCTTCCGTGTACTTCTTTGGTCGATATTCATTTCTTTTACTGTGTAGAAGCTAAAAAACACTACTAGGAATTATTAGTTCAATTTGATAAAGAACTACATGCTAACATGAAATGATGAGGGATGCAATTCATGTGCTTATCAAGAGAGGGTTTAAGGATAATAGTTGACAGGGATGCATTTATTCTAGTCTTCATAAGAACCACGCTCCCAGAAAAGGTGATGTTGTACTGCTGTGATGCCAAGCCCTGCATACCACCACCTATGTGGTGCTTTTAGTGCCTCCATTTCAGACATAAGTCATCTAAATGTCCCAATAAATCACCTGTCATAATTGTGGCTGTGCTTCACATTACAGAACACCTTGTGTCCATCCTAAAATGTATGTCAGACGTCAGGACTGATGCAACTCCCACTTGCTGATGTGTCCCATTCATAGGAAGGAACAGATAGTCCAAGAATTCAGGACATTATACTCAGGTCAAAATTACTTTGCCATTAACAGTGCCATGGGAGAGAGGGTCAGTGTTGGTGGTGTGCAGCCATCCACACTTCACAAGATGCTGCATGTAACCTACAAAATAGGCAACAATGTAAACACATGGCACTTTAGAAAAAAGTATGATGTGGATGATGGCTGGACCCTACCTCTAGACTTGTGGAAACATCAATTGCAAAGTAATTTTATATCAACAAATAATCAATTTTTCAAAATATAAGTGACTGAATATATTTAAAAAATCTACTCACCACAAATATAACATTTATTACAGATTGCATGCTTTCGGAACCAGTGGCTCCATCTCCTGGCAGAAGGGTTGAAAGAAAAGTTGTAGAGTCAGAAAAGTTGCACATAACTCTGGTCAGGAGACACTTACCGGACAGGATGAGAAGAAAAGACTGATTGCTGGGGATTGCACCAGATGAGATTTGAAAACCTGTGAGCTTGAAGGTGGAAAATAGGGTAATATGCAAGAGAGAGAGATTAATGCTAAAACATTGTGCACGAGTTAATAAAAGCAAAAAGCTAAGTGCATTGTAAGTGATACGGGTGGCAGAGGGACAGTGAAAAATAGGCAGGTCAGGAAATGAAAGATGTAGAAAACTAAAAGGGAGTGAAAAAAGGAATAGTTACTGTGAAGAAATGCTGAGACTGAAGAAATTGCATTCGGAAGGATGACGGTTCAATCCCGCATCCGGCCATCCTGATTTAGGTTTTCCGTGATTTCCCTAAATCTCTCCAGGCAAATACCGGGATGCTTCCTTTCAAAGGGCATGGCCGATTTCCTTCCCTGTCCTTCCCTAATCCGATGAGACCGATGACCTCACTGTCTGGTCTCCTTTCCCAAACCAACCAACCAACTGAAGAAATTAACATAATTAAAGGTAATGCGGAGCTGTGAGAAACTGGTGTCTGGGGGAATAGAAGGGAGAACCGATAGAGGTAATCAGGGTACCCTCTGCCACACACCGTCAGGTGGTTTGTGGAGTATGGATGTAGATGACAGCTTCAGGTACTATCCGGTGTGGTTACTCTGGCACAGTTCTCATTTCTTTCCCCTTGAGTTGATTGTGGTGCATTTCTGTTGCTGTACTACAGTCCATGTGATCCAGAGCTCTGCCTCGATGCCCAACACTTGACCGTGCTCCTCCAGTTTCATTTCTTGGGTCTTCATTTTGACAACAAGCTTACTTGATTGCCACATTTCTGTCATTGAAGGTTAACTGTTTTCGTAAACTCAATGTCTTTTACTTTTTTGCCCACACCTCATGGGGTATGGATTGTTTGACACTTTTTTTGCCTTTAATTCTGTCTCGTATGGACTGTGGTTGTTAAGTTTATGGATCAGCTGCCCCTTCCACACTGCTCCTCTTGGACCCATTTCACCATTGTGATATCCATCTAGCCACTGCTGCCTTTTGCACTAGCCCTATTGTTAGTCTTCTGGTTGGCACTGGGATCTCTCCCCTCAGCTCCTGGTTCCCTGTGCCATCATTACCCACTCTTCTACTGGTCACAGCTCCAATTCTATTGTATTCTTTTCAGGGCCTCAGACCATTACCCACCCATTGCCCATTCTTGGGTGGATTTACTGGTTGGGCTCCGCCTCACTTCCCTCTGCCGTAATTTCAATTTCCCCTCCTTGTCCTCTTCCCCTCCTTGTCCTCTTCCCAATGTTTTCTCCCAACCGCCCTGAAAGCCTCTATCTCTCCAGTGATGTATCATTGATGGTTCTGAATGCTCCTATGGGAGTTTCAGTATGCCATTTTTTTTATATATATTGGTGGCTCTAAATGTGCTAATCACTTAGAATAGTGGAATGTGCTTTCATGTCTTCTGTTGGCATAGAACATCATCTCTTGCCTGTCACGTGTGGGATGTTTACTGTGGAATAGATGGCCATCTATCAGGCTCTCTGCTTTATTAAATGGTTCTCCCTCAACTGAGATTTGTTATGTCCTTCCTCAATGAGTAGCTTTCAGGCAATCGCTCGGTGTTTTTCCCTTCACCGCTTGATCTCTGCCACCCATGACCTTCTAGCCAATCTCGGTGATGCTACTTGTTCAGTTGATTTTCTTTGGGTTCCTGGCCACGTAGGTATCCTGGGTAATGAATTTGCTGATCGTTTGGCGGGGCGTGGGGGGGGGGGATTGGACACCTTCATCAAGTTGTCAAACAAAATGGCAATTGTTTACTCTCTTGAGAGCTTCATGCTTTCTGAGGAACATTTCTCCATTCCCGTAAACTTTTAGAACACAAACAGCAACATTTGCAACATAACACCCACCCACATTGATAGTGTCATCTGTGGACACCCAGACCTTGTGAATAGCAACACTACTTCATATGTTGTTGAGAACCTCCTTGTAGTACACAGATAAATAGTTCTTCCTCATTGTAGATTCATCTGGAACTGGATGTGTTGTGTTCTTCTCCAATAACTGTCTGAAGTGTGGATTCGTCAGCATCTACAGTGGGATGTTGCAATAAACCATCCCCCCCTGCGGGTTCGGGGCTTAGAATAGGCCTGCGGTATTCCTGCCTGTCGTAAGAGGCGACTAAAAGGAGTCTCAAACTTTTCGGCCTTATATAATGGTCCCCTGTTGGGTTTGACCTCCATCTCTCAAAATTTTCCGAAGAGCGAGCCGATTGGGGAAGGGCGCCTTACTTGGTGCATTGTGTCCATCTTGCGATCAGACCTTTCGTCAGCTTATACACCGTTGAACTGCAGTCCTGTTCGCTCTCCATCTCTTGGGCATGACTCTTTTTCTGCGTGCAGATACCACCTTAAACTGTGCAGTGCCTCTTTCTGCACCGACGGCGACCATGGACCACATGTTACCTAACATCCAGCACGGTGGCCAGTCCGTTGTGGTGGGGCCGCCATGTACCCTGTTGGTTGTAGCCCCCTGACAACACAGGGATCGCTCTACTGATGCCTGCGCCGTTATCTCCCCACGTATGCCAAGGAGTAGATGCCTATCCTCCTGGGGTATCGGGACTCCCGGCAACGGCCATCCTGCCAGGTGGCTCTTGCCGTGGCTGTGTGGCGCCCATGGGGAGGGCCTTTGGTGGGAGTAGGTGGCATCAGGGCGGATGACCCGCAATGAAGCGTGGTACCTCGTCTCTCGCTGGTGGCCAGCCGCCAGCAGTCTCTAAGCGTTCTCGGGCTCAGTTTAATGCTCAGAAGTACGATCCAAAAACGTTCCCCTCCCTGGCCACACTGTGGGAGGAACGTAAGTCTCAGGATGGCAGTAGCAGTTATTCGCCCCGCTTCTTAGTTTGTACGAGGGTTGATGGGGAGCCTTTTCTCTCCACAAAGCCTCAGTTCTTCGTCGAGCATTTAGAGGACAAGTTTGGGGAGGTGGAGGGCGTGTCAAAAATGCGCTCTGGGTCAGTCCTGATACAAACGGCATCCTCTGCCCAGTCACGACGGTTACTCGCTTGTGACAAGTAGTGGGATGTTGCCGTTACGATCACATCCCATAAGAGTTTAAATATGGTCCAGGGAGTTATTTACCATAGGGATCTTCTTTTGCAGTCTGATGAAGAGCTGTGCACCAGTTTAGAGCGCCGAGGTGTACATTTCGTCCGGCGCGTTCATCGGGGTCCGAAGGAAAATCTGATTGCTACCGGTGCCTTCATCTTGGCCTTCGAAGGGGATGCATTACCGGAAAAAGTCAAGGTGATGGTCTACCGATGTGACGTTAAGCCCTATATCCCTCCCCCAAGCCCCCCTGTGGGTTCGGGGGTAAGAATAGGCCCACGGTATGCCTGCCTGTCATAAGAGGCGACTAAAAGGAGTCTCAAACGTTTTGGCCTTGTGAGATGGTCTCCTAACGGGTTTGACCTCCATCCTTCTAAATTTTCCGAAGAGCGAGCCGATTGGGGAAGGGCGCCTTACAAGGAGCGATGTGTCCATCATGCATTACCATCTCTAGCCAGGTTTGTCGTCATCGCTTAGCAGTCCCGCTCACCTACCATCTCTTGGGCGTGGATTTGTTCTTGGGTGCAGTTTATTGCAGTCTGGTATGCTGTGTCGCTTTATGCGCCAATGACGATATTGGACTACATCACCTGAAATCCAGCACGGTAGCCAGTCCGTTGTGGTGGGGCCGCCATGTACCCTGTTGGTTGTAGCCCCCTGACTACACAGGGATCGCTCTGCTGATGCCAGCGCCGTTAACTCCCCACGTATGCCAAGGAGTAGATGCCTATCTTCTTGGGGCATTGGGACTCCCGGCAATGGCCATCCTGCCAGGTGGTCGTTGCTGAGGCTGGGTGGCGCCCGTGGGAAGGGATGTTGGTCGGAGTAGGTGGCATCAGGGCGGATGACCCGCAATGAAGCGTGGTACATCATCTCTTGCTGGCGGCCAGCCGTCAGCAGTCTCTAAGCGTTCCAGGGCTCAACACAACGCAATTACATATGACCCCAAATCGTTCCCCTCCCTGGCTACACCATGGGAGGAACGAAAGACTAAGGATGCCATTGAACCATACTCGCCCCGTTACCTGGTGTGTACGAGAGCTGATCGTGAATTCTTTACATCCATGAAGCCTTAGTTCTTCGTCGAGCACTTAGAGGACAAGTTCGGGGAGGTGGAGGGCTTGTCCAAAATGCGCTCGGGCTCGGTTTTGATCAAATCGGCGTCCTCCGCCCAGTCCCGCCGGTTACTCGATTGTAACAAGCTGGGGGATGTTCCGGTTACAATCACGCCCCATAAGAGTCTTAATATGGTCCAGGGCATAATATTCCATCGGGACCTTCTATTGCAGTCCGATGACGAGCTTCGCGCCAATTTAGAGCGGCGAGGCGTTCACTTCGTCCGGCGCGTACATCGTGGTCCGAGGGATAAGCAGGTTGCCACCGGTGCCTTCATCTTGGCCTTCGAGGGTGATACTTTACCTGAGAAGGTCAAGGTGATGGTCTATCGTTGTGACGTCAAGCCATATATCCCTCCCCCGATGAGGTGCTTTAAGTGCTGGAAGTTCGGGCATATGTCTTCCCGCTGTACTTCCAGCCTCACATGTCGAGATTGTGGACGCCCATCACATCCAAATACTCCATGTGCTCCGCCTCCCATCTGTGTAAACTGCGGAGAGCACCACTCGCCTTGCTCGCCGGACTGCAGGATCTTCCAGAAAGAGCGCAAAATCATGGAGTATAAGACCCTGGACCGCCTGACATACACTGAGGCCAGGCAGAAGTTCGAACGCCTCCATCCTGTTCGAATGACTGCCTCTTACGCCGCGGCTACTACTGTTATGGCCCCATTAGCTCTCCCTCAGACTGCCACCTCTCGGAGCCGGAATGCTACACCTGCCCCCTTGATGGTGGGGGGCACTTCACTCCCTGCTGCTCCTGCACTACCTGCCTCAGGAGCAGCACCCCCCCAACCATCGGGGACATCAGTCCCCACTTCTAAGCTGGGGAAGCCTCAAACTTCCCCGGCTCGAATAGCACGGAAAGGGTCCCTTGGGTCCCTTCCTTCCCAGGTTTCCGCCTCTGGGAAGGGTGACGTCAGCCAATGGAAGAAAAGCAGACCAGCGGCTGGTCGCAGGGCTTCCCGCTCCTCCTCCGTCCCGGAGACTGACTCACTGGAGCCCTCCCAGCCAGTGAAACCCAAGGACCAGAGAGACAAGACGAAGAAGAAGACCTCTAAGGCCAAGGACCACGCGGTGGCATCCACCCCACTGCTCCCTACAGGCTCTGCGTCCGAGGATAAGGTGGAGATCCGGGCGTCCGCTGAGGACCTGGATCTCGCCGGACCCTCAGACACCATGGAAGCAGATTGTGCTGGTCCTCCATCGGTGGCAGCAGGTGACCCAGTGGCGTGATCTGCCTCCTCGGCCCCTTCACGCCTTTTTCGGACATGGACAAAGCAATACTCCAGTGGAACTGCAGCGCTTTTTTTCCACCACCTTGCTGAGCTTCGCCAACTCATCAGCAGTCACCCTTTCCTCTGCATTGCCATACAGGAAACTTGGTTTCCGGCAATGCGGACCCCTGCCCTACGTGGGTATCGGGGTTATTACAAGAACCGGGCAGCTTATGAGAGGGTATCTGGTGGAGTCTGCGTCTACATCCTTAACTCTGTCTACAGCGAATGTGTACCTCTTCACACACCTTTAGAGGCTGTCGCTGTAAGGATGTGGACGCCTCAGCCTATTACTGTCTGCAGTTTGTATCTTCCGCCAGATGGTGATGTCTCGCGTCATGTGTTGGCTGCATTGATAGCACAACTGCCTCCTCCTTTTGTGTTACTGGGCGACTTTAACACCCATAACCCCCTGTGGGGTAGCGCCGCGATTACTGGCCGGGGTAGAGATGTCGAGATTCTTCTCTCGCAGCTTGACCTCTGCCTCTTAAACACGGGAGAGCCGACACATTTCAGCGTAGTCCATGGCACATTTTCGGCCATCGACCTTTCTATCTGCAGCCCCGGACTTTCACCATCCATCCACTGGAGTGTCCATGACGACTTATGTGGTAGTGACCATTTCCCCATCTTTCTGTCACTACCACAGCGTCACTCTTCTGAACGCCCCTCCAGATGGGCTCTGAATAAGGCTGATTGGGGCTTGTTCTCCTCTCTCGCCACTATCGCACCTCCTTCCCCTGACACCATTGATGCGGTGGTTCAGTCGGTCACCACCGGCATCGTTTCTGCGGCGGCATCTGCGATTTCCTGTTCATCCGGGTCCCCTCGGCAGAGGACTGTGCCTTGGTGGGCGCCCGAGATCGCAGAGGCGATTCGAGATCGCCGGCGGGCTCTTCAACGCCATAAGCGGCACCCGTCCTTGGAGAACCTCATCGTTTTCAAACAGCTCTGTGCCCGTGCCCGACGCCTTATTCGCCAACGGAAGCAGGAGTGCTGGGAACGGTATGTTTCCACCATTGGCGTCCGTACCTCTGCATCGCAGGTTTGGGCTAAGATTAGGCGACTTCATGGCTATCGGCTGCCTGTCTCTGTCCCTGGGCTTTCGCTGTATGGAGTGGTGTGTACTGACTCCGACACGATTGCGGACCGGTTAGCAGCGCATTTTGCTCAGTGTTCCGCATCTACGAATTACCCACTGGCCTTCCACTCCCGGAAAGAGCGGTTGGAAAGTTGGAGGCTTTCCTTTCACACGCGCCACGCGGAGTCGTACAATGCTCCTTTCAGCGACTGGGAATTCCAGAGTGCACTATCTGCTTGCCCTGATACGGCTCCTGGGCCAGACCGCATCCACAGCCAGATGCTGAAACACCTCTCTGTGAATTGCCAGCGACACCTCCTAGATGTTTTCAACCGCATCTGGGTTGAGGGTGTGTTCCCGTCTCAATGGCGAGAAAGCATCGTCCTCCCCATGTTGAAACCTGGCAAGAACCCGCTGGAGGTGGACAGCTACCGCCCCATAAGCCTCACCAACGTTCTTTGCAAGTTGCTAGAACGTATGGTGAGCCGGAGGTTGAGTTGGCTCCTCGAGTCTCGAGGCCTTCTGGCTCCGTCTCAGGGTGGGTTCCGTAAAGGCCGCTCTGCCGTCGATAATCTGGTCTCCCTAGAGTCTGCCGTCCGTACAGCCTTTGCACGCCGCCAACATCTGGTTGCCGTCTTCTTCGACATGCGGAAGGCGTACGATACGACTTGGCGATATCACATCCTGGCCACACTTCATGGGTGGGGTCTTAGGGGCCCGCTCCTGATTTTTATTCAGAATTTTCTGTCGTCTCGTTCCTTCCGCGTGCAAGTTGCTGTGTCCCATAGTTCCTCCCGGGTCCAGGAGAACGGGGTCCCACAGGGGTCTGTCCTCAGTGTCTCCCTGTTTTTAATTGCGATCAATGGGCTCGCTGAGGCGGTGGGATCGTCCGTCGCAGCTTCGTTGTATGCAGACGACTTCTGCCTCTACTACAGCTCCGCTGGCATTGCAGTTGCTGAGCGCCAGCTGCAAGGCGCTATCCGCAAGGCGCAGTCGTGGGCTGTAGCGCACGGCTTCCAGTTTTCGGCCGCTAAGACCTGCGTTATGCATTTCTGCCGGCGTTGCACGGTTCACCCTGAGCCATGCCTTTACCTTGACGGTGAACCTCTTGCTGTGGTGGAGACGCATCGGTTCTTGGGACTGGTATTTGATGCCCGGTTGACTTGGCTGCCTCATATTAGGCAGCTTAAACAAACATGCTGGCGGCATTTAAACGCTCTCTGTTGCCTTAGCCACACCGGATGGGGTGCCGATCGGTCCACCCTTCTCCGGCTGTATCAAGCGCTGATCCAGTCCCACCTTGATTATGGGTGTGTGGCTTATGGTTCGGCATCGCCATCAGCATTGCAATTGCTGGATCCCATCCATCACTGCGGGATCCGACTCGCCACAGGAGCATTTCGGACAAGCCCTGTTGACAGCTTACTTGTGGAGGCTGGTGTTCCTCCATTGCGGATCCGGCGCGACCGACTTCTGGCCGCTTATGCTGCCCACGTTTGTAGCTTGCCAGGGCATCCCAACTACCGTCTCCTGTTCCCGCACTCGATCGTCCATCTTCCAGACAGGCGGCCCCGGTCAGGGTGTATGATCGCGGTTCGCATCCGGGCTCTACTGTGTGGGATTGAGTTTTTTCCTCTCCCGCCTGTTTTCCGGGCCAATCTCCGTCTGCCCCCTTGGTGTGTGCGCCGACCATGCATTCGGCTGGATTTGGCACAGGGTCCGAAAGACTCGGTCCCTCCTCCGGCCCTCCGCCGCCGCTTTGTTTCTCTCCTTGCCGAGTTTCCCGGATCTGCCGTGGCCTATACCGATGGTTCGATGGTCTCTGGTCGCACTGGTTACGCTCTTACTCTAGAGGATCATTGTGAGCAACGGTCGCTGGCACCCGGGAACAGTGTATACACTGCCGAGTTGGTTGCCATCTATCGCGCCCGCTCAGGTGAGTCCTTTGTCATCTGTAGTGACTCCCTGAGTGGTTTACGAGCTCTTGACCAGTGCTTTCCTCGTTCCCGTCTGGTGATGGCCATCCACGAGTCGCTCCATGCTCTTGCCCGTTGCGGCCGCTCTGTGGTCTTTGTTTGGACCCCAGGTCATGTCGGCATCCCGGGCAATGAGCGGGTTGACACGCTGGCTAAACAGGCAGTGAGTTCACCGGCTCTGGAACTCGGTCTTATGGAGTGTGATCTCCTGTCGCTTTTGCGCCAGAAAGTGCTTGGTGCCTCGGGTGACGAGTGGCGCACCCTGCCCACGCCCAACAAACTTCGGGCGGTGAAGGAGACGACCGGTGTGTGGCGCTCCTCCATGCGGGCCTCTCGGAAGGACTCTGTCGTTCTCTGCCGGCTGCGTGTTGGCCACACATGGCTGACGCACGGCCATTTGCTGCGCCGGGAGGACCCACCGCTATGTCGCTGCGGGGCAGCCCTGACGGTGGTCCACATTTTGGTGGACTGCCCGCTTTTAACAGGACTCAGGCAGACGTTTGCGCTGCCTGATACCCTCCCTGCCCTTTTATGTGATGACGTTGCTATGGCGGACCTCGTGTTGAGTTTTATTTGGGCAGGGGGTTTTTATCGTATGATTTGAGTGTTTGTCCTTTTATTTCCTGTATTGACTTGGGCCTTTGGCCTGTGGTTTTAAACTGTGGGTTTTAATGTCATTTGGTGGTTGGCTTTTCCTTATTTTCATGGTCGGCCAACCACCTTCACACTCGGTGTGATTTTAGTTCCGTTTGTCTGGTCTTTGTCTGTCTTTCTTGTATTGTGTCGTCCCTTGTCTCAGTTCTCCGTTTTTAATGACTGACAGTTTTTATTTCGTGTGATTTTATCGTGGAACAAGGGACCGATGACCTTAGCAGTCTGGTCCCTTCAATCCCACACCCAACCAACCAACCTCCCCCGATGCGGTGCTTTAAGTGCTGGAAGTTCGGCCATATGTCTTCTCGCTGCACTTCCAGCCTCACATGTAGAGATTGCGGACGCCCATCACATCCCAATACTCCATGTGCCCTGCCTCCCATCTGTGTTTACTGCGGGGTGCACCATTCACCTTGCTCGCCAGACTGCCGAATTTTCCAGAAAGAGCGTAAAATCATGGAATACAAGACCCTCGACCGACTAACCTATACTGAGGCCAAGAGGAAATACGACCGACTCCATCCTGTGAGAATGACATCTTCCTACGCTGCTGCTACAACACCTGTGCTAGCCCCATCTGTTTCTCCAATTGTGGCCGGATCGACGAGTAGTAAAACTCCTCCTGCCCCCTCACCAGTGGGGGGCTCTACCCACCGGGTTGCTCCTGCACCACCTACCTCAGGAGCAACACCATCCCATCCATCGGGGACGTCCGTCCCCACTTCTAAGCTGGAGAAGTGTCCAACTTCTTCAGCTTTTCACGCTCGCAAGGGGTCCCTTGGGTCCCTCCCTTCCCAGGTTTCCGCCAGCGAGAAGCCTGACGACCGACAATGGCGTAACTGCCCGCAATCAGCTGGTCGTAGGGCTTCACGATCCTCCTCCGTCCCAGAGACTGAATCGGTGAAGCTCTCCCAGCCGGTGCGACCCAAGGAACGGCGTGGGAAACCCAAGAAGAGCTCTCAGCCCAAGGAACTCGCGGTGGCAGCCATCCCACCGCAACGTTCCAGCTCTGCATCTGAGGATGCGGTGGAGATTCTGGCATCCGCTGAGGACCTCGATCTCGCCGGTCCATCAGACGCCATGGAAAGCACTATCACAGGTGCTAAAGCGGAGGCAGCAGGGGGCCCAGCGGTGTAATCTCCCTTCCCAGTCCTGTCAAGCCTTTCTTCAGCCATGGACAACACCATCCTCCAGTGGAACTGCAGCGGTTTCTTCCACCATCTAGCTGAGCTCCGCCAACTTATCAGCCTTCACCCTTTCCTCTGCATTGCTCTGCAGGAAACTTGGTTTCCGGCAATGCGAACCCCCGCCCTCCGTGGCTATCGGGGTTATTATAAGAACCGGGCAGCTTATGAAAGGGTGTCTGGTGGCGTCTGCATCTATGTCCTGAACTCTCTTCACAGCGAGTCTGTACCTCTCCACACACCTTTAGAGGCTGTCGTTGTTTGGGTGTGGAAGCCACAGGCTGTTACCGTCTGCAGTCTTTACCTTCCACCGGATGGTGATGTTGCGCAGCATGTCCTGGCTGCTCTGATAGCTCAATTGCCTCCACCTTTCCTGTTACTGGGCGACCTTAACGCCCATAACCATCTGTGGGGTGGGTCAGTGGCAACAGGTCGAGGCGCCATCGTTGAGCATTTATTGGCGCAGCTCGATCTCTCAATCTTAAATGATGGTGCCTTCACACACAATTAAGTGTGGCGCATGGCACGTACTCCGCCCTTGATCTTTCCATCTGTAGCCCTAGCCTCTTACCGTCTGTCCAATGGAGAGTGCATGACGACCTGTGTGGTGGTGACCACTTTCCGATCTTTCTGTCACTGCCACAGCGTCAGTCTTCTGGGCGCCCTAGCAGATGGGCTATGAATCAGGCTGACTGGGACTTGTTCTCCTCCACTGCCGCTATTGAGCCTCTCTCTAACGATGCCATTGATGCAGTGGTTCAATCGGTCACCACCGGCATCGTTACTGCCGCCGAATCTGCCATTCCCCGTTTTTCTGGGTCCCTTCGGCGGCGGACTGTGCCTTGGTGGTCGCCTGAGATCGCTGAAGCGATTAAAGCTCGCCAGCGAGCGCTCCAGCGTCACAAGCGACATCCTTCAATCGACCACCTTATCGCCTTCAAACGGCTGCGTGCGCGAGCCCGCTGCATTATCCGCCAACGCAAGCAGGAGTGCTGGGAGCGGTATGTGTCCACCATTGGCCTCCATGTCACTCCGTCGCAGGTCTTGGCCAAGATTCGCCGCCTCTATGGCTATCGGACCCCTGTCAGTGTCCTTGCGCTCTCACTGAATGGAGCAGTTTGTACTGACTCCGACATCATTGCAAACCGCTTGGCAGAGCACTTTGCTATGAATTCTGCTTCTGCCAACTACCCCTTGGGCTTCTGCTCCATTAAGGAGCGGATAGAACGTTGGAGTCTTTCTTTTCGCACTCACCATCCTGAATTGTACAATGTTCCATTCAGTGAATGGGAATTTTGAAGTGCCCTCGCCGCTTGTCCTGATACAGCTCCTGGGCCAGATAGCATCCACTCTCAGATGCTGAAACACCTTTCAGTGGACTGCCAGCGACGCCTCCTCGATCTTTACAACCGCATTTGGGTCGAGTGTGAGTTTCTGTCGCAATGGCGGGAAAGTCTTGTTTTCCCCATTCTGAAACCAGGGAAAAGTCCTTTGGAGGTGGACAGCTACCGTCCCATTAGTCTCACCAACGTTCTTTGCAAGTTGCTTGAATGGATGGTGAGCCAGCACTTGAATTGGGTACTGGAGTCTCGAGGCCTTCTGGCTCCGTCTCAGGGTGGGTTCCGTAAAGGTCGCTCCACTGCCGACAATCTGGTGAGCCTGGAGTCGGCCGGCCATACTGCCTTTGCCCGCCGTCAGCATCTGGTTGCTGTCTTTTTCATCATGCGGAAGGCGTATGATACGACATGGCATCATCACATCCTTTCTACGCTTCATGGATGGGGTCTTCGGGGCCCTCTGCCGATCTATATTCGCAATTTTCTGTCGTATCGTACCTTCCGCGTGCACGTTGCCGCCTCATATACTTCCTCCCAAGTCCAGGAGAACGGTGTGCCACAGCGTTCTGTTCTCAGTGTGTGTCTGTTTTTAATAGCTATTGACGGGCTCACTGCGGCTGTGGGAAATACTGTCTCCACTTCCCTGTATGCTGACGACTTCTGCCTTTACTATAGCTCTATTGGCATTGCAGCTGCTGAAAGTCAGCTACAGGGCGCAATCCGCAAGGCGCAATCTTGGGCTGTAGCGCATGGTTTTCACTTTTCCACAGCCAAGACCTGCGTTATGCATTTCTGCCGGCGACGCACTGTTCACCCGGAGCCGCGGCTTTATCTTGACGGTGAGCTTCTTAAAGTGGTGGAGTCACTTAGGTTTTTGGGGATGGTTTTTGATGCCCGGTTGACTCGGCTGCCTCATATTCGGCAGCTTAAACAGGCGTGTTGGCGGCACCTAAATGCTATGCGATGCCTGAGCCACACCAGGTGGGGCGCCGACCGATCTACTCTCCTACGGCTTTACCAGGCGTTAATCCAGTCCCGTCTGGACTACGGGAGTCTGGCTTATGGCTCAGCATCCCCATCTGCGTTGCGGGTGCTGGACCCAATCCTCCACAGCGGGATACGCCTTGCCACTGGTGCCTTCCGAACCAGCCCTGTGAACGGCATACTTGTGAAGGCAGGTGTCCCTCCAATGCGGTTACGACGCCAGCAATTACTGGCTGCTTATGCTGCCCATGTTTTTAGCTTGCCCGGTCATCCAAATTATTGTGTCCTCTTCCCGCAGTCAGTCGTTCATCTGCCAGAACGTCGGCCCCGGTTGGGTTGTCCGATCGCCGTACATGTCAAACAGCTTCTTTCCTGGCTTGGGTGTTTCCCTGTTCCACCTCCTTTCCGGGCTACTCTGCGTACACCCCCGTGGTGTGTGCCTCGCCCTTGCCTTCGGCTCGACTTGGCACATGGCCCGAAGGACTCAGTCCCTCTGGAGGCCTTCCGACGCCGCTTTTATTCCATCCTGGCCACGTATGAGGGCTCTGGCGTTGTCTACACTGACGGTTCGATGGTTGCTGGTCTAGTCGGTTATGCACTAACTCTAGGGGACATTTCTGAACAACGTTCGTTGCCGGCTGGCTGCAGTGTTTACACTGCTGAGCTGGTCGCCATCTTTCGTGCCCTAGAGTATATCCGCTCCTGCTCAGGTGAGGCCTTAGTTATCTGTAGCGATTCCCTGAGTGGTTTATGAGCTCTCGACCAGTGTTTCCCTCGTTCTCGTCTGGTGATGGCTATCCAGGAGTCCCTGCATACTCTCGCCCGTAGCGGCAGGTCTGTGGTCTTTGTTTGGACCCCAGGCCATGTTGGTATACCCGGCAATGAAACTGTTGACCGCCTGGCGAAAGAGGCCACCAGTGCGCCATCTCTGGAGATTGGCCTCCTGGCAGCTGATTTGTGGGCACTCTTACGCCGCAAAGTTCTCTCGTTTTGGGATGCTGAATGGCGCGGTCTGACCACCCCTAACAAACTCCGTGCCGTCAAGGACACGACGACTGTGTCCTTTGTCGGCTCTGCATTTGCTACACCCGACTCACGCACAGTTATTTACTGTGTCGTGAGGATCCCCCTCTTTGTCATTGTGGGGTGTCCTTGACGGTGATCCATATTCTGTCGGAGTGCGCCCTTTTAACCGTGCTCAGGCAGACTATTGCAATGCCTGACACGCTCTCTGCTCTTTTATCAGATGACTCTGCCATGGTGGACTTGGTTTTGTGTTTTATTCGGGCAGGGGTTTTTTATCCTTTAATCTGAGTGTCTTTTTTTTTTTTTTGTTTTTTTTGTTTTTTTTTTAAGTGTTGATTCTGGCTCTGATTTTAAACTGAGTTTTTAAAGTGTTCTTGGTGGTTGGCTTTTCCTCTTTTTCTCTACGGTCAGTCAACCACCGTCACACTGTGTGTTTTAATTTGTTTTGTCTGGTCTCTGTCAGAGTATTTCATGTCCTGTTTCGTCTGCTGTCTTTCCTGTTGTTCGTTTTTTTATTCTCTTCGGGTGTTTTTTTTTTATGGAACAAGGGACCGATGACCATAGTAGTCTGGTCCCTTTAATCCCACAAACCAACCAACCAAGAAACCATCATCTCACACAGGTCCTTGAAGAATGATTGCTAAGTTGAAGATGGACCTGTCTGCTCAAATAACAGCATTTGTCTGCTGTAATTTTCAGCACATCTCTTCATACAGCTGCTGTGTTCAGCAGTATTACAGTTTTGATGCACATTAAAATGCTTTTCGGCACTAACTTTAAAGTCACATAGTTTACAAAATAATATTTCTCCATCTGTGCAGAAGAACTTCTCTCCAAAATGATGAACAATAACTTGAAACCTCATGGTAGTGGACCATGTTACTTTTGGCATGTTGAATCACAAGTTTGTATTCAGACTGAATTGTGTGACCACATGTGCAATGTTTAATATGTTTGAAGCAGCCTTTGTTTTCTACTAGAGTGTTTTATGGACGTCACAGAACAATGTGTTAAGTCAACTAACTGACTAGTGTTACGCTGTGTGTCTACTGTAGTCCCGATAAATAAGGCTTTGTAGTAATTGTGTTTATTTGTGAAATATTGGTTGAAACAATTTTATGTGAGAAACATTTTTATGTTTTCATTCTTGTTTCCTTAAATATAAGACGAATATGTGCATTTGTGGCAAAAGTTGAATGAAATATGACCTGTTACTAAAAAAAGGTGTAAACATGGACTATAATTTTTTTTGCACTATAATTCCTGTATTTGTGCGTAAGTTGTAAAATGCATCCTAAAGTTCAGGGAAAAAAAAAGATGTCATTAAAATTTAGGCCCAAATGATCTCCTACCCATTTCATTGCAGCATGCAGGTTGTCATCAGCCATTGATCTTACACTTTCGTCACCCATCATAGTCACCTTACACAATCTGCATCTATTTCATTACTCTGCAGTTCACACTTGTTTGGCAGGCAGTTCATACAACCACTATTAGAATATATCTCCACTGCTGAAAAGCATGTAGGGAAAAATTAACACTTGAATCTTTCTGTTCAAGCTCTAGTTTCTCTTATTTTTTTCACAACGATAATTTCTCCCTAGGCAAAAGAGAGCCAGCAATAAATTTTCGTGTTCAGAGGAAGGACTTGGTGATAGTAATTTCTTGATATTATCTTGCCACAATGCTCCTTTCTTTTAATTATTACCACCCCAACTATAGTCTGATTAAACTTTCATGATAGCTGACAGTTCATGTGTTGGAGCCTGTTTCCTCCAATCAGGGCACTTAATGTAACACCTGAACTGTTTGCCATTGCCAAACTGCCACAACTCTTGGTCGGTTTACTTCCAATTCCTCATCTGACATTCTGTCTTGAGTGTTTGGATCCTGAATCATGGGTCTGGCACTTTTGTTTCATTTTTCATCATACATGATTACCACACTACAAACAACCCATACATACAACACGGTGCAAATGAAATATATGTTTCATACACAGCACTAACTAAACACTATTGGATACTTCTGTACAAGACACAATTCAGCGTCACATGTGCAGTTATCATAATAACAGAGATTGGCTTACATTAGATAAGCGTTGCACAACATTACATCAAACAGAGGTTTTGAAGGCTGCAATTCATCATTGCAACTGGATGATCACAGTCAAAAATACGTATAACAATGTCATTCAAAGCTGTACTTTAGCGCAGTGGTTAGTATATTAACATACTATGTTGAAGGTCATAGGTTCGAATCTCATCAAATGTTGTGAAATTATTTTTATTTCTAAATTTAATCAAAAGAATTTATCATTTTATTCCATTAATTAGTTTAAAAGTAATTTTTTATTGTTAATTCTTTGTCGTGTGATTTTCATCTTCATATTGACTTTTTTATTTCCTCTTATTTTTCTACTTATCATTCTTTTTTTGTCTGGAAGCTGCCTGTGTCATCTATAATCTGCAACCAAGTGTCAATGAGAACTGCTCATTGGTTGATAACACAACAGCTCGTGTAGCCAGTGAGAGGATAGTTTCAGGTAACCACTGATAGCAAGAAACTACAGTTTGCTTTTAGGGCTGAAACTGAAGCTTTGTGTCTTGGGTTTTTTCATTTAGTTTAGCTTTAATAGCTTCACCTCTAGGTGGACAAAGCAATTGTGATTTTAGTTCTGCCGCAGATTGTTGGCCACGACTTTGTCATATACAATACACATCAGGAGGTTGCAGTTGGTTTATGACATAAGTTCAAATTCAGGGCTACAAAACACACCCCATGCTGCAGTTCAGTCATTGGTCACTTGAAGTCAACTGTTGACAGAGCATCTCACGTTTCTGACATACCTCGCAACAGCCACTTCCAACTTTGCTCCATGTCACACATTAACAGCATTTGTGAAATGACTTGCCGTGTCTGTATGTTACCTGAGCTGGCAGCCAGTATGGCAACACCGTAGCGGCAAGTGACAGATATCAACTACCAAGTAATTTCACACTGACTATTAATTATCATTTCCATGATACGCTCTCCCTTATTTCATGGTAAGTGTTCTGCCCATAAGCAACCTTGAGTTTGCCTCCCCCATAACATTTTCAGTTTAAATTGTTTGTAATATCCTGCTGTTATGCACTCTGATAATACTGTTCCATTGAATGTAAGAATAAATATGGCCATTTTGTAAATTTGGAGGCCAACAATCTTTTGCCTGTTTGATCCTGTCACAATTCAATGGGAGGTGGAGCCATGCACTATGAGTTGCATAAAACACCCCTAAAAAGTAAAAGATATTCTTCTTATCAAGGTTGCAACCTCTCGGTTTGTTAGGATGTCAATGTTTCTGTCCAAAAACACTTTGTGGCGAGCAATTTGTATTAATTTACAATTATTTGTGGCTTGGGCTGTATATAATGATCTCTGCAATGGTGACAACTTTCCAGTACTCCTGTCACTCCCATTCCACACTCTACCGCTCCTCTTCCTCCTCCTCCTCCTCCTCCTCCTCCTCCAGTCCAATCTGCCCTTCAAGCATTCAAGAGATTAAACTGTTAGACCTATACTTTGAACTTAACTTTTGCTGTCTCCCAATATGTTCTCACTGATGGTGTTTCCTAAAATGTAACAACTGCAACCATAGACACCTCTGATGTTAAATGTAGTGATCCCATTCTCCAAGGGCCTTTGTCATTGATAGCCAGTTCCACTGGGGACTTGGGAAATTTTGGAGACAGTCAGAGATGAATGATGAGCTCTTCAGTGATTTATGACACCCCGCGCTGGTCAGTCTCTTCATCTTTAAGGCTGCACACAAAAACTTGTGTTTTAATTAAACATCAAAAGAAAGGATACTAGGGACAAGACATCTCCTTCTTTGGAATACCTACACCCTCCACCTACGTGTGCACCTAACTCTGTGTGTTTTTGGGTCAACAGTGACAAGTGAATGTTCTCAGACTGTGGTTTAATGCTGGTATTTTCCACCGATCCATCTCTACATTTTGTGATCTGCTTTGCAGTGGCACCAGAGACTGCCTTTTACTTTTTGTGTTTTCTAGAAAGTAAAAACAACCTTCCTGCCCTTTGCTGTATGCTGTCTAGAGCCACATAATGATCAATTTATGGAGTGAGAGCTGGGTGCTGCCCTCAACTCCATTGATCATTAATCAAATGATATGACATTTGAATTCAGATAAGAAAAATTACCTTCCCAGAGTTTTCAGTCATATGTGGTCCAGAGATAAATTCCCTTCACAATGATGGGATAGTATAATTAACCAGCTCTTTGAGCCATGAAAGTACCCAGCCTCTATTCTTAGGTACAGAAAAATCAGCCTTACTCAACAGGATGGCAGCCCATTGAACATGCAGGATTCTTAAATTGTGGGGCCTTCTATCCAGTGTCATTTCTGGGATGGCTGTCTACAACTGATAGTGTGGTCAGATTAGAACTGGCAGTCGGATTGGCCTTTACTAAACTCCACCATCTTAGTACGGTTTTCTTCAACAAGAGTGTGCCACACTGCCTGACACCATCATTTGTGGTAACACTCTGTCTTGGGCTTTTTTGGTACACTTGTCACACCAATCTTTCAGAGTTGGTCTAAAAACTCCTCATCTCCTCACAGTTGCAGCATAGTGCTGTACCCCAGTTATTCTTGTCCTCCATACAGGTATAGTCTTAACACCATTGGGCCTCACACACACACACACACACACACACACACACACACACACAGACAAAATGTAAACAAAATTCAAACTTGGCACCAAACTCACTGGTGAGCAAATGAACACTGACTGGGCTGGGACACACAACAGCCACGATTACAGTGTGCCTTCTGCGACTAAATTTCTGAAAATATGTGTTACATTTATATTTGCTTCACAATACCTCATCAGGATGCTGATAGAGAAGGGCTTGCTACACAAAAACGTAATAAAAAATGAATATATGCATGAAATATCGTGACAAACTAAATTATCTTTGAAGCATAAAATGGTAGGTTAACTCCCAACGAAATTTCTCATCAACATTGTTTCGTTGCAGATGACAAGCTACCAGTAAGAAATAATATGCAAGTGGTCCTGCAAAACAATGCAACCCAAATGTAAAGGTATTAACTAGCAGAATCAAATAGTTGTTTGAACTAAATATTTCCGTAAATTTGTAATCATTTAGTGCAAATGTTCATATTACAGAGTAAATAAAACAGAAAATCGCTGATGATGGCACAGAGGTGTTGAAACATGTTTGGTAACTTGGGGGTGGGTGGGTGTTTTGCGTAAGTGGCGGATCTTACAGCCAACAATTTTAACTGCAGACATGAAAAATACAAGCACCGCAAATCCAAATGATGAATAAATGAATTATTTCATCTTTTGTTTTTTAACAGATAGATTGGCATTTCAGTACTATGATAGATTAACATTCACATTTACAAAAATTTGTTGTGGGAAAGAATGATGTAAAGAAAAACTGAAAACAAATGAAAAAAAATCATACAATGAATAAAACAGAAAGGAATATAAATAAAAAATTACCATTAAACCAATTAACTGAATAAAAATAATGATCCAAGTCATTGTGACAAAAATTGAAAATTAAAAAAAAAAAAATTAAGGACTGACATGATTTGAACCCATGACCTTCAGCATGTGAAAAAAAAAAAATTTACACGAAGCATCCACTTTCCAAAATTCTTCTCTCTTAGTGCTTCTGAGTGTCCGGTAAAATTCCAAAATTTTTATTCGTCAATTACTCGCAAACGAGGGCTCACCAGGGTGAATGTCTGCAGGGTATGATACATGGCATCTTAACCTACATCACCAGGTAGATGGTTTCAAAAAGTTGATCCCACCGCTGGGAACGTCTCCTTTTCAGACACAAGCAGAGAAATGCCACTCCTCCCACAATACTTATTTTCTCTAGGACTGATTGGGATTCATTTTTGAACCACAAAGCTATTATTCTTTGTTGAGCGTTTTGATGGCAGGTTTAGAGAAGTAGCAGCAATTCGAAAATTAAAACTAGTTCATTACTGAGAAACGGCATCCTCTGCTCAGTGCGGATGCAGCTTGCCTGTGGCAAGCTGGGTGACATTTCTGTAAGTATCATGCCCCCATAACAGTCTCAAAATGGTATTCACCCCCATAAGAGTCTCAATATGGTACAGGGTGT
Organism: Schistocerca gregaria; assembly: GCF_023897955.1. Lineage (NCBI taxonomy): Eukaryota > Metazoa > Arthropoda > Insecta > Orthoptera > Acrididae > Schistocerca > Schistocerca gregaria. The sequence goes on from NC_064922.1 coordinate 538,831,863, forward strand.
CATATTCCACCACAACCTCCTTTTACAGACAGATGACAAGTCATGTGCCAGTATGTCCAATGGGGACCAAAGCACAACAGGGTTGATACAGGGTCTTTCATCTTGGCCTTTGAAGGCAATTCATTGCCTGAAAAGGTCATGTTGATGGTATATCAATGTGTTGTGAAACTGAATGTTCCCCCACCCGTGTGGTACTATAACTGAATGAGGTTTGAGTTTTGGGCACATGTCTTTGCATTGTAATGCGAGCCCTGTTTATTGGGATTGTGCAGACCAGTTGCACACAAACTTTTCTTGTGCCCCTCCCTCCATCTGTACCAACTGTGAGGAGCACTGTTCCCTTTGCTCACTTGATTGCACTGACTTCCAAAGAAAAAAGAAAATCCAGGATTACAAGACTCTTGACCAACTTGTGTGTAAGGAGGCCACAAAGAAATATAACCATTTGCATCATGTACATATGACAGTGACGTTTGCTGTGGCTACTATGATGTCATCCTTTCTAGTGACAGTACCCTCTCCCACTCTTCAGGCCTTATGTTTTGGTTCTTTGGGGCCACTAGGCTACACCCACATTACTGATGGCTAGGGGTCCTCTTCCAGCAGTTTATCTGTGCACACTTTGGGAGTGTTGATTCCTCCAACCACAGGGGACGTTAATACTCAGCTCCCAGCCAGAGAGGAAACACACTCCTCCAGTGTCTCCACCAGGAAGGGGTCAGTTGGGGTGCTCACCTCCCAGGATTCTGCTGATCAGCAGCTAGCTACCAGCCAGTGGCTGAATGAGCCAAAGGTTGCTGCTCATAGAACTTTGTATTCCTCTTCTGTCCCTGAAACTTGGGCAGACAAGCAATCACGGATGTAGAAATCATCCAAGGAGAAGAGGGACAGAAAGAAGGCCAAGACAAATAAGATTCTGGTGGTTCCCAAACCTTCGGACCCCATGTGTTCCAACTCATTGCCTGAGGCAGAGTTCCAGATGGCACATCTGTGGTACCAGACACCCCCCCCCCCCCCCCTTTCAAACACACACACACACACACACACACACACACACACACACACACACACACACACACAATCTGCTTCAGAATAAATGTGGCAGCATTCGAGCCTGGGGCATGACTTAACTCTTTGATCCCTTCAAGCCCTCATAATAAACTGATAATGTGATCCTCCAGTGGAACTGAATGGTTGTTCCCCCACCTGGCTAACCTATGACATCTCTTATGTGTTTCCTCTGCCTTCTACATTACCCTCCAGGAAACTTGGTTTCTTTCATTGCAAATCCGTACCCTCTCCAGCTATCAGGCATATTTTAAGAATCAAGCTGACTGTGACTGAGCATCAGGTGGAGTTTGCACTTACATTCTGGAGACTGTCTATAGTAAACATGTGCCACCCAATATGATGATGACCAGGTGAGATGGCACAATGATTTGCAAGTGGACTCACATTTGGGAGGACAGCGGTTCAAACCTGCAACGGGCCATCCTGATTTAGGTTTTCCACGATTTCTCTAAATTGCTTCAGGCAAATGCCGGGATGGTTTCTTTGAAAGGGCACAGCTCACTTCCTTCCCCATGCTTCCCTCATCTGAATGGACCAATGACCACACTGTTTGCTCCCCTCCCACCAAATAACCAACCAATCAACTCCATCCTCTAGCCCCTGGAGGAATAAGAATAAGATATTATTTTGGAAGCTGTGGTTGTTTGTGTTAGGATGTCTTTCGATTTTACTGTCTGTAATGTGTACCTGCCTCCTGATGGTGAAGAGCCTCTGAACATGTTGTTGCACTAATTACTCAGCTCCTCCTCACTTTCTCCCCCCAGCGGGATTGAGGGTTAGAATAGGCCCGCGGTATTCCTGCCTGTCGTAAGAGGCAACTAAAAGGAATCTCAAACGTTTTGGCCTATATGTGATGGGCCCCTCTTGGATTTGACCTCCATATTTCCAAATTCTTCCGAAGAGGAAGCCAATTGGGGAAGGGCGCCTTATATGGTGCATTGTGTCCATCGTGCATTGAGACTTTTAGCCAGCTTTCTTGTGGTCGCATTGCCGTCCCGCTCGTTCTCCATCTCTTGGGCGAGGATACATTCCTGAGTGCGATTTCCACCATGCACTGTGCAGTGTTGCTTTTAGCGGAGATGACAACCATGGACTTCCTTGTACCTAATATGCAGTCCATCTCTCGCATTGGCAGCGCAGATCGGGGCTAACGATTGCAGTTCGTGTGCGGTCCATTCTCTCCAAACTGGAGTCCTTCCCTTTACCACCTCTACTTGCAGTCCGGTCACGTACGCCTCTATGGTGTATGCCTTGGCCGCAGCTTTGTCTGGGCCTTTTGCATGGCTTTAAGGACTCATTAACCCCGCCGCTCTCTCCACTGTCACTTCCTCACAATTCTTGACATATTCTGGGGCTCTGAAGTGGTTTACACTGACGGCTCGATGGCTGATGGTCATGTGGGCTTCACCTATGTTCATTGAGGACATATTGAGCAGCACTCCTTGCCAGTTGGCTGCAGTGTTTTCACTGCAGAGCTGGCGGCCATCTCTCATGCTCTTGAGTACATCCGCTCATGCCCCTGGCGCATCATTTCTCCTGTGTACTTACTCCTTAAGCAGGCTACAAGCGACTGACCAGTGCTGCCCTCGCCATGCTCTGGTAGCATCCATTCAGGAATCCATTTATGCCCTGGAACAGTCCTGTCATTCCGCAGTGTTTGTGTGTACGCCAGGACACATCAGAATCCCCGGCAATGAACTTGCCGACAGGCTGGCGAAACAGGCGACCCGCTTCTGGAGATAGGCATCTCCGTAGCTGACCTGCATTCTGTCTTACACTGTGGGGTTTTCTGGCTTTGTGAGACAGAATGGCATAACAGCACGCACAACAAACTGCGTGTCATTATGAAGACTATGAATGTGTGGAAGTCTTCCATGCAGGCCTCTCACAGGGAATCAGTTGTCCTCTGCTGGCTCTGCATTGGCCATACGTTGCTAATGCATGGTTACCTACTCCATTGTGAGTACCCAGCTCAGTGTTGCTTTGGCTTCCAAATGACAGCCGTTCACCTCTAGCTGGACTGCCTACTTTCAGCTGCTCTGTGGCAGATTTTGACTTTCCCAGCACTCTGCCTTCGGTGTTGGATGACAATGCCTCCACAGCAGCTTTAGTTTCACGTTTTATCCGTAACATTTGGTTTTATACTTCTATGTAGGTTTTAGCGCATGTCCTTTGTTGCTCTGTGTCCTCCACCCAAGTGCTTTTAGGGTGGAGGTTTTAATGTGTTGCAGGGTGGCTGGCTTTCCATTTTTACTCTCATGGTTGGCCAGCCAACGTAATCTGCTTTCATGTTTTACTCTCTTCTGTTTCTCGCATCTCTCTGTTGTTTTCTTGTCCTCGCTGCCTTCCCTTCATTCTTGTGGCTTTTCCTTTCTTTCCATTTTGTGTTATGTTTCATCTGTTTTATTCTCACACGTGTGGCATTGTTTTATTAGGAACAAGGGACTGATGACCTCATAGTTTGGTCCCTTCTCCTGCCTTTAAACCTACCAACCAACCAACCTCGGTCATGTTTGTTCTTGCGCTGGTGAGATGTTCTTAATTGGCAGCAACTCCCTCAGTAGTCTTCAGGCTAGTGACTAGTGCAACTGTTGACACACCGTGATTGTGACTATCCAGGATCTCCTTACAGAACTCCATCAAGCTAGATAGTCAGTCGTCTCTGTCTAGATCCCAGGTCATGTAAACCTGCCAGGGAAGGTTCATGCTGAACGATTGGTCAAGTTGACTACCAGGATGCCGAATTTGGAGTTGGGGTACCAAAACTGGTTGACTGTGTGCCATCAATTGTTGGAGGCTAGGGACAAACTTTTGTACACCCTGATGTCGCTGAACAAACTGCTAGCAATAAAGGGATCCACGGACAGGTGGCACTCTTCCCTTCATGCTTCTTGTAGGGAATCTACTGTTCTGTTGGCTTTGCATTAGCCATACTTGGCTGCCCATGGCCACATCCTATGACTTGAGGATCCACCTCCATGTAGGTGTGATGGTTGTTTGACAGTGGCCCACATCCTACTGGACTGCTCTAATTTGGCCACCTTATAGCAAAACCTTAAACTTTCTGACACACTCCATCTGGTGCTAGTGAATGACACCAAAGTGGCTGATCCAGTTTTACATGTGAAGGTGGGTCTTATCCCTCTCTGTGAGGTAGAGCACATTGGTCTCATCAGCCACTTAAGGGATTGGAGAGTTGCCCCATCACCTGCTCCAAGCCAGGGGCCCAAGGCTGCTCTTGCTTGGTGGTTTGGCCTGGCTTTACCCTTCCCACCTTTTTAAATTCTTCTTATTTTCATTTTTCTTTTACATATGTTGTTGGGCTACTGTCTCAGCATTGATCTGTCAACCAAGGTTTTCTCAACTTGTCCACATTGGTAGTTTTCTTGTGGTAAAAGCTCTCTTTGCTTTTAAAAGAAACAATGATAGTTTTATAACACTGTTTCTATTCACCCCTATTTGCGAAGTGATTAGATACACCATGTTTAAATGTTTTTTTTTATTTATTGAAAGAAAATAACTTGATAATAATATCATAAGCTGATAAGAGTAATACAGACCTGAGTTTTGGGTAGTATTCTTTTTTTAAAACTTGACAAACAATAAGTAAATTTTTCAACCGAAGTTCAAATTTGTTGCTATTCACCCCATTTTATGGTAATTGTTTCTGAGTTCCTCACAAAATGCTTTGCGTGATCAAAGGAAATGACATGAGTGTCAATTTGTTGTTTTGTGCAATAACAAATGATATTTATAATGTAATTAATCCAATGCACATAATATGAGAACATAACTCAAGTACATGTTCATGAACATTACTCAACATTACTATTTTGCAAATTATTGACCAGAAAACTCAGTTGGAAGACTTCTATTAAGGTTTTCCATCGTTTTACTTGAAGATGTTGCCCAACTGGGAAAGTCTGAATTAATTAAAAGGTCTATGGCCATACTGATTGATTGAAGCACTTTTACATAGAAAACAGAAATAGATATCAAAGACTAGTATCTGAATAAACCTAAGGAACTGTATAAAATGACAATATACATAATGCATAGAATGGAATGAAATCATTGTAATAATTTTTCATACACATGTCAAAAATGATTGATTTCTCATAAATAGGCTTCTCACTGTTTTTCCATAGACCATTATTTAGAAAAATTGGTGTAATCAAATAGCTTTTATGTGGAGCAGCAGTCCCTGAAACCAATATTCCATGAGCATTATAAAATTTCTTCAGGTATAAAAATAGAACTAAAATTGAATCAGCAACAATTTCTTTCTTATGGCATGATACTTACATTCAATAATCTTAATGTACAGGCACTAGAGATAATAATGCCCAGTGGTTGCAAACTGATATCACTTGCATAATAAAGTACAGTGCTATAATGCATAATTTTTTTTTAAATAAAGGAAAGAAATAATTCTCAAATCAATTACACTGTCACTAGGAAATTTAAACATTCAGCACAATAAAGATAATGTTATCATGAAAGACTGAAATTTGACAATGAATGTTGACACAACCAAATACGTCAGTGAAAGACCAGATATGTGGTCATATTACCATACATTTGACTCATTGCTCTTGACAAGCACAAATGAGCTGTGGTGGCGAGCAAAATGAAAAGCTGTGGAGAGATAGAGAAAAATGAGAAAAATACCAAATTCTTTGTTCTCACTCACCATATAGTGCAGATGCTGAGTCGCGATTGGCACAATAAAAAGATTCACACAATCACAGCTTTCGGCCATTAAGGCCTTTTTCAGGAGTAGACACACATACACACACGCACACACATACTCACGCAAGTGCAACTTGCACACACATCTGCAGTCTCAGAGAGCTGAAACTACACCACAAACAGCAGCACCAGTGCATGATGGGAGTGGCGAATGGGTGGGGGTAAGGAGGAGGTGGGGGCAGGAAGGGGGAGGGGTAGTATGGTGGGAGTGGTGGACAGTGAAGAGTTGCAGTTTAGATGGAGGGTAGGAGAGAAGGTGTGGAGGGGGCAAGTAGTGGAAAGGAGAGAAATAAAAATAAATTAAAAGACTGGGTTTGGTGGTGAAATGATGGCTGTGTAGTGCTGGAATGGGAACAGGGAGGGCGCTGGATGGGTGAGGACAGTGACTAACGAAGGTTGAGGCCAGGAGGGTTATGGGAACATAGGATGTAATGCAGAGAACATTCCCACTTGCACAATTCAGAAAAGTTGGTGTTGGTGGGAAGGATCCATATGGCACAGGCTGTGAAGCAGTCATTAAAATGAAGGATATCTTGTTTGGCAGCTTGTTCAGCAACAGGGTTGTCCACTCGTTCCTTGGCCACAGTTTGTCAGTGGCCATTCATGCAGACAGACAACTTGTTGGTTGTCATGCCTAAATAGGAAGCAGCACAGCAGTAGCAGCTCAGCTTGTAAACCACATGAATGGTTTTACAGGTAGCCCTGCCTTTGATTGAATAGGTGATATTAGTGACAGGACTGGAGTAGATGGTGGTGGTAGGATGTATGGGACAGGTCTCACATCTAGGTCTGTTACAGGGGTATAAGCCATGAGGTAAGGGATTGGGAGCAGTGGTTGTGTAATAATGGACGAGTAGATTGTGTAGGTTCGGTGGACAGTGGAATACCATTATGGGAGGGGTGGGACAGGTAGTGGGAAGAACATTTCTCATTTCAGGACATGACAAGAGGTAATTGAAACCCGTACGGAGAATGTAATTCAGTTGCTCCAGTCTTGGGTGGTTCTGAGTTATGAGGGGAATGCTCCTCTGTGGCTGGACAGTGGGACTTTGGGAGGTGGTTGGAGACTGGAAAGATAAGGCACAGTAGATTTTCTTTTGTACGAGGTTGGGAGGACTTATAACACTGTTTTCTCTGGTTTTGCACAACCATCTTGTCTGAGGAGCTGTGGCTCCATTCACCATGAGCGCATTAGATTACTGACAGGAACCTTTGGAATGAGCTCTGTACCCATCCTTTGTACTGAGCTTGGAAACCACCTAACAATCTGGTAGAAATTCTCATAATATGACTATATTAAATATGACCAATCCTCAGTCTCCTCCCCATCTGTCAGCAGATTTAATGTATGTAAATGACAGGATCAGCAAGACGATTTGGCTTTAAAGTAAAGGAGCAACCTGAATGTTTTAATACAGATTTGGAGCAAATGACCTCTCCAGTTAAAAGTAAGGCCAAGGCTGTTTTTAAACTTGAGACAGTAGAAGAAATCTTTTACATCAGAGTTTATTTTTTAAACAAGCCTTTTACAAACTTTTAGATGATCTCTGAAACTTAAGTTACCTGAACTGCTATATATAACCAGGGCCACACAGTCAGCTGCTCGGTACTTTCCCCTAGCATTGTCTCTAGAATAAAATTAAACTTCCAAATGAATTTACAGTCTTTGCTGCAGAGCTTGTGCATACCTAATGGCATTGGAGAAGATGAGTTGCAATTGTCAGAATAATTCCCCTGTTTCCTCTGATTTCCTAGGTGCCCTTCAAAACATTTAGCAAATGTACACACCAAACAAAAGTGCTCTAAAACATAAGACACAATCCACATACTACCTTGGCAATAAAAGTAAGTATCATTCTGCTGGGTAATGGATTATGTGGGAAACCAGGAATATGAGCTGGCTAACATGGCGATAAGTGCACGTGCAACGAAAATAACGTACTACTCTGTGCTGTTCACTTGGATGCTGTTACCTCATTGTTGAAGAGGAGAAATTTATATTAGTGGGAGGAATGAGAGGGTGGTGAAGCAAACAGTTTTGATATGGTGCACTTCCCTCCAGTCACACAGATGAATGAATTGGATTTAACACAGTTGAGAATCAGGCACTATCCACTGACAAACAGGCACCTTCTCTGGCGGGATTGAACCATATCACTGCATAATAATTAATTAGCAAATACTTAACTTTATTACTTGGCGATCTCCAATGCTGCAGTAGCTGTAAAAGAATTTGCGAATTATCTGCTCCATCAGAATTTGTTGCAACTTTCTGAGTTCTTAACAGTATAGCTGTGGGTTTGGTAAATGCTAAGAAAAATTTCAAGAAATTCAGGTGAATAGGATACCTCTTTCAAAATCATGTTTTGCATGATACTGTAACAAAAGTGGCTCACAAAAACTAATGGAAAATCTGACAAAAAATTATATATAATTTTTCCTCTCTGATTGCTCTACACAAACTGTCATCATTCAGTTACATATTGATTCGTTCCTCTCACATTGCAACATAGTTTTACGAGGCTGTTAGCTTTTAGTATTGAAATTCGTAAAATATGTTTGCTAACAATATTTTTCATAAAGTTCATTAGCTGAAAAATGTCCCTAACATTTCTGTGAGTTTATTACCCAAATACCGTTGGGATTCTAATTTTAATTCTTACAAAAACTGTCCTGCAATTACAAAAATGAGAATTGTGTGTTTTATTTTCAAGTATCAGTTAGTAACAGTTGAACTAATGTACACACATCGGAATGAAATTAATGACAGAAAATGAATAAATTTAATTCTAAATGGTCAGATAATTGAAATAAGGTTGCTACAAAATGTATGTAACCCTGTAAATGTGACAGTCTGGCACCTAAAGTCAACACTTAATGCCATACTTATCCGAACAATCATATATTCGTACGTTTAAACACCCACCTCCTGGACCAATGTTGATGAAAATCAGAAATGATACTCCGTCAAAAATAAAACTTCAATCAATTGCCAGAAGAATAGTGAAAATTCCCCAAAAATTGCCAGTCAGTACCATATGAAGTTGACTTCAATGAACATACCAGGTGTACCAGTATGAACTGAGCGTTAAGATACAAATGTGTCAATAGGGAACATTTGTTGTGAACGAGCTATAGTTTTTTTTTTTGTTTGGTTGGTATATCTGTCAAAGATATTTAGTATACATCAAGTCATCATCATTTGTTTTCATCGTGTTAACAATGTCGAATTTTGTACCAGAAAGTGATGATTTGCGGAAAGCATCAATTTTTTGTTTTCATTTAAAAAGAAAAGTGCTGTAGAGTCGCATCGAATACTTGTTGAGGCATATGGTGATCATGTTCTATCAGAAGCAACATGCAAAATATGGTTTCAACGGTTCAGAAATAATGATTTTGGTGTAAGAAATGAAGAACTTGGAAGACCACAAAAAAAGTTCGAAGACACCGAATTCCAAGCAATATTCGATGAAGATGATATTTTGAGTCAGAATCAAATGGTAGCAATGCTAAATTTTGCACAGCAAACAATTTCTGTCTGTTTGAAAGCTATGGGAAAGATCAAAAAATGTGGAAAATGGGTGCCACATAAATTGAATGAAAGACAGATGGAAAACCGAAAAACCATTGTCAAATTTTGCTTCAAAGACATGAAAGAAAATCAATTTTGCATAGAATTGCTACTGGCGAACACTTCGATTCCTACGAAGAAGTCGAAAATTGGGCGTCTGATTGGTTTTCTTCAAAAGTATAACATTTCTATTGGCGTGGTGTCCACAAATTACCAGGAAGGTGGTCAAAATGTATCGAAAGCAATGGCCAGTACTTTGAGTAAAATGTTTTTATTTTTCAATTCAAAATTATTGTTTCATTTTCACACAAAAAAAGGCTGCTAATTTCATACCGGTACACCTGGTAAAATGTGACAGTGAGTGTAGTAGATCAAATACACAAAAAAAGAAAAAAAAATGTATATATTCGTCTTGTATGCTAGTCTCACTGCTTGAGAAGATTCTAGTCCATTTGTGGTAACTCCTCCTCCCAGCCTTTTAATATTCCTCTGGAACTCCCAGGCACACATTCTGTGTTGGGTAATTTCTGAAAATACATACAGTTGACTTTTAGTCGCTGCAACATACACTGCACAGTGTACAAAGAAAGAGAATAGGAAGTAGTTATACATGGTTGATGTTCAAATACATAGATATAGTGCTTATATTGAAGTCTTAAATTTCATTATCATTACACAAATGTTGTTTCTTAAAAGTAGCCTCTAGCAAGATAAGTTTTAGTCAATTTTACCATTACTGGTGCACGACTCTCTCAAATGGCATTTGTGGGTAACAGACATTCTCAAATCCTCCAAGACAGAATAAAAGATACGACATTGTGTAGATAGCAAGATGAATAACTCTTGTTGTCATTGATTTAATTCGTTTTCAGTTGTTTCTTTGAGTGTCTGAATGTTCATTTTGACATTATTCTTGCTCTCTCTATCTCCCCCACCCATAACCCCCCCTCCCTCCCCCTGAAGAGGGGTACATGATACAGGCACATGCTTTTGTGCTAGTCTCCCTCTGATGCCAGCAAAGTAATGTGTATTTCCATACAGTAATAAAATTAGCAATTAATAATTTCCTTCCTTCTTCTTCCCAGTACTGTACAATTACAGTGACATAATGTAAGGAATACTGTACAGGCTCATGCTTTTGTGCAAGTATTCCTCACATTGATATGTAATAAAATGTTCATAAAGTTACAAATCAGTATGTTAAGTGTGCAAAATAAACACTGAAGCCCCAAAGAAAGTGCTATAAGCATGCGTATTCAAATACCCGATGTACGTAAACAGGCAGAATACGGCACTGCAGTTGGCATTTCCTATATAAGACAACAAGTGCCTGGCACAATTATTGATTGGTTACTGCTGTTACAACGGCAGCTTATTAAGAGTTAAGTAAGTTTGAGTGTAGTGTTATAGTCGCCTTACGAGCGAAGGGACACAGCATCTGAGAAGTAGTGTTGAAGTGGGGATTTTCCCGTGACAACCATTTCATGAGGGTGCCGTGAATATCAGGAATCTGGTAAAATATCAATTCTCCGACATCGCTGCGGCCGGAAAAAGATCCTACAAGAACGGGACAAACGGCAACTGAAGAGAATCATTCAGCGTGACAGAAGTGCAACTCTTCTGCAAATTACTGCAGATTTCAATGTTGGGCCATCAACATGTGTCAATATGTGAACTATTCAATGAAACATCATGGATATGGGCTTTTGGAGCTGAAGGCCTACTCGTGTGCCCTTAATGACTGCACAACACAAAGCTTTACGCCTCTCCTGGGCCCGTCAACACAGACATTGGACTGTTGATGGCTGGAAACATATTGCCTGGTCAGACAAGTCTTATTTCAAATTGTATCGAGCGGATGGACATTTACGGACATGGAAACAACCTCATGAATCCATCGACCCTGCATGCCAGCAGGGGACTATTCAAGCTGGTGGAGGCTCTGTAATGGTGTGGGCCATGTGTAGTTGGAGTGATATTCGAACCCCGATACATTCAGATAAGAGTCTGACAGATGACACATATGTAAGCATCCTGTCTGATCACCTTCACGTCCACTTGCATTTTAATGGACATCTGCAATTCCAGCAGGACAATGTCACAAGCATATCTGGGATGCCTTGCAACGTGCTGTTCAGAAGAGATCTCCACCCTCTCGTACTCTTACAGATTTATGAATAGCCCTGCAGGGTTTATGGTGTTAATACCCTTCAGCACTACTTCAACATTAGTCGAGTTCATACCACATAGTGTTGTGGCATTTTTGCGTGGTTGTGGGGGGGAGGGGGGCTCATGATATTAGGCAGGTGTACCAGTTTCCTTGGATCTTCAGTGTATGATTAACAATTATTAATCCAGTCAGATGTGTCACTACAACTGATAGCTTATATGCAAATTCTATTGAGGTAAGTCCTTTACTGACCCAACGAAGTTACATTACAGTAAGCCAACGACTATCCTTTATCATAACTCATCCAAAGTAATCCTCCTTTTAAATATGCTTAAATGCGCCATGTAAATAGCATTAACTGTTTGTCACACAAATATTTTTTGATGTAATATACTGGATATTCACACCTCATGGGTCAATAGTAGACTTGCATTTCAGCACCTCTGTAGTCTCCCATAAATTATTTAGTTAGTTTTGCAGTTCACCTCTAAAAAAGAAGTAACAATGAAACTTGTGTTTATTTGAATGCATATCTCAATGAACAAATGAACTGAAGTAAAAGCGTGCCACTGTAGCTAAGTGCCTTAAGACAAAGTGCAGTAAAATACCATAATACACAACAAAACTCACCAGTCATCCTGATCCTTGACCATTGATCCTACAATATGTGAACAGTATGTAATTACAAGACAGTATCTGACAAGAGCATTGGCGAAATCACTTCACAAACTGCTGTGACTCAGACATCCTGATCTGTTTGCATAGATTCTCTGTGTGTATGGGGAGGGGGGGGGGGGGGGGGGCATGTTTGTGTGTGTACCACAAAATAGCTAATTCATGTTTTGTCAATAAGATGTAGCTAATAACATAATAGGTTATATACATTCAGCTCATTTAAAATCACTTTTTAGTAGTGTCTGCAGCATAGGCAATGTAGAACTCTTCCATGTGAATATTTTTGAGATATTTTATGATCAAACTCCAACTACTTCTTCACAATAGTCTATCAGTCACTCTGTAGCTTGATGACAAGAAAGATAGTGTAAAGTAATCTTTACCATACTCCTTGTGTATCACTAACATCATTTTTCCATTCCCAGTAGAATTGAAATCATGTGAAATAGCATATAAAGATGGTATGTATGTATAAAGTGGATTCAAGTGAAGTATCTGTGCATTAGTTCAAAGTAGTATCCATATACTTCTTACTCATTATGACTGAACCACAAAATTACCCACAGGATGCATGTAAAGTACATAACATAAATTTGCAGCAATATTCTCGTAACAACATAGTGCTTGTGTGAAAGTAATAAGTAATTGTTTAAATAAAGTCACTCCCATATCTCTTAACAATCTAAAGAAATATATCTTCTAGTATCAGTAGTAATTGATTTGTGTGATTTCTGTTTTAAGACTGCTAGTACAACTGACTAAAGTATAAAATTCTGTGTGCGTAGTCAAGTATTAACTTCAAAACAACTCATCACAGTTTAGTTTTAAACATTGTTCATTTATAGGTTACTCAATGGATACAGTCCACTCCTTCAACAAACTCTTCCATTCCCAAGGAAAATCTGTCTCACATGTTTAATATTGCTCGTGAGAATTGGTGGTATATAGTTGTGTAGTTGGCAGACTCACAGAGTACAAATAAGATGAAATTAATACAGAAAACAAATAAAGTTTCAGCACAAAGACTGTGCTTCTTTGTAAGATTAACATTTCATCTCTCATTGCTCAGTAATGTTTTGTATAACTTTTTCTTACGATAATTCCACAGTGTTAGGTCAATGAAAATTGACATTCACAAGTCAGACATCAGCAGCAATAACAGAGTAAAAGAAGACTTGGGGAATAACTGCACCATCAGAGGACTGAATTACAGAATCAAATGGCCCAGGGTTGGGTCCCTAGACGTTGTGCAAAGAGAACACACATCCTGTAGTAGGGGATATTGACATTGTTATAAAGTAAAATTATATCTCATACTTTATGTATTCAGAAAATAGTATACAAAAGATTTCATGCTTTTGTGTGCCTCTCTATAAATTAGCCCATTCAAAAATTCATTCTTCACTCAGCTTCAGATGAAAATTTATTTTAAAAAAATCTCAAATTTATCATAAGACATTTCAGTATTAATATTTGATTTGCCCATGACAGTGCCTTCTCATCTGAAGACTTCTTTTAAAAAATTGACACTTAGATTATCAGTTATACCACTTACAAAGTTCTCTCTACGTTGGTGTAAAAAATCAACAGGGCGAATTTTACTGTCATCTGGAAAATGCTTAATTGAGATTGTTACCCCACAAGCCAACACAATTATTGCTAAAGCTTTTAGCTACAACAATTTCCTTCAACTCAGTAAATTTCTTGTTCACTTTATTCATTTTGGTTGGTTATTTTGGGGAAGGAGACCAGACAGCGAAGTCATCGGTCTTATCGGATTAGGGAAGGACGGGGAAGGAAGTCGGGCGTGCCCTTTAATAGGAACCATCCCGGCATTTGCCTGGAGCGATTTAGGGAAATCACGGAAGACCTAAATCAGGATGGCTGGACGCGGGATTGAACCGTTGTCCTCCCGAATGCGAGTCCAGTGTCTAACCACTGTGCCACGTCGTGCGGTTTTATTCATTTTGCTAATACATGCATCTATATTGGTATTTAAGTTTGTCTACATTATTGAGTTTGGAGTATAACTCTGATACCCTGTTATTACAAGAGTCTTCTGATTTTTTGAGTTTAAATTCTAAGCCTGGCTTGTTGTTATTTATTACGTTTGTCAGTGCATCACTACTTTCTGTTACAGTCTTCTGAACAACTTTGAAACTGTGTTCGGTACTTGGTAATTCTGTGAGCTATGATATTACTTAAAGTATTAACAGTTACACAAGCTGCAACATAGTCGCAAATTGAACAGTGATCTGAATACAGAATAATTTTCTGTTATTGTAAATCTATTGTCATAAATTTTTTGTCATCAGACTACCAGTTTCAGACTATAATGACCATTTTCAGATCTTTTTGATAAAACATGTCCTAATATCTGTTTTTATAAAACAGATCTGACGGTGGTCATTATAGTCCAAAACTGGTAGTCTGATGACAAAAAATTTGTGACCATAGACATAAAGTAAAGGGAATTTATAATAATGATGAAACAATGGAAAATCTAAGATGGAATGTAACAATATCATGAGAACCTTTTGAGATTCATACTGGCCTTCGATAAGGCGATGGATTGTCTCCATTATTGTTCAATTGTGTGCTGGAGAAAATCGTATGTGAATGGAACAAGATATGCCCACCATCTGTTAAGATTGGAAGAAAGATTCAACTTAAGTGCCTTGCATTTGCGGATGATTTGGCACTGTTAGCAAACAATATTGATGAAGCAAAGGTTCAGGTAGAACAACTAGAACGATTAGCAGCAAAGGTCGAATGCAAATTTTGTTTAAGAAAACAGAAATGATGCCCAGCTTCTCAGTTGACACATCCCATATCGTACTTCATAATCATAAAAAAATTAAGGTAGTAAAGAAGTTTAAATATCTTGGTGAGATTGTTACCTGGGATGTTAATGGAAGAGCATTAATAGATAGTAGAACATTAGAACTTCAGAGAGCACAGAGAACCACGTGGCCAACCTACAAAAACGATCACTCTCAATAAATGCTAAATTTCGACGTTACTCCTCCGTTGTTAAACCAGAAGCAACATATGCAAGTGAAGCACTATTCAGGCTAAATACTCAAGCAACAACTGACAAATTGCAGAAAGTTGATGGAAGAATACTCTGAACAATTATCAGTACAAAACACCAAGTTAATGAGCAGTGGAGACTTTTACCACATTCAGTAGTGTATAAAGAAATTGAATCCATTATTGATACAACGCAGAAAAGAAGGATTGCATTTTTTGGCCACATATCTCTCGTGCCAAATACTAGAATCCTGAAGAAACTTTTTGACTACTTCTGGAACAGCAAAACCAAAAACATGTGGTTTAAAGAAGTACAAAGTGATCTGGATGAACTGAACATCGCCACACACCAAATTCAACAAAGAGAAGAGAAACTGCTTCTGAAGAACAAATACACATGGCTGACATTCAAACCATCAGAACGGAAGAAGTATGTCATATCTGCAAAAGAACGAGCAGCCAGATCACAGCGATTGAAGAACTTTTGGGAAACGAAGAAATTGCTGACTGCTAAGACCTAAACTTAATTATTGTAGACTCTGTTGTAGTATGTTTGATTCGAGTTGTCCAGTGTGGGCATAAACTGTGTAAAATAAACAAATAAATATCATGAGAAGAAAAGTTGTTACTCACCATATAGCAGATACTGAGTCGCAGGTAGGCACAACAAAAAGACTCTCACAATTAAAGCTTTCAGCCATTAAGACCTTTGTCAACACACACACACACACACACACACACACACACACACACACACACACACACAAAAACTGCAGTCTCACGCATCTGGAACCACATTGCAAGCAGCAGCAGCAGCAGCAGCAGTAGCAGCACCAGCACCAGTACATGATGGGAGTGATGACTGGGTGAGGTAAGGAGGAGGCTGGGACAGGCAGGGGAAGGGATAGTATGGTGGAGGTGTCAGACAGTGAATTGCTGCAGGTCAGATGGACAACAGTGGAGAGTTGGGGGGGGGGGGGGGGACATGGACAGAATAGGAGAGAAATAAAAAGATTAGGTGTGGTGGTGGAATGAAGCCTATGTAGTGCTGGAATGTGAACAGGGAAAGGATTGGATGGGTGAGGATAGTGACTAACAAAGGTTGATGCCAGGAGGGGTATGGGAACATAGGATATATTGCACGGAAAGTTCCCACTTGCACAATTAAGAAAAGTTGTTGTTGATGGAAAGGATGCATATGGCACAAGCTATGAAGCAGTCATTGAAATGAAGGATATCATGTTTGGCAGTGTTTTCAGAAACAAGGTGGTCCACTTGTTTCTCAGCCACAGTTTGTTGGTGGCCATTCATGCAGACATGCAGCACAGTGGTCGCAGCTTAGCTTGTAGACCACATGACTGGTTTCACAGATAGCTGTGCCTTTGATAGAATAGGTGATGTTAGTGACAGGACTCGAGTAGGTGGTGGTGGTGGCGGTAGGATGTATGGGACAGATCTCACATCTAGGTCTATTACAGGGGTATAAGCCATGAGGTAAGGGATTGGGAGCAGGGATTGTGTAAGAATGGACGAGTATATTGTTTAGGTTCAGTGGACGGTGGAATATCATTGTGAGAAGGGTGGGAAGGATAGTGGGCAGGACATTTCTCATTTCAGGACACGACGAGAGGTAATCAAAACCCTGGCGGAGAATGTAATTCAGTTGCTCCAGTCCTGGGAGGTACGGAGTTATGAGGGGAATGCTGCTCTGTGGCCTGGTGGTGGGACTTTAGAAGGTGGTTGGAGACTGGAAAGATAAGGCACGGGAGATTTGATTTGGACAAGGTTGGGAGGATAATTACGGTCAGTGAAGGCGTCAGTTAGACCCTCAGTATATTTCGAGAGGGACTGTACATCACTGTAGATGCGATTACCATGGGTGGTTAGGCCGTATGAAACGTACTTCTTGGTATGGAACGGGTGGCAGCTGTCGAAGTGGAGTTATTGCTGGTGGTTAGCAGGTTTGATATGGACGAAGGTACCACGCCCCCCCCCCCCCCTCCCCTCCACACCACCCTCCCCCCCCTCTCCACTTTCTCTGTTCTATCCCTGTCCCAGTTCACACCCACTAATTCCACCATCAAGTCACATCTGCAGTCCCCTTTCTTCACATTTATCCACCCACAGTAATATAAATTTTTTATCAGTTATTCTTTACTTTGCTCCTTGTGATTTCTCACCAGTTTTAGTGAGTGTTTGCCTATCGCTATCGTTGACTCCCTCAGATTTAATCTTGTTTCATCCTTTTCCATCCATTTCATCCTTTTTGTGAATTTTCTCCTTTTACACTACCCCCCACCCACCCTCCATACCTTTCTTCTACCCTCTGTCTGACCTGCAGCACTTCACTGTCCGCCACCTTCACCATTCTAGCCCTCCCCCTTCCCACCCCAACCTCCTCCTTAACCCCACCCAATCGCCACTCCCATCATGCACTGGTGCTGCCACTCGCAGTGTGGTTTCAGTTGCTTAAGACTGCAGTTGTGTGTGTGAGTTGCATTTGCATAAGAGTGTATGTCTGTGCACTTGTGTGTGTCTGGTGTTGAAGAATGCCTTAATGACCGAAAGGTTTAATTGTGAGAGTCTTTTTGTTGTGCATATATGAACTCAGCATCTCTGCTATAAGGTAAGTTGCAACTTTCCTTCTCATGATATTGTTATAGTATTAATAGTTTCATTGAATAACCTTGACAACAATTCTGCAGTTCCACTGTTTGATGCTACAACTTAAGGAATGGTGAACAAGCACTCACATTACCACTTACTACTGCCTTATTGTCACCAATCTGGTTCTGAGCTACATCACTGTTTACTTTGATTTCACTTCAGTGCTGCTGTTATTTAAAGCCGGCTGGAGTGGCCGAGCGGTTCTAGGCGCTACAGTCTGGAACCGTGCTACCACTATGGTCGCAGGTTCGAATCCTGCCTCGGGCAGGGATGTGTGTCTTGTCCTTAAGTTAGTTAGGTTTAAGTAGTGCTAAGTTCTAGGGGACTGATGACCTCAGCAGTTAAGTCCCATAGTGCTCAGAGCCATTTGAACCATTTTTTGTTATTTAAACTCGTAACGTTGTCTACTTCCTGATCCTGTTTTCTACGGACACACTATCTAGATTACTATTACTTGCTGTATTGGTAAACAAACACAGTTATAAACATTTTAAATGAAAATTTCAGTCCTCATACTAAAATTGTAGTTTCCACACAAAATTCCTACCACACAGAAAAAGAATAAACAAGTTACTTATCTCAGTTGTTCTTGATGATGCAGTTCCATGTCAGAAACATCATTTTCTTCTTTGTGTCCACTTTTTAGTTATTGTCTCTTTAATCTCCATTTTTGTGTTAGTATGTAGTTTGTTTTGGATATCCATGCCAGTGCTTTTTTTTAAAAAGCTATCTTGTATCAGTGACCATTATTGCATAAATCAACCTGAAACTCAAAATCCTGTTAGCAAAACCTCCAAGCAATGCAAGTCCCCGTAACAATTGAAATATACCAGTGCGTAACAAGTAATTAAAAAACACTCATCTTTCTTTCTCAGTGATCACCGATGCTGCAATAGCTGTAAAAGAATTTGTGAGTTATCTGCTCCACTTGCTGAGTTCTTGGCAGTGCAGCTGTTGATTTAGCACTTGCTGCCTACGTAATCCATTATTAGAAACATCAAATTTATTGATTACAATCAAAATCACAAGTACACACACTGTCATCACTCAGTTATGTGTTAATTCGCTCATCTCACATTGCAGGATAAAGTTTTATACAACTTTTAGCTTTTACTATTAAAATTTGTAAAATATGTTTGTCGACAATGTTTTTTATACAGTGGCTTATACCATGAAGAATGTCCCTAAAATTTCTGTGAGTTTATTACCCAAATAATCCATATTACTTCAGGGAGGGCGGTTACCTTCATAATCTTTGGTGTTATTGAATTTAGCGTACATTAAAATTCATGAGTAAGTAAGAAACAGCTATTTTTTTGTTTTCTCCAAAAAAATTCCTGCCCCAAGATACAGGCCTCCAAAAATGATACCGTGAACACCATTTTGAAGATGAGAATCTCAGAATTTTTAAAAGAATGCTGTATCCCTGTAACAGTTCTAGATAGTTTGTTAGAGTTTTTTATTTAGAAGATAATTGCTTTATAATTACAATGGTATCCTCCATTTGGACGTATCTGTCAAAGTTCTTTTACTGTCGGTTTTTGAATTTTTTTAAATAACTTACAGAATTTTTTTTTTTTCAAAAATGTCAGTCCAGAATTATTATTATTATTTTTTACTGTTGATTAGTACCATGTAGTACTATATTCTCTGTAAAGAAGAGCTTACACTTTTAAGTTGGACGGGTTTTACTTTTATAAAATCTCCCCCCCCCCCCCCCCCCCCCCAAGGGTAATGTATGTCTTCATTGAAGTTGTTTCTTACTAATTTCTTTTTTACAGTGTTTATTTCTATTATCTTTGTTGCAATTATTTATTATCACTTTCTTTGCTGCAGTTATTTCTTTTCACATTCATTGTTGCAGATATTTCTTGCACTTCGTTGTAGTTTCTTGTCAGTTTCTTTGTCATGGTTGTTCATTGCAGGTTTCTGTATTGTAGTTGTTCAATGCTAATTTGTTTACTGAAGAGGCTTCTGAGAAATCTGAGATCATTCAGTGAGTTCGGTGTTTTCGTGAGGAATCTGCCAGTTGAAACAGTTGCAGTGTATTTTGTGTAAAGGACTGTTTGAAATGTCTTCTGACTGGGGCCAAAGGAGAGTGAAGTGTGCTGACTATTTGCTTATCCATAAGAGTGATATATAAGACAAACAAAAAACAGACTTTGTTCAGGTTGGGAATAAGTCTTCTCATTTGAAGACTTTGTTTTCAAAGTGAAGATGTTTCCAGTGACGGCTTTTTGTGCCCTAAATGTTTTGACAGAATAGCATCCATGATAGTATCTGAACAAGGTGACGCCGCCCATGGTGCAGATGACTCAGATTTTGCATTTATAGAAGAAGAATAAATACCCTGAATCAGTCAACTACAGAGTTAGGTGTTAGTCCTGTTAAGAAACTGTGGTCAGTGAAGTTGAGTCATAAGTTCTGTGCATCAAGAAAGCACAGAGAAATTACTAAAGGTATGGATGAACACACTACAGCAGAACTGACTATGCTCTTCAGTAGAAATTCAATCTTCAGAAAAAAGTGAACCAAAGCACCCTTGCATCTCTTTCCAGGAATTTTTCACCAATATCAATTCAGCTGTTTAATATTGTGCATCCTACAGTGAAAAGGTTCAAGCTTTAAGTATTATTCCAGAGACATTTTCAAAGAAAACAGTTTTGAACCATGTTCCATCAGTATCAAATGGTAGACAAATCAATAAATGTGAGGTCTGTAAAAGGAGTCTTTGGAAGACCAGATCCCTATTACGGTCATCCTGTATAAATAGCTCAAGTTCAAATAGTGCAGTCAATTTATCTGGAAGATAAATGGGACTGTTCTCACCAGAGTGCCAACAAAAAAGACACTTCAACTGTAACAGTTGAAGGTCAAAAAGTTGTGAAAGTGAATAGGTACATGACTCGTAGTATTAAAGAAACTTTTGCAATTGATAAGAGCAATTATACAACTTCACATATTGGAAAGTCAAAATTTTATGCACTAAGATCTAAGTGGGTAGTTCCACACCCACTTAGAAATTTCTGTTTACGTGTGTACGTTTCGAATTTTGAACTTTGTTGGTAACTTTGAAGAATTTACTGAAGCATGTGACATAAGACACTTTGGTTGGCCACGTGAAGTCATTAGTAGTCTGTGACATAAAGTGAGAGACTTGTTTCATGAATGTGGTGACTGCCCTGGAGAGGAAGGACTGTCTTTACAGGCACTTGGTCTGGAAGACATAGTAATTAACAGAAAAAGAAACAAAATTTTATGGATTGGTATTTTTGGAATAAAAAAATCCACAAATTATAATAAAAGTTCAGAACACTATAGTAAAAGAACTTTGACAGATGAGTCCAAATGGAGGCTTTCTTTGTAGTCATAAAGCAGTTATCTTCCAAATAAAGAAACCCAACAAAGTATATAGAACTGTTCCAGAGGTACAGCATTTTAAATTTTTTTCCGAAAGTCGCATCTTTAAAATCGTATGCGCATTGTCGTCTTTGGAAAGCTATATCTCAGAGCAGAATTTTTTTTTTTTTTGGAGAAAACAAGAAAAATACATGTTCTTTATTTAGTCCTTAATTTTGAAATATGCTAAATTCAATAACATCTGAGACTATGAAGGTAAGATTTTTTTCCTTGCCTGCCTGAATTGATATGGACTATTCAGATTCTAATTTCAATCCTTACAAAAACTGTCCTGAAATTACAACAATGAGAATTGTTTGTTTTATGTTCAAGTATTGGTTAGCAACAGTTGAACCAATGTACATATATCGGAATGAAATTAATGAGAGAATATGAATAAATTGAATTTTAAATGATCAGATACTTGAAATAAGGTTGTATTTAACTTAGTATACCAACAATAAATAATAAACAGGGTACAAAACAGTAAGTTCAAGGGTGTGCATATTGATGAAAACTTAAGTTGTAAAAACCATATAGTACATGTGTTAAAATCTTTAGGTTCACCATCTCTCGCCATAAGAATAACTGACAGCATTGGGGATACAGAGCTCAGTAGGTTAACATACTTTCTTTCATTGATATCTTGTTGGATACATCCTGGGGTTACTCCTTGCTTAAGCAAAACAGTATTTCATTGCATACAAGAAATTAAATAGAATTATGTGCAGGTTTCTCACATATGCATCTTGCAGGTTTCTCTTTAAACATCTGGGAATATTAACCACAGCCTCACAGTACATTTGTTTACTTATAAAATTTATTAACAGTCCATCCAAGTTTGAGAGTAACAAAGGTATTTGCAATTACAACACTTTAAGGAAATATGGTCAGCATTGCCAAAGCTGAAATATGCACTTATAAAGATCTTCGACTAGTTACACATGGAAGTAAAATGTTTGACAGAAAACAGAACTATTTACAAATGTAGATTAAGGATGTTATTACTTGACAACTCGTTCTATACCATAGAGGAATTTTGAAGTAGAGACAGTTAGTCATTAAGAAAAACTTGTAAATGGTGCATGTAGCCATATTTATTTTAGGTTTGACTACCAACGCAGAAGACCTTCGCCAATTGCCCAACTTGTCCACCTATAAACTTTGCCAAAGTGATCCCGTCCCAGAGGACCAACATAACATCCAATCCCTGTTTGAAGTCTTAGGCTCTTCCCAGGACCTCTCCTCTGAGTCCATTTCCCTCCTTACCCATATGACATCCCACACACTACCGTCTAAACCATTGAATACGTAAAGAGATAGGAAATATATTGTTGTCTTCTTATGAAAACTTTTATTTGTTTGCCAAGATTGCTTTGTTAACATATTAGTGGATTACTAATTTCACCTTCTTCATATCTATAAAAGAAAATATGCTGAAGTTACTGGCCTACAGCAATATAAAAACACAGTATCGCATACACAAAAACTCAATTACAAAAAACTATATACCCATAATGTGACCATATGGTATACAAATTCCAAGTTGCACATACATAAAGATTGAACATCTGGAATGTTATTGTAATACCTTGACTTTCTTATGCTGTGTTTTTATTTTATTTTACTTAGTAGATGGGTTCATTACTGTGTTTTGGCTTTGGATTGCATTCATCCATATGAAGGGAATTTTGAGATTTATGATCTTACAGTACATTGTCTGTTCTTCTTGTGACAGTGATTTGAAGCATTCTGTGATGTTAATGCCACTGACTGGTTTTATGGGTACATAAATTTTTATCATTGAGTTTTTATGTGCGCCTTATTGTGTTTTGATATTGCTTTGAACCTGTAACCTCAGCATATTTTCTTTTGTAGATCACAAGACGGCAATTTATATTGGCAAAACTAGTAATTCACTTTGTGTTAACACAGTGATATTGGCAAATAAATAAGTTTTCATAAGAAGACTGCAGTACAAATTTATAGATTGCCTTCTGCACAGACTGATCATGTGAGGCAACAACAATATATGAAACGTAATCAAACGATGGAAAATCCAGGATGGAATGTAACAATATTAGAGAGTAAACTTGCTACTCACCATATAACAGAGATGCTGAGTCGTGATAGGCACAACAAAAAGATTCACACAATTATAGTTTTTGGCCACTCATGCCTTCATCAGCAACACACACACACACACACACACACACACACACACACACACACACACACACACACCTACCTACCTACCTACCTACCAACCTCTGCAGTCTCGGACAATTGTGTGGTGCAAGTTACGTTTCCTCTCGCGTTTGTGTGTGTGTGTGTGTGTGTGTGTGTGTGTGTGTGTGTGTGTGTGTGTGTGTTTTACTGACAAAGGCATTAATGGCTGAAAGCTATAATTGTGTGAATCTTTTTATTGTACCTATCGCGACTCAGCATCTCTGCTATATGGTGTGTAGCAACTTTCCTCTCTAATACAATATATGAAATGTGTTGATCAGCAGGTAACCGGGACATCTTTGAATAAAAAGAAATGATCTAACATATGTAGCAGCAAAGGAGGCGCATACTCTGGACACACTGCTACAAATTTGTGTTTCTCTTCTGTCTATTATCTCATTTAGCACACACAAAAAAGTGTCTGCAGTGCTAACAAAAATAAAAAAGTATAATTCATAAAGATTTATTTAATATCCATCTTTAAGCATTGAAAAATGCAATCAATGTCATCTTCTGTGCACATTAACACTTACATATATAGTTACATAAATGGTGTAAAAAATATTTTAGGTCATTGCTATGTGTCAAGATACAAAATTGTCCCTCATACTGCACTTGTTAGATTCACTTTATTGACACATATATAGGTTTAATCTGAATGATGGTTTGTGGAACATTTGGTCTGCTGTTTTATATGTTACTGACGTTAATGAACAGTTTGTCTTTGTTTGTAGCTGCACTGGTTTTCTTTTGTGTGAGTTACATAACTTAGTGTAAAGAGGGACATAACAAGGTATTTATAGTTTTCTGAAATATAGTCTACAAGATTCAATATTTCTGACTCTACGCATGTGTCTGATTGCCTTCTTTTGCCAAATGAGAACTTTTTTACTCGAGAGGAATTCCCCAATAACAAAATGGCATATGTCAGGTGGATGTGGAAAAAGGCATAGTATGCTTGGTGCAATAATTTATCACTGACATAAGACCTTAGTTTACCTAACGAATGATGCATATGCTAACTTAAGAGAGATATAGTGTGACTTTTTAGATGGGCTCCAAGAAGTTTGGTTGGAGCACAATCATTGGTATCTTCTTTAATACATAAGCTAAAGAAGATAACTACAGTTTTCTCATGATTAATTTGCAATTCATTGATTTAGAACTGCTTACTGTTTGCTTTGCAATGATTCTACATTCATGCTTTACTGTTTCTAAATCTTCCTCAGCTCTAACAAAAGTTGTGTCATCTGCATAGAGTGTGGATTTAAACAACAGAATGCTGAGCAAGTCATTTCCATATATTATGAAGAGCAAAGGTGCAAACATAGAACTTTGTGGTGTGTCCTTTGTGATATCCAAGACATTTGGCTTCATTTTGTTGAACTGCACAATTTGTTTTCTGTCACTCAGGTAGGATCTGATCAGAAATACCCCTGAGACTCTAACCAAAGTAGTAGAGTTTTTTAGCAGTATTTTATGGCTGACAGCATCAGATGCCTTGTTGAGATCTACAAGTGATAAACTTGATTCAGATAATGATAGTGATATTTTCAAACTTCATTCACTTTTCAAGCTGGACCTGAAGTTGTACTGAGTCACTAAGAATATTATTCACAGGCAGTTGTTGGCTGATTTGGAGCTGTAAGCCAAGTTCCACTGACAAATATCTGGCTTAGAAGAGAACATAGTGGATGTGCTATTACAGCCACAATTTCTTTGTTCACAAAATTAGTGGGACCATAAATACCTTCTGATTTTGAGTAACTTACTGAATTATGGATGTCAACATGGTCAGTTGCAGCAGCGTAATTTATATTGCTAGCATTAATGAATGTCATCTTGTGGTGTTGCAGTTCTTATGTTCATGCTTGCTATGAAAATAGGACGAGGATTTCCACCTTATGCAACAAAACTGGAAAGGTGTCTATCATAAGGCAGAAATCCTTGTCCTATTAATGAATGTGTTGAAATCGTCTGGTGTAGTACCAGCATCACAGGAATTACCCTTGCTAAGATCTCCACTACTACACAGAGTGCTTTACATTTACTTTGGGACCTGTTATTACAAATCATCATTTACCTTGAACATGCTTAATCTATTTTTTGCCTTTTATTTGTTCTCTAACCTTATGTAGTTTCTTCTTTCCATTTCACTGTTTGATTTGTCATAAGAAATCATTTTAGGATTCTGAGCCTTTGTAGATCTGGTGTGAACCAGTCAAGCAAGATGTGAGACCTGGCAGTTCCCTTATTTTGTTCTCCCTAGTTTAGGACAACAAATTTTGAATGTGTCTGACAGTGCACTGAAGAATAATATAAATGCGTTTTTAATATGATTACTTTCAAGCAAAATGTCATGCCAGGAGTCAGAGACCAGCTTTTTAATTTTAACCAAATGCCTTCATGCTCTGATAAAACTATGCACTGAACAAACCTAGTTCACACTGATTTGTCTCAGCACAAGTAATAGCATTATCAAAGAAGGCAGATTGTCTTGTGGAGTTATCAGTAAAACAGTACAGGTTATGCAATTTTAGCATATTGAGTAAATTTGTTGCTTAGATGTCCTTAGTCTTAAGTGAATATTTATCTCACCAAAAATTAAAATCCTATGTCTAGACCATTTCTCAAAGTGTATTATCAGTTTCTGTAAGTGTGATGTAATTGTTTATTTCAAGTTATGCCTAACAAATGGTGTGTGATCAGTGTAGGTCATTATCAATGATTTAGGACATGGTTTTTCTCTTACAGTCTACTGTTCCCACTTTTATTACTCATCTCTTCTTTGTTGCTTCTCAACTAATCTTAAATAGTGATGTTTGTATATGTTCTTTGAATTATTCCCATAAATACGATTCCTCATATTTTCCATCGAAAACTTCCATATTTCTTCTGTGTGTTGTCTGTGTCATCTAGCTGATTCTGACTCAGTGTAATCCTTTGATCGAAAGCATGCCAATTTCTTCTTCAATCTCTCCTGTCGTGTACTGTCTCCCAAAGGCTTTCCAGATTGGACTCCCTTGCTGCTATGAAACCATTAGTCCATCTCATCATCCTTGTGCCTTTGATCACCCTCAGCGTTCAGGTACGTAAGTCATGTCTTCTCATGATGTGCCCAAAATATGTCAGTTTTTGTTTCATTATCAGACCTTCCAAGGAGTGGTCTGGATTTATTTTCTATAATACCACCTACTTTATTCTCTCCGTAGTCCATAGAACTCTAAGGAGTTCACTCTGACACCGTAAGTCCAGGCAGTCCGTTCTGTCTGATTTTTGTCATAGACAAACACAAAATTGTCAGTCATCAAGTAGGCTCTGTTTTTTTATTCGTTGTTTGTTACAGGAAAATTTGTTCACATGTAGGTGACCAAGAAAGGCTAGCACATTTCAATGCATTTTCTGTTGATAACTTACAATTATTTCTATTGACCAAGCAATAGAAATTGGACAAATTTTTTTCATCAGATTTAATTTGCAGTGTCTCATCGTATAAAATGTCAATTGGTTCCAGCTGCAGTGCTTAGGGAGCAAATAAACAAGGATAAAGTGCAGGTTGCCGTCAGAGCGATAGCTGGCCGTATGCGGCCCACTGGTTGTGGCCTGTGCATACTTGGTGACAGTATGTGGCCATGCCCTACTCCTTTCTGAACCTTGACATATTTAGTTCCTCCATATAGGATTCTCATTGTGACTTATCGGTGAGGCTATAAATTCCATATAAATGAGGTAATCTAGTATTCCCATGTTTCCAGTACTTCCCATAATTTATTGTGACTGCCTTGGTCAAAAACTTAAGCATAATAATAAAGCAGATATGAACATATTTATGAGAGTCTTGTACCTTCCCCGTAGTGCATCAGATGTGGGAAACTAGATTTCTGGTTCCTGTTCCTTTATGAAATCCATCTTGTTCTTGAGGTAATTCTTGGGCTATATACTGTACAGACAAAGGCCGTTTTTTAAGATTTTACGCATGTCATTGATGGCATGTGAGATAAGTGTGACTGTCCCGTGATTTGAGCACTTTAGAAATTCCCTTCTGTGGAAACGGGATAAATACTGAACGTTTCGAGCCTTTTTGGCCACTGTTGGGCACTGAAATCATTCCAGTGGCTTCAAACAGCCCTGCTTGAATATCATTATATCCACTAGCCTTGTTTTTAGCTGTATATTCTAGGGCTCCTTTGACTTCACTTTCTAATATATCTGCTCTGGTTGTAAGATCATGTTAACTTTGTCATGACCAGTATGCAGTTCTTTCTTATACAGATCTTCTGTGTATTCTGCCCATCTTTCCTTAATGCCCTTTACTTCTGTTAGATCTTTACCATTTCTATCTTTTATCATTCTAATTTCCATCTGGAATTTTCCTCTGTGCTTTGTAACTTTCTTGTAAAGAAAATAACGGATTAATAAATTTGTGTGTGCCAATCAAAAGGAACATTTTTATTTTCATTTTCAGTGACCTTGAAGAAGCTGACAGTCTGAAGCAGTTCTCAACAGAAATGGTAATTGAGGCTGCTGTGCGCTGCCTGGATGTCATTCAGCCAGGATTGGGCCTCCCTCATTCTCTGCCACCAAATATGTCAGCAAGGTTTCGAGTTGGTGCAAGCATAGCTCAAGCTTGTATGGTGAGTTTTTATAGCCCTAATCTGCTGGAGGTTGATGTAGGAATCAACTGTGCTTACAGGGTTGTCTTTTCAGCTTTGTTCAGTTACACGATGGCTCTGACAAATTTCAAGAATAAGATACCTGTAAAAAGCAAACAAACAACAGCTTTTTATACTTAATTAAATTTAGATGGTTTCCTACACACAAATTGGAAAGCTCTCCTTTAAAATAGCAGTTAAAAGTGGATAATGAAGGTAGCTCCCGCATAACTATTTGAATTCAGTACACAAGCTGGTCTATTATCGAACGAAATTGTGAAGAGGAATTAGTGATCTGGGCAATTCTGCTATTTTAGAGGCTGTTATTGAGTAGCAAGTTTATCCAGGTGAGCATATTCACAAAACATGTCAAATGCTTACCCTGGACATTATTAGCCACATTCTACCATTACCATTGATTAATTTCATAGAAAGTCTGGAAAATATTGAGCTTCACTTATTCCTATATGAAAAAAAAAATGTTAGTGACCTACTTGATTAGTAGCAGTGGATTCCCCAACCACCCATGCTGAAAATGCTATGTATGATAATTTTTTTGTAACTGACAAAAAGAGATGAAGATGACGCTAAGATCGTTTTCACACACTTTCAAACCAATAATTTGACACGTGTATTTTATGCAGCAACTTTGTTAATTTTCTTGGCATGATATGGTAAATAAAATAGCAAATACAGACATGAATTAAAGGTGTTTCATGGATTAAATAAAGGTTATTAGATAAACTTGGAAAAAAGCTTGGCATTTTCGTACAGAGTGCACATCTTTTCTTGACCCCTCTACTCTCTAGTGCTCTGTTGGTAAAAGTCCAAATAATTTGAACTGTTTTTACTGTGGCCCTAGTTAATATCAAATGATCAAAGACATTGAAATGTGATTGAAATACTGTGTTTATTACTGTATTGTGTACTGTTAATGAACATATCGGTGTGTAAGAGAATCCCAGTTTAAATGTTGACTCTGAGAAACAGGAAAATTTGCTCCCTGTGTGAGAGAAATATTTACCATGTTAGCTATTCAGGATGAAGCATTAAGTGTAAGTCCAACTTATTTTATGTTGCACTGCATGAGGAAAGTTGAGCTTACACTCCTCAACTAATTCTTCTCTTACCATGGCATACACAGTAGGTAACCTTGGATCAAGTCTTTTTAGTAATAGTACAGAAATAAACCATTTATGAGGGGCATTCAATACATAATGCAACACTACACATTGATTTCAAAATGGCATCTAAATGAGGTACATTCCAAGTAGAGAGCTGTCATTTCCTTTGGCGGAAAACCAAAGCATCCCAGATACCCATAGGCACTTGCAGAAAGTCTACAAAGACCTGACAGTGAACAAAAGGGTGATGGTTGTGGGCAAGGGGCCTGTCATCATCGCAACAAAGTCGCACAAACCTGTCCAATCTCCTGTGTGCTGGTCAGCCACACACACGCAGCTGTGCTTACCTCAGGAAATTGAAAAAAACTACTTCAGTTTGTTCTTTGCAACAAAACTGTAAATGAACTAACATTGCAAGTCTGTGCACCTGAGAGAGGTCCCCAAAACTATATTGGATTGTTCTTCTTCATCCACCCCACAGCTTGACTTATTTATTGACCAGCCCTCGTGCCTTCTTGAAAAGTCTCATAATATTATTGACAATTCGACAGGCAATTTTCATATTCAGCCTGCTGTAAACAGTTCATTGGCACATGATCCTTTTTTTTTTTATTCAGATTTTAAGCACTAGTAAAGCTGTTGTTGTTGTTGTTGTTGTTGTTGTTGTTGTGGTCTTCAGTCCTGAGACTGGTTTGATGCAGCTCTCCATGCTATTCTATCCTGTGCAAGCTCCTTCATCTCCCAGTACCTATTGCAACATAAATCCTTCTGAATCTGCTTAATGTATTCATCTCTTGCTCTCCCTCTACGATTTTTACCCTCCACGCTGCCCTCCAATGCTAAATTTGTGATCCCTTGATGCCTCAGGACATGTCCTACCAACTAATCCCTTCTTCTATTCAAGTTGTGTCACAAACTTCTCTTCTCCTCAATCCTATTCAATACCTCCTCATTAGTTACGTGATCTACCCACCTAATCTTCAACATTCTTCTGTAGCACCACATTTCGAAAGCCTCTATTCTCTTCTTGTCTAAACTATTCATCGTCCATGTTTCACTTCCATACATGGTTACACTCCATACAAATACTTTCAGAAATGACTTCCTGACACTTAAATCTATACTCGATGTTAACAAATTTCTTTTCCTTAGAAACGCTTTCCTTGCCATTGCCAGTCTACATTTTATATCCTCTCTACTTTGACCATCATCAGTTATTTTGGTCCCCAAATAGCAAAACTCCTTTACTACTTTAAGTGTCACATTTCCTAATCTAATTCCCTCAGCATCACCCGACTTAATTCGACTACATTCCATTATCCTCGTTTTGTTTTTGTTGATGTTCATATTATACCCTCCTTACAAGACACTGTCCATTCCGTTCAACTGCTCTTCCAAGTCCTTTGCTGTCTCTGACAGAATTACAGTGTCGTCGACGAACCTCAAATTATTTCTTTCTTCTCCATGGATTTTAATACCTACTCTGAACTTTTCTTGTGTTTCCTTTACTGATTGCTCAATATACAGATTGAATAACATTGGGGATAGGCTTCAACCCTGTCTCACTCCCTTCCCAACCACTGCTTCCCTTTCATATCCCTCGACTCATATGACTGCCATCTGGTTTCTGTACAAATTGTAAATAGCCTTTCGCTCCCTGTATTTTACCCCGGCCACCTTTAGAATTTGAAAGAGAGTATTCCAGTCAACATTGTCAAAAGCTTTCTCTAAGTCTACAAATGCTAGAAACGTACATTTGCCTTTCCTTAATCTTTCTTTTAAGATAAGTCGTAAGGTTAGTATTGCCTCATGTGTTCCAACATTTCTACAGAATCCAAACTGATCTTCCCCGAGGTCAGCCTCTATCATTTTTTCCATTTGTCTGTAAATAATTTGCGTTTGTATTTTGCAGCTGTGACTTATTAAACAAATAGTTTGGTAATTTTCACATCTGTCAACACCTGCTTTCTTTGGGATTGGAATTATTATATTCTTCTTGAAGTCTGAGGGTATTTCGCCTGTCTCGTACATGTTGCTCACCAGGTGGTAGAGTTTTGTCAGGACTTACTCTCCCAAGGCCGTCAGTAGTTCCAATGGAATGTTGTCTACTCCGGGGGCCTTGTTTCGACTCAGGTCTTTCAGTGCTCTGTCAAACTCTTCACGCAGTATCATATCTCCCATTTCATCTTCATCTACATCCTCTTCCATTTCCATAATATTGTCCTCAAGTACATCGCCCTTGTATAATCCTTCTATATACTCCTTCCACCTTTCTGCCTTCCCTTCTTTGCTTAGAACTGGGTTGCCATCTGAGCTCTTGATATTCATACACGTGGTTCTCTTCTCTCCAAAGGTCTCTTTAATTTTCCTGTAGGCAGTATCTATCTTACCCCTACTGAGATAAGCCTCTACATCCTTACATTTGTCCTCTAGCCATGCCTGCTTAGCCATTTTGCAGTTCCTGTCGATCTAATTTTTGAGACGTGTGTATTCCTCTTTGCCTGCTTCATTTACTTCATTTTTATATTTTCTCCTTTCATCAAGTAAATTCAGTATTTCTTCTGTTACCCAATTATTTCTACTAGCCCTCGTCTTTTTTACCTACTGCTGCCTTCACTACTTCATCCCTCAAACCTACCCATTCTTCTTCTACTGCATTTCTTGCCCCCATTCCTGTCAATTGTTCCCTTATGCTCTTCCTGAAACTCTGTACAACTTCTGGTTTAGTCAATTTATCCAGGTCCCATCTCCTTAAATTCCCACCTTTTTGCAATTTATTCAGTTTTAACCTACAGTTCATAACCAATAGATTGTGGTCAGAGTACACATCTGCCCCTGGAAATGTCTTACAATTTAAAACCTGGTTCCTAAATCTCTGTCTTACCATTACACAGGGTGTTACAAAAAGGTACGGCCAAACTTTAAGGAAACATTCCTCACACACAAATAAAGAAAAGATGTTATGTGGACATGTGTCTGGAAATGCTTAATTTCCATGTTAGAGCTCATTTTAGTTTCGTCAGTATGTACTGTACTTCCTCGATTCACCGCCAGTAAGTCCAATTGAAGGAAGGTCATGTTGACCTCGGTGCTTGTGTTGACATGAGACTCATTGCGCTACAGTACTAGCATCAAGCACATCAGTACGTAGCATCAACAGGTGAGTGTTCATCACGAACGTGGTTTTGCAGTCAGTGCAATGTTTACAAATGCGGAGTTGGCAGATGCCCATTTGATGCATGGATTAGCATGGGGCAATAGCCATGGTGCGGTACGTTTGTATCGAGACAGATTTCCAGAACGAAGGTGTCCCGACAGGAAGACGTTCGAAGCAATTGATCGGCGTCTTAGGGAGCACCGAACATTCCAGCCTATGACTTGCGACTGGGGAAGACCTAGAATGACGAAGACACCTGCAATGGACAAGGCAATTCTTCGTGCAGTTGACGATAACCCTAATGTCAGCGTCAGAGAAGTTGCTGCTGTACAAGGTAATGTTAACCACGTCATTGTATGGAGAGTGCTACGCAGTTGTGTCCGTACCATGTACAGCGTGTGCAGGCACCATCAGCAGCTGATTGGCCTCCACGGGTACACTTCTGCTAATGGTTCATCGAACAATGTGTCAATCCTCATTTCAGTGCAAATGTTCTCTTTACGGATGAGGCTTCATTCCAATGTGATCAAATTGTAAATTTTCACAACCAACATGTGTGGGCTGACGAGAATCCGCACTCAATTGTGCAAACATGTCATCAACACAGATTTTCTGTGATCGTTTGGGCAGGCATTGTTGGTGATGTTTTGATTGGACCCCATGTTCTTTCACCTACGCTCAATGGAGCACGTTATCATGATTTCATACGGGATACTCTGCCTGTGCTACTAGAACATGTGCGTTTACAAGTACAATAAAACATGTGGTTCATGCACGATGGAGCTGCTGCACATTTCAGTCGAAGTGTTTGTACGCTTCTCGACAACAGATTCGGTGACCGATGGATTGGTAGAAGCGGACCAATTCCATGGCCTCCACGCTCTCCTGACCTCAACCCTCTTGACTTTCATTTGTGGAGGCATTTGAAAGCTCTTGTCTATGCAACCTCGGTACCAAATGTAGACACTCTTCGTGCTGATATTGTGGACGGTTGTGATAGAATACGCCATTCTGCAGGGCTGCATCAGCGCATCAGGGATTCCGTGCGACGGAGGGTGGATGCATGTATCCTCGCTAACGGAGGACATTTTGAACATTTCCTGTAACAAAGTGTTTGAAGTCATGCTGGTACGTTCTGTTGCTGTGTGTTTCCATTCTATGATTAATGTGATTTGAAGAGAAGTAATAAAATGAGCTCTAACATGGAAAGTAAGCATTTCCGGACACATGTCCACATAACATATTTTCTTTCTTTGTGTGTGAGGGATGTTTCCTGAAAGTTTGGCCATACCTTTTTGTAACACCCTGTATAATCTATTTGATACCTTTTAGTATCTCCAGGATTCTTCCATGTATACAACCTTCTTTTATGATCCTTGAACCAAGTGTTAGCTATGATTAATTTATGCACTGTGCAAAATTCTACCAGGCAGCTTCCTCTTTCATATCTTACCCCCAATCCATATTCACCTACTATGTTTCCTTCTCTCCCTTTTCCTACTCTCGAATTCCAGTCACCCATGACTATTAAATTTTCGTCTCCCTTCACTACCTGAATAATTTCTTTGATTTGATCATAAATTTCATCAATTTCTTCATCACCTGCAGAGCTAGTTGGCATATTAACTTGTTCTACTGTAGTAGGTGTGGGCTTCGTGTCCACTATAATATGTAAACTATGCTGTTTGTAGTAATTTACCCGCACTCCTATTTTTTTTTTATTCATTATTAAACCTACTCCTGCATTACCCCTATTTGATTTTGTATTTATAACCCTGTATTCACCTGACCAGAAGTCTTGTTCCTCCTGCCACCAAACGTCACTAATTCCCACCATATCTAACTTTAACCTATCCATTTCCCGTTCTGAACATATAAATTTTTCTGTTTTTTTTTCCATCCTTTGTAAGTTAGCCATTTTTATTGCAACCACCTTATGGTTGCAGATACCAGTGTGTACATCCTGAAAGTGGTCAGGTCTATTTGTTGCCTTTAGATATGTTACACTTCTGCAATGAGTGGGCTTCTGAACTGTATGCTCCTGCTAGTTTCCAGAGACTAACATAGTATTGTTTTACAGGATGTTTTGTCATTCCTATCACTTCCAAAACTGTAATTATCCCACTTGATTTTTGAGTGATTGAAATTGCCTCCCATGACGATGGTATGAATGGTGAATACATGTGTTGGTGGACTGAGGTTTTCTTCAATGTCATTAGTTACCTGTGGATGTATCTGCTGGTCAGTAGAAAGATACATTTAAAACTTTATTCTCATCGTTGTTACTGAGTCTTCCCCAATCAATCTCATATGTAGCTCAATTTCTATTTTGGTGAATTTGAATATCGTTTCTACTGCAACAAATTTACCACTTCCATTTTCCAGTAGCGTATCTTTTTGATATGCCCCTTAATGCAGCTCTAAAAATCTCACTGCTATCAATATTATGTTTTAGCCAGCTTTCTGTATTATATGAGTTCTGTTATCTTTTGGAGTGCTTTAAATTGTGCCATTTTACTGTGAGTGCTTCAGCTGGTGATCAGAATGTGGACTCTGCCTGGAGATTCTCCTAATTAGGAAAAGAAACCACATTCAGCTACCTAGGTAGCAGCTTTTGATGCATAGTGCCCACTTAACTCATTTGGACAACCTGACAATTCTCAACGTTATGGTGCAAGTCTAGGATGTAACAACTTAGCTTGCAACGAAACAATTTTTAGTCCTTGATGACAACCCTAATACGTGATTCTGGATTCTACATGACAGTATTTAAGGAGTAAGAGAACTTCTGAATTCTGTCTCCACACAAAGTTTGTGATATAACTACCTTATATGTGAAAGTATATTCAGATTGTGTGTGCGGCTGTGTTTATATGAGCTGTACAAAAGGTACAATTATCACACAGGGAAAAGTTGTAGAAGAGGGAATACTTGAATATTTTTGGAATTTAGATGCTACTAATTGTTGCTAAGTTTAATCTAAAACAAATTATGTAATGGGTAGTCAGTGAGGATGGTGGCATAATAAACCAGAAATTAGTGAAGAAATTCACTTAAGAAATAGTGTCACCATACAGGCAAAGTATTAATGGCTGAAATTGTTCATTATGTGTGCCAGAAATGGAAAAGGGCTGACTGTTGCGGTGCACATGTATATCCAGTATCAGCAGCCAGTTTCTGAGACTGACACGAAAGCATTCAGATGTTATTTGCTGTGTGTGACATTGTGAGGCTAGGCACCCAGAGGTGGCATGTGCCACCATCGTTTGAACACCATATCCTGTTAATGTTTTTTAGTTTTGTGAGGATGAGAATACTATCGGAGTTGAAACAGTTCTTAATAAGTGCAGGGTGTATATGTCATGAGGCAACCGGGAAATATGGCAAAAACTTAGAAATTTTTTCACCTGGGAGAAATCTGGGAAAAACCTGGGAACGTTTTAAATTCCAGGAACTTTTCATTGTTTTAGTTTTCAGTTAAATTTTTGTAATTTTGGCTTTTAGGAACTGATACTCTAACAAAGAATTTTACTTTAGCCCATACTCGAGAATAAAACTCCAGTAATAAATCATAGATGCAAGAATAGCACCAAAATAAAACTTAAGTTGCAAATAAAATGTTCCATATACAATATCAAAAGACAGCGTACATAAAAGCGTATGCCAACAGCAAAATGTGTCAGGCTATGCAATACTTCATAACAACAAACTACTTTTGATGTGTCTTTCTTGTGGGCCTCATTTCGATGTGGGGCCATCA
This sequence comes from Schistocerca gregaria, assembly GCF_023897955.1. Classification (NCBI taxonomy): domain Eukaryota; kingdom Metazoa; phylum Arthropoda; class Insecta; order Orthoptera; family Acrididae; genus Schistocerca; species Schistocerca gregaria. Next base: position 538,868,123 of record NC_064922.1, read on the forward strand.
AGATATATGGACCTGATGTCACACTAGTCTGCTTGTCCACCACACTTTGCGAATGCTTTGCTCAATGCAGGGCTCATGGGAAATCAATATTTAATTGAAAAGGTACGCACTAAAGGCCCTAATTTTATCGTGTCCTATCCAGAACTTCTATGCATTTAAACATGCAGTTAAGAATTATTGAACTTGCCTGAAATAGTTACCCACTCCCCGTTGAAGGTGGCTTCTGGCACTCGTAAGATCTGCAGTGCCGTTTGCTGTGAGATGCTATGACCTGTCTTTTTTGTCGGCTTCATTTTGATGAGCACGACATCGCAACTTTTTACATTTCTACGAGGTAACAGGAAAATACTGCGAATGATAGTTTGAGAAGTGTTACTTTCAAAGTGAATTTCCTTTTCCACAAGATGAACTATGTAACATGCAAGAATGTGTGATGAAATTCTTAAACCATGGAGTGTTAGTTGCATTCTAAACTTAACACTTATGACCAGCCACTTAGAAAAATGTTGAGCCCAGAAGACTAGCCATTTACGCCAGTATTTAAAATTTTACTGGCGCATTTGTGTTTGATATATCTTAAACAATAACACAAAATAATGGAGACCAAGTTCCAAGGTTAGCTTTTCACATTTATTGTAGTGCTTTCATAGATTACAAAGTAAGTAATAATGACAGCTAAGTATTTCAATTCTCCTCAAAAAATGTAAAGTGAGTTCTTTAGCATGTTCACCTGTAATTGAGTTTCTGTGGAAAAGTCAAAGTGCTTGACAAAAAATGTATTCACCCAGGTAACCCGTGAAATTTTCTGGCGCACAGTAGTGAAATGTGTAATCTTGCTTGTCCGAAATATTCAGCTGATGTGCTCCTAGAATCCTGCCTAACACAACACTCAGAAAAACGATAAAAAATTAAGTGTTGCTGCACATTGAAGATCTTTCCGAAACGAGATGTTTTTTCCTGCCTAACACAACACTCAGAAAAACAATAAAAAATTAAGCCTTGCTGCACATTGAAGATCTTTCCGAAACGAGATGTTTTTTGCTGTGTTTCATTTCCTTAAGTGTCAGAGTGTCAGGAAGTTCTACACCAGATTATAAAACTTTCACTATTCAAAGGATTGATAAGTTTCATAGCTCCGGTGGAAAGTATATTTTCAATTAACTCACAAAAAGTACTGTCACCAGGTGCATACTGTATTTTCACTGGGGCAAAAGTGTTCTTTTACGCAGGGAAAAAGTGTATTTTTAACTGGGTAAAATCACGGGATATATTTTCCTTCTATACACTCTGTAAGCGACTTCAGGGCACCTGGTATAGCCCAACTGTTTTGCTTGCTTTAAATGCAGAGCTTTGTTTGCTCAGATGTGCAGGACTCTGTATATTTGTCATTTTTGGTTTCCTAGTTCCTTGTGCAACCAAAATTGCACTGAAGAGTTAACATAATTCAGTTCTCAGCTATCTGTGTATATCAATAGAGAGCAAAAACACTTGCAATGAAGAGGATGAAGAACATCTGATGTTCTGTCATCAGCAATGAAAGGAAATAGTAACTGAACACATGCCATTGTACAGATTGCGTTATTATTAAAGAGAGGATGGAATATATATTTGAAACGTTAGTGCCAGAAAATGCTTTGAACAGGTAATGAGACTATTTGTATTTTACTTGCTAAAAAAGTAATGGTTTGTCAGGAAGTATGGTTACTTATTGATAATATTCTTGGTTAGTATCCCATAAGTTCCAAGAAAACAGTTATTGTGATGGTGCTATCATAGCAAACTGTAATGTATGACTTAAGTTTAAAGCGAAGAAGCAACAAATATAAATAATGTTGTGAAACAAGTGGATGGAGAGCTTGAGACACCAAGCTGCATATATAACATACATTCATTCATTTCAGCAGAGAATGTAAATTTTTAATATACATTTATCACAAGGAAAATGTTACTATCAAGTTTTCCTCACCTAAAAATGCAAGCACTGCAGTCATGTAACCATGACATGTCTGGATCTGAAACAACACAGTAAATGTGGTAAGTGTGAGTGGTACGTGATTATTGGTTTGTGGTAACTGTAGAAGTAAACATGTGGTGTGGATTGAGTCCTGTCCAGTTCAAATAAAAGAATGAAAACTAGAAGAAATAAAAACTGTCACTTGTCCCACAGTACAAAAAGCCTATAAAACTTTTCAGTCACCTGTATTGTTTACTTTTGCTGTAACAGCAAAAAAATAGTGCAGATAGTTATTTCTACAGCAATACACTAAGTAATGCCTACAATATTAGTAGCTGCAATTGTGCATCAGACAAACAAGCTCGATAGTGTCCAGTCTCCTCTAGACACCTGTGTTGCAGAAGTAAATATAGTATGCAAACGCTGTCAGGTAAGCAAACACTGTGTCCCGCTGTCCAGTTAACTCATCATAATTACTGAAAAACCAGTATCCAGTAAAAAGTAGTAATAAATTCAGAAAGATTCAACCTGAAGTTGTCAGACCATGTCACTTTGGTTGTGTGCAACAGATCAGGCTTCCAAATATAGTGAAGGGAAAATGTGATGAAAAGAATCCTTGCTGCAGAAATGGTCTCAAAATTGTTGAGAGATAATGAGTTGGTTTGTGACTTGCTTGAAAGAACTGAAGCTCGTGACACAAGAACAGCACTGTCATTGTTTTTGCGTGAAACGAATTTAAAACATTCTGATTCCCCACCTGCGGTTCTGGGGGTAAGAATAGTCCCGAGGTATTCCTGCCTGTTGTAAGAGGTGACTAAAAGGAGTTCCACATGTTTTGGTCTTTATGTGATGGTCCCCTGTAGGGTTTGACTCTCATTTTTCAAAATTTTCCCAAAGAGCGAACCAATTGGAGAAGGGTGCCTTACATGACGCATTTTGTCCATTGTGCATTGAGATCTTTAGCCCGCATTCTCGTTGTCGCATTGCAGTCCCATCCATTCACAATCTCTTGGGCGAGGACACCTTCGTGGGTGAATTTTTCACCATGCACTATGCAGTGTTGCTTTCTGTGTCAGCGATGAACATGGACTTCTTTGCTCCTGTCATCCGGCACGGTAGCCAGTCCATTGTGGTGGGGTCACCATGTACCCTGTTGGTTGTAGCCATTGACCACACAGGGATTGCTCTGCTGATGCCTGCACTGTTAACTCCCCATGTATGCCAAGGGGTAGATTCCCATCCCCCTGGGGCATCGGGTCTCCCAGCAATGGCCATTCTGCCAGGTGGCCTTTGCTGCGGATGGGTGGCGCCCTTGGGGAGGGCCTCTGGTCAGCGTGGGTGGCATCATGGCGGATGACATGCGATGAAGCATAGTCCATCATCTCTTGCTGGTGGTGAAACACCAGCAGTTTCTAAGCATTCGCGAGCTCAATTCAGCGCACAGAAGTATGAATCCAAATTGTTCCCCTCACTGGCCACACCATGGGAGGAACATCAGGCTAAGAATGGCAACGGATCTTATTCACCCTGTTACCTTGTATGTTCGAGAGCTGATGGGGAATCTTTCATGACAATGAAACCTCATTTTTTTTGTTGAGCATTTAGAGGACAAGTTCGGGAGTTGGAGGGCTTGTCCAAAATGAGATCTTGGTCAGTCTTGATCAAAACAGCATCCTCTGCCGAATCACAGGCATTACTCGCTTGTGACAAGCTGGCTGATGTTTCTGTAACCATCACACCTCATAAGAGCTTAAATATGGTCCAGGGTATCATATTTCACAGGGACCTACTTTTGCAGTCTGACGATGAGCTGCACACCAATTTAGAGTGACAAAGTGTACATTTCATCCGGCGTGTCCACCGGGGTCTGAGGGATAATCAAGTTGCCACCAGTGTCATCATCTTGGCCTTAGAGGGTGATATATTGCCCAAGAAGGTCAAGGTGATGGTCTACCACTGTGATGTAAAGCCCTAGATCCCACCCCCGAGGCAATACTTTAAGTGCTGGAAGTTCAGCCATATGTCTTCCCACTGTACTTCCAGCATCACATGGTGAGATTGCGGACAACCATCACATCCCAATACTCCATGTGCCCTGCCTCCCATCTGTGTCAATCGCAGAGAGCACCATTCACCTTGCTCGCCAGACTGCTGGATCTCAAGAAAGAAAGAAAAATCATAGAGTACAAGACCTTGGACCGACTGACCTACACTGAAGCTAAGAGAAAATTTGAACGACTGCATCCTGTATATATGACATCGTCTTATGCCACTGCTTCAAGTTCTGGCACCATCAGCTCCTCCAACCCCAGTCACCTCTCAGAGCCGGAAGACTACACCTGTCCACTTGATGGTGGGGGGCATTTCCCTCATTGTTGCTCCTGCACCACCTACTTCTGGAGCAACAAAACCTCTAAGACCAAGGAAATTGCGGTGGAACCCACACCATCGTTGCCTACGAGCTCTGCGTCTGAGGATGGGGTGGAGATTCAGGCACCTGCTGAGGACCTAGATCTCACCAGACCCTCAGACACAATGGATATAGACTGCTCATGCAGTTAGTTGGTGGCAGCAGGTGACTCTGAGGTGTAAACAACCTCGTTGAATGTTCCATGCCTTCTCAGACTCACGAGGACGCAGTCCTCCAGTGGAATTGTGGTGGTTTTTTCCACTGCCTGGCTGAGCTACAGCAACTTTTAAGCTTTACACCTGCTATCTGCATTGCCCTCGAGGAAACCTGGTTCCCGGCAATGTGGACCCCTGCCCTCTGGGACTATAAGGGATATTACAGGAAGTGTAGCGACTGTAATTGAGTGTCAGGTGGAGTTTGTGTTTATGTCCTAAACTCAGTCTGTAGTGAATATGTGCCCCTTCAAACCCCTCTTGAAGCTGTGGCTGTCAGAATAAGGACAAAGCAGGAAATAACACTCTGCAATGTGTATCTTCCTCCAGATGGTGCAGTACCCCTGAATGTATTAGCTGCACTGATTGATCAACTCCCTAAACCTTTCCTACTTTTGGGAGATATTAATGCCTATAACCCGTTGTAGGGTGGCACTTTGCGTACTGGCTGAGACAGAGATGTCAAAACTTTACTGTCTCATTTCGACCTCTGCCTCTTAAATACTGGGGCCACCACATATTTCAGAGTGGCTCATGATAGTTACGCAACCATTGATTTATCAATTTGCAGCCCAGGACTTCTCCCATCGATCCACTGGAGAGCACATGATGACCTGTGTGGCAGTGACCACTTCCCTATCTTCCTGTCACTGCCCTGGTGTCATTCCCATGGACGCTTGCCCAGCTGGGCTTCAAAAAGACAGACTGGGAAACTTTCACCTCTGCTGTCATCATTGAATCTCCCCCACACGTTAACGTCACAATGATGTTTGAGCAGGTGACAACATCAATTGTTTCTGTGGCAGAAAATGTGATCCCTTGCTCTTTAGGGTGCCCAAGGCATGAGGCAGACTCTTGGTGGTCGCCGGAAGTCGGTGAAGCAATTAAGGAGCGTCGGCGAGCTCTACAGCGGCATATGTGGCACCCTTCCCTGGAGCACCTCATAGCCTTTTAACAGCTCCGTGCCTGCGTTCGCCAACTTATTAAACGACGGAAGCAGGAGTGTTGGGAGACATAAGTCTCGACCATTGGCTGCCATATGTCACCTTCCCAAGTCTGGGCAAAGATCAAACATCTTTTTGGGTACCAGACACCAACATGTGTTTCCGGTGTCACCATAAATGGCGTGTTATCTACCGACGCAAACGCGATTGCCGAGCCCCAGCATTGGAGAATTATCCCCCAGCCTTTCGCACTCTCAAACGGCACTCTCAAGCTGCTGGAACGTAAGGTATGTCAGCGGTTGGGTTGGGTCCTGGAGTCATATGGCTTGCTGGCTGCATGTCAGTGTGGCTTCCTCCTGGGTCACTCTACCACTGATTATCTTGGGTCCCTCGAGTCTGCCATCCGAACAGCCTTTTCCAGATGGCAACACTTGGTTGCCGTCTTTATTGACTTACATAAAGCATACGACATGACCTGGCGAGATCATATCCTTGCCACATTGTATGATTGGGGTCTCCAGGGGCTGCTCCTGATTTATATCCAAAACTTCCTGTCGTTCGGTACTTTTCGTGTCCAAGTTGGTGTCTCCCATAGTTCCATCCATATTCAGGAGAATAGTGTCCCGCAGGGCTCTGTGTTGAGTGTGTGTATTTTTAGTGGCCATTAACAGACTAGCAGCAGCTGTTGGGCCCTCCGTCTCACCTTCTCTGTATGCAGACGACTTCTGCATTTCGTACTACTGCTCCAGTACTGGTATTGCTGAGTGTCGCCTACAGGGAGCTATTCACAAAGCACAGTCATGTGCTCTAGCCCACGGCTTCCAGTTTTCAGCCGCAAATTCATGTGTCATGCACTTCCGTTTGGCATCGTACCATTCATCTGGACCCACAACTTTATTTTCATGATGATCCACTCACTGTAGTGGAGACATATCAATTCTTAGGACTTGTTTTCGATGCTCAATTCACTTGACTTCCTTATCTTCATCAGATTAAGCAGAAGTGCTGGCAGCACCACAATGCTCTTCGGTGCCTGAGCAACACAAATTGGGGTGCAGATTGCTCTACACTGCTGCAGCTCTACAGAGCCCTTGTCCAATCCCGAATTGACTATGGGAGTGTGGTTTATGGTTCAGCAACGCCCTTAGCATTGCATTTACTTAACCCTGTGCACCACTGTGGGGTTTGACCTGCAACAGGAGCTTTTAGGGCGAGTCCGGTGATAAGTGCACTGGTCTAGGCTGGGGGTCTTTCCATTGCAAATCAGACATGCCCAACTGCTCGCCAGTTATGTAGCACACATTCGTAGTTCTCCTGAGCATCCAAATTACCATCTCCTTTTCCCGCCCGCGACAGTCCATCTCCCACAATGGCGGCCCAGGTTGGGGCTAACGATTGCAGTTCACATGCAGTCCCTTCTCTCTGAACTGGAGTCCTTCCATGCACAACCTCTACTTGTGGTCTGTTCACACACACCTCCATTGTGTACGCCTCGGCCACAGCTTTGTCTGGACCTTTCACGTGGCCCTAAGGACTCTGATCACCCTGCTGCTCTCCGCTGTCACTTCCTCTCGATTCTTGAGTGTTCTGGGGCTCTGAAGTGATTTACACCGACAGCTTTATGGCTGATGGTACTGTTGTTTTTGCCTACATTCGTGGTGGCCGTATTGAACAGCATTCCCTACTCAATGGATACAGTGTATTCACTGCAGAGCTGATGGCCATTTCTCGGGCACTTCAGTATCTCCTTGCATGCCCTGGGGAATCTTTTTCTATTATGTACTGACTCCTTGAGCAGCTTGAAAACTATTGGCCAGTGCTACCCCTCATCATCTTTTGGTAGTGTCCATCCAGGAGTCCATCTATGCCCGGAAGGGCCCAGTCGTTCAGTGGTGTTCGTCTGGACCCCTGGTCACGTCAGAACCCCAGAAAATGAATTTGCTGACAGGCTGGCCAAACAGCCTACACGGAAACCACTTCTGGAGATGGATATCCGTGAAACTGATCTGTGCTCGTTATTACGGAATGGCAAAATCTAAGTATGCACAACAAACTGCGAGCCATTAAGGTGACCACGGATGTGTGGAAGCCCTCAATGAGGACCTATTGCAGGGATTCTGTGGTTCTCTGCTGGCTCTACATTGGCTATGCCTGGGCTGCTCACAGCTACCTTCTGTGCTGTAAAGACTCGCCTGAGTGCTGGTGCGGCATCTGGCTGACAGTGGCCCATATTCTTCTTTGGTTGCCCTGCGACTTCCTCTTCGGTTGCCGGACTTGTTATCATTGATTCATTGATTTTAGCAGCAGACAACTCCTCATCAGCTGATTTGCTTTTATATTTCATCCATGAAGGTGGGTTTTATCATTTGATCTGATTTTTAGTGCATATCCTTTGTCCCTCTGTGTTCTCCACCCTAGTGCTTTTAGGGTGGAGGTTTTAATGTGTTGCAGGTTGGCAGGCTTTTCCTTTTTATTTTCGTGGTCAGCCAGCCACTGTAATCTGATTCCTTGTTTTACTCTCTTTTAACTATTTCTTGCATCTATGTTGTTTTTCTAGTCCTTTTGTTCCTTTTAGTGTTCGTTGCCTTTCATTCTTGTGGTCTTTCCTTTTTTTCTGTTTTGTGTTATATGTCTTATCTGTTTTATTCTCACACTTGTAAAATTGTTTTATTAGGAACAAGGGACCAATAACTTCATAGTTTTGTCCCTTTCCCCCCTCTTTTAAACCAACCAACCATTCTGATTCCATGAAACATCTCAGTCATTCTGATGACATCTCTGTGCTAAAAGTTCTTATCTTCTAGCATACATTGTTGTTGACCAGCTGTGAGCAAGGAAAAAAATAGGACATTTAAGGAAAAGAAAGAGAAAAATACAGTAAAGATTTTATGCAAATGAACTTAAGTTATTGTTTATAGTCAACCAGTTTAGCAGTAGCTTTATGTGAAATATATTACCTGCTATTTAAAATGTTTCTTATCGTTTGTGTATTCTTTCAGGATCTTGGTTACCCAGGTGAGATAGGATATCAAACCTTCCTTTACTCAAGCGAAGCAGATGTTCGCCGTGTATTTATGTTCCTGATTGAGAAGTTGCCTAAGGAAACGGAGAAGACAATAGTTGATCCAACTGGTGAGTATTAAGATCAGCTAAACTTGTAAAGCTTAAAAGAACAGCGAGTAGTGTACCATTCAGTTATTCCGATTAATATTTTTTACTGGATGTATTGGTGTTTATTAGAAGCTCATTTGGTTCATTGCTGTACACATTTCATCGTTTAGATTACTAAAAGGAGAAAAAAATATACATATGCTGTATGATAATAAAGGTAGGGAAAAAACAGATGATGATTCACATAACTTGTTCAATTATCATAGATAATTAAGACTGTCTCTTTCTGCACTAATGGCCATTGTGGATTGAGAACTACTAAGGATGAGTTGTGATGAGAATATGTGCTTGTGCAGCAATGAGGCAACAGTGCAACACTTAACTCAGTGATAACTTATTGCTACTCCACCTTACATCATGCATGGGCACTGCAAAGGTAAGGTGTGAATGGCTACGGCTCACACAGGTGCAAACAGGCAATTATTTTACCAATGGGAAAAGAAATAACTAGCAGTTTTTTGAAGTATCATCTGCCATGCAAAGCACAGGCATGCAACAGGCCACTTTTTACTGCTGACCTTATGCAATGTTTCTACTTTGCTGTTCAAACACAGCACAGCTCTAGCTAGTACCAGCGTTCCCTGGCAGTGGCCAGGCAATATGAGAATGTGGTATGCGACATGAGAGCTTGTTATTGGATGACTGCTAGATACGCACACAGTCAGCCACTTAGTCGTAAAGTTAAGACACTGATAAACTCCAGAAATAGATTGGTTTTCTCCAAAGTACAAAGTCGCTTCGAACTAAGCAGATGGTTCATTATATAAAACTGAACTCGGATAATAAAGGGAGCAATTGCAGCATAATTGAATCTGTGATCAATTAAGTCATGTCAAGTGCCTTTATTTATTTATTTATTTATTTATTTTTTTAAGAGAGTAATAACAAGACTGAAGATGAAAGAAAATATTCGACCTCTTCATATTCTATGCATTGTGATAGATTGTAACAATATCTTAAGCCATAAAAAAATCAGATCAACAGGTTTCTGTAATTTTATACTTCATTGGCTTACTTTCTTTTTTTCCTCAACACAAACATAGTCATTTCTATATTTTTGATGATGCAATTCTTACTTTCTTCAAATATTTCCATCTTGGACATTACCTTTATATTTATCAGTGCACAATAGCTAATGAAACCATCAAAACTCCCTCCTATGAATATATACAGATCTAAAAGTAGTAAGGAGAGAAATCCCCAGAGGCAACTGCTAGCCAATCTGAATATATACAATATGGATGATAATAGTCAAAATTTTAATCCAGAAATCAATTGCAGTATCCAGACTGTAATATTTTGGTTCTTGCAAACCATAAAAAGTTTTGGAGCTGGAAATAATATATTACTAATCATTAACCTACATTCATGTGTGTGAGGTGCTGCTGCTCATGGTGGTGGTGGTGGTGATCGTTGGTCACAATTACATTTACAAATATGAATAGAACCATGAACTCACAAAGTTTGCATTATGCACGCTACAAAAATTCAAGTGGATTCAGACAGTACTTGTCAAAGAGGTAGTAGCCAAATTCATTCTAAACCTTATGTAGCAGCATCCAGTCAGGGACCCTCACAGTAGCATTGATGCATTCTCTGACCTGTTTTAGTATCTGTATCTTTAAAGTACTTCAAAAGGTAAAAGTTTCAAGGCATTAAGTCAAGTGACCCTAGGGTGTCAAGGGAACAGACCTACATCATGTTCAGCACGATGCGCAGTCCAACCATCCGGAAATTCGTCGTTTAGGTAGAGACAGACTTTGATGCTCAAATTTTAAGAATCAGCAGTCACAGTCAGTCGCAGAAACAACCACCACCACCACAACGTATTGAGGTATCAGGTACCCGTCACATTCTTCTCACAGAAGAAAAACAGCCAATACATCTTCACCTGTGAGATTGCACAGAAAACATTAACGTTTGGCGAATCATATTCCTGCACCACAATTTCGTAAGGATGTTTCTTTATCCACACTCTCACATTGCAGCGATTAACCTTTCCAGATAAATGGACGGTTGCTTTGTTGTTGAGTATCAGCTTGAATGCTAAATGTTCATCCTCAAGTGCTTCCTCCATTTTGATTTACAATTGAAGGTGTGGCCCATAATCTTCTGGTTTCAATTGTTATGTGAGCTGCAGGCAGCATGTTGTAAAATGTAACCACTGTTGCAAAATCTTCCACACAGTTAGCAGTAGAATTCAATTTTTGTAACTTGTGTGGGTATTGATTTTTTTAGGACTGCGTACATCCTCGACACATTTGTATCTAGCATACTTGTGAGCCATGATGTGGTTCACATTGGTGCTGTTTGTAGGTTTCCACCCTCTGTTGGAGGCCAGACCGTATCCTATAGTTGGCATGGTTGCAGTTGTTTGTCTTCTTCTCGTCTTGACTGACACTTGTTTTGCAAGCGTTGCCTGTCCACTAGTGGCGGCAGCAGCAGCGGTATCGATATGTAGTAACTGTTGCCCTATCTTTGGGGTGACGTCATTGTTTTTCGGTGTCATGTGAGTGTGGCAGTTTGGTTGGGGGACTGGGGAGGAGCCAGGTCCACGCAGGACGAGAACATGCCGGGACCGCTGGTGCCGCACATGGACTACCAGATGGAAGGACTGTGGTCATGAGGGTGCACGAACTCATCGTAAACCAGATCCTGCAGGCTTTAAGATGGGTGCATTTCAATTCAAGTAGAGAAACCTCCACCATTGTGATATCCCGCGATTCTCCAGCGACTCAGGTTCGTGTTGCTGCTCGTAGTGTCGCCGAGGCGAAGAGCAGTGAGTGGAGTGCTGGGGGAAAGCAGATGTGAGTAGCTTTCCTTGACTTTTTATTACTGTTTACTGCGTTCAGCTTGTTACACTTTGTTAAGTTCAACCAGCGGTAGTTTCCCTGCCTGGTGGCTGCTAATGCCCCAATTACCTGCTCTGGGGTTTAGTGTATGTAATGGCAGTGTACGTTTCCTCACCTTGCCGCTGCTGTCTGGTAAGGCCTGTAGTTTTGACAGTGTTTATGATTGTAGGCCATTTGTGACTCTTCTACTGTGGTGGTAGTGATTCCTTTCTCGTTCCAGGCCCTCTAAGCACAGTATTCTGGGGGTGTGGTGCAGTCTGACGGTTCTGGCTTTGGCAAGTTGTTCCATTCTTGTATTTGGTTTATTGGACATCTGGTAGCTTCAGCAAGATTATCATTAGTCATTCTTTATACTGCCACTAGGCTGAGTTACCACCTTGTGAAGTGAATGCAACTCTTGGCTGCCTATCTCATCACTCGCAAATTGTTGCCGGACCTTCTCAGAGGTTGATTCCTGGAGCACCGTCTGTAACTAGTCCTTGTTTTATTATTGTATTATTTATTACCATACCTTGTAATGCCTACATTAAAGCTTATGTATGTCTAATTAATAGTTGCAGTCGCCTTCTGGAATAAATCTAGCAGTGTAAGGGCTGTTTTACAAGGTTACCATCATCTTATTTCACCCATTTGGTGGGCAGTTGCTTGTTTCTTTTAATTAATATTTGCTTGTATTTGCTGTTTACAGCAGGTTTCTAAATTTTTTTTTTTATATAACTGCCGTTCCCGGCATGCAAGGCCTTCAGTCTGATCACAGTGGCTTGTCTTCTTCTTCATCTTTTTTTCTTTTCTTTTTTTTTTTAATAAAAAAAAAAAGTTATCTGTATTTCTTGCCGGTCTGAGTGGTTGGGCGGTTCTAGGAACCAAGCGACCCATACGGTTGCAGGTTCAAATCCTGCCTCGGGCATGGAGGTGTATGATGTCCTTAGATTAGTTAGGTTTAATTAGTTCTAAGTTCTAGGCGACTGATGACCTCAGAAGTTAAGTCGCATAGTGCTCAGAGCTATTTGAACCATTTGTATTTTATGGTGATTTGCTAAATTGTAACGCACTGAAAACCCTATTATTTACACAGTTGTTTATTCCTTCATTAATAATGTGTGGTATTTTTTATTTACTGTTTTAAAAATAAATGTGTGTACTTCTAAAAGGCATCCAATAGTAACTGATTAAGGCCCCATCCATGATTGTAACCGAATCCTGCCTTCCCTTGACTATGAGGTCACAACTTGGTTGTCTGATATTTTTCTGTTTAGATATGTCCAGTGTCCCTAAATTGTTGACATCAGTATACTGTTTATGTGGTGATTATTTTTCATAATTCCTCCTGAAAGCACCCGGCACTATTTTAACAGATAACTATCACATGTTCCAACACACAAAACCTCTTTTCCTGCTTAGTCACCATTTTGTCAAGGCGCACTGCACATAATTTTTTTAGTAAAACACAGGGTTTTTCTATGCTAAAATTCATAAGATAAATCTCATAAAAATTTAAGTCTGTAGAGCAAATAAACTACTGCTTGTTCACATCAGTACCATATCCTTTGATTTGCTTAATTTTAAACGTGTAGCAGTCTTGGAGGTTAAACACACTATTCTGACAAAGCTACAAGTGTATTGAGTGTAATAGTAATCTCTTGAAGACCTAATTAAACTTTTGGAATTTCAATATTTTCAGTCAGTAAAGAAATTTCCTCAGAAGTAACATTTCTCATGAGGGTGTAGTAAAATTTTCTTTTGTATAATTTTGAAACAGTGATACCTTTGCACTTAATGACAGTAAGTAAGCATTTTTGCTATCCGTTTTTGACTAGTTTTTTGTTGTTCTTAAAGTTGTCAGTCTGAAGACTGGCTTGGTAAGCGACTTAATGATAATTTCTAACATAAAGTGTTAATATATTTTGTAACAAATATTCTGTGTTAGTAGGTGGTGCAGAACTCTTGGAACAGCAGGTAGCTGAGGAGGTAAGAAGACAGTTATGTGCTCCATGGCTTCCAAGCTACTGTCGACAGGAAGGGCTTCGTTGGCGAAATGATGGTTCCTGGAGTCGTGAAGGGTGTAGGCATTGCAAACCCTTCTTATCAAATGGCTTTCTTCATATTCCTGATGCTAATAACCAGTCAGAAGGTTTGTTATATCAGCTATATAATTTTTTACTTGAAAACTGTAATGAGGTATATTCTAGTGTACTTATAAAGTGAACAGGGTGTAGAAAAGTGTAAGTGATTGTTGTCTTCCCACGTGAAATGGAGTGCGGGGGAGAGGGTTTTTGGTCAGCAGCTCTTCATACTCATTAAAAATGTGTGTGTGTGTGTGTGTGTGTGTGTGTGTGTGTGTGTGTGTGTGTGTGTTTCGCTGAACCAATAACTTCACTAAAGATCTGTTGCTTTGATGTTGTTCGTGAGCACTTTCGCCTTATTAAATAGTTATGGTCACTTTCTTGTGGTTTCCGGGTGAAAGGACCTGCTATGCAGTGCTGCTACTTGTGCTGTGGGACTTCTCCACCGTCTGTTGAAGGTTGAGGGGTGTAAAAGAGCTCACAGCTAAGCCAATTCGCTACAAAATGCTGTCACTGACACACACACACACACACACACACACACACACACACACACACACGCAAACACGCGCGTGCGTGCGCATGCACGCACGCTCGCTCGCACACACACAGTGGAAATTCTCTACAGGCTAACTACCTAACTACTGTTTTACGGAAACATCGATCATCTGATTGCGAGTAAGAGATGGAACAAATTGTTACGCCACAGATCCTTGCACTAAGATGAATGATGTTGTGTAAAATGACTTACTTAAATAATTACAAACTTTTTATAATCTCCAACTTTTGATAAATTATTTTCGATACCCCCCCCATGAACCATGGACCTTGCCGTTGGTGGGGAGGCTTGCGTGCCTCAGCGATACAGATGGCCGTACCGTAGGTGCAACCACAACTGAGGGGTATCTGTTGAGAGGCCAGACAAACGTGTGGTTCCTGAAGAGGGGCAGCAGCCTTTTCAGTAGTTGCAGGGGCAACAGTCTGGATGATTGACTGATCTGGCCTTGCAACATTAACCAAAACAGCCTTGCTGTGCTGGTACTGCGAACGGCTGAAAGCAAGGGGAAACTACAGCCGTAATTTTTCCCGAGGACATGCAGCTTTACTGTATGATTAAATGATGATGGCATCCTCTTGGGTAAAATATTCCGGAGGTAAAATAGTCCCCCATTCGGATCTCCGGGCGGGGACTACTCAGGAGGATGTCGTTATCAGGAGAAAGAAAACTGGCGTTCTACGGATCGGAGCGTGGAATGTCAGAGCCCTTAATCGGGCAGGTAGGTTAGAAAATTTAAAAAGGGAAATGGATAGGTTAAAGTTAGATATAGTGGGAATTAGTGAAGTTCGGTTGCAGGAGGAACAAGACTTCTGGTCAGGTGACTAAGGGTTATAAACAAAATCAAATAGGGGTAATGCAGGAGTAGGTTTAATAATGAATAGGAAAATAGGAATGCGGGTAAGCTACTACAAACAGCATAGTGAACGCATTATTGTGGCCAAGATAGATACGAAGCCCACACCTACTACAGTAGTACAAGTTTATATGCCAACTAGCTCTGCAGATGATGAAGAAATTGAAGAAATGTACGATGAAATAAAAGAAATTGTTCAGATAGTGAAGGGAGACAAAAATTTAATAGTAATGGGTGACTGGAATTCGGCAGTAGGAAAAGGGAGAGAAGGAAACATAGTAGGTGAATATGGATTGGGGCTAAGAAATGAAAGAGGAAGCCGCCTAGTAGAATTTTGCACAGAGCACAACTTAATCATAGCTAACACTTGGTTTAAGAATCATGAAAGAAGGTTGTATACGTGGAAGAACCCTGGAGATACTAAAAGGTATCAAATAGATTATATAATGGTAAGACAGAGATTTAGGAACCAGGTTTTAAGTTGTAAGACATTTCCAGGGGCAGATGTGGACTCGGACCACAATCTATTGGTTATGAGCTGTAGATTAAAACTGAAGAAACTGCAAAAATGTGGGAAATTAAGGAGATGGGACCTGGATAAACTGAAAGAACCAGAGGTTGTACAGAGTTTCAGGGAGAGCATAAGGGGACAATTGACAGGAATAGGGGAAAGAAATACCGTAGAAGAAGAATGGGTAGCTCTGAGGGATGTAGTAGTGAAGGCAGCAGAGGATAAAGTAGGTACAAAGACGAGGGCTGCTAGAAATCCTTGGGTAACAGAAGAAATATTGAATTTAATTGATGAAAGGAGAAAATATAAAAATGCAGTAAATGAAGCAGGCAAAAAGGAATACAGACGTCTCAAAAATGAGTTCGACAGGAAGTGCAAAATGGCTAAACAGGGATGGCTAGAGGACAAATGTAAGGATGTAGAAGCTTATCTCACTAGGGGTAAGGTAGATACTGCCTACAGGAAAATTAAAGAGACCTTTGGAGAGAAGAGAACCACGTGTATGAATATCAAGAGCTCAGATGGCAACCCAGTCCTAAGCAAAGAAGGGAAGGCAGAAAGGTGGAAGGAGTATATAGAAGGTTTATACAAGGGTGATGTACTTGAGGACAATATTATGGAAATGGAAGAGGATGTAGATGAAGACGAAATGGGAGATACGATACTGCGTGAAGAGTTTGACAGAGCACTGAAAGACCTGAGTCGAAACAAGGCCCCCGGAGTAGACAACATTCCATTAGAACTACTGACGGCCTTGGGAGAGCCAGTCATGACAAAACTCTACCAGCTGGTGAGCAAGATGTATGAGACAGGCGAAATACCCTCAGACTTCAAGAAGAATATAATAATTCCAATCCCAAAGAAAGCAGGTGTTGACAGATGTGAAAATTACCGAACTATCAGTTTAATAACTCACAGCTGCAAAATACTAACGCGAGTTCTTTACAGACGAATGGAAAAACTGGTAGATGCGGACCTCGGGGAAGGCCGCCCCATTGTAGCTGGTTACCAAGCCCCCACAGAACGTATCTCTGCCTACTTTGATCAACACCTTCAACCCATTACATGCAGTCTCCCATCCTTCATCAAAGACACCAACCACTTTCTCGAACGCCTGGAATCCGTACCCAGTATGTTACCCCCGGAAACCATCCTTGTAACCATTGATGCCACTTCCCTATACACGAATATCCCGCACGTCCAGGGCCTCGCTGCAATGGAGCACTTCCTTTCACGCCGATCACCTGCCACTCTACCTAAAACCTCTTTCCTCGTCACCTTAGCCAGCTTCATCCTGACCCACAACTTCTTCACTTTTGAAGGCCAGACATACCAACAATTAAAGGGAACAGCCATGGGTACCAGGATGGCCCCCTCGTATGCCAACCTATTTATGGGTCGCTTAGAGGAAGCCTTCTTGGTTACCCAAGCCTGCCAACCCAAAGTTTGGTACAGATTTATTGATGACATCTTCATGATCTGGACTCACAGTGAAGAACAACTCCAGAATTTCCTCTCCAACCTCAACTCCTTTGGTTCCATCAGATTCACCTGGTTCTACTCCAAATCCCATGCCACTTTCCTTGACGTTGACTTCCATCTGTCCAATGGCCAGCTTCACATATCCGTCCACATCAAACCCACCAACAAGCAACAGTACCTCCATTACGACAGCTGCCACCCATTCCATATCAAATGGTCCCTTCCCTACAGCCTAGGCCTTTGTGGCAAACGAATCTGCTCCAGTCCTGAATCCCTCAACCATTACACCAACAACCTGAAAACAGCTTTCGCATCTCGCAACTATCCTCCCAACCTGGTACAGAAGCAGATAACCAGAGCCACTTCCTCATCCCCTCAAACCCAGAACCTCTCACAGAAGAACCCCAAAAGTGCCCCACTTGTGACAGGATACTTCCCGGGACTGGATCAGACTCTGAATGTGGCTCTCCAGCAGGGATACAACTTCCTAAAATCCTGCCCCGAAATGAGATCCATCTTCATGAAATCCTCCCCACTCCACCAAGAGTGTCTTTCCGCCGTCCACCTAACCTTCGTAACCTCTTGGTTCATCCCTATGGAATCCCCAAACCACCTTCCCTACCCTCTGGCTCCTACCCTTGCAACCGCCCCCGGTGTAAAACCTGTCCCATGCACCCTCCCACCACCACCTACTCCAGTCCTGTAATCCGTAAGGTATACACGATCAAAGGGAGAGCCACGTGTGAAAGCACCCACGTGATTTACCAACTGACCTGCCTACACTGTGACGCTTTCTATGTGGGAATGACCAGCAACAAACTTTCCATTCGCATGAATGGACACAGGCAGACAGTGTTTGTTGGTAATGAGGATCACCCTGTGGCTAAACATGCCTTGGTGCACGGCCAGCACATCTTGGCACAGTGTTACACCGTCCGAGTTATCTGGATACTTCCCACCAACACCAACCTATCCGAACTCCGGAGATGGGAACTCACCCTTCAGTATATCCTCTCTTCTCGATATCCGCCAGGCTTCAACCTCCGCTAATTTCAAGTTGCCGCCACTCATACTTCACCTGTCTTTCAACAACTTCTTTGCCTCTGTACTTCCGCCTCGACTGACAGCTCTGCCCTTACTCTTTGCCTTTAAATATGTCTGCTTGTGTCTGTGTATGTGCGGATGGATATGTGTGTGTGTGTGTGTGTGTGTGTGCGCGAATGTACACCTGTCCTTTTTTCCCCCTAAGGGACGTCTTTCCGCTCCCGGGATTGGAATGACTCCTTACCCTCTCCCTTAAAACCCACATCCTTTCGTCTTTCCCTTTCCTTCCCTCTTTCCTGAAGAAGCAACCATCGGTTGCGAAAGCTAGTAATTCTGTGTGTGTGTTTGTGTGTTTTGTTCATTGTGCCTGTCTGCCGGCGCAATGTCAAAATACCCAGACTAGTGGCTGACAAGAGGTTCGCAAACTTACCCCACTTATTGCCCATACCTCCCATTTCCGAGCCAAAAATATCCTTTATGAATCAGAAGAGTTACCCCAAAATATAATACCATACAACATAAGTGAATGAAAATAAGCAAAGTTGGCTAATTTTTGTGCCAAACAATCACTTACTTTAGATACCATTCGAATAGTAAAATGGCAGCATTGAGTCTTTGAACAAGATCCTGAATGTGGGCTTTCTGTGACAGTTTACTGTCTATCAGAACACTTAGAAATTTGAACTATTCAGTTTCACTAATTATATGTGCACTCTGTGAAATTAAAATGTTGGGTTTTGTTGAATTGTGTGTTAGAAATTGTAAAAACTGAGTCTTACTGTGATTTAGCATTAGTGTATTTTCTGCAAGCCATGAACTTAGATCATGACCTGCACTATTTGAACCTATCCAATGTTGCACACAACATCCGTTCCCAAACAAGCTAGTGTCATCAGAAACAGAAATATTTTAGTGTTACCCGTAATACTAGAGGACATGTCATTTATATAAATAAGGAACAGGAGTGGCCCCAACACTGATCCCTGGGGCACCCACCATGTGACCGTACCCAACTCAGACCCCACATCACAGCCATTCTCAACACGTGATCAATGACCTTTTGCTGTCTGTTGTTAAAGTAAGAGGTGAAACAGTTGTGAGCTAATCCCTGTATTCCATAATGGTCCAACTTCTCGAGCAATGTATTGTTATAAACACAAATGCCTTAGTCAAATCAAAAAATATGCCTAGTGTTCAAAACCCTTTGTTTAACTCATTCAGTACCCTACAGAGAAGAGAGAAAATAGCATTTTCAGTTGTTAAAAGACTTCTAAAGCTGAACTGAACATTGATAGCAATTTATGTGATACAAAATGATCAGTTATCCCCACATACACATCCTTTTCAATAACTTTAGCAAACACTGATGGCATAGAAATAGGTCTAAAATTGTCTACGTAATCGATTTCTCCCTTTTTATGAAGTGGCTTTTCTGCTAACTACTTTAATTATTCAGGAATCTGACCATTCCTAAAAGAAAAATTACAAATATGGCTAAGTACAGGACTAACATGTGCAGCACAGTACTTTAATATTCTGCTAGGCACTCCATCATATCCATGAGAGTCCTTAGTCTTCAGTAACTTAATTATTGACTCAATCTCCCCCTTGTCTGTCTCATAGAGGAGTACTTCAGACATCAAACTCGGAAAGGCATTTGCAAAGAGAGTTATGATTCCCTGTAGAAAGTAAATTTTTATTTAATTCACCAGAAATGCTCAGAAAAACATTGTTATATACAGTAGATGTATCTGATTTATCAGTAACAGAAATGTTTTTACTACGAACTGAAAGATCTGAGACGAAACAAGGCCCCCGGAGTAGACAACATTCCATTAGAACTACTGACAGCCTAGGGAGAGCCAGTACTGACAAAACTCTACCATCTGGTGAGTAAGATGTATGAGACAGGCGTAATACCCTCAGACTTCAAGAAGAATATAATAATTCCAATCCCAAAAAAATCAGGTGTTGACAGATGTGAAAGTTACTGAACTATCAGTTTAATAAGTCACAACTGCAAAATACTAACGCAAATTATTTACAGACAAATGGAAAAACTGATAGAAGCCGACCTCGGGGTAGATCAGTTTGGATTCCGTAGAAATGTTGGAACACGTGAGGCAATACTGACCTTATGCCTTATCTTAGAAGAAAGATTAAGGAAAGGCAAACCTACGTTTCTAGCATTTGTGGACTTAGAGAAAGATTTTGACAATGTTGATTGGAATACTCTCTTTCAAATTCTGAAGGTGGCAGGGGTAAAATATAGGGAGCTAAAGGCTATTTACAATTTGTACAGAAAGCAGATGGCAGTCATACGAGTCGAGGGATATGAAAGAGAAGCAGTGGTTGGGAAGGGAGTGAGACAGGGGTGTAGCCAATCCCCAATGTTATTCAATCTGTATATTGAGTAAGCAACAAAGGAAACAAAAGAAAAGTTCAGAGTAGGTATTAAAATCCATGGAGAAGAGAGAAAAAATTTGAGGCTCGTCGACGACATTGTAATTCTGTCAAAGACAGCAAAGGACTTGGAAGAGCAGTTGAACGGAATGGACAGTGTCTTGTAAGGAGGGTATAAGATGAACATCAACAAAAGCAAAACAAGGATAATGGAATGTAGTCAAATTAAGTCGGGTGATGCTGAGGGAATTAGATTATGAAATAAGACACTTAAAGTAGTAAAGGAGTTTTGCTATTTGGGGAGCAAAATAACTGATGATGGTTAAAGTAGAGAGGATATAAAATGTAGACTGGCAATAGCAAGGAAAGCATTTCTGAAGAAGAAAAATTTGTTAACATCGAGTATAGATTTAAATGTCAGGAAGTCGTTTCTGAAAGTATTTGTATGGAGTGTAGCCATGTATGGAAGTGAAAGGTGGATGATAAATAGTTTAGACAAGAAGAGAATAGAAGCTTTCGAAGTGTGATGCTACAGCAGAATGCTGAAGATTAGGTGGGTAGATCACATAACTACTGAGGAGGTATTGAGTAGAATTGGGGAGAAGAGGAGCTTGTGGCACAACTTGACCAGAAGAAGGGATCGGTTGGTAGGACATGTTCTGAGACATCGAGGGATCACAAATTTAGTATTGGAGGGCAGCGTGGAGGGTAAAAATCGTACAGGGAGACCAAGATATGAATAAACTAAGCAGATTCAGAAGGATGTAGGCTGCAATAGGTACTGGTAGATGAAGAAGCTTGCACAGGATAAAGTAGCGTGGAAATCTGCATCAAACCAGTCTCAGGACTGAAGACCACAACAACAACAACAACAACAACAACGAACTGACTTTATATCGTCGGCCTTGTGCTGCTGACCAGACACTTTTTTCACAACTGGTTTTAATTTTAGCCTGTGAGTTAGTTATTCTATTTAAGTACACGTACTCTTTGCTTTCCTAATAACATTTTTAAGCACCTTACAGTACTGTTTGTAATGGGCTACTGTAGCTTGATTATGACTACTTCTAACATTTTGATATAATTACCGCTTTGTTCTACATGCTATGCTTATCCCACAAGTCAACCACCCAGGCTGCCTTTTACTGCTAGTACCCTGTTCAGAACATTCCAATTGAAAGCAACTCTTTAAGAGCATGAGAAATGTGTTAAGGAAAACATTATATTTGTCATCTATGTTATTGGCACTACAAACATCCTGCCACTCCTGTTCGTTGATGAGTTTTAAAAAACTCTCTATTGCTGTTGGATTAACTTTCCTACATAGTTTGCAATTATACAGGGTGTTACGAAAAGGTACGGCCAAACTTTCAGGAAACATTCCTCACACACAAAGAGAGAAAATATGTTATGTGGACATGTGTCCAGAAATGCTTACTTTCCATCTTAGAGCTCGTTATATTACTTCTCTTAAAATCACATTAATCATGGAATGAAAACACACAGCAACAAGGGTTGAGGTCAGGAGAGTGTGTAGGCCATGGAATTGATCCGCCTCTATCAATCCATTGGTCACCGAATCTGTTGTTAAGCGTACAAACACTTCGACTGAAATGTGCAGGAGCTTCATCATGCATGAATCACATGTTGTGTCGTACTTGTAAAGGCACATGATCTAGCACCACAGGTAGAGTATCCCATATGAAATCATGATAACGTGCTCCATTGAGTGTAGGTGGAAGAACATGGGGCCCAATCAAGACATCACCAACAATGCCTGCCCAAACGTTCACAGAAAATCTGTGTTGATGACATGATTGCACAATTGCGTGCGGAATCTCGGCAGCCCACACATGTTGATTGTGAAAATTTACAATTTGATCACATTGGAATGAAGCCTCATCCGTAAAGAGAACATTTGCACTGAAATGAGGATTGACACGTTGTCGGATGAACCATTCGCAGAAGTGTACCCGTGGAGGCCAATCAGCTGCTGATAGTGTCTGCACACGCTGTACGTGGTACGGAAACAACTGGTTCTCCTGTAGCACTCTCCATAAAATGACGTGGTCAATGTTACCTTGTACAGCAGTAACTTCTCTGACGCTGACATTAGGGTTATCGTCAACTGCATGAAGAATTGCCTCCTCCATTGCAGGTGTCCTCATCATTCTAGGTCTTCCCCAGTCGCTAGTAATAGGCTGGAATGTTCCGTGCTCCCTAAGATGCCAAACAATTGCTTTGAACGTCTTCCTGTCAGGACACCTTCATTCTGGAAATCTGTCTCGATACAAATGTACCACGCCACGGGTATTGCCCCGTGCTAATCCATGCATCAAATGGGCATCTGCCAACACCACATTTGTAAACATTGCACTGACTGCAAGACCATGTTCTTGATGAACAGTAACCTGTTGATGCTATGTACTGATGTGATGTGCTTGATGCTAGTACTCTTGAGCAATGAGTCGCATGTCAACACAAGCACCGAAGTCAACATTACCTTCCTTCAATTGGGCCAACTGGTGGTGAATCGAGGAAGTATAGTACATACTGACGAAACTAAAATGAGCTCTAACGTGGAAATTATGTTTTTCCGGACACATGTCCTCATATGTTTTCTTTATTTGTGTGTGAGGAATGTTTCCTGAAAGTTTGGCCATACCTCTTTGTAACACCATGTATGTGACATCTGTTTCAGTACAAAAGCCTTTTAGTGTTAAAAGTTGTGCACCATGCTCTAAAGGCCATTCACCCTTTTCCTCTAACAGAATGCCCATCTAGTAATGGAGAATGGATAAAAATATTGTCTATGTCTGTTCTGCTATTCCCATGCACCCTGTTTGGAAAAAACACAGCCTGCATCACATGATATGAATTTAGAAGATCTACCAACATCCTTTTTCTTGCACTATCATATACAAAATTAATATTGAAGTCACCACATATAATTAATTTCTGGTACTTCCTATAAATGGAATCAAGAACCCTCTCTAGTTTGAGTAGAAATGCTCTGAAGTAAAGAGTTAGGGGGCCTATAAACAACATAAATTAGAAGTTTAGTTTCACTGAATTCAACTGCCCCTGCACAACAATCAAATGTCTGTTCAGTGCAGTGCAGAGATACGTCTGTGGACTCAAATGGAATACTGTGTTTTTACATTCATGACCACTCTCCCACCCCGCAAGGAACTCCTTGAAAAACAGCCAGCTAATCTGTGTCCTGGTAAAGAAATCTTGAACAGTACCTTTAGTGACATTGTGTCATATGTTTTCTCAAGGTTTATGAAAACCAGATGACTGCTTAGGCTACTTTTCAATCTTTCCTTGATGATCTGTCTTAGGGTAAAGTTGTTACCTACACATGATCTTCCTCTTCTAATTCTGATACTCAATTTCAGTACAGTAACTATCATATTTTTCATGTATTAACACCTAAGTGTCTGCAAAATGTTTTGAACATTAAGGTTATGGTTTGTTGTTGAACCAGCAATTATATTTAACATTGGACTTTCTCTTCAGCAGACGAAAGCAAATGAACACCTTATAACATTAATTATGATACATAAATATGTAAACTTTCTCTAAGAAATTCTTTTCGTTTACAGACCAATAAACGAAGATGAAAATTACACCAAACTTCATCTCAGAAAAGTAATGAAGTAAATATAATCATATAACTGAAATAAATAAGTCATTTTTCCAGGTCTGTGACAGGTAATGTGAGGCCCCCTGCCAGATCAGGAGAGACAATGCACCCAAAATATTTCTCATTGACCTTTCCCACAATTCTCCTCAGAACATACCATGCATATACATAACAGAGAACTATACATAACAGAGAACACCTGATACAGCACATAATTCACTGTTGATAAACTTTCCTCCTTCAATAAGTGATAAACAAGAAGACAGCTTACTTGGCATGTAATTATATCGTAATTTTTCTGTCGAGTAATCCGTAAAGTACACACAATTATCATCCTCAGTCTTAAAACACAGACACACAATAATGCCAGTCACACAATCATCAGATACTCTATTTTAAAAGTTCAGATCATCAGTATCATATTCTTTATATCTGAAATATTTTTCAAAGATAGGTTTCCTCTCGTCATAGTTAGTTTTATGTTCCTTTTATCATTTTGCATGATAAATTGTAATGATGTGAAACAAGTCATCTTACATTCACATCACATATTAATTTATAAGAAAGGCTACATGCTGAATTGTAAGTTTTTTTTTTTTAATTTTGGTAATCAGTTCACTAAAATACACAAATGGTATTTGGAATTCCAGTCCACCTATTCCTGTTGTAAGTGTTGAAGATTAAAATTAATTTTAGTCATCGTTCTGCTCGACCATTGGGTAACATTTCCTTAAATTGCTTCAGAAATGTCACGGGATGTATAGGGTCATCTGGTTTGAAATTGATAAATTCCTTCTGGTGTACAATTGGTGAGTGTGCTAGTAAACTCAACATTCTGTTGTAGCCCCCCCCCCCCCCCCCCCCTGCTCTCCCCCCTCCCCGAAGTCTTGCCACTCTTTGGCAGGTTTTTGCTTGGTTATCACGGGCCCCCTGCCTTTACAACATCTTCTTCCTTCCGTGCTGCATGTCTATCCTCATTAATATTCTTTTTCCCCGCCCTTGGGGAACATGTCTGGGGAGTTATTGGGAATGTTCCACATTGTCTGTCATTGAAACAGTATCACCACTGTTTTTCGTTCCCTTTTCCATTCTTTGTTTCCCTTCTCCTCTTGTTCCTCCACTTCGGCATTTGAGGCTCCTCTTTTTCTTCGTCCTCCCTGTGTGCTCCTGAAGGCTGGTCCATGCCCGTAACAGGTGACTAGGTAATGCATAATTCCCATCTGTGGGTTATACCCCTGGTGCAGGTCAGGCCGAGGGAGGGGTGATTGTAGGTAATGTGTAATTCCCAGCCCCGGGTCATAACCCCTGGTACAGGCCAGGCCCAGGGAGGGGTGATCGTCTGAGCTTCTACTTTCCCAAATTGCCGATTGGTCCCTATGTCTGTCGGGAGTTGTGACCTGAGGTGTCAACAATCAAATTCATATTCTTGAGGAAAAAAACTTGTTTCACAAAGTGCCTAGCATCCAGCGCACATTTGTCTATCGATTATTCATATGATTTTGAAAAGCTTCCCTGTTGGTTTTTGAACATTTTTGAACACATTTGAAGTTGATTTCTGAACGAATCATAAGTTCATTTTTGAATAGTGTACATGATGTCTCTGTCAAGAGAATCCTCGTCACATCTAGAAAGGGGACGGGGCTATACGAGATGAGGGAGTAAAGCTGAATGGATGAATGCCAGTCGCTGTCTGATTATGTGGTTGATTGAGTTTGCGAATGATCAGTGTTGTTGTAATTACCAGAATGGAAATAAATGACTGACAGGAATAACAGGTGAGGAAGATCACGTATTATCTTCTAGCTGTATCCAAGAAAATGAAATTATGACAGAAAATGTTTGGCGGGACCACTACACTAGTAAGGACCAGTAGTACAGTCCCCGGCCGGCTGCCACTTAAGTTCTATTCTGGAAGTAATGCGGAAAATAATTGCGGGTTAACTAAACCTTTGAATCTGGCAGGGTTAGTGAAGTTAATCGGTGAACAAATTTTGACAATGGCAGGAATAGCTACAGAATTGGTGATGGCAAGATTGATTGTTAGAACGAGGAAGGAGAAGAAACGGGGACATCACAGAAATTATGAAACAATAGGAAGATTCCAAATTTATATAAAAATTTCGTAATACTACTTTTTAATCTCATGCTTGAGAAGCTGGTGCGTATGAATGGAAATGTGAAACTATTTCCTAACATACAGCTATTTGCTTGCAGCAGGCCTAACAGGCATTTGATATTGGTGCTTCGTGGATTATATTCTGTCGTGTTATAAAAGTGGCCATTTGTGCCAAAACAGTATCGTTTATTTGTTGTGTTACAAAATTGCTACCGTATTATTAGAAAGGCCTATTTTGTTTTACCTATCAGACAGTGATAGAATAGACGTAATCAGACTGAGAAACCATACAAGTCTTGGGTATTATTTGTATTAACAGCTTTTTCAGTATTAGATAATGACATTTCGATTTTTCATGTAGCAAAGCGTTTGATGAACTTTGATGAGGTAATAGATTCTTTCTCAGAAAGGAATAAAGCTGCAGCAAGATTAGAGAGAAAGAATGCTAGGAGCTAAGGTTTGAAGAAATGTGTACTTTCTTGCTTATCTATTGTCAGTATTGGTTTTATATATCCTACATTTAATTTTATGTCACACAAAAGAGCAAGTTATTAACTAATAGGCAATAAAGAGTTCAGATTTTGTCAAGAGTTCTTATTCTGTCTATTACAAATAATCCCATCCGCTATTAATTGTGAGTTTTTTAAAATCTTTTTTTAAAAAAAGATGGGCAGGCTGTCAAACCGACCGACTGGGAGCAGGAGAGGCACCACCGGACATTTCAGTTTCCACTCTCCTGAATATAGTTTGGACGTGCGGTAGAAAAATGCTTTATGAAGAGGCATGGCACTGCACTTTGGTATACTTAAGACCAAACAATATGTCTTACATTTCCTCGAATACATATGTTTCAGACTTTTCCGAAAGATGTGCGCTATAAGATGAACATATTTTGAAAATTCGAATTTTTTAGTATTGACCCGGTTCGCAAATGTCGTACATCTGGGGCTTGTGCGCAGAGCAGCCTGAGTTATAGTGGGTAGACTCCACGTGACCCGTGTTTACATTTATTGATTTTGCTGTTTCCCCTTCGTTTACTCCCACGTCAAATGAAAACAAAATGGATGTATGTAGCCGGGGATTATCAAGTGTATTAAAACACATTCACATAATTACGGAAGGCTAAAATATGTCATTACTTTCAGATTTTATTTTATTTCCACCTTTCCGACAGTCTAATTGGCTTGCGGAACAATAAAGTTGTTTTTGTCTGTTTGCTAAAGAAATTTGACTTTTGTTAACCTTTTCCGCAGAGGCAGTCAATGTATTTGAAACGAAATGTTTATTTTCACAGTGCTGGCTAGTTTCAACCGTTCGCTGCATTTCAAGTGCATGTTTTCATTTTCTAGAACGTATGGCATTATGCCATAACAAAGAACCAAACATGATATAATATAGTGCTGCTGCTTCAAGAAAATTTACTTCCCGAAAACCACACTGAAATGCTTAAATCAGGTCGAGGTCTACTTCATTGGGAATCTGGACATACAAATGTACATTATAAATGTGCAAATTTTAATATGGTTCACGAAATTCCGATGCTCTTGGAGTATCCTCTGATGTCTTGTTTCTTTAATGACATAATGTATGATCTTTCAATGTTTTACATGTAAGTACATATGGGCTTCCTATGTCATGGTAGCTACCCAAGCGCGGTGTCGCCTGCTATCTGCGCTCTCTGGCAACTGCTGAAACGAACGTATTTCTAACAGGTCGCGGGAAAGTATTGAGAATAGTGGTTTGAAAAGTGTTACTTTCGAAGTAAATATCCTTTTACGTAAGTTGAACCATGTGCAAGATTGTACCATGAATTTATTAAATCATGGAGCGTTTGACTCTCATTTAAAAATCAACTCTTTGATGACGAGCCACTTAGAAGAATTTTGAACCCTGAAGATTTATGTCATTATTAAAAATTTTACTGGCACGTTTGTGTGATATATCTTAAAGTGTAACTCCGCGCAAAAATGATCAACAGTATATGAGAAAGCTTAGCTTGTCTTGCAGCTTGAGACCAATATTATATGTGAAAGCTTTGCTTTTCTTGTAGCAACACTATGTATATTAATTTAAACTATTAACTTTCCCTGTTTGTATGTTTGTGCTACTTAACAGTGATGTTGCTGTTGCCTGACTACATCACGTGTCTTATACTCTGAATATCCGCTGTCATCGGCTGGTGAGATCACGTGACATGAGCTACGAACGGCTTACAAAAGCACATCGAAATTTCGATTTCAATGATTCGGAAAGTAACATGCGGTGTTTGGTGGAATTCCAATGTATACTTTTGTAATATGAAAATACGCAGCTTACATGTTGCTGCACATCAAAGGTTTTTTCAAAACGCGTCTTTTTCTCTTAGTTTTATTTTCTAAAGTGCCGGGAAATAGTACGCCCGTGTATAAAACCATAACCGTTCAAAGGATTGATAAGGGAAAATATACTGTCACCCGGGAGAAAGTGTGTTTTTAACCGGGAAATCTGGGAAAAATCCGGGAATTTATTTTCCTTGTCCACGTATACACCCTGTGTCTGTATGAATTTCTGGTGGTGCAATGGTTTCTCCCAATGGTTTCTCCTACCATCGTGGGCCTGTTGCTCTTCTGTTCGTTGAAACTATGAAATTCTTGGGGCTCTTTCTTGATAGGAAAATCTCTTGGTCCTCCTGTGTGTCTTAAACTGGCACAGCCCGCTGTATGCAATCCCTCAATGTCCTGTGTATCCTCAGTGGCACTTTCTGGGGTGCCGATTGAACCACCCTCGTGCGTTTGTACTGGTCCTGTGTCTGTTTGAAACTAGACTATAGGTGCTTTGTTTATGTGTCTGCACGTCCATCTCTCTTACATTGTCTTAACACTATCCACCATTGTGGTATCCGTTTGGCCACTGGCGCCTTTTACACTAGCCTTGTTGAAAGTCTGTATGCTGAAGCTGCAGAACTACTATAGCCCTACTGCCATGACTTTCCCCTCAGCAGGTATGCATGCCATTTGTCTACCATGTGTGGCCACCCATCCTGCCGCCTCCTTCGATAATTCCTTTGATCACTAGTAGGGGGAGTGTTCCTCTTCTCTGTTACCTCCTGGAGTCTGCTTTCGGCATTTGCTCCGGCAGCTTAACTTCACGCTACCTACAACGTTCCCGGTGGGTGTGAACCTTTCACCACCTTGGCTTTGTGAAGCAGCCCATGTTAACGTTGGCCATCATTTGCTTCCTAAGGATACTACTGCAGCCTCACCTTATTGCCCACAGTTTCACGACCTTTGCATGGAACTTCACGATACTACATTTGTGTGCATTGATGTCTTGGAGTGACCTTGGCGCCAGATGTGCCTTCATCATTGGTGCCCACATGTTTCGATATTGGCTTTTGGCACACTGCTCAGTATTTATAGCCAAGCTCTTCACTCTGTATCAGGCCACGGAGTACATCTGGCGATACAGACTTTTCAGTTGTGACATCTGCTCAAACTCACTCAGCGCCCTTAGCGCCCTTTGAAGTCTTATGTGCGCAATACACAGCTCATCTCGTAGCGCAGTGGGTCCAGGAAAACTGTCACTTACTCACTCTTGGTGGAGCCACTGTGATGTTTATGTGGGATCCTGGTCACGTTGGTCCACCAGGAAACGTGGCTGCTGACTCTGCTGCCAGTGCTGCAGTCCTCATACCTCAGCCCACTGGTTCCTATATTCCCTCCAGTGATTTCTGTGTTGCCATCTGTCAGGAGGTGGTGTCCCTTTGGCATTGTCATTGGTCCTCCCTTCATGGGAATAAGATCCAGATTACTAAGCCTCTCACAGCGCCTTGGACCACCTCCTCTTGGCCCTCTTGCCAGGCGGAGGTCATTTTAACCAGGTTGCATATTGGGCACTACCTTTTTGCCATCGTTGTTTGATAAGTGGTGCTCCTCCACCACTTTGTACACATTGTGCCCATGTTTTAACTGCCCGCCACTTCCTGGTGGAATGCCTATTTTGTAATCGTTTACCTTCTCACATGCGTTTGCCGTCTGAGTTATTGGCCATTTTAGCAAATTATGCGTGGGCTGTTGACTGCATTTTAGTTTTTATCTGCAAAAGCAATATGGTGAAGGCCATTTAATTTTTAGTTTGGGACTTCCGTTTCTGTACAGTGTCTTTTGTAGCCCTTTCTCTAAGACCATGTTTTTAGCTGTCTTCTCTTACATCAGTTGGGATTGATGTATAGTCATTTTTTAACTCCTCTCTGTCTTCTTGTTCTTTAATTTTGACTTGGGCACAGATGACCCCAGTTGTTTTTGCGCCCTAAAACAAAACAAACAATTCTCTTGTACCTTTGGTTAATCTCGTTCTGATATGTGTTTTTCCAAACTGGTCACAGTATTTGTGACACTAAATATTTCATCTAAATTTCTATTTTCTTCTAATGCCCCTATATACCACGCATATCTGAAGATTTGATCATAACATCTCATGTACCTCTTTTAAACTCCACATTGACTTTATTTTCTTCTGGGTTACAACATAAATTAAGTTTGGCATGTAACATCATAGGTAAATCTAAGATATACACAATTTTGTGTTTATCTCATTATATTTTGTTTTAAATCTGTCATGTTATTTGATAACTCTACTGTATTGACTTCAGTAGTATTTGTTAACTTTTCTTAGTTTTCTACAGTATCATTTAAAGAATCAGGTGTAGTGATGAAAAATTCAACTGTAGCTTGTACTTTCTGCTCAACTAATGCTTGTTTTCATTCCTTAAAACTACTTAAGGTATTTGGGTTAATAGTTATTACAAAAACTTCTGTGCTATGTCGTAATGCCTTTTCGCATTGTCGTGAACCTGAAATTTGGTTATTTATCCTTTAAAGTTTACAAGAGGAAGACTTAACTAGTTTAATATGTAGCTTTTTAGGTAATTTTACCAAGGTTTTTTTCCTATTTTAGAAATGGTATCTACTTTCATGGGTACTTCCCCTAATGCTTGGCCATGGTTTATGATATTAATTTTTAAATCCTTTCTTTGTCTTTGAAGTGTAGTAATACTTCATTTAATTCTACCATTTGATTTTTGCTACTATTCTTTAATCCTTCCATTTGACTTTTGCTAGTTCTAATTTAGCAAATAAGGCCACAAGTTTTCCCTACATTTTGTGAGTATTGTCAGACACAGTAAGAACAGTAGTATGCCTGATAAATTACTTTAAAATGTCATTACACAGTTTTAACCCCACTGCACAACACTACAAACGTATATAACTACAATTCCACCCACCAAATCACTAAGAAAAAATCTCAGCTTGGGGCTTTTCACAGCTGATTTAATGGGGCACACCGGTAGCTGTACTGCACTGCTAATGCATTGCACCTGCGCAAAGCAGTATCACGATCGCCACTGTGCTTCTATTGCAAGTTAGCTGACTGACTGCTGTCCTGTGAAGTGAAGCCGCAGAGATGTTGCACTGGTTGGCTGCTGCAAAATCTTCCTCAGTGATTGCTGCTGTGCCTGCAGCCTCATAATCAGCATGCTGAAACTTCGTTTCACCGACATAATGTTTCTTGACTGATATGTCAATGTTTATGTCAACACATACATGTATATCTTGTTGACCTTGTTGCGCTGGTTGGCTAATACCGTATACTTCCTTTGTTGTGATGATTCACACTTACTCTTTTTTTACCAGATCACAGAATTTCTTCTTAAATACAGTAATTAAATTGGGGCACACTACGGCATGTGCTAATCTGTGTCATATTTGTTCTTTACTTTGGGTTGCTGTAGGCTTCCCCAGGGAAGCGTCCTGGGACCTCTACTGTTCCTGATCTATATAAATGACCTGGGTGACAATCTGAGCAGTTCTCTTAGACTGTTCGCAGATGATGCTGTAATTTACCGTCTAGTAAGGTCATCCGAAGACCAGTATCAGCTGCAAAGCGATTTAGAAAAGATTGCTGCATGGTGTGTCAGGTGGCAGTTGACGCTAAATAACGAAAAGTGTGAGATGATCCACATGAGTTCCAAAAGAAATCCGTTGGAATTCGATTACTCGATAAATAGTACAATTCTCAAGGCTGTCAATTCAACTAAGTACTTGGGTGTTAAAATTACGAATAACTTCAGTTGGAAGGACCACATAGATAATATTGTCGGGAAGGCGAGCCAAAGGTTGCGTTTCATTGGCAGGACACTTAGAAGATGCAACAAGTCCACTAAAGAGACAGCTCACACTACACTCGTTCGTCCTCTGTTAGAATATTGCTGCGCGGTGTGGGATCCTTACCAGGTGGGATTGACGGAGGACATCGAAAGGGTGCAAAAAAGGGCAGCTCGTTTTGTATTATCACGTTATAGGGGAGAGAGTGTGGCAGATATGATACATGAGTTGGGATGGAAGTCATTACAGCGTAGACGTCTTTTGTCGCGGCGAGACCTTTTTACGAAATTTCAGTCACCAACTTTCTCTTCCGAATGCGAAAATATTTTGTTGAGCCCAACCTACATAGGTAGGAATGATCATCAAAATAAAATAAGAGAAATCAGAGCTCGAACAGAAAGGTTTAGGTGTTCGTTTTTCCCGCTCGCTGTTCGCGAGTGGAATAGTAGAGAGATAGTATGATCGTGGTTCGATGAACCCTCTGCCAAGCACTTAAATGTGAATTGCAGAGTAGTCATGTAGATGTAGATACATAATCTTCCTTTATTTCAAGAAAATGCTTTTATCATAACAAAAGCTCTCTTGCTTCAGTGTCTTTTATCCCTGTCACTTCATTTGGGTGCCAAAGTGAAATGTTAGGGCTCCGTTTATGGGTTGTAACTGAACCAATGATTCCATGAACAATCTGTCACCCTGATAGCAATGAGCAAATATACTTCATTAAAGATTTATGGTTGTCTTTTGTTATCTGGATGCCATGGACCTGTTACGCCGTGCCACTACTTGTACCATGCGACTTCTTTGTCATCTGCAGAAAATTGAGAGCAGTAAGAGAGCTCATGTCTATGTCAGATTGTTACAAAATGATGTGACTACCTTCTTAGAGAACTCTTTAGTACAGGGTGCGTCAGCATTCATAGTAGGCTATTAAAAACACACCATCAGGCAGCAACTGTAATTTATTTATTACCTCTTACGTTTCTAGCATTTGTAGACTTAGAGCTTTTGACAATGTTGACTGGAATACTCTCTTTCAAATTCTGAAGGTGGCAGGGGTAAAATACATCTACATCTACATCTACATCCGTACTCCGCAAGCCACCTGACGGTGTGTGGCGGAGGGTACCCTGAGTACCTCTATCGGTTCTCCCTTCTATTCCAGTCTCGTATTGTACGTGGAAAGAAGGATTGTCGGTATGCTTCTGTGTGGGCTCTAATCTCTCTGATTTTATCCTCATGGTCTCTTCGCGGGATATACGTAGGAGGGAGCAACATACTGCTTGACTCTTCGGTGAAGGTATGTTCTCGAAACTTCAACAAAAGCCCGTACCGAGCTACTGAGCGTCTCTCCTGCAGAGTCTTCCACTGGAGTTTATCTATCATCTCCGTAACGCTTTCGCAATTACTAAATGATCCTGTAACGAAGCGCGCTGCTCTCCGTTGGATCTTCTCTATCTCTTCTATCAACCCTACCTGGTGCGGATCCCACACTGCTGAGCAGTATTCAAGCATTGGGCGAACAAGCGTACTGTAACCTACTTCCTTTGTTGTCGGATTGCATTTCCTTAGGATTCTTCCAATGAATCTCAGTCTGGCATCTGCTTTACCGACAATCAACTTTATATGATCATTCCATTTTAAATCACTCCTAATGCGTACTCCCAGATAATTTATGGAATTAACTGCTTCCAGTTGCTGACCTGCTATTTTGTAGCTAAATGATAAGGGACCTATCTTTCTATGTATTCGCATCACATTACACTTCGCTACATTGAGATTCAATTGCCATTCCGTGCACCATGCGTCAATTCGCTGCAGATCCTCCTGCATTTCAGTACAATTTTCCATTGTTGCAACCTCTCGATACACCACAGCATCATCTGCAAAAAGCCTCAGTGAACTTCCGATGTCATCCACCAGGTCATTTATGTATATTGTGAATAGCAACGGTCCTATGACACTCCCCTGCAGCACACCTGAAATCACTCTTACTTCGGAAGACTTCTCTCCATTGAGAATGACGTGCTGCGTTCTGTTATCTAGGAACTCCTCAATCCAATCACACAATTGATCTGATAGTCCGTATGCTCTTACTTTGTTCATTAAACGACTGTGGGGAACTGTGTCAAACGCCTTGCGGAAGTCAAGAAACACGGCATCTACCTGTGAACCCGTGTCTAAGGCCCTCTGAGTCTCGTGGACGAATAGCGCGAGCTGGGTTTCACACGATCGTCTTTTTCGAAACCCATGCTGATTCCTACAGAGTAGATTTCTAGTCTCCAGAAAAGACATTATACTCGAACATAATACGTGTTCCAAAATTCTACAACTGATCGACGTTAGAGATATAGGTCTATAGTTCTGCACATCTGTTCGACGTCCCTTCTTGAGAACGGGGATGACCTGTGCCCTTTTCCAATCCTTTGGAACGCTTCGCTCTTCTAGAGACCTACGGTACACCGCTGCAAGAAGGGGGGCAAGTTCCTTCGCGTACTCTGTGTAAAATCGAACTGGTATCCCATCAGGACCAGCGGCCAGGGAGCAAAAGGCTATTTACAATTTGTGCAGAAACCAGATGGCAGTTATAAGAGTCGAGGGACATGAAAGGGAAGCAGTGGTTGGGAAAGGAGTGAGACAGGGCTGTAGTCTCTCCCCGATGTTATTCAATCTGTATATTGAGCAAGCAGTGAAGGAAACAAAAGAAAAATTAAGAGTAGGTATTACAGTCCATGGAGAAGAAATAATAACTTTGAGGTTCGCCGATGACATCGTAATTCTGTCAGAGACAGCAAAGAACTTGGAAGAGCAGTTGAACGGAATGGACAGTGTCTTGAAAGGAGAATAAAAGATGAACATCAACAAAAGCAAAACGAGGATAATGGAATGTATTCGACTTAAGTCGGGTGATGTTGAGGGTATTAGATTAGGAAATGAGACACTTAAAGAAGTAAAGGAATTTTGCTATTTGGGGAGCAAAATAACTGATGATGGTCGAAGCAGAGAGGATATAAAATGTAGGCTGGCAATGGCAAGGAAAGCGTTTCTGAAGCAGAGAAGTTTGTTAACATCGAGTATAGATTTAAGTGTCAGGAAGTCGTTTCTGAAAGTATTTGTATGGAGTGTAGCCATGTATGGAAGTGAAAGGTGGATGATAAATAGTTTAGACAAGAAGAGAATAGAAGCTTTCGAAATGTGGTGCTACAGAAGAATGCTGAAGATTAGATGGGTAGATCACATAACTAATGAGGAAGTATTGAATCGGATTGGGGAGAAGAGGAGTTTGTGGCACAACTTGACCAGAAGAAGGGATCGGTATGTCAAGTAATAGTTAAAGGTATGACATTTATTAATGTGTAAGTCCATGCAAATTCTGGCTGTATGCAAGGTCACTCCGTCTTGTTGAAACCACAATTGTCCCACATCCACATCAACCATACCTCATTGGGGAAGAATGAAGTCTTGTAGCATCTTTAGGTAGCGTTCATTGGTGACAGTTACAGCCACACCAATGTCATCCTCAAAGAAGTAATGACCAATAATACCAAAGGAAGCAACTCCACATCACACTGTGACATGAGAACTGTGCAAGGGCTTGATGTGCAGTTCATGTGGCTTTACATCATTCCAATAATGCAAATTCGGTTTATTCACTGAACCACATAACTCTAAATGAGCTTCATCTAACATCAGGATGGTGTGCAACATTTGTAGATTTTGGTGAGGAGATCACGCATGGTTAAGCAGAATGTTTAGTGTGAAACCCAATTGCGAGGCATAATTTCCTGAACAATCTGCAGCTTATATGGTTGTAACTGGAGATCCTCGTGCAATATTTTCTTGAATGAGCGATCGGACATATGTACAGTTTGACGATGAGCAGATCTTTTTGGGCTATGCAATAGTGCAGCACGAACATTTTCCATGGCTTCTGGTGTCCGCACAGTTCTTTCACTTCTTCCCGGTTTGCCATTGCAAACAGAACCTGTTGTTCGAAATGTACGTACCCACCTCAAAATGGTCTGTCCATCTGGAACTTTCCCCGCGACATCCCAAGTTGAAATGTTGCCGAAATAGATGCTGTAGAGCAATAACAGAGTCGTTATTCTTGAAATAACTTTCAACAGCAAAGGCACGATGCTGTGCACTCCACCGCTCTATATCACTGTCACACTCAAAATGGCAGCTCATTAGTACCACGAATGCAGCATGAGCTGGTGCACATTCCTGCAGTATGTCGTACTACGCAAGTCAAATTACGCTATGAATGCTGCCGCGCCCTGTATTTGATCATTCCCATAGTCAACATTTTGTTAGGCAACAATTCTCTCATTACGCAGAACAACGTATCTGGAGCAAATCTCTCAACAGAACCTAAGAGAATGATATTTCTCCTCAGCTTCTTTCAGCTGGTTTCGGGTGTGGTCATTGTAGCCAGAGGTGCCTGCTCCGTGCCTTCCAAAACACTGCTAGGCCATAGTGTAAATGCCATTCTCACAGCAGATATTGACTCTTGAGAACATCATATCTTACTAATGTCCTTTGCTCGTGCTTTTCTCTTCTTCTTCTTCTTCTTCTTCTTCTTCTCCTCTGTGCAAACCAAAAACAAAGTGCAGACAGCGGAAATTCGCTACATACTAACTACCTAAACAACAGTTCTACACAAATCTCTTCCTTAAGATTCACATGGTCCTATTCTGAATACTATGCCACTTTCCTTGATGTTGATCTCGTCCTCACCGAAGGCCAGCTATGCACTTCTGTTGACATTAAACCTACCAACAAACAACAGTACTTACAATTTTGACTGTTGCCATCCTTTCCATGTCAAATGTCCTCTCCCATACAGTTTTGGCAACCGAGGTAAACGTATTTGTTTGAATGCGGACTCTTTACAACAATACACCACCTTTCTCACGTCAACCTTCACTGCACATAATTACCTCACCAGCCTAGTAAAAAAGCAGATTTCCCAGGCCATCACATCCAATCCTGGTACTGCTGATCCCTCCACAAAACAACTTCAGGGCACACCATTGTTGACGCAGTATTATCCTGGTCTGGTATGTGTTAATCAGCTGCTTTGACAGGGCCATGACTTCCTAAAATCATGCCCTGAAATGAGATGCATTCTGTCTGAAAATTTGCCCAACACACCTAGAATAGCTTTCCATCACCCACCCAATCTTCGCAATATTCTTGTCAGACTTTATGCTCCTTCAGCACTCATCTTCCTACCCTATGGCTCCTACCCCTGTGACTGTCCCCGCTGTAAGGCTTGCCCTATGCACTTATCACTGCCTATAACAGCCCTGTAACTGAAGAAACATATACTATCAAAGGGAGAGCCAACTGCGAAATGACATGTCATATGTTGTTGTTGTTGTGGTCTTCAGTCCTGAGACTGGTTTGATGCAGCTCTCCATGCTATTCTATCTTGTGCAAGCTTCTTCATCTCCCAGTACCTACTGCAACCTACATCCTTCTGAATCTGCTTAGTGTAGACATCTCTTGGTCTCCCTCTACGATTTTTACCCTCCACGCTGCCCTCCAATACTAAATTGGTGATCCCTTGATGCCTCAGAACATGTCCTACCAACTGATCCCTTCTTCTGTTCAAGTTGTGCCACAAACTTCTCTTCTCCCCAATCCTGTTCAATACTTCCTCATTAGTTATGTGATCTACCCATCTGATCTTCAGCATTCTTCTGTAGCACCACATTTCGAAAGCTTCTATTCTCTTCTTGTCCAAACTATTTATCGTCCATGTTTCACTTTCATACATGGCACACTCCATGCAAATACTTTCAGAAACGACTTCCTGACACTTGAATCTATACTTGATGTTAACAAATTCCTCTTCTTCAGAAACGCTTTCCTTGCCATTGCCAGTCCACATTTTATATCCTCTCTACTTCGACCATCATCAGTTATT
Organism: Schistocerca gregaria; assembly: GCF_023897955.1. Classification (NCBI taxonomy): domain Eukaryota; kingdom Metazoa; phylum Arthropoda; class Insecta; order Orthoptera; family Acrididae; genus Schistocerca; species Schistocerca gregaria. The sequence continues at coordinate 538,906,421 of NC_064922.1, forward strand.
TTGCTCCCCAAATAGCAAAACTCATTTACTACTTTAAGTGTCTCATTTCCTAATCTAATTCCCTCAGCATCACTCGTCTTAATTCGACTACATTCCATTATCCTCGTTTTGCTTTTGTTGATGTTCATCTTTTAACCTCCTTTCAAGACACTATCCATTCCGTTCAACTGCTCTTCCAAGTCCTTTGCTGTCTCTGACAGAATTACGATGTCATCGGCGAACCTCAAAGTTATTATTTCTTCTCCATGGACTTTAATACCTACTCTGAATTTTTCTTTTGTTTCCTTCACTGCTTGCTCAATATACAGATTGAATAACATCGGGGAGAGACTACAACCCTGCCTCACCCCCTTCCCAACCATTGCTTCCCTTGCATGTCCCTCGACTCTTATAACTGCCATCTGGTTTCTGCACAAATTGTAAATAGCCTTTTGCTCCCTGTATTTTACCCCTGCCACCTTCAGAATTTGAAAGAGAGTATTCCAGTCAACATTGTCAAAAGCTTTCTCTAAGTCTACAAATGCTAGAATTGTAGGTTTGCCCTTCCTTAATCTAGCTTCTAAGATAAGTCGTGGGGTTAGTATTGCCTCACGTGTTCCAACATTTCTATGGAATCCAATCTGATCTTCCCCGAGGTCGGCTTCTACCAGTTTTTCCATTCGTCTGTAAAGAATTCGCGTTAGTATTTTGCAGTTGTGACTTATTAAACTGATAGTTCGGTAAATTTCACATCTGTCAACACCTGCTTTCTTTGGGATTGGAATTATTATATTCTTCTTGAAGTCTGAGGGTATTTCGCCTGTCTCGTACATCTTGCTCACCAGGTGGTAGAGTTTTGTCATGACTGGCTCTCCCAAGGCCGTCAGTAGTTCCAATGGAATGTTGTCTACTCCGGGGGCCTTGTTTCGACTCAGGTCTTTCAGTGCTCTGTCAAACTCTTTACGCAGTATCATATCTCCCATTTCATCTTCATCTACATCCTCTTCCATTTCCATAATATTGTCCTCAAGTACATCGCCCTTGTATAGACCCTCTATATACTCCTTCCACCTTTCTGCTTTCCCTTCTTTGCTTAGAACTGGGTTTCCATCTGAGCCCTTGATGTTCATACAAGTGGTTCTCATATAATATAATATTAATTAAACACTGTTTGGCCTTCTATATCGGCATGACTGCCACTAAATTATCAATTACGATGAATGGGCATATACTGAGGGTGTATACTGGCAACTTGCAATATCCTGTTGCAGAGCATGCTCTACAACATGACATTTATGACCTTGGCACCTATTTCATCACACACGCCATCTTGATTCTTCCCCCAGACACTCCCTAGGTGGGAACTAGCCCAACAACATGTCCTTGGTTCTCACCACCCATCTGGCCTTAATTTATGTTAATTTCTTCCATCTTAGCATTTCTTCATTATAAGTACTCCATTTTAGTTTCTTACATCTTTCATTGTCTTTCCCCTCTATTTTTCACAACCCCCTTCCACCTCTGTTATGTACAATCCACTTAGCTTTTCACTCATATTAACTCATGCATCTTGTTTAAGCAGTAATCTCTGTCTGCATATTACCCTGTCTTGTACCTTTACATTCTCAGGTTGTCATATCTCGTCCAATGCAGTCCCCAACAATCAGTCTTTTCTTCTCATCCCGTACGGTAAGTCTCCCACAACCCCTTTTCATAGACCTCTCCAGTCCTTTTCCTTCACCCTTCTTCCTTACCCTGCAACTCTTCTGCCTGGAGGAGAAGCCACCAGCTTTGAAAGCTTGTCAATTAAAACGGTCTTTTATGTGTGTGTTCTGCTGCTGCTTGATGAGTAGATTTTTTTTTTCTATGTGTACACCACCTCGAGGATGTAATCAGAATTGAAAACTGGTGTGGGCTCAGAATTAATGTTTGGTATTCAAGTTTAGAAAAAGAAACTGTATTGGTTTAGTTGCTCATGGGCGGGGGGGGGGGGGGGGGGGGGGGGCATCTTAAAGGAGAAGGAACTAAGGCATTAAATGTCTGCTCATGGTAGCAACCCAGAACAGAACAGAACAGAGAGAATTTTTCATTTGCAGCACTGAGAGATTTGATTGGCAAGGCAGTGTCTTTGCTGCTGCTGATTTGGTCTATTCTGGCATGAACTGATCAGATGGTGTCCCATCAGCTAAAAGGCATTGGATGAAAAGGCAGCCTCTTTGTAAAATTTAAATAATTAAAATTACTTGTGTTTGGGGCCTTAGGGCACATTGTACACATGACAATTACCTGAGACCACTAATATTTGCCTCTGGCACTCCATTCAGTGAGGCCCATGGTGAAAATATTATTAAAAAAACCCATAAGTAAGTGAATGTGTGTGTGTGTGTGTGTGTGTGTGTGTGTGTGTGTGTTTTGTGTCAGAAATTTGAAATATTATAGATCCCCCCGCTCTAACTTCATATGGCTTGGCTTTCATGGCATGTTAGTTTGTTTTTAAGAGTATTTGTATTGCTCATTGGATGTATTCTTCATTCTTATTTATGTGTTCTATGGATTATCAATTAATTTTGCAGCATACCAAGAATACATAGCTCTTCATTTGCCATCATTTCCGGAGCAAGTTAATCCTGATGGACAGATTTTGCCTGCTTTAATTACTACTAACGCATTCTTACTGCACTGTCAGTGTGATGTGTTACCATCAGCGAGAAGCCTCAAGAAATGGCCTCAGCAATTTTCTGATTGCTTGCTTGATAGTGCAAGACAAAATTCTCATGCACCTGGTGTGGAGTCGGTACCACGAGCCCGAGCAGGACCCAAACCACCAGTGAAGCAAAAGCCAGCATTCTTACAGGTAACTTAATGTTATTATTTTAAAAATTACTCTGGGAAACTAAAATGTGAAACACATTATTGCAAAAAATGGGAAGTTCAGGTTGGAATCTCAGCAGCACAGTGTGTATCAAAAAGAATCCTCCAATTTGACACGTCTGTGTTCATGAAGCTAATAAGTATATACCATGAATTTTGCTTTTTGATGAACCAGACACTCCAAAAGTGGTTTTTTTCCCATCCCTACCTTTTAATAGGTGTTCAGGATGTCCCCCTTGAGATTCACACCATATGACAATGTGGTATTCAAATTGTTTTCACACTGCAGCAAGCAAGTCTTGAGTTACAACTTAACACAGCTGCTGTAATGCGATTTCTCAGTTCGTTTATTGTTGTCGGTAACAGAGGCACATAAACAGTCTTTTATAAACTCCCACAAGAAAAAATCACATACAGTCAGGTCCAGTGACCTTAGAGGCCAGTAACCAGTAATGTAAGGCCCCTATCATTTGGTCCAGTGCGACCAATCAATTCTTCAGTAAGCCTTTGATTTAAAAATTCCCGCACTTTCAGATGCCAGTGTGGCAGTGCCCCATCCTGTTGGTAAATGAAAAGTCTCCAAAGTCTCCAATTGTGGGAAAAGAAATTTCTCAAGTTTATAGAGGTATGTGCTTCCTGTAACAGTGTTTTTGACAAAGAAAAAAGGACCATACGCTTTCTCCTGTGAAACTGCACAAAAGAAAAATGGACCTTACGCTTCTTCTTGTGAAACTGTACAAAACACATTAAATTTTGACGAGTCCCTCTCATGTTGTACAACTTCATGTGGTTATTCCGTATCCCATATTCTCACATTATGATAGTTTCTCTTTCCATTTAAATGGAATGTTGCCTCATAATTAAACACTTAGCGTTGAAGAAAATTGCCCATCTCCATGTTGCTAAGAATGAAATTACAGAACTCAACGCATTGATGTTTGTCACCTTTATGAAAAGCTTGCAGTATCTGAATTTTGTATGGTTTTATGTGTAAACATCAACACAACACTTGGCAGACAGACATTGGGGGCATGTTGAGCTGTCGAGCTGCATGGCAGATGGATTTTTGCAGACTTCTTGTGAAACTATGGTGGTTGCATTCAATGTCTGTGTCAGACACTCGGGGATAGCCCGGTGATTTGCCTTTACACAAACAACCTGTTTCTCAGAATTGTTCATGCCATTGTGTAATGCTCTGTGCTGTAGGAGGCTCCACACCACACCTAGTACGAAAGTTGCGCTGAACAGTTATCACAGATCGGTAATGCGCAATACGTAGAACACAAAACGCTTTCTATTGTCTTGACACCATTTTTACTAGAAGTGAAGTGGGTGCACACTACTGCTACCTATTGGGAACCATGTAAAACTCTAGAGTGTGTTCTTTCCAACAGTACATTGTTCACACACACATCTCAAGTAACATAACAGTTATGATTTTTTAAAATCTGATGATACTTTTTGATACAACCTGTAATATGAAAATGACTGATTGTTACTTGGTGTAAAGATGACACATTGAGTTAACAGAAAGGAGCAACAAAAAGAGAGCTTTCAGTTAAAACCTTCTTTAGAAGATAGAACACACACACACACACACACACACACACACACACACACACACACACACACACATTCATACAAGGAAGTACACCTCACACATGCACAACCTTTATCTCTGGCAGCTCAATGTGTAAAAAGTCTTTTCATTATGCTCGTCTGCAACTTAACATGTCATCTTTATGTTGAGTAGCGATCTATCCTTTTCATAATATTGTTAAATATATTATTTTATATTTTACAGCCAAATAAATAAATTTAAAGAAGACATCTGTCAACCTAGAGACATGTTGAAAAGTAGTTTAAAGTGTGATGCAGCCACGACTGAGCAAACAATAGAAACAAAATAGTGTAAACTAACATGATATGTTTAGTCAGTAACAATATTTGAAACCACTAGATTATTTGTTGCTAGAATAAATTCTGTTGTAGTTTATTAAACTTAGGGTTAATCATTACACTCAGCCATTTGAGAATGAATCTAGTGCACCTTTTTGAATGACATTGCATTAATTGTACCGAAATCCTGTGTACAGGTGGCACAGTTTTTAATTTTTGTTTTCCCTGGTTCTGCTGGTAGACATTAGAAGACTTGGAACAAACAATATATCTGCATCTGTTGTCATCTGCCTTTGCAGTTAAAACACGTGTCAGAGTGCCTTTACAGTTGAAAAACACAGGGGATGGGGCAACCTGCAGTAACCTTTTTCAGTCTTTGTATTTTAAATTTAGGATTTTGGATGTAGCCATATATATCATTATGTACATCTGTTACTTTATAAAAGAAATTAAAATTTACTTTTGTGGAACATTTGAATGTTTGTTGTTGTGTGCTACTTCATAAACAATGGTAAGGACACTGTCCATGTAAGAACTCCACCAGCTATGGTCCGTCATGTGGCTGGGAGCAGCGGGAAGACAGGAAGAGCAACAGAGTTTGGTCCCATGTGTGGGAGGCACAAAGTTTGTCCACATGTTGCTTCAGTGTTAGTATGGTGCATTCAGCTTTGCCAATTGATTGTGAGTGGAATGGTACATTCATGACATGGTTGATGCCGGAGATGGTGGAAAACTACTCAAACTAGACAGCAACAAATTGAGGTCCATTGTCAGTCACAATCATTTCAGGCAATCCCTCTAGATTAATGATAATGCCTAGATTGTGGACTGAACTGTAGTAGAGTGCATGGGAACCATGAAGGAAAATTTGCTGACAGCGTCAACAACAGTGAGCCAACGCATATTCCAGTGATGTTCCACAAAATCGAAGTGCAAATGTTTGCTGAGACACTTGAGGGTTTGGGCCATTCAAAGAACTACTTAGGTGGTGCTGATTGATGTTCAGCACAGGCTTGGCATTAAGCAGTCAGATGTTCAGTTTGTGTGTCCAGGTCATTAAAAGTGCAATGACATCATGTCAACTGTTTGGTGCAAATAACACCTTAGTGATCGTGGTGTAGCGAACAAAGCATGAAAGGCTGGAGAACTTATGGAATCACAACACGTGGCTGGTCATTAACAGTGTGAAGCAAAATCAACCAAAATATTGGCAAACCACAGGGGCACAAATCTGTTGGGCTGAATGTGGCCAATAACTGCAGATTTAGTGCATTAGAATATTCATATCAGGATCTGCTGCTGTGACCTGTGCAATTTTCTGGTGATTAAGTGTAAAGCTGTGCAAAACATCTGCGCCTCATGCATTAGTGTAGCAACAAGAAGCAGAGGACTCATTGAATGCTGAATCTGGGCCAGTATTGAAAGAGAAAGAGCATCTGTGTTGGCATGCTAATAAGTGAGCCGATACACAATCTTATATTGGTAATATGATAAAAGAGCAGCCAACCCTTGCAACTTGTGGACTGCATAAGTTGCGACTGACTGAGAAGGGCTAAACAAAGATTGAAGAGGTTTGTGCTCAGACATCAAGTTAAATTTCTTGACAGAGAGATACTGGTGAAACTTAGTTACACCATATAAAATGGTGAGAGCCTCCATTTTAATTCAAGATTCGACTGTACAAAACCCTGATCCATCCTGTTGTTCATTATGGCTGCGCGACATGGAGTGTCCGGAAACAGGACTTCCATAAGCTCCTTGTTTTTGAGAGAAAAGTGCTTCAGAAAATCTTCGGTCTGGTTCTGGATGCAGATACAGGGGAATGAAGGATCAGATATAACCAAGAGCTTGAGGAACTATACCAGCAGCCCAACACAGCAGGAACTGTCAAAGCCAAACGAATGCAGTGGGCCGGCCATGTGGCCTGGATGTAGGATCACAGATGGCCTCGGAAGCTCCTGGATTTCACACCTACAGGAAAGAGACTGCCAGGGCGCCAGGGAGACCCAAGAAGGGATGGACTCCATGAAGATTTAAACGAAGTGTCAATAGATGTGAACGGATGGCAAATAGCAGCAATGGACAGACTACAGTGGAGGAGGAAACTTGTAGATGCATGTGGTCCACTGGGCCTGATCATGTAGTAGTAGTAGTATTAGTTTGATCAGCATCTTTGATGCAAAGGCAGTCAGCCTGTCAACAGAATGAAATTTGTGGCAAAACTGCACCAAAGCTGTAAGAGGAAGCATCCACAGCCAAGACCAGATGTTTGGCTGAATCAAAATGAACAAGTCCTCCATCAGTAAGCAAAGCATCTTTCAACTTCTGGGAAGCAGACTGACACACTTGCGACCAAACAAAAGGAACATTCTCCCTGATCAAGTCACTTGCGCTGCCTAGTCAGGCAAAGTATCACACCAACGTTTCGCTCTTCTACAGATTGGATGGTGGACAGAGGCGCTGGTAGTGAGACCCCCTTGTACGACTTCTGGGACATTTTATTTTTACTGTGATGTGCATGGCTTTAAGAATAAACAGAATGTATTGCATGAGCTTCTCTAACACAGACTGCAATTCTCACACATTGCATGTGGGTGGGAGGTCACAGATAGCAAGAAAATGTGATTGATAGGATGGACACTCTGGCTGAAATTGACATAGCCTAAGTACTCAAGTTCTGTCTCAAAAAACACACTTTTGCCTCTGTTACATTTGAGACCAGCTACAGTCAACACTTGAAACAGAGTATGAAGGTTGCTAATATGATCTTCAGGATTGCAACATGAGATGAAGACATCATCTAAATAATTCAAGCTAATATGAGCTTCTGCAGTCAGCTGCTCCAGAAAGTGCTGAAATACAGTGTGTGCAGAAGTGAGGCCAAATGGCAATCTCAAGAATTTGTAGAACCCAGATGAGTGTTAATGACAAAGACCTATTGCGACTGCTCATCGAGAGATATTTTCAAGTAAGCGTCACTGGATTCAAGTCAGTTTTGGAGAAATAACATCCAGCATCCAATTTATCCATCAATGCTTTCATTGTCTTGCAAAGCAGTAAGTTCCTGAGCCACTTATTCTGGAAGAGCATGAGGAACAGGATGCGCTCAGAAAGAACATGGCTGTGCAGCATTCTTAATTGTATCATTAGCAACAAAATTGTTAGCTCTCCTTAAACCCTCAGAAAGCAAACCCTGAAATTCTGCACATAACTTAGCAACACAGTCCCATGGATTGAAGGAAGTAACAGAAAGTACTTTGTCCTGAACGCTTAATCCAAACAAATCAAATTAGTCTAGACCAAAAATGTTAGCACTGTCTCAGAAGTATAAAGCACTGTAAATGTCACTGTCTTTGTCAGATTTAGGAAAGAATGCCTTGTGGCTATTAGACACTGTCAGTGTATGGCATGAGGAGCACACTTAGGTTTGCCGAGCAATGTGGTTGAGCAAAGTCACTGAAGCTCGAGTGTCAAATTGCAAATGGACTGATCCTCCAGCAATACTGTTCCCAAATTAGTCAGCTACATTGTGCATGATGTCATCACAAATCGTTGCATCACTAATATTTGCCACAGTGACGTTTGAATCTACATTATCGGGTAAGGCCTTTCAAATCAGTCATCCACCAACAATATGACTGTCTTTGTAGCTTTTTTTATGCATCCTAAAGATTTTGTCATAGGTAGCTGCCACTTGTGCTGTTATCTTCAAAATACTTTGTAAGTGCCTGTAAAAGTTTCTCATATTTTACATGTTCCAGGCATAAAGTGGGAAAGAGTTTGGTGCACAATCAGTAAGCAGTCACCCCTGCCATGAACCAAGAAATAAAAATGTTTGTAAATACCTTGTGTAAGATGCTCTGCAATATGCATATTAAAGTGTGCAAGGTATTCATGACAGTCTTCCTTCATCTCGCCAAATTGATGAAATGGCTGCATGTGGTGTGGGTTGCTGTTGGTTCCAGTGATGTATTTGAAGCCGTCTGTGCTGCCATGAAATGATTCATCACTTGAAGCAGTTGTGCCATTTGGTGACTCTAACCTAAGTTAGATCAGTGGCAGGCAGTACAGCAGGTGAATGGGGCATGGTAGTCATTTTGAATTAAGCAATGCATAAAGAAACGAAAAACAATACAAAACAGCACAGGGAGAAAAAAAAGAAGGATGCAAAAGTAGCAATGTCAGAAGAGTGCCACACATAGAAATGAAAACAACTCATCGCCAGGTTTGTTGTAAACCACTATGTATACAACGGTAAGGAAAGGTGAGCTACAGAGTGGTGCAGCAGCTGTAGGGAAGCTGGACAGGAGCAGAAATGAATAGTGAAACTGTAAATACAGTAAACGGAAGATTTACTTAACTTATAGCTTTCTCCCAGCATTGCGAAGAAACTTTACAAAAGAACAAACAGCAATGAGCTCCAGCTACTACAAGAAGCAATGAAATAGAATTGTGCAGTGTGAGGCTTCCACTACTAATACATGAGCAAACTATTGAAGGCTGACTAAGATATCACTGCGACTGCAACTGAAACTGAGACTGGGCCATGTAGCTGTGGCCGGCCATCCTATATCGCAGCAGCAGAAGGTGCTCAGAGTTCGAGCTGCTGTAGGCATGGCTCAGCGGGTGCACGTCAGTGGATCTGTCTGGTCCTTGGGCAACTGCTATCGGCGTCTGTTGGAAATGTACATTTCTGTTGCCAATTGTGAGACGACAGTGAGAGTGGTATCAATTATGATACCACATTTGTTCATGTGTTCTTCATTCTTCGTGTTGAGCACACTGCATTGTGGAGATAGTACTGACTTCCTTGTACTGTTTCTCCCCTTGAAACTTATGTCTTTTGCTCTCTGCCCTCTCCTCTAAAATCAGCAAAGGGAACGCGCGTGGACTCCGCAGTCAACTGCACAAATTTGAAAATGTGTATCATTATTCATATCTGTTAAAATTCCAGAGAAGAAATTCTTTATTCTTCAGACTCACAATTATTGTTCAATATCTGGTTTACAATGTTGAGTATATGACATTTATGTGCTTTTATTCTAATTTTAAAAAATGTTGAAAAAGTATTTGTTTCAAATCATACATTATTCTTAACAGTCAAGTATTGTTTTTGTATGATGAAAATTTCATTCTAATAACATATTTGCAGATTCAGTTATTGGGTTATTATATATTAGTTTGAATTTATTAACAGAAAACATCACAGAAAGAGGCTAAAAATGAGGTAATTCCAGCAGAAATAATTGCAGCTGAAAGAACAGTACCAATTCCAGAACCAAGAAAAACACAACAGCAACTGATTGAGGAAGGTCGTAAAGAAACTGAAGAGCTCTGTCGTCATATAGAAGAATTAGAACTAGATATTCAAAGTTTGAATGCTAAACTTGCCCAGGTAATTCTTCTGAAATGTAATTAGTCGTAGTTGTGCTACTGCTTATGTTGTGTGTTGCCAAGGCTAATTTTATATGTGAAGTTATTGTGCACAAATTTTAGTACGATTGATATTGAGAAAAGTACTTCAATTATTTGAAAGGTGGTACTATTACAGTACCAAAATCATCAAAAGCAACTCTCTTTTCGTCTCAGTCTGTTCTTCCCTTATTTCAGATGTATTTAAATGCCTGTATACCACTTCCAAATTATTATTTTTTCACGTTCCATTGTTGAGTTCCTATTGTCATGTTTTTATGTTCCATTGTTGATTTCCTTTCTTCTTCTGTCCTATGTTCTTTCATTAATGTTACTTCTTAGATGGCTCCCATACTTAAGCCACGAATAATCTCTCTTGACCTCCCCCCCCCCCCCCCCCCCCTTCCCTTCAGTTGAGGGAAAAACTGAATTTGACATCTAATAATTAACTTTCTTCATGACTTTTTTTGCTGAAGCCTTGGTTTTTTCATTGTCTTTATCTCTGAGCTACAATTGTTTTTTAATGATTTAGTTTGAATAATATAAGTGTAAGAGTCAAAAGCTTACATTCTTACATTGTAAGGTTGAACTTGTGTTGAAGCCTTCTGAGAGTTCTGTGAAAGAATTAGAAATTAGCATTGACAATAATTTACTTGAACAAACTACATAACTTCATCGTTGGTTGTATGAGGACTGTGGAGCAAGTAAGTCCTGTAGCTCTGTAGTGTGTGGAGGAGTGGTGATAGCAAAACGATTTCAGCATAGCTGTGTCGCCTGTCTCTGTTAGTCTGGCACTGTTGCAGAAATTATTGAACTTTTATGTATGCTACAACTGTAAATCAAACTAGCATCTGTCATTGAAAATCCCACAAGTGTGAATTGTATATTATAATTAGTTTCCTCTGTGTGAAAAACATGAATGCTGTAGACATTTCTGTCTAATGCATGCTTAGTGGTTGTTACTCATAAGTGTTATGTATCACATCAGTGTAATTTTTGTTGAAAAACAATTTATGACTTACAATAATATGTTGTAGATTTCAGGAGAAACTGTGGCAGAAGACCGAACACTTCAGGAACAGAAAGATCGTTTGGCTGTCAAACAACGGACTTACGAGCTACTGCCTGAAGCAGATGAAAATCTTGCAAAACTTCAATCTCTGGTTGAAAACAGTGCTCAGAGGCTTGTAGGACTAGCAGCTCAGTGGGAGAAGCATCGTGCACCACTTCTTGCCAGATATCGTGAACTCAGGCACAGAAACTCCAGCCGTGCAGTAAGTACATATAATGACAACTAAATATGTCATCTTCATTGTTACTCTTGTAGAATTGTTAGGGTACTGCAATATTGACTTAAGAAGTTTTTAGATTACAGACCCAGAATGTGGTATCTCACTTATTAAGCTTGGAAGTTATTGCTTGTGAATTTTGGCATTATAGATTTTGTTCACATGGTGTGCCTTTAAGGCATTTCACTGCTTACAAATTATATTTTCTTTCATCATAAACTTTGTAGATGGTAATACTTGCATCAGAGAATTGTGTAAACGATGAAGTTTAGTGAACAACAGGAAATAAAAAGAATGGGAGCAGCCTTTGAAACACACACGCACTATTCAATTTTTAGCTTGAAAAAGGATTTTTCTGAAAGCTAGGTTTCATTATTTTCCTGTTTGGTGAGTTGCTATCTTTACTACTAAATTATTTACATTCTGCCAGAGCATTTCATACCATATAAAATTTATAAAGGTAACCCTGGAGGAGAACTGGTATTTTCAGACACACAAATGGGTAAACAGTTTTATCATAAGAATGTAAAGTGCTCACATATCCATCTTTTGGCCAGTTTACAGCACTCTTTATCATACCATAATGAGGTTCTGACTTTTGAGTGAATGTGCATTTTGAATCAGTTTATTCAACAATGGAAAGTCCAGGATAAATGTAACAATAGTATGAAAAGGATAATTGCTACTCATCATATAGTGGAGATGCTGAGTTGTAGATAGGCACAACGAAAAGACTGTCAGAAAGTGAGCTTTCAACCAGCAAGGCCTTCACCGGAAATAGACAACCTGCAAGTGTGGCACCCCCCGCCCCCCCTGCCAAACGCCCCCCCCCCCCCCCTCAGACACCCCCCCCCCTCCCACACACACACACTTAAGACTGTTTATGAATGGTTTGCAAAATTTCATCGAGGTTGTGCTTCTGTGAAACAATTTTGTGAAGGCCAACCAATCTTCATTATTCCCAGTATGAGGATCAGTATGTGATCCAAGAGTTTACCCATAGAGACATGCTTAAGTGCATTGAAGACTGGAGTATATTCTGTTTTAAGCATACATTTAGCTATGAAAGAGAGAGTCTTCCTTGTCGATTCTGTACAGTTTGACCAAAGATCACAAACAGGTTTGTCAACTGGTGCACAGTAAAGCTCATTAGATTTTAGTCAACTGATTGTGGTGTTCCACAGTGAACCAATACAATAAAAGTGTTTTGTTCGTGAAGCAGTTCAATGAAAATGACTTTCTCTTTACACATGGGATGTGTCTTGACTACAGCGAACCAATACAATGAAAGTGTTTTGTTGGTGAAGCAGTTCAATGAAAATGACTTTCTCTTTACACATGGGATGTGTCATGACCACAGCGAACCAATACAATAAAATTGTTTTGTTGGTGAAGCAGTTCAATGAAAATGACTTTCGTATTACACATGGGATGTGTCTTGACCACTGATTTAAAGGATCAGAGAACAATTGCACAGGGAAGAATCAAAATTTTACTTGCCGTAAGTCATTGATAAAATACAGAAAAACATAAAAAAACATGGCATCATTCTTCTATGCAACAATGCAAGCTGTCACACAACATGTCAAATAATGGATTATTTTGTAGAGAAACACATTGAATTAATGTCTCATTGCCTGTATTTACCAGGTTTATTTTCAAATGACTTCGTTTTGTTCCCTTGCATCAACACACGAAATACTTATCCAGTGATTTCATAGCCTCAATAAATTCTTGAGTACTTTCAAAAAAATGTTTTGAGCTTCAACATCAGCATGGAAAAAGTCCACAATTTGTTTGAATGAGTGCAAAGGTTTATAAAATATTAAAGGCACACATTCTGAGAAACAGTAAAACTGTTTGTTCCAAAAAATAGTTTCCTTTTATTGTCTTTGTAAAAACTTGAAAAGCAGCCTTCGCAAGACTTAAAAGCTTAGTCAATCAACCATTCATTCCCAGTTCTATTCAGGTTTGACTGCATCTAGTGTTAAGCCAATTTATTAATACTATCAACCCACAGAAGCAAAATGCATGTTTTTTTTTCCTTTTACTAAAATATCACATCTGTACATCTTTGTTCTCCAAATGTGCTATGCCAACAGTGGTGAACCATTCCTCTCTTAATGAGCGGAAGGTGTTGTCAAAGCATATGTAGCTCGACTTTGCGCAACAGACCTTTCGTAAACTGCTCCTAATATACACTGCACAGTCATGTAATATTTACCAAGAAGAATGTATGCTGCATTCAGTCATAAACCTGCTTGTACCCTTTCCCAGTCCTATGGCCCTATCCTTATCCCCTCCTCTCTCCACTTGCTTCATTGACTTTGTTACTCCAAGTCTTGTATTTTATGTACTTTTTGTCATCACTCTGTTCTTCCTGGGTTGTCCCTGCAACTTACTCATTTATCGTCTTGTTGCACGATTTTCTTAGCAGTTTTCTGGAATCTTGCAGACCTCACTTCGTGCTAAGAGGCCTTTTTATGTGCATAACTACCATTTGTCGTTGCTGTCTGTGTATGCCATTGTGCACTTTGTTGTATTTCAGGACCCAGGAGGGACAATTTGTGTGACAGTCTAATTAGTCCCCCCCCCCCTCCCCCCTCCTCCCATGAGAGATGAATTTGAATATATCATACTATTAGGAATAATTTTGTATTCACTTTGTTTCTTTGCTATACAGCTACCTATGTAAAATATGTGCTGAGCATTTGAATGAACAGCCAAAATTTATTGTAAATATGCTATAATCAAAAATGGCATCAGAATAAATTTTTGATTAGTATCGAATGATTAATCTGTTTTCAGTCAGAAAGCCAGAAACAAGCAGATGCCATTCGAATACTGCGAGAAAAGATGCGTGAACTTACCGACGAGGTTCACAGTAAAGAAGAACTTCATACACAGTTACTTGCAGACTACGAGAAGGTGTCAAAGGATACAAACACGTGAGAAACTTTTATGCTTTCAAGAGTTGATTGTCAGTTGGTATTGCACTTATTTAACAACACAGTTTAAATACATGCTTCAGCAGACTGTTATTAATGATATTGCATTCTGTAATTAGAATTGAATGGGCATACATTTTCATTCATCGTTAATGTTCAAAGATAAAAATGATGAATTTTCATAGTGGAAGACATGAGCTGTGATCCGTTTTTAGAAAAAGGGGGGGGGGGATACGGGTGAATCCTTTCTAGGAGTACAAATTACTGACTCTTCTTACTTCATTTAGCTACAACTAAGGTGGCTGGCTTCACATTATACTACCAAGGTTTGTTAATATTAGTTTTGAGGTGATAAGATTTGATGCAAGTTTCCTTCTGTCAGATATAATGTGTGATTTATAGAGGGAGGCAATTCTGATATCTCTCCTCAAACAAGGAAAGGCCTGAACATATCCCAGTAGTTACTGGTGTGTTGCTGTAACAAGATGTATGGAAAAGACCTTGGAACAAATGGTCAAACATTGTTTGATCTGGATATGAGAGATCACGCAGTTCCTTACTCGCTCTTAGTGTGGATTGCGGAGATGTTGATCCACTGTCGACAACCTAACGCTGCTGAAGGTGGCTATCTAGCGGACTTTCCAAAATAGACATCATTTATCAGGACTCTTTTGACATCAGTAACGTGCAAGACGCTACTGGGAGGTACATTATTCTCTGACAGCTCCACCAATGGGGCTTCTATGGCCACCTCACCATATTAATTTGATCTTTCGTATCTCAATTCTTTCTTATATACCAAATTGGTGACATGATGTCAAATAGTTTTGAGCAGAAGATTGGTGTTCCCCAAGGAATTGTCTTTGTCATAACCATAAACAACATAATGTCTGCAATAAGGGATCCTGTGAAAGCTCTTTATTTGTTGATGATGATTTTGCAGTTTTCTGTTCCTCCAACAATGTAACAGTGGCTCATCAGTTGCAACTGACAGTGAAGAGGTTGGAGGGGTGGGCTACAAAGACACATTTTACAGTTTACTCCCGATGAGTGAGTGAGTGAGTGAGTGAGTGAGTGTGTGTGTGTGTGTGTGTGTGTGTGTGTGTGTGTGAGCACCCACGAGTGCGTGCTGTGCACGTGTTCCTTTGAATTGTTCTTATTTTATTGCTTATGATCTACATCTACATCTACATACATAGTCCGCAATCCACCATAAGGTGCATGGCAGAGGATTCCTCGTACCACAACTAGCATCTTCTCTCCCTGTTCCACTCCCAAACAGAACGAGGGGAAAAATGACTGCCTATATGCCTCTGTACGAGCCCTAATTTCCCTTATCTTTGTGGTCTTTCCGCGAAATGTAAGTTAGCGGCAGTAAAATTGTACTGCAGTCAGCCTCAAATCCTGATTCTCTAAATTTCCTCAGTAGCGATCCACAAAAAGAATGCCTCCTTTCCTCAAGAGAATCCCACTCGAGTTCCTGAAGCATTTCCATAATACTCGCGTGATGATCAAACCTACCAGTAACAAACCTAGCAGCCTGCTTCTATGTCCTCCCTCAATCCTGATAGGGATCCCAAACACCAGCAGTACTCAAGAATAGGTCGTATTAGTGTTTTATAAGCGGTCTCCTTTACAGATGAACCACATCTTCCCAAAATTCTACCAATGAACCGAAGACGACTATCCGCCTTCCCCACAACTGCAATTACATGCTTGTCCCATTTCATTTCATTCTGCAATGTTACGCCCAAATATTTAATCAACGTGACTGTGTCAAGTGCTACACTACTAACGGAGTATTCAAACATTACAGGATTCTTTTTCCTATTCATCTGCATTAATTTACATTTATCTATATGTACATCATTCTGCACTTTAAAAGACTTTGTGAGGTTTTAGGGCCTCATTTTTTATTCCATACCTCCAAGATTGCCACACCTGCATTATCTGAAAACGAGGACCCAGAAAGTGCTTCATATCTTAAAAGTACGTTAGCCACAGGTCTTGTGGGACAGACAGGACAAATCTGCTCCAGTTTTATAGGGATTTAATGAGACAGCAGCTAGAACATGGGTGTGTGATATACAGATCAGTGATGGGTTAAGGAAAGGCAAACCTACGTTTACAGCATATGTAGAGTTAGAGAAAGTTTTTGACATTGTCGATTGGAATACTGTCTTTGAAAATTTGAAGGTAGCAGGGTTGAAGTACAGGGAGCGAAAGGCTATTTACAATTTGTACAGAAACCAGACAGCAGTTATAAGAGTTCAGGGGCATGAAAATGAAGCAGTGGTTGAGAAGGAGGTGAGACAGGGTTGTATGTTGTTCAATCTGTACATTGAGCAAGCAGTAAAGGAAACACAAGAAAAATTTGGAATAGGAATTAAGTCCAGGGAGAAGAAATAAAAACTTTGAGGATTGCCAATGACATTGTAATTCTGTCAGAGGCAGCAAAAGACTTGGAAGAGCAGTTGAAGGGAATGGACAGTGTCTTGAAAGGAGGATATAAAATTAGTATCAACAAAATCAAAAAAAGGCTAACGGAATGTAATAGATGATGCTGAGGGAATTAGCTTAGGAAACTAGCTACTTAAAATAGTAAATGAATTTTTGCTATTTGTGCAGCAAAATAACTGATATTGGCTAAAGTAGAGGTGATATTTGATGTAAAATGTATACAGATAATGGCAAGAAAAGCGTTTCTTCTGAAGAAGAAAAATTTGTTAACACTGAATATAGATTTAAATGTTATGAAGTCTTTTCTGGAAGTATTTGAATGAAATGTAGCCATGTGTGGAAATGAAACATGCACACTAAACAATTTAAACAAGAAGAGAATAGAAGCTTTTAAAATGTAGTGCTACAGAAGAATGCTGATGGTTAGGTGGGTAGATAGCCTAATTCACAAGGAGGCACTGTCTAGAATTGGCAAGAAAACTCATGGACATCAAAGTATCAACAATTTAGTATTTGAGGGATGTGTGGGGGATAAAAATCATAGTTGTTGTTGTTGTTGTTGTTGTGGTCTTCAGTCCTGAGACTGGCTTGATGCAGCTCTCCATGCTACTCTATCCTGTGCAAGCTTCTTCATCTCCAAGTAACTACTGCAACCTACATCCTTCTGAATCTGCTTAGTCTCCAAGTAACTACTGCAACCTACATCGCTCTGAATCTGCTTAGTCTATTCATCTCTTGGTCGCCCTCTACGATTTTTACCCTCCACGCTGCCCTCCAATGCTAAATTTTTGATCCCTTGATGCCACAGAACATGTCCTACTAATCGGTCCATTATTCTTATCAAGTTCTGCCACAAACTCCTCCCCAGACCTATTCAATACCTCCTCATTAGTTATGGGATCTACCCATCTAACCTTCAGCATTCTTCTGTAGCACCACATTTCAAAAGCTTCTATTCTCTTCTTGTCCAAACTATTTATTGTCCATGTTTCACTTTCATACGTGGCTACACTTCATACAAGAACTTTCAGAAATGACTTCCTGACACTTAAATCTATACTCGATGTTAACAAATTTCTTTTCTTCAGAAACGCTTTCCTTGCCATTGCCAGTCTACATTTTATATCCTCTCTACTTCGACCATCATCAGTTATTTTGCTCCCCAAATATCAAAACTCATTTACTACTTTAAGTGTCTCATTTCCTAATCTAATTCCCTCAGCATCACCTGACTTAAGTCGAATACATTCCATTATCCTCGTTTTGTTTTTGTTAATGTTAATCTTATATCCTCCTTTCAAGACACTGTCCATTCCGTTCAACTGCTCTTCCAAGTCCTTTGCTGCCTCTGAAAGAATCACAATTTCATCGGCTAACCTCAAAGTTTTTAATTCTTCTCCATGGATTTTAATACCTACTCTGAATTTTTCTTTTGTTTCCTTTATTGCTTGCTCAATATACAGATTGAATAACATTGGGGAAAGGCTACAATCGTGTCTCACTCCCTTCCCAACCACTGCTTCCCTTTCATATCCCTCGACTCATATGACTGCCATCTGCTTTCTGTACAAATTGTAAATAGCCTTTCGCTCCCTGCATTTTACCCCTGCCACCTTTAGAATTTGAAAGAGAGTATTCCAGTCAACATTGTCAAAAGCTTTCTCTAAGTCTACAAATGCTAGAAACATAGGTTTGCCTTTCCTTAATCTTTCTTCTAAGATAAGGCATAAGGTCAGTATTGCCCCAAGTGTTCCAACATTTCTATGGAATCCAAACTGATCTTCCCCGAGGTCGGCTTCTACCAGTTTTTCCATTCGTCTGTAAAGAATTCGCGTTAGTATTTTGCAGCTGTGACTTATTAAACTGATAGTTCGGTAAATTTCACATCTGTCGACACCTGCTTTCTTTGAGATTGGAATTATTATATAATTCTTGAAGTCTGAGGGTATTTCACCTGTCTTGTACATCTTGCTCAGTCAGTAGTTCTAATGGAATGTTGTCTACTCCCGAGGCCTTGTTTCGTCTCAGGTCTTTCAGTGCTCTGTCAAACTCTTCACGCAGTATTGTATCTCCCATTTCATCTTCATCTACATCCTCTTCCATTTCTGTAATATTGTTCTCAAACACATTGCCCTTGTATAGAGTCTCTATATATTCCTTCCACCTTTCTGCTTTCCCTTCTTTGCTGAGAACTGGCTTTCCATCTGAGCTCTTAATATTCATACAAGTGGTTATCTTTTCTCTAAAGGTCTCTTTAATTTCCTGTAGGCAATATCTATCTTTCCTTTAGTGAGACAAGCCTCTACATCCTTACATTTGTCCTCTATCCATCCCTGCTTAGCCATTTTGCACTTCCTGTCAATCTCATTTTTGAGTCGTTTGTATTCCTTTTTGCCTGCTTCATTTACTGCATTTTTATATTTTCTCCTTTCATCAATTAAATTCAAATTTCTTCTGTTACTCAAGGATTTCTACTAGCCCTCGTCTTTTTACCTACTTGATCGTCTGCTGCCTTCACTACTTCATCCGTCAGAGCTATCCATTCTTCTTCTACTGTATTTCTTTCCCCCATTCCTGTCAATTGTTCCCTTATGCTGTCCCTCAAACTCTCTACAACCTCTGGTTTAGTCAGTTTATCAAGGTCCCATCTCCTTAAATTCCCACCTTTTTGCTGTTTCTTCAGTTTTAATGTACTGTTCATAACCAATAGATTGTGGTCAGAGTCCAAATCTGCCCCTGGAAATGTCTTACAATTTAAAACCTGGTTCGTAAATCTCTTGTCTTACCATTATATAAATCTATCTGATACCTTTCAGTATCTCCAGGGTTCTTCCATGTACACGACCTTCTTTCATGATTCTTGAACCAAGTGTTAACTATGATTAAGTTATGCTCTGTGCAAAATTCTACCAGACGGCTTCCTCTTTCATTTCATACCCCCAATCCATATTCACCTACTATGTTTCCTTCTCTCCCTTTTCCTACTCTCGAATTCCAGCCACCCATGTCGGGAGACCAATAGATGAATACAGTAAGTAGATTGAGAAGGATGTAGGTTGCTGTAGTTATTCGGAGATGAAGAACCTCACACAGAGTATTTTAAGATGGAGAGCTACATGAAACCAGTTTCTCGGACTGAAGACTGCAGTAGCAGCAGCAACAACACGGCCTTTTTTTCCTGCATAATAGTTTAACATATGCAGATACATTAGTAATCCTATACAGGTAAATGTGATTCACAAACAAAATCTATGCCAGATTTTTACAGCCAGAGACATTCTGCACCTCAATACTGGAAAAGATAAAAAGAAATATTTTTGAATTAATGTTTCTTAAATATCTTAGCCAAAAATGTAATGATTCTTTTATCTTCAATGCCCACACTGTGATGCCTGCTAGTATGTGCCCGCAGTTCACACGTTACACAGCCTATGGTAGACCATTCCTGGCTCGTGCAGTGCTGCCCAAGCGTACAGCATGGTCGTGGTCCACGCACACACCTGCCACCACAGTAAAGTAGTAACACCTGGCTGGCGTACCCATGTCAGATAGCTGCATGGCGGTACTTACACCATTTGCGCTGCATCACAGCATCATAGACTTATTGGTGGTGGCATATTCCTATACTGCCACAGCTTTATAAATGCACACAGCACCTCATTCAGCCATCTTGTGTTATACTTCCCTGTTGTGGATATCTTGATCCCATATCATTCAGTTTACCCTGATCTGGATTATCAACTCTGGATGGAACTAGACTATTCAAGGACTTCAGGGTACTCAAGCCATCAGGTTCATCCACGGGCTTTGTTGATCATTATCCCAATGGCAACATTAACTCAGTTATCAAAGTGTTGTATTATTATGTTTTTTCTTCTCCATCAGTAGTGAAACAAACCTCATTAATTACTCACGCCTTCCGTTATTTGTTGTTCCACCATTCACGTATACAGCAGTAATCACACTAGATTTCTTTTCTCAAGATTTTTATGACTGACTTCCACTTCCCTTTCTTACCCTCTTTCTTCTACTTTCATAATTTCTGCACCCTCAGGCGTATCATGGACCAGTTTTGCTGGCTTTAAGTAATTTTTTTCGAGTGCTTTCTTCAGTTTAGCTAAATCTTGAGAGATAAGATCATCTCGTACCTTCTTAGCCCCCCCCCCCCCCCCCCCCCCTGTTCTTACAGAGCCACTGTCTCATTCAGTTGATTTTTTTCATGTCATTCATTCATTTAATCTCCTTTTCAAGATGAATTTGGTTTTGTTTTTCTTGCTTTTTTTCTAATTCGTTTTCATTCCATTTAACTTTCTTCCTTATAAGGAGTATAGGTTGCATGTGTTTGCTGTCCACAGGTAATGAGCCGTGAGTCAGTGGGCACAGAAAAAAAAAAAAAAATGGGTATTGTTCCTAAGCATCCCTCAGTCAAAATGCTCTTTAAATTTAAAATCTTTTAAGCATAATCACATTGACTTCTCCTTATGTGTGCTTCAAAATGGAATCTCTTCTCTCCATCTATATTTCCATGGGACAGTATGAAAGAAACCTTAACAAGTTTTGAAACTTTTAGTACTTTAACTCTGTGAAGAATGAGTCTGTTTTTGAGATGCGCTGCTGCCAGTAATTATCGATATCTTTGTTTTCTAAAGTTTAATCCTCTTTTACAGATTGTACAACTTTCCACACGTCTGACAAGTAATCTTGCCGGACATCGAACAGTATTATTTCTGCAACCATTAACATGGCATTGTAGCTTGTGCTCTTAATTCGTTCTTTCGTAGTCTAAAAATGTAAAACTTTTCAGTGCTGCTCTTGATAAGCACGTCATTTTCATCACACATTTGCGAGTGGCAATGTAATATTTTTGGCCCTTCTTTAGAAGCCACGACTTGTCATATTCTTCCCATTTACTAAGCTCTTTGGTTACTTGCTCACTAACACCTAATTGTTCAAGAGGAAGCAGATTAACCAATGTAACAAGTTCCATTTGAAGAACTTCAGAAATACTCAGAATTTCTGTTTACAACTTATGTATCAATGTTGTTTGGCTTTGTAAAAATCGTGTGTACTTACTGAATAGTTCAGCACACGAAATTGCGAAATGAAGTTCTGATATCATTGAATTTTTTTTAGTGTGTTCACAGTGGCATTGTAGGATTGGGACTGAACACTAGTAGAGTTCTTTTGTGGAGGTGTGTGCTTAAAACAGTAATATTGAATACCATTCCATTATTGCAAAATCCTGTTGGCTGAAGGTCCTAAAGTAAGGCACTTAGTGGTGTGGAATATTAGACTGAATTCTTTCATATTCTTCCCAGCAAATAGGCCAAACATCAAAATAATGGTAAATATTGACCAGAAACTGAGATGCTTCTTCACCTACACATTATGAAGTCTTTTTGTGGGCTTTATGAATTGCAAGAATGTTGCAGGTTCCGACATTTATAAGTTTGTCTACCCCGAGTCTCCTGGACGTCACTATTTAAAAGGCTAAACACTTTTTTATTGACATTAAGTATGTCTGATCCGAGTGTAATGCATTTATTTAGGGATAAGTTGGCTTCAGAAAGTGCTTCACATAATTTCTGATGTAACTTTCAATCATCTTAAGCGAAGTGTTGTTATGCAACACTTATTCTCTGACCAAAATGCAATAGTCATTTGTAATTCTTTTTTGTCTTTAACATTGGTAGTTTCATCATTACTGAATGTGTAGTATGATGAACATGGTTTTTCTAATTTATATTCTACAAGAAACGGTGT
This sequence comes from Schistocerca gregaria, assembly GCF_023897955.1. Classification (NCBI taxonomy): domain Eukaryota; kingdom Metazoa; phylum Arthropoda; class Insecta; order Orthoptera; family Acrididae; genus Schistocerca; species Schistocerca gregaria. The sequence goes on from NC_064922.1 coordinate 538,929,042, forward strand.
AAATGCATCAATTATTAGGTACCTCATTTTTTTGTCAAAAGTGCAGAATGTTCAGGAAGACTATCAGGGAGCATCAACTTAAAAAGCCACGTATATCATTTGAATTTGACAAATCCGTAGAGTAATTGGGAATCACTGGTTTTATTGTCCAAACATATTCAACAATGGTAGAACTATCATTGGTACTTAAAATCTGTACTGTTGACACATTTTTCAAATGTGAAGGTTACGTCTGAATGGAAACTTATAAATGTAACTGAACTATCTGGCTTTTCAAACCATTCACTACAGAATTTACGTTTCCACATTTCAAAAAGTTGCTTTTCAAAACAGGACAGTGTGTCACAGCAGCGATATTACCACAGAAAAATTAGAAATTGGAATAAAACTGGAAACAATTGTAGTAAAGGAATATTTAACACTAATAATAGTTGCACAAATTACAGAAACTCTCAAAAATAAAAGGGGAAATCTGTCTCAAAATTCAGAAACCTTTCACGTTAGATTTTACGTACATTCTTCTTTGGGGCAGTCCAGAAAGTTAAGTGAATGAACATGAATATAGAAACTTGGAAACAAAACTATTTTCTTCCTAAAAGAGCAAAAAAAGGTGACTAGTGGTGAGAAGGGTGACTGACTGATCACCCTGCATTTGGAATCTGCATTAAAAAATAATAATAAATAAAAATGTACTGAATTGCTTGACCCGGGGCAAGTACAGACCCAAATCCAGGGTTGGAAGTGATTGCCACATTGGTTACTGCAGAAGCCCTGACTAATTTTAGATTTAGTACGGGCTGCATTCCTGCAAATGTTTTTAACACAACATTTTCTGACATTTTAAATGAACACCACATCTATATAGCTGTATCCGTGGCCGGGGTGTTTTCCTCTGATAGCGTCCTGAAGATCCAGTTACTCAGGGTGAGAATGGGGGAGTGTGTGTGTGTGTGTGTGTGTGTGTGTGTGTGTGTGTGTGTGTGTAGCTTTATATCAGTTGCTTCTTATGCCTTTCATCAATTTTTCAACATGTTAATCATTTTCATTTCTGCTTATTTTTGTAAGGGCACTAATAACCTCGCTGTTAAATGCTCCCTAAACAACAAACTGTAAGACGCAAACATTTGATATAAATATTGTGTATTGAAACACCATGTTGAAACTGAATGAATTTTCACATTTTTTTAAAAAGTAAACCTGTATTCCATTAATCAAAATTGTAATTAAGTATTTTATGCCTACTTCCAAGAAGAATGTCATTGCTACCTGTGAATTTTGATGGTGGTGATTGTCATGGTGATGGAGCAGGACAAGGAAGAGGAGGAAAAAAGAGGCAACCAATTGCTGCAGATGAATGATGGTTGGCACTTAGGCACACTCGACAGATCAGGAAATTTCGTGAACTGTTAATGGCACAGAACAGAAATTATTTCGTACACACAGTCAAAAGTTATTTTGATGAACAGAAATATAAGTTACAAATGTGATAGAGTCATGAAGTAACTTGTGACTGCAGAGCTCTACCATGTTCATAAATGTGGAACACTTCTATTTATATTCATCAAAACAACGTGAAATGGCCTTCAAATTGTTAGCGAGAACATTGCGGAGTGCATGAGATTCCTAAAATTCAAAATAAATATCTGCATTGGGATAGATTTCAGAACAGAAGAGGTGTCAAGCTGAAGACAGGTCCATAGAAGAGGACAATTACTGGCTATCCTTACAGGATATAAGTAATTCTTCAGAGGACAATGGACAAGTTTTGAGTTTGGCTGGATAGCACTCTGTCAGTAGAGCATTTGCTCTCATATATCATACGACGAGTTTTTGAATACCACCCTCATAGGCAACAATTGCAGAAAGCATACTTCTAAACTCTTGAGGTAACTTGTCACATAATGTCAAAATTGTAATGTTTTTGTTCTCTGCCTCATTTTCATCAACTTTCTGCACCAAATCATAGTTCATGACTGAAGGGTGCCCACTTTAGTCCACATCATGCACATTGAAATGGTCATTTTTAAAAGCTGTCACACATTTCCATAAGATCCCATTGCCTGTGAAGTTTACTTCATGCACTTCACTGATCTGACAATGAACTTCAGCTGCTTTCATGACTTCAGCAATAAGAAAGTGAATCACAGCACATATTTCACAGTCAGTGGGATTCTCAATTGGAGAAGGCATTTCAAATAATCACAAACAAATGAAAACACACTGAATATTGGGGTGAATTATGTAGAAAAGCAGATTATAATACAGGCACTCATGTAAAAACAAAATTGCTAGAAACACCTACTTCTTTTATTTTAATTTTAAAACCGTTCTTACTTTAAAAAGATACACTTCATAATTGTCCATTTCTACACGCCTGTCTAATGCTCAGTGCATTTTCTATTTCTACACATTATTGTCCCATATCAGTGGAAATAATCTTCTCTTTGTTCTGTTCAGTTATAGTTTGAGCCTTAGAAGATCATTTACTGTGATTATTTATGTAATATTAATGTTTGTTTTGGAAATAAAAAGCATTAAAAACTTCATAATTGTAATACTGAATAGTCCCTTTACTTCTAGGGTATCCAGAACAGCATACACCAGGCGTATCATGGAAATCATTGGAAACATTCGAAAGCAACGTGATGAAATTGCCAAGGTCCTAGCAGATACACGAGAGCTTCAGAAGGAGATAAACACTCTCTCAGGACAACTTGAAAGATCATTCACTGTTGCTGATGAACTTATATTTAGGGTATGCCTCCTCTTTGTGACACATTAATGTATTTTGTAATTACTAGAAAAAGAAACTTTATAGCATAAAATAGCCCAGGATGCAAATTAAGTATCAAACTGTGTATGTTACAGCCAGTTCAGTTTTTAATACAAAGTTTAACTTGGACATTTTTGAAGTTTGATTTTGCAAACAATTTTTGATCTCAGCATGTAATTTGTGAACCCACACAGTGATGATTTAGTCACGTGCTCTCAGTGCAACAAAAATGTGTGAAACATGGATATATCATGCAGCCATTTATAACGTAAAGACGTTGTGGAGGAATGTGTTTGTGCTAAAGTTACTCAACATGCAAATACTATGAAATTTGGCATGTGCTGAAGTGGTGTGGCTTAGTATTTTTCCAGAGATATGTTTGTCACCATGTGTGAAGTTTTCTCATCATAATATAGTGCCTGCATCTGGACTTCAGTGCTGTTATTTAAAACAAAAATTGAACTTTGAGTGCTGGTTATCAGCCAGTATTTCATAATTGCTCTTATCTGTTTTTACTGCAGATGTTCTTTCTATGGGCTACTTACTGCCCTAAAGTTGTGATGTATCTTTCACTACATTATTCCTCTTTTATGTCTTCTGTCACAACTTTTGTCAGAGAAGACATATTGTGTTACTGCATCATATATGTGTTTATTTTCCTCTTAATTGATTTGCCAACTTAGTTCTCACTCAGCTACAACTTTAATTCTAGGATGCCAAAAAGGATGAAGTTTCACGGCGTGCCTACAAGTTATTGGCAACACTCCACTCAGATTGTTCAGAACTAGTTCAGATGGTAGAAGAAACTGGCGCTATAATACGAGAAATCAGAGATCTTGAAGAACAGGTATGAGTGTCAATCTTTAAGTTTAAAAAAGTAAGCAGTGGATGTTTGTGTAACTTTGCAATGCCTTTTCGCTTAGTGCCATTTTAGGAGAATTTATAGTCCATTGATATTAGTCATTACCAGCCACAGAGCCCTTACCTTGTTACCCTGGACCACATCGAGGGACCCAGTGCACTGGAATAATAGTCATTTGCCATGTCAGATGGCTCGTTGGTCTAGGGGTATGATAAAATGAGGCATTTGCGTGACTATATCAAAAAGACACTCACGTCGTGAGGTGGCACAGTGGTCGGCACACTGGACTTGCATTCGGGAGGATGACAGTTCAAACCCATATCTGGCCAACCTGATTTAGGTTTTCCGTGATTTCCGTATATCGCTTCAGGCAAATGCTGGGTTGGTTCCGTTGAAAGGGCATGGCCAACTTCCTTCCTAATCCTTCCCTAATCTGATGGGACTGATGACCTGACTGTTTGGTACTCACCCCAAAATTAACCAATCAACCACATCAATACAGTTAGTAATCGTAGTACAGCTGAGGAAGATATTGCAGATTACAGTCTCTGTTGGCTGTGTTCGTGTCTTTGGTTTGGGCCACGTCAGTCTATCAGCTAAGACTATTTGGTTATGAAGCATTTACACATTACATTTGTTACACTGTAAAGCTTTGCTCAAGCTGAACATTGTATTGAATAATATTGTGCTTTACTAGGCATTGTTCTATTGAAGTTCGTTTACCTTTGCCTTCATCTGTCCTGTGAATCAACTTCTCAGCCAGTTACAGTGGTACCTATAGTTTGAAATGTACACCAAAATGCAGTGCAACATGATTTATCTTCTTTTCATTGCTAGAGGTGAAGTGACAGAAACAGTGCTAGGACCAATGGGGGTTCAAATCCCAGATGTTTGGCTTTGTGGTCTGGAACTTGACCATGAGTCACCGAGGCACACAGCTGTACAACACATTGATAAATTATTTATCAAACGGAAACTGCACTGAGTCACAGGAAGAAACACTGCTTATAAGACGCAGCTCTGTTTGAGAAGCAAACAAAGAAAAAGGTGGTGATATTCTACTTTGTTATTTAAGATCTATTAATAAATAACAAGTAATTACATGTAAGCACAGAACTGCATTATCCACTTATCCATAAATAATTTATTCACTAATATAATTTTACAACTGATCTATTTGTTAGAATAGTTATATAGAAGCAAATTTATTGGAATAATGCCCATCCCTGTTTGTAATACTATTGTTGATTTCCACATTACACATGTATGTAATTTTGCAATGCAAATAACAGATAATAGTAAGTACTTAAGAATCCAAACTGGATATATGTTAATATTTTCATTACATGGGTGTTCTCAAATAGGTAGAGAACAGTAACTTGTGCCAAAGAGCCCTCACCTCTTATAGTGATACATAAAGAGTTGATAGTCTTTTTAACAAGGGACTATATAAGAATTCATGACAATAATAACTGTTGTTAGAAGTCACATGATGAGCATGACAGACAAATTATGCTGTCCAGTCAGTTTGGTCATTATTTCATTTTTTGCAAGAAAGCAGTGAGTGAGTAAAACATTAGTGTATATACATTATAATTATCTGTGCTCTGGGAAACTGGTTGACTGTGCACACTTTCTTGTAAGCTGGGTGGTATCTTTGTCACTTGCTTGCATATAGGACATGACTCCAGTGAAGTGACCAATTGGTATGCAACACTTGGCAATCTGTTTGTTTTTATGTGCCATCCAATGTTGGACTGGTGAGCTATTTGTTTGTATTCACCATCCAATGTCAAGTTCCACTGTTTGTTTGGACTTCTAGAACTGCACATGTGAAGCTTGTTAATGCGTTTACATTAAATCCATGTAATAACATTCTCAGTACTAGTGACCTTGCACATTATGGTATTGACCCTCAGTAATTTTGTGGGCAACTCTGAACCCAACAATCAATCTTGGCATAAATTTGTGTATTTGTTATTGTATATCAGTGTACTTACAACTGTGCTCCTTTTTTAAGACAGAATGCTTAGCTACTCATGCCCAAAGTGGCAGGTCAGACATCTTTCCCCAGAACTAAATTTTCACTCTGCAGCAGAGTGTGCACTGATATGAAACTTCCTGGCGGATTAAAACTGTGTGCTGGACTGAGACTTGAACTTAGAGACTTTTGCATTCTACGGGCAAGTGCTCTACCATCACACAGTTTTAATCTGCTGGGAAGTTTCAACTTTCCCCAATTGGAAGTACATACGATCCATTGTTTTATTGCCACAAACTTCCTTGCAACACATTTCTAAGACAATATTTTTCTTTACCTGTATCAAGCTACATAATAATATTGTCAGCACATTTTTCATAATTTTCATATTTGTCAGGCCAGCTTCTGCTGAAAACACACACACACCATCTCATAGAATAAACATGTATTATGAATGAAAACACAGAAGACACCAGTGTGCGTCTTCATACATAATGCATAAAATGAAGTACCAAGAACTGATGGAACTGTCAGTCGTTATGAAAAGGATAGTTGCTACTCACCATATAGCAGAGGTGCTGAGTCGCAGATAGGCACAACAAAAAGACTGTTAAGCAAAGCTTTTGGCCAAACAGGCTTTCATCAAAATTACACAACATAAATACACTCAATAGAGCAAGGCAGCCAGAGACCGTTGTCGTGTCTGAGAGTTGTCATTGCACACGTGTGTGTGTGTGTGTGTGTGTGTGTGTGTGTGTGTGTGTACGTACGTGTGAACGAGCACTTACCTTTTATGTATTGTGCATGGTATCCTTCGAAATACTCTCCTCCACAATTGATACACAGCTCCCAATGCCATTTCCACTTCTGGAGGAAATTTTCTTTTATCTCATCTTCGTCCTTTCAAGGGGGTTTTAAACTTAGGAAATAAAAATAAAAGTCCGAAGGGGCCTGTCTGGAGAGTATAGAGGACGGGGTAGCAAACTGATTTCATTTTTTGTGCAATAGTTACGCGTCAACAGGAATGAAGGAGTGGGTATGTTATTGTGATGCATGACATTGTCAGGCTCACAGTGCATCACAATAGTACCATCAATTAACAATTATTCCTAGTAGCACGATTTTATGATGAACTAATCCTTCAAAGTCAAAGAAACTATCAGCATGGCTTTGACATTTTACCTGATCTACCAAGCTTTTTGTGGTCTTGGAGAACCTTTCCCAACCTATTGTGAAAATTGAACCTTGGTCTGAACATCATAAACGTAGACCCATGTCTCATCATCAGCTATGATTTTCTTAATAAACATCTTATTCCCATTTGCACAATCCAAAAACTCTTCACAGATCGTGAGGCGAAGGTCTTTCTGGTTTTGACCCATGAGCCGTGGGACAAATTTGTGACAACATGATGCATTCCAAGATGTTGCACCAGGATTTCATGAAGTGATCCAACTTAAATGTTACATTCTTCTGCAAGCTCTTGGACAGGCAGTATTTGATTGGTATGCACAATTTCGTTGATGTTCCTGACATGCATGTCATCAGTAGATGTTGCAGGGCGTCATGAATGAGCGTCGTTTTTAACTTCCGTCCAGCCATTTTTGAACCATGTGAACCATTCGTAATACCGAGTGCGGCTTAAGCACTTATCACGGTAGGCTTCCTGCATCATTTGGTGTCTCCGTGTAAAAGTTTTCTTGAGTTTCACACAAAATTTAATGCAAATATGTTGCTTCTCTAACGCTCCAATCTCAAAATTCGCAAACTGTGAGAGTAGACAGTCTACTGTATACAGCACTGAACAATAACTAACAGACATACAACAATGAAACTTCTGGCAGTTACACATTAAAAAAGGGGTGTGTAGGGATATCAGCCACATTTTGCTCCAACACTCTATTGACACAAAATTACTAATGTTCTGGAATTTTTTGAACAGACCTAGTATGTTTTCGAATTCTGTTGAAAGCCTTGTTTGACATCTTTTTTTTACCGTATTTACTCAAATCTAAGCCACACTTTTTTTCTGGATCTTGTAATCCAAAAAACCGCCTGTGGCTTAGAATCGAGTGCAAAGTAAGCGGAAGTTCTGAAAAATGTTGGTAGGTGCCGCCACAACTAACTTCTGCCGTTGAATATATGTAGTGCTTAACAGGCATGCTTTGCAGGCACAAAGATAAATACTGATGCGTAAACCTCTGAGTCAGTAAATAAATTTAAAAAAATTCTCGTCTTCCCCTTTTTTCTCCGCCTTGAGTTTCGACCACTGCATTTTCATACATTATCTAAATTCCGTACTGTTCATCTTTGAATGTAGCAGCATTTCAATGTACTACGAAAATCCGACTGGCAAGACTGTTTGGAATGTTTGTCAATATGGCCAACTCCATGTTCTGAATTTTTTCTACCTGTGAAAAGAGATGGTTGCTAATAGGAAGTTTTATGAATTGTGAATCACATGCAGTATTCTCTTCACCATAAGAATAATACAAATATAAACATTTTGCCATGTATTGTTTCGTGTTTGTTGCTGTCTCATTTAAATCCTGTCTGCCTAATAAACTACGAAACTAGAGTGAGACAACAGCAAATGCGGAAGAATATACACATCATCTCATGTTGATATTTGTATTATTCTTATGCCTAATAGTGATACAGTCAGAAATGAGGCACGGCAGTTGACTAGATTTTTAAATCTAAGATGACTCTAATTTCTGTGCAGAATGTTATGTACTAAAGAGGCGTCTGCAAAGATTTTCGAACAGAGAAAAATTTTCACTAAACTCTTATCATACGCAGTCTATTATTTGGTTCTTGTTGATCATTGTCAAAGAAAGCAGCAGTGTTAGTAACAACAAATAGCAGTCTCTTGCCATATATATATATATGTCTGCTTGTGTCTGTGTATGTGCGGATGGATATGTGTGTGTGTGTGTGTGTGCGAGTGTACACCTGTCCTTTTTTTCCCCTAAGGGAAGTCTTTCCGCTCCCGGGATTGGAATGACTCCTTACCCTCTCCCTTAAAACCCACATCCTTTCATTTTTCCCTCTCCTTCCCTCTTTCCTGACGAAGCAACTGCCAGTTGCGAAAGCTCGTAATTCTGTGTGTGTGTTTGTGTGTTTTGTTCATGTGCCTGTCTGCCGGCGCTTTCCCGCTTGGTAAGTCTTGGAATCTTTGTTTTTAATATATTTTTCCCATGTGGAAGTTTCTTTCTGTTTATATATATATATATATATATATATATATATATATATATATATATATATATATATATATATATATATATATATATATATATAAAGATTCCAAGACTTACCAAGTGGGATAGTGCCGGTAGATAGGCACAATGAATAAAACACTCAAACACACACACAGAATTTCGAGCTTTTGCAACTGGCGGCTGCTTCGTCAGGAAAGAGGGAAGGAAAAGGAAAGATGAAAGGATGTGGGTTTTAAGGGAGAGGGTAAGGAGTCATTCCAATCCCGGGAGCGGAAAGACTTACCTTAGGGGGAAAAAAGGATAGGTATATACTCGCGCACACACACACATATCCATCCATACATACACTAAAGAAGCGTCTGCAAAGATTTTCGAATGGAGAAAAATTTTCACTAAACTCTTATCATACACAGTCTATTATTTGGTTCTTGTTGATCATTGTCAAAGAAAGCAGCAGTGCTGTGTATATATGGATGGATATGTGTGTGTGTGTTTTGAGTGTGTGTTTTTTCTACATGCCTGTCTGCAGCTCAGCAATCATTTTTACAGTGAGTTGCTACCTATTCTCATTATTATTGATTCTCAGAGTATTTGAACAAGTTATCTGTTGCATGTATTGATCACTGTGGTCTCATTTCATCAACATGCTGTATGTGGGTCGTGAATAGTTGGTCATGCAAGTGGATTTCTATGCCGGTCTAAAACTTCAGGCCATGTCTGTGGGTATCTGTAATGGATCACGCCTGCTGATATGAAGCCATTCAGTTCCCACTAATGTGCAGGTCCTGCCCGTCAGATGTAGTCCCACAGATCTGACTGCATGCCAGGTCTGTCTGTGTGTGGCATAATGTAGTGAATTTTTATGGTTTATCCACGGACCCAGGACTTCAGTGGCTCCTCAGTGGCAGTGGATTTAAAGAATTGTGACTGTTTCACCACAAGTATGTTGTACAGTGTGGCATTTTATAGACATTTTATTTGTTCTACTACATTTTTTGGTTTATATGTTATATGTTTGAAAGTATGGATGATAAGAAAAAGAAAATTGTCAGTTGCTGGAAGTTTGCATGCTACATACTCGTATATTTCAGAAGCAAAATCAAACAATACCTGTAAAAATAATAGATATAACCCAGTGGGTAACAACTGACAATAATGAGCATAGTAGAACCAACATTTTATTGGTAGTCACCTACAGTGTTGGTTTACACAATTGTTCCCCACCTTATACACTTCTTTCAAGATGCCTACTTTTTCTGAGGTTATTTCTGAGCTTAATGAAGGTATTTTAAATCTGTATTGCAACTCCAAGGAAATGCATATTTTTGTCACCAAATGTGTTTCATTTTATTGAAATAAAATAACATCAGTGGTCTCAATGAAACACACATACCACTTGGCTTGCTTTCTTATTTTTGCTTACATCAGGAAATGCAATCTGCATGCAATTTTTTTTTTGTTTTTTTTTTGTTGATCTTGTTTGCATTATTGTTTCTTGTACCATGGCTGCAAAGACAGATTGTCAACTCACTTCTTAACTTACACTTGAGATCTCAAAATTTGTCAGGGAAATATGCTAAAGCTTTTTTGTGCTAAAACTTGTTTGAAAATCAGGGAAATATGAGGAAATTTCACTTGGGGAAACTTGCAGCAGCCCAGAGTGTGCAAAGGCTTCTTAAAGAACTGCAAGGCAAATTGGAACAAAAACTAAAAAATTGACAGTTTAGTTGCAAAAATCTTGTAATCGACATATCAAAATCTGTAAAAATGGGAAAGAATAATTTTCAGCATTTCATTAGAAGTGCGTACCTACCAGCTGCAGAAACTAATTCATTGCCTTTGTTGGATTCATGGCCTGGGCAGAATGATGCCGCATGTTCTTATGCAGGATGACGAAAAATCTGTAGATGTAATGTGGATTCCGCCTAGAACTACTAGTGCGATTCAACCTCTTGACAAAGAATTTTTTCAACAGTGGAAAGCATTTTTCAGGAAATTATCAGACAGCATAATTTCCGATACCTCTCTCCCATTTCAGGTTTATCTGCAGAGCAGTATTCTTCAGCTCCAGTCATTTGTGCATTACCAGTTTTCTTTGCCACACTTTACAGATTCCATCAGGTATGTCTGATATGCAGCACAATATGCAGAACAACGGCCAGAACCGTTTCTGACTGCACCTCAGTTCTGTCTAAATAAAACTAGTGGTTACTGTGAAGTGCCTGACTGCATCAATTTTTCCTTTATCTGGTGTGCCTGACACAAGAAAAATGTTTGTTTTTGTCATTCAGTAGACACTTTGCATTTTTGTGATGGCTACAGGGAATAAACAAAGAACTGTTTGACAGATGTACAGCATTCAAACATTATTATAAGGAATGGCCTACAGGAATTATTGTAAAATGTGACACTGCAAGACACATTTCATTTCAACGAATTAAAAGTCCTAATTGATGGATGTCATCTGTGACATCAAACACTGTCAGGATTTTATTTTCTCTGCTAGCCACTTTTATCAGAATTACATGTGCAAGAATTGAACTGTCAATATGAAGTTCTTTAAAAAAATGTTTGTATAGTTTAAGCCAGGTTTTCACTGGAGCAAAGAAGCTAACAAGAATGAGTAAAATAGAATTCTGTCTGGTGTACCCTGTTGGCCTCTTGCAGGTCTTTCAACTGGATGCCACTACAGCTACTTACATGTCTTTTACCTTCCCCAGTTAGCTTATCTGAAAATGGAGACCTGCAGTTTAACATGGAATCTGAATCACATGTCTTTCGTGGCCACTCCAACGTCAGTGAGAAGTGAATGAATGCTCCATTAAAAATCATAGTGAAAAAGTTGTGGTCTGAATGGGATTTGGCCCCACACTCTCTGTATCATGAAGCATGTGCTTCGCCTCAAATGAAAAACAGCCCACAGTTGCACTAAATTATGTTTATTTTAAACCTTGGTCATGGCTTCTGCTGTAATAATATAGCCTTCTTCAGAAGTCTTAAAAATGATCAAAATAACATCTACACTAATGATACAATCTACACATAAACTTCAAAATTAGGTGAGTGATAACATATTACTTACGTACAAACTAATAAATGAAAAATGTCGTCGCCCAGCAGCTGCGTCAAGACCAATAAAATAATTTCAACAGACATAAGCCTGTTTAGAATATAAGTAAAATTATATATGTCATCGTGTGTTCTCCGCCACTACTTCTGTTATACTGGGCCCATGGTCAACAAATGTGCTGCACCCCCTGCACCATAGGTGGCACATACCACAATGAGCTACATCGCACCGTTTATCAGGCAACTAGTCAAAAAGTATGATAATAAATTTATAGCAGCCTACACGAGCAAATGAAGGATCATATACTTCTTAATACGAATGTCCAACAGATGAAATACTGTTGCGTACGATCATTCGATTGGTAGAATATTAACAATTTCATATAACAGAGTTTGTTATATCACTATTTGATGCACTATTCAGAAACGAGACTATCATATGCAAATATAACTTCAGCTTACATTATACGCTCTAATAACATATAGGGCTAATTCTACCAGCCAACCGTAGTCATTGTACATAGCCACATTACCAGTGATTGATATTAGTTCTATGACTAGCACCCTAGTACATGAGTGCAGTAACATGATACAAGATGACAAAGGGCGCATTAACATATCTGTCGTCAACATAACCACTGTTAACATAAAATCAGCTCATGACTTTGACAAATTCCTACAGGAGCATTGTCCTAAAACATTAGTTTATCTCAGAAGATAATCATACAGTCATATGGCACAATCGAGTAACTACTAGTGCCTATCTGCCAATATGGGCTGAAAACCTTCAAGGAAGCTGGAACTTTTCAGATAACATTGATCATTCAGTAAATTCCTATTGTCAAACTTTTTGTGCGTGTATATCTGCACCTTCTCCAATAAATCTAGTTTCATACCCTTTTGCTTCTTTACATAATAGTTTGGTGTCATTGAAAGATTGGGTTGTATGTCCTCCTTCGATGATTTGTTCAGCAAACATTGACCCATTCTTATTCAAACCCATCCTCGATGGCATATGTTCTTTATATCTTATGGCTATAGACCTACCTGTTTGTCCTATGTAATACGGCGGGCAATCATTATATTTCAATTTATAACCTCCTGGTTGCAATAGCTTATTGTAATTGTTATTGCGGAAACAAAGAAAATTCTGTTTTAAGCTATTGTTCGTGGAAAATGCTACATTACAGTCGTGTTCATGGAGCACACGTTGCATTTTATAACCAGACCATTTTTGTTTTAGAAAAAAACAACGAAAAATAATGTGACCATTAGACCTTACACACATTGTGAAAATGCAAGCTGTCACCTCTTGAGATTATGCTGGACGTTGGTAATTAGTGTTCTGTTATAAATCTCCCCTCAATGGTAATGAGAAACCAGGGAAAACTGGCAGCTGACATACAAGGAAAATTTTGGACCACTGTTAAGGAGAAACGGAGATACAGTTCTGTGTAAAGTGCATGATCTCCATGCATGTCAAGGTTCCATACAAATCGAGACACTTAAATTCTTCCTTCCCTGCACCATTTTGCATACTCCATCAAGAACAGTGCGCTTGTCAAGCAAAATAATCCTCACCGAATAGCAAAGTTTTGCATTGTGGCCCTAAGAAGATAGAGTTGTATCCTGTATGCCGAATATTAGCTCCTAAAACTAAAAACTAAGAACACAGCAATCATAGGCAATGTTCACAACCTCATGTTCTTATCTATTCCCTCTAGTATAAACGATTCTACCCATATACAGGTGAATGGTAGTGAGTTTTCTGCAAATGCTCATTTTTGCTTCCATTTGCTCCATTGTAAACCAGGCTTTAGTTGCTTAAAATTGGTGTTGTGATCTCTGGATGATTCTGCTATGCAGCACTGCGTGAGTGATTCACCGAGTCGCATGCTAGGCAGGTAGGGCTGTACAAACCACTATTACAAGCTCTTCTTCGCATGGCAAAAATGTGTAACTTCATCATTTTTTACAATATACTTGCAGTGCCTCGTAGCAGCTAAAATTTTGCCAGTACATTTCTTTCATTGTCTTCTTCCCGTGAAAAAAAATTTCAGGGTAGGTTTCAACATGTCTTATTGGACCATTCCCTTGTGAGACCAAAGCAACTGTATTTACAGAGAATATATAAGAGTGCAGTGAAGACACAACTGAAAGCAGAACTGTTAGCTTTATAGCACGACTGAAAGTGCTAATTGGCCAGTGAGGTGCGTGTGACTCAGATGTCAGTGTTCCATAGGCAATACTAGCACTCGCAGATGCAGCTGTACTGTCCAGCAGCCATCATAGAGACCCATGCCTTCCCAAGGCCCTGCAAAATCATGTGACCAGAATATCAGAATCTTCTGAGCCCACTTAATTTTCATCATCCATCTTTAACACCACATTTAAAATTCTTAGTTCTCTTCCTTTATACAGTTTTTCTATGGTCCTCAATTTACATAAGAAAAATAATGTATGACAGATGAAGATAACAGAATACTTTATTTCACCTACCACTTGTTTTCCAGTTTTGATAAGTTTATCAGTAATTTTGGTTTTGCTTCTCCTCTATACTTTTGTCTTCTTTTGTTTTCTGTCCCTCCATTGAACTCTTACAAGGTTATGCATGCTCCAGTGGACAGCACACTTTCTGGATGCCTCACAATGTACAGTATGCATCTGCTGTTGCACAAGGCTTACAGGGAGCACACTTCTATTGTGTTTAAAGGAAGGAATATTAAACATGCCCACCTTATGAGCCGGCCGGGGTGGCCGAGCGGTTCTAGGCACTACAGTCTGGAACTGCGCAACCGCTACAGTCAGGTTCGAATCCTGCCTTGGGCATGGATGTGTGTGATGTCCTTAGGTTAGTTAGGTTTAAGCAAGTAGTTCCAAGTTCTAGGGGACTGATGACATCAGAAGTTAAGTCCCATAGTGCTCAGAGCCATTTTTGAACCACTTTATGAATTTGTCTTTAATATTGTCCACCAGTTGGATTTTAATTAGAAATTTATCTTCCAGTAGCGACTTACTATCACTCAATAGGGTCTTTATTTCTTCCAGTCTCCATCGTGTTAAACTTTCCCTGATTATAGTTGTACGTACCATGTACCATTACTTTTCTTTCAACGTGGGGACCAAATTCTTAACCCCAGTCTCTCCAAACCTGGTGTCTCCAATAATGTCTCTTTTTATGGTCACACTCACAGTTTCTGTAAATTCATTGGGTATTCTGATCTAATCAATCAAACATTTCTGCTCCTTGACAGTTTTGCAATCTGTATTATGAATTAAACACTTAATGTATGACATGATTTGCTGTTCGGGTTCACTAAAAGTTATTATTTCTTTAGATAAACCCTAGATTTCCCATTATTCTGACTTACTTCCTTAGCCTTAGGAACACAAAGATATGTTGTTTTACATGGAGCACCAACCAAAGGCAAATTTTGCCCCTTTTATAATAAACAGTTAATCCTGTAATATTCACTTTTTCAAATACAGTGGAACCTCGCTTAACAAGTACTTGCCATAACGAGCACCTCCGATAACAAGCAAAACAATTGTACAAAAAGGACATGCTTAACAAGCTATGTTTCGCATAGTGAGTAATGATGATCTAGTGCAACATCACCAACCTTTAGCATGCGACGGGGGAAACGTTCAGCAATATGAACCCTTTTCATTGTAAGCAGTGACATATGAACAATGTCTTTATTATATACTGTAGTCTGGGTTTAATGCTCTTTCTGCTACCATCTTAGGCCAACTTCTGATCACATATTTTTCTATACTTGTGTTCACCCAGTGCTTTTTTTCCCCCAATTTTAATAACCTTCATAGAAATGTCCCCAAAGATGAAGCCTCACGAACATGACCTTAGAAATGGAACATAAAATCATTGAAAAACGTGAATGTGATGGAGCATTGCTGATTCAGCATGCACATACAATCAGTCTACATCAACTTATTTGCACTATCCTAAAGAACAAGGACAAGATTAGGGAGACAGCTGCTTCAAAGGGAATGACCAGAATATCTAAACAATTGTTTTTCTGGATGATGTTGAAATGTTACTCTGTATATTCATAAATGAAAAGCAATTGCAAGGCAACACTGTTAACAAGAATATCATTTGTGAGAAGGCGAGAATGATGTTCACCGACCTGGTTAAGAAGATGATAGGATCATCAGCACCTGAAGAAGTGTTTAAGGGAAGCTGTAGGTGGTTAGAGATGTTGAAGAGGAGAACCAGCATCCACAGCGTTATCAGGTACAGCAAAACAGCCAGCTCTGACTCAAAGAACTTAATCAGAAATTTCAAGATGCACTTAGATTCTGAAGGTTATGTGCCACAAAAGGTTTTTAATTGGGATGAAACAAGTCTGTTCTGGAAAAAGATGCCAAAGTGTAGCTTTATATCACCAGAGGATAATGCATTGCCCAGTCACAAGCCAATGAAAGACCATCTCACACTGCTCTTCTGTGTCAATGCAAGTGACGATTTGAAAATTAAACAACTGTTTCCAGAATGAGATTTTCACTCTGCAGCGGAGTGTGCGCTGATATGAAACTTCCTGGCAGATTAAAACTGTGTGCCCGACCGAGACTCGAACTTGGGACCTTTGCCTTTCGCGGGCAAGTGCTCTACCAACTGAGCTACCGAAGCACGACTCACGCCCGGTACTCACAGCTTTAATTCTGCCAGTATCCGTCTCCTACCTTCCAAACTTTACAGAAGCTCTTCTGTGAAACATGCAGAACTAGCACTCCTGAAAGAAAGGATACTGTGGAGACATGGCTTAGCCACAGCCTGGGGGATGTTTCCAGAATGAGATTTTCACTCTGCAGCGGAGTGTGCGCTGATATGAAACTTCCTGGCAGATTAAAACTGTGTGCCCGACCGAGACTCGAACTCGGGACCTTTGCCTTTCGCGGGCAAGTGCTCTACCAACTGAGCTACCGAAGCACGACTCACGCTGCATGTTTCGCAGAAGAGCTTCTGTAAAGTTTGGAAGGTAGGAGATGGATACTGGCAGAAGTAAAGCTGTGAGTACCGGGCGTGAGTCGTGCTTCGGTAGCTCAGTTGGTAGAGCACTTGCCCGCGAAAGGCAAAGGTCCCGAGTTCGAGTCTCGGTCGGGCACACAGTTTTAATCTGCCAGGAAGTAAACAACTGTTTGTTTACCATTCAGAAACTCCTTGAGCCTTCAATAACTGTAAAGCCCAGATGAGCATGTTAAATTTGATGTGGAAGTCCAACAACAAGGCTTGGGTGACACGTCATCTTTCTTGTGATTGGATCAGTGAAATGTTTCATCCTTTGGTAAAAAAAAATTTACTTGAGATGAATCTGCCACTCCATGTCTTTGCTTGTTATGGATAATCCTCCTGCCTGTTCTACAGGCCTAAAAAACCACGTCTTTGAATACTTTCAATTCATCAGGATCCAATTTCTGCCTCCCAACTCCATCGATTACTCCATCATATGGACCAGCAGATTATTTGTAACTTTAAAAAGCTGTACACGAAAGCACTCTATTAGAGTGTTGCTTTGAGTTGACTGAAGTTACCAATCTCACTCTGAGAGTTTTGGAAATATCACTTCAACATCGTTTCTTGCATCAATATGATCAAAAAGGCATGGTTTGTGGTTACCAAGAGAACTCTTATGGCAGAAACTTCCTGGGAGATTAAAACTGTGTACCGGACCGAGACTTGAACTCAGGTTCTTAGTCTTTCACAAGCAACTGCTCTATTAAGCTCTATTAAGTAATTAAAACTTTGAGGATGGGTCGTGAGTCATTCTTGAGTAGCTCAGCTGGTAGGGCACCTGCCCGCAAAAGGCTAAGGTCCCAAGCTCGAGTTTCGATCTGTCACACAGTTTCAATCTGCTAGGAAGTTTCATACCCGCACACACTCCACTGCAGAGTGAAAATTTCATTCTGGAACTCTTACTCCTGCTTGGAAGAAGGTTTGACCGGAATCCGCTGTCGAATGTGACAGAGGCATTAGAGTCAGTACATGTGGAGCCTGTAGTCAATGAGATTGTGTCTTTGACCAAGAGAATGGGATTAGAAGTGGATAACAGCAATATTGATAAGCTTGTGAAAGATCAAAGCCTAGAAATGACCACCGAAGAGCTTATGGAGTTGCAGTGTGTTTCACAGCAGGAAGTTGTGGAGAGGAATTCGGAGGAGGAGGAGGAGGAGGAGGAGGAGGAGGAGGAGGAGGAGGAGATAACAGCAAAGCAGCAATCTTGTAGCGCAATAAGAGAAATGCTGAAAGCATGGGAATCGGTTGCATTGTACACTGAAAATCATCACCCAATAAGGCAGTGGCTATGTATGCTACAAATTTATTTGACAATAATACTGTGTCACATTTTCGCTAAGTGTTGGAGCGTTGGCAGAAACAAATGAGTATAGATAGCTTCCTAGTAAGAAAAAATTAGTTATGTGACCAGGATTAATAAAGTACATAATACTGTATCTATAATTTTCTTTGAATAAATGATATGAACAAGATAAATCTCTTAGTACTTTTTCTGCATTGAACACATTACATATTATGTAGGATAAATTATTTTGAAACTTCCTGGCAGATTAAAACTGCTTGCTGGACTCGTATTCGAGTTTGAGTCTCGTTCCGGCACACAGTTTTAATCTGCCAGGAAGTTTCATATCAGCGCACACTCCACTGCAGAGTGAAAATCTCATTCTGTATAAAATATTTTGCTTAACGAGTGTTTCATATTATGAGTAATGTGAAATGAGTTCAAAAGGAAATAGGGACAACATACTAAGAACGTAATTTTTTGAACACACAGGTTGAATATAACAAGCAACAGTGGTCAAATATTGGACAATGAAAGTTTTTATAGACTAGAAACATAATGTCTGTACTTGAATACACAGGCTGTGCAAAGTTTCTATGCAGTCTTTGATCTATTGACTGAATAATCCTGTTTTCTTCTTGATGCAAAGTTTCAAAAACAGAAATAAAATGCTTGCACAAATGTAGGTTATGGTACAATGAAAACTTTCAAAAAAATACTCTTCTCTTGGAGAGAGTGCTATCATTTACAGATGACATTTTCCTGCTGCACACGAAATGGTTGATCCTGAATGGCTCTTACACAGATGGAGACCACAGCTTTCACATGTTAACTTGGTTTTCGTGATGTTGTCTCTGGCTATCTGGTTACTTGCATTCCTCAAGCATCTTGATTTCCTAGTTGGTTCCTCATTTGCGCAGCAATTTTGGTTACCTCTAGTTTCTTTTCAAGGATGTCTCCCAAAGCACAAATAATAGTCGTTTCAAGTCCTCAGATCACTCTTCTACATATGGTTTCAAAAGTTCAAGGACTAATTCATGGAGACACAGTTTTCTGGCATTTGATTTCCCTTCGTTCCACTTAGGCACATTCATTTTGAACAGTGTGCGTGAGTTTACTGCTGGTATATCAAGTAGAATGTAGAACGTTGTCAGTAGCCATCTTCTTGTAGCCCTTTTTGTAGAGTATGTCTTAGTCATTTGATCTATGGCATCTACTCCTCCCTTAGTGGAATTATAGTACAGGTATCGATGGGTTTTCGTTTTTGGTGTATCAACATCTACTCCTGCATCATGTGTTGACAACATCAACAGAGATTTTTTTTGTAAGCGAGAATCGTTACTGGATACTTCTTGGTGGCTGAATCTGTGAATGCAAATTTGGAGGAATACAGCTCTCTGCTGTCATCTTAAGTTCTTGTGGTATGTGTTTTCTACTGGATTTGAGTGTGCCAACCAATGTTAATTTTGTAATCTTCATACAGAATGTCCCCCAATTCCACAGATGTTAGAAACGGTCAGCTGTGACATTGTAGCTTGTATTCTTTATTGGCCCACCAGTCTCTTCATAATCTCAAAAGGACCTTGCTCACAGGCTAGTCTACTATCTTTTCCAGCACACACTTCCATTTTTATAGTGTATTGTTTACTTGCACTACTAAGAATTCAGACAAGTATGGCATATTTTCTAGTTTTGTCTTTGGAAATTCATCAGTTGTATTGTGAGGTCCACTTCTGAAGTACCTTGGAAAATTCCATTCAATTTTTCAAGTACTGCGTGCAGCAGTGCAAATTTGACACTTACATGTCTTTGTGCTGTGGTTCTTTTATCATCAAAACAAAGAATTTTCAGTAGCTGATATGCTCTTGTCTTAATTACAGTTCCTCTTTATACAGCTCTTCTCAATAAATTTGGCCATAAATCAGATTACAAAATATAGGTAGGTGTCTTGAGAAATTCCCACTAGAATTAAAATTCCCATCGAAGCGTATGTTTCAGAAATGCTAGCAGGAGATATGTTCTCGTCTTTGCTTCTTCATGTGTATGGTCAAAAATTTCCTGTGCTGTTTTAGGAGTGAAAAATTTCTTAAATTATTCCCATCAGTAGTCATTCCCTGGTGTTCACAGACTATGTTGGCAAAATCCCTTTTACAATGCCTTGGAGCTTTTGCAAGATACGCTCTACCAGAACTTATAACATATTTGTTCAGAGAATTGTCTGTATGTTTTTTTCCTTCATTGCCCTCTGCTTCTATTTTGTGTGATCTGACTCAAAATCACTGAAATCTGATAAATCATCATCTACTAAGAGTTTCACAAGAATTTCTGCATCATTCAAGCCTGTATAACTCATTTTAGAAAAACTACTTTACAAGAAAGGCATTTGCTCTACTGTGACAAATTGCTAATAATGATGGTTAGTAATCAAAAATGAAAATGAAACTCAACAATTACTCTCAACAAGGCACTGTATAACTCACATTTGAAATTTCCATGTGAAATTTAATAAAAGAAGAATATATGGTCAATTTTTGTCCATGCTTGGTGGTTGCAGGGAAGACAATACAATTATGGTCTCATGTTGTACAAACCAGGGCAAAATGTGCCCTAGAGCATAAAATTTCTATTTTTTATTTGCAATTTTTAAAATTTTAACCAAAGAAATGTATGGTATAGTACTTTATAAGGTGAAAGATAAGTAGAAAAAGGCCCATAACACAGAAGGATATTTGTTATGATTTTTTAATAAAAGAAAAATATACAAGCAACTTGTGCCCATGCTTGGTGCTTGTAGGGTTAGCAAATTGGCTCAACCTGGCCTCTGCCTGAGAGATCATCTGATATGGTTAATATTTCTGACAGTTAAGTGGTTACGTACCTCAACCAACTTGCCTTCATCTGTACAAAAGTTGAATGCCTAGCTCATTTGGTATTTATTTCAAGAGTTCTTAATATCTTGTTTTATAGTTGATAACTACTCAACATTAATGAGTTTATTCATTCTCCAATAGCCTGCCTGTCTGTCAGGGTAGTTTCTATCCATGCCCATATGAATTTAAATATCTGAATCTTTGATGCCTCATTAATGGTTACAGTCTTTTAAGTTTTATTTTATATTTACTGCTTTTCTAACTTCGATTTTATTGTGGTGATCTCTCATTTTGCTTTATCAAACAATGTTGCTTGCTGTTCATATCTGCATTGTGGCTATCATTTACCACAGCCTCTGGACAAAGTAGTGTCTAGTTGCACCTTGTCAAGCACTGTTCATTCAGTCTTTTGAAGGTGCAGGTGTAAAGATAAATTACGCTTTTATGTTTGAGCTGTGCAAGACAAGATTTTATATTAATCATTGTGGGTAATATTAGCTTTACCTTGAAAAATTTTCCACTATTATGAACCCAACACTGCTTCATGGCTTTACTGTGCCAGTTTATTTCCTTATATGTATCCACTTACATAGTAAATACACGCTGTGCAAATGTGCACTATGCAGCCTTATTTTTTAATGGCTCTGTTATGCATAACTTTGACATGCTCAGTTAAGAAGCAGATGAAATTGTGACAGTGTGAATATTTGTACTAAATATCAATAAGACTGTCTGTTATCATTTAACATTCTTCACTTGTTAGTGTTTTCACATTATAGTAAATTGTTTCAGAAATATCTTTGATTGCAATCTGGGATGTATTTGTGCCATGGTTATCTAGCATTTTAAAACATTGAACTTGCATTTGGATAAGAACAAACATTAGTGGCTTTTGACCTGTTTTAGTGATTTACAAGATGTAGACAAAAATACATTATAATTTATTCTTTATTGATCGTTACTGAACATGATTATCTCTACTAAAGTCATTCATCAAGGGTGCTCATGACTCTTTTGTTAGTGTATGAGTGGCAAGCATGGAGCCCCGAACAGTCACAGTACTTGGTTCTTTCCTGTATCTTTTTTTCTCACACGTGGCATTTAGGGCAGATGTCCTGTTGACAACTTAGCCTGTTCATAGGAGAGATCGATTATGGCTTTTCCCATTTTGTATGTCTTCTTTGAATAATACTCTCAGACTTCAAGAAGAATATAATAATTCAAATCCCAAAGACAGCAGGTGTTGACACATGTGAAAATTACCGAACGTCAGTTTCATAAGTCAAGGCTGCAAAATACTAACGCGAATTCTGTACAGACGAATGGAAAAACTGGTAGAAGCTGACCTCGGGGAAGATCAGTTTGGATTCCGTAGAAATATGGGAACACGTGAGGCAATACTGACCATACGACTTATCTTAGAAGCTAGATTAAGAAAAGGCAAACCTACATTTCTAGCATTTGTAGACTTAGAGAAAGCTTTTGACAATGTTGACTGGAATACTCTCTTTCAAATTCTGAAGGTGGCAGGGGTAAAATACAGGGAGCGAAAAGGCTATTTACAATTTGTACAGAAACCAGATGGCAGTTATAAGAGCCGGGAGCATGAAAGGGAAGCTATGGTGGGGAAGGGAGTGAGACAGGGTTGTAGCCTCTCCCCAATGTTATTCAATCTGTATATTGAGCAAGCAGTAAAGGAAACAAAAGAAAAATTCGGAGTAGGTATTAAAATCCACGGAGAAGAAATAAAAACTTTGAGGTTCGCCGATGACATTGTAATCCTGACAGAGACAGCAAAGGACTTGGAAGAGCAGTTGAACGGGATGGACAGTGTCTTGAAGGGAGGATATAAGATGAACATCAACAAAAGCAAAACGAGGATAATGTAATGTAGTCGAATTAAGTCGGGTGATTCTGAGGGAATTAGATTAGGAAATGAGACACTTAAAGTAGTAAAGGAGTTTTGCTATTTGGGAGCAAAGTAACTGATGATGGTCGAAGTAGAGAGGATATAAAACGTAGACTAGCAATGGCAAGGAAAGCGTTTCTGAAGAAAAGAAATTTGTTAACATAGATTTAAATGTCAGGAAGTCGTTTCTGAAAGTATTTGTATGGAGTGTAGCCATGTATGGAAGTGAAACATGGACGATAAATAGTTTGGACAAGAAGAGAATAGAAGCCTTTGAAATGTGGTGCTACAGAAGAATGCTGAAGATTAGTTGGGTAGATCGCGTATCTAATGAGGAAGTATTGAATAGGATTGGGGAGAAGAGGAGTTTGTGGCACAACTTGACAAGAAGAAGGGATCGGTTGGTAGGACATGTTCTGAGGCATCAAGGGATCACCAATTTAGTATTGGAAGGCAGCGTGAAGGGTAAAAATCGTAGAGTGAGACCAAGAGATGAATACACTAAACAGATTCAGAAGGATGTAGGCTGCAGTATGTATTGGGAGATGATGAAGCTTGCACAGGACTGAAGACCACAACAACAACAACAACAACAACAACTTTGACACCATCAAACAATGGAAAATCCAGGATGGAATGTAACAATATTGTGAAAAGGAAAGTTGCTACTCACCATACTGCGGAGATGCCGAGTCGCAGATAGGCACAACAAAAAGACAGTCTTTGTGTTGTGCCCATCTGCGACTCAGCATCTCCACTATATGGTGAGTAGCAACTTACCTTTTCATAATATTGTTTTACACCATATAGTTTGAGTAGCCATGAACCATGGGCCTTGTAATTGGTGAGATGGCACGTAAGCCTCAGCAATACAGATAGCTGTATGGTAGGTTTAACCAAAGCGGAGGGGTATCTGTTACAAATGTGTGGCTCCTGAAGAGGGGAAGAAGCCTTATCAGCAATCACAGGGGCAACAGTCTGAGTGATTCACTGATGTTGCCTTGCAACATTAACTAAAACAGCCTTGCTGTGCTGGTGCTGTAACTGGTTGAAAGCAAGTGGAAACTACAGCAGTAATCTTTCCTGATGTCATGCAGCTGTACTGTATTGTTAAATGATGATGGCATCCTCTTGGGTAAAATATTTAAGAGGTAAAATAGTCCCCCTTTCTGATCTTCAGGCAGGAACTATGCAAGAGGACGTTGTCATCAGGAGAAACAAAACTGGCTTTCTGCAGATTGGAGCGTGGAATGTTAGAGCCCTTAATCAAGCAAATAGGTTAGAAAATTTGCGAAGGGAAACGGGTAGGTTGAAGTCAGATATAGTGGAAATTAGTGAAGTTCATTCACAGGAGAAATGACTTCTGATCAGGTGAACACGGGGTAGTTGTTGTTGTTGTGGTTCTGGTTGTGGTTGTGGTTGTGGTTGTGGTCTTCAGTCCAGAGACTGGTTTGATGCAGCTCTCCATGCTACTCTACCCTGTGCAAGCTTCTTCATCTCCCAATACCTACTGCAACCTACATCCTTCTGAATCTGCTTAGTGTAGACATCTCTTGGTCTCCCTCTATGATTTTTACCCTCCACACTGCCCTCCAATACTAAATTGGAGATCCCTTGATGCCTTCTTCTAGTCAAGTTCTGCCACAAACTCCTCCCCAGACCTATTCAATACCTCCTCATTAGTTATGTGGTCTACCCATCTAATCTTCAGCATTCTTCTGTAGCACCACATTTCGAAAGCTTCTATTCTCTTTTTGTCTAAACTATTTATCATCCACATTTCACTTCCATACGTGGCTACACTCCATACAAATACTTTTATAACTGACTTCCTGACAATTAAATCTATACTCGATGTTAACAAATTTCTCTTCTTCAGAAACGCTATCCTTGCCATTGCCAGTCTACATTTTATATCCTCTCTACTTCGACCATCATCAGTTATTTTGCTCCCCAAATAACAAAACTCCTTCACTACTTTAAGTGTCTCAGTTCCTAATCTAATTCCCTCAGCATCACCTGACTTAATTCGACTACATTCCATTATCCTTGTTTTGCTTTTGTTGATGTTCATTTTGTATCCTCCTTTCAAGACACTGTCCATTCCGTTCAACTGCTCTTCCAAGTCCTTTGCTGCCTCTGACAGAATTACAATGTCATCGGCGAACCTCAAAGTTTTTATTTCTTCTCCATGGATTGTAATACCTACTCCAAATTTTTCTTTTGTTTCCTTTACTGCTTGCTCAATATACAGATTGAATAACATTGGGGAGAGGCTACAACCCTGTCTCAATCCCTTCACAACCACTGCTTCCCTTTCATAACCCTTGACTCTTATAACAGCCATCTGGTTTCTGTACATATTGTAAATAGCCTTTCCCTCCCTGTATTTTACCCCTGCCACCTTCAGAATTTGAAAGAGAGTATTCCAGTCAACATTGTCAAAAGCTTTCTCTAATTCTACAAATGCTAGAAATATAGGTTTGCCTTTTCTTAATCTAGCTTCTAAGATAAGTCGTATGGTCAGTATTGCCTCACGTGTTCCAATATTCCTATGGAATCAAAACTGATCTTCCCTGAAGTTGGCTTCTACCAGTTTTTCCATTCGTCTGTAAAGAATTCGCATTAGTATTTTGCAGCCTTGATTTATTAAACTGATAGTTCAGTAATTTTCACATCTGTCAACACCTGCTTTCTTTGGGATTGGAATTATTATATTCTTCTTGAAGTCTGAGGGTATTTCGCCTGTCTCATACATTTTGCTCACCAGATGGTAGAGTTTTGTCAACACTGGCTCTCCCAAGGCCGTCAGTAGTTCTAATGGAACCTTTACTCCCGGGGCCTTGTTTCGACTCAGGTCTCTCAGTTCTCGGTCAAACTCTTCATGCAGTATCATATCTCCCATTTCATCTTCATCTACATCCCCTTCCATTTCCATAATATTGTCCTCAAGTACATCGCCCTTGTATAGACCCTCTATATACTCCTTCCATCTTTCTGCTTTCCCTTCTTTGCTTAGAACTGGGTTTCCATCTGAGCTCTTGACAGTCATACAAGTGGTTCTCTTTTCTCCAAATGTCTCTTTAATTTTCCTGTAGCCCATTTGTGTTCCTTTTTGCCTGCTTCATCTACTGCATTTTTTTCTCCTTTCATTAATTAAATTTAATATTTCTTCTGTTACCCAAGGATTTCTACTAGCTCTCGTCTTTTTACCTATTTGATCCTCTGCTGCCTTCACTACTTCATCCCTCAAACCTACCCATTCTTCTTCTACTGTATTTCTTTCCCCCATTCTTGTCAATTGTTCCCTTATGCTCTCTCTGAAACTCTGTATAATCTCTGGTTTAGTCAGTTTATCCAGGTCCCATCTCCTTAAATTCCCACCTTTTTGCAATTTTATCAGTTTTAATCTACAGTTCATAACCAATAGATTGTGGTCAGAGTCCACATCTGCCCCTGGAAATGTCTTACAATTTAAAACCTGGTTCATAAATCTCTGTCTTACCATTATATAATCTACCTTATACCGTCTATTATCTCCAGGCATCTTCCCTTTATACAACCTTCTTTCATGATTCTTATACCAAGTGTTAGCTATGATTAATTTATGCTCTGTGCAAAATTCTACCAGACGACTTCCTCTTTCATTTCTTACCCCCAATCCATATTCACCTACTACGTTTCCTTCTCTCCCTTTTCCTACCCTTGAATTCCAGTCACCCATCACTATTAAATTTTCGTCTCCCTTCACTACCTGAATAATTTCTTTTATCTCATCATACATTTCATCAGTTTTGTTGAGCTAGTTGGCATATAAACTTGTACTACTGTAGTAGGGGTTATAAACACAGAATCAAATAGGGGTAATGCAGGATCAGGTTTAATAATGAATAAATAATGAATAAAAAAAATAATAAGAAGAATGCAGGTAACCTACTTTGAACAATAAAGTTATGCATTATCGTAGCCAAGATGGACATGAAGCCAAGACCCATGATGACAGTAAAAGTTAATATGCCAACTAACTCCACAGATGATGAAGAGATTGAAGAAATGTATGAGGAGAGAAAAGAAATTATTCAGAGAGTTAAAGGAGATGAAAATTTGATAGTGATGAGAGACTGGAATTCGATAGTAGGAAAAGGAAGAGAAGGAAAAATAGAAGGTGAATATGGACTGGGGGAAAGGAATGAAGGGGAATCCATCTGGTAGAATTTTGCACAGAGCATAATTTAATCATAGCTAACACTTGGTTTAAGAATCATGAAAGAAGGTTGTATATGTGGAAGACGCCTGGGGACACTGGAAGGATTCAGATTGATTATATAACGACAAGACAGAGATTTTGAAACCCGATTTTAAAATATAAGGCATATCCAGGGACAGATGCGGACTTGGAACACAATGTATTGACTATGAATTGTAGATTGAAGCTGAAGAAATTGCAAAATGTAGGTAGGATGTGCAGAAGTTGAAAGAACCAGAGCTGGTTTCCCTCAGGGGGCTCAGCATTTGTTTGCTGGGTACGGGCTTGGCGAACCCGGGGTCCTCGAGCCGTGGACTGGTGTACCGTAAGCTCTGGGAATGCTTCAGCGACCACCGTTTGGCACAACGGTGGAACGTTGTGTGTCTTAGGGACTGGGGATCTTGGCTTGGTTGCCTGGATCGCGAGGACGGTACATACCTGTATAAAAAACCCTTCAATCTTAAGGTGTGCTGCGCGCCGATAAGATGCATGGCTGTTGAGGTGGAATAGTGGCTAGCGGGCAACCTCTGGGGAACCTGCCGCACCTCAGTTGTACAAGGCTTATCCAAGCATGCGGGGCTCTGTCTGGATGGACGTAAGTTTCCCTAGCTGCTCGTGGGATGACCATGAATACCACGAATTCTTCCTCTTTTCCTCCTAATTTTTCGCTGGCCAGTGGGATGGGTGGACCGCTGGTAGGCACTACCGCCCAATCCAACAAGAGGGCTCGGTTAGCCAGTCCTCCTGACTCCGGCGTCAGCAAACGTACAGCAGTTCAGAGGAACAGAGCACATACTGAAAACCAGAATGTGTTTTTAATTATAAAAAGGAAAGAGGGTTCCTTTGAAAAGGTTTCGCCTTTCTATATTCAAAAGGGTCTAGAAGGAATAGCTGGAACTTTAAAATCAGTGAAGCGTTTACGGAATGGGACACTACTTGTTGAAACATCAACTGTTCAGCAAGCAGTTAACCCTCAAACAGCTAAAAGCTTGGGGGAATACACTATCAATACAGAGCTTCACAGCACCCTGAATTCCAGTAAGGGTGTTGTTACTTGTAGGGATCTCGTTGACATTCCTGTAGAAGAATTAAAGAGTGAGTGGGCTCAGGAGGGAATTGTTGACGTTCAGAACATCATGAAAAGGGTGGATGGGAACCTGGTGAAATCAGACTCCTTCATTCTTACTTTCAATACCCCCAAACTCCCAGAACAGGTGAAGGCAGGATTTCTTCGACTAAACGTCCGGTCTTATGGCCCAAACCCAATAAGCTGTTTTAAGTGCCAGCGTTTTGGGCATACAACTATAGGGTGTAAGGGAGAACTGATGTATGGCAACTGTAGTAAGGCTGCCCATGATGGAATTGACTGTTCGTCGCCTGTCAGATGTATAAACTGTTCTGAAAGCCACCCTGTTTGGAGTAGGGACTGTAGAATCTTCCTAGAGGAACGTAAAATACAAGAAATAAAAACAACTAAGCGTATCCCCTACAGTCAAGCCAAAAAGATCTTTAAGGCCATGCAGCCCCCCACATTCGTTACGTCCTTTGCTTCCATTGTTCAGAAGCCGCCTCTGAAGGTTGATGCATCTACACAGACGGAGGTTGTTAGTGTAGGCACGAACACGTGCACATGTCAGTGCACTTGCAAGGCAGCAACTGTATCAGAGCCTGTAACCCCTCCTAGAACAGCAGCGAAAGGTACAGTAGCTAACACTGAAGAGCCCCGGGCATCTCCGATTGCTGAGGCTGTTCCAAAGCCCAGCGTGGTGATAAACACCCCAGCTCCTGTTCCAGCAAAGCCCTCTAAACAAAGGAAAGCACATGTGAAGCAGCATCAACAGATTAAATCGGCTGGTAATCCTTCGGATTATGTTAATGTGGTCCCGCTAGACGCTTCATCAGACTCTTCCCCAGAGCTGATGGAGTTTGAGAATATGGGGCAATCATCTCGCCCCAAGACTGAGCCTCCACCCGCTGCAGTCTCCCCACCTCGGCGGAAAGAGAGGCAGAAAATACAACCACCGTGATGGCTCCCATACTACAATGGAACCTGCAAGGGTTCAGGACGCATGTGGAGGAACTACGTCTATTGATTCAGGATAGACCTATGTGTGTATGTCTGCAAGAGACAAATTTCAGTGAAACATACACCCCTGAACTACCTGGCTATGTCCTCCACAAAAAGGACGACCTGAGTGGACAGAGAGCTCGAGGAGGAGTAGGTATCTTCGTCAACACAGACTACCACTCCTTGCCTCTCTCCCTCACGACGGATTTACAGGCAGTTGAAATATTAGTCCATGTGCGTTATATGCAAACAGTATGTTCGCTTTACCTGCCCCCACATGATGTGCTTGACGAAGAGGCTCTCAGTGATCTTCTTACACAGCTCCCCCACCCCTTCATCCTCTGTGGTGATTTTAATGCACACAATATGCTTTGGGGCTCTGTGAGTACTTGCCCCAGGGGTAGAGCAATTGAGAGGCTTCTTCTGTCTACCAGTGCCCATTTGCTAAATACAGGTCAAAGCACGCATTTTTGCATTGCAACTGGGTCGTTCTCTGCCATTGATCTATCGCTTTGCTCTCCAGCCATCGCCCACACTGCTGCATGTGAAATAGTTGATGACTTACACGGCAGCGATCACTTTCCCATCCGGATTCACTTGCCACATACAGTGGAACTAGAAAGGAAACCGCCTCGATGGGTGCTCGGTAGAGCCAACTGGGCACTGTATAGTCAACTCGCCCAGTTTGAGCATCGGGTCAATGTCCAGGAATGGGTGGATCATATTACTGAAGTGATCCACCGCACCAGTGAAGCGTCCATCCCACAGTCCATGGGACAACCGAAGCGGCAGCCTGTCCCTTGGTGGAGCGACGAATGCCGCTGTGCAATCAGGGCTAGGCGGGCAGCTCTGCGTAGGTTCAAATGCCGGCCAACTGTAGAGAACCTTGCAGCTTTTCGGGTGGCGAGGGCAAAGTGTCATCGGATTATACGAGAGAGCAAGAAGAGGTCGTGGCAGCAATTCCTTAACACCATTAATCGCTCTACACGAAGTTCCATTGTATGGGAGACCATCAGGAGGATTTCTGGGAGAGGTGGGAGGTGCCCTATGGCTGCTATAATGTGGAATGGTAGTCTCCAAACGACCCCAGTCTATGGCGGCTCATTTTGCAGCTATTACTGCAACTGCCAGTCAGAATCCAGCTTTCCAGCCCCACAGAGTGGCTGCTGAGAGGAGCAGTTTTGACTTCTGCTCACCCAATACAGAAGAGTACAACTGCCCATTTTCCATGTGGGAACTGGATTCTGCATTGTGTGGAGCTCGTGATACATCACCTGGTCAGGATAGAATCCACTATAGCATGCTGCGGCACCTCACAGAGAGAAATAAAGAAATTCTCCTCCGACTTTTTAATCTAGTTTAGATGTCCGGTCACTTCCCTGACTCGTGGCATGAAGCAATTTTAATTCCTCTTTGAAAACCTGGGAAAGACCGCATGTGCCCGGGTAGTTATCGTAGTGTTGCCCTCACTAGCTGCGTGGGAAAGACCTTGGAGCGGATGGTCAACCACCACCTTGTCTGGATGTTAGAATCCAGACAACTCCTTAGTCGCTTTCAGTGTGGGTTCAGGAGGTATCACTCCACCTTTGATAACCTAGCCCTCCTGGAGGCGGCCATACACCAGCCTTTCCTGCACCAGCATCACCTGTTGGGAATAGTTTTTGACATTGAAAAGGCATACGACACTAGTTGGAGGCATCTTATCATCAGGCAGCTCCACGAATGGGGTTTTCGTGGATGTCTTCCCAATTTTATTCGGTCCTTCCTGTCGCCACATTATTTTCGGTACCGAGTCGGAGACGTACTGTCTAGTCGCTTTGAACAAGAGAACGGTGTCCCTCAAGGTAGTGTTTTAAGTGTGACGGTCTTTGCTATTGCTGTTAATAGTATTACGTCTGTTGTGAAAAGTCCTGTGCAGTATTCCTTGTTTGTGGACAATTTCTCTGTATTTTGCTCCTCTTCAAGCCTTGCAACGACAAGTCGTCAGTTGCAACTCACTCTCCGATGTTTGGATGACTGGGCACAGAAGAGTGGTTTTCAGTTTTCAACTGATAAGTCGGTGTGTGTTCTTTTTAACCGTTCTCGTTCCATTTTTGACTTGCCTGAGTTGAGGATGAGGGACACCGTTCTGAATTTTAAAGACACGGTGAAGTTTCTGGGCCTCACTTTTGATTCTAAGCTTACGTGGCTGCCACACATTAAGGAACTGAAAAAATGTCTCTTAAGGCACTGTCTATTTTAAAATGTCTTAGTCACCTCACATGGGGAGCAGACAGGACTTGTCCGCTCCGGTTTTACAGAGCCTTCGTGCGGTCCCGGCTTGATTATGGATCACGGTGTATGGGTGTGCAAGACCCACTTATTTGAAGCTGTTGGATGTGGTGCACCATGAGGGGATTCGGTTGGCCACTGGGGCGTTCGGAACGAGCCCCATACCGAGCCTGTGTGCAGAGGCAGGTGAACCGCCACTTCACCTCTGGCGGCGTCTACTAATGGTGCGCCAGGCCTATAAAACATTATCCACACCATACACGCCTGCATACGACACTGTTGCTCGGCCTCCACTGGAAAGGCTTTTTCGCAACCGGCAACGAGCAACAAGGTCCTATGGAATTCGTGCAAAGGATTGCATTTTAGAGATGGGTGTGGCCGGTTTTAATGTTTCATGTCGAGGTTGGAGCAGATACCCACCTTGGCTCCTCCAGAGGCCCAGACTGATTTTAGATTTGGCAAATTTTAAGAAAGACAGTACATCAAATTTTACTTTCAAGTCTTTATTTTTTAACATTTTAGATAGGCATCATGATTTTACAGTAGTATACACTGATGGATCCCAACAGGGGGATTTTCTTGGCTGCTCAGTAGTGTTCCCCGAACGTGTCATCATGATTCGCCTTCCCCGGGAATACACTGTTTTTTCCGCAGAACTTTACGCGATCCTGAAGGCACTGGAGCAGATACGGTGTACTCAGGGCAAAAACTTTCTAATTTGCTCTGACTCAATGAGCGCATTACAGTCACTGCAGAACCTGTACCCAGCGGTGAAGTTGGAACAGCTGATTTACGACCAACTGTACATCCTCAAACGACAGGGTAAGCAAGTGTCCTTTTGCTGGGTGCCAGGGCATGTGGGCATACAGGGAAATGAACAAGCTGATAGAGCTGCCAAGGACACCTGCAGATTACCAGAGGTGACACAATGTTCTATTCCTTTGCAAGGTATTGTTTCTGTGCTGTGGCGGAAGTATATGCAATTGTGGGAGGAGGAATGGCTGGCGGTGAGGGAAAATAAGCTGCAATTGGTGAAACCTACCATCCAGCCGTGGTGTTCCTCCTGCCGGTCACCTAGGCGTGACGAAGTGCCCCGTACACGTCTTCGCATAGGACACTGTCCCCTTACGCATGCCTTCTTACTATGGCGAGAGGAACCCCCGCTGTGTGATGCCTGTGGCGTACGAATCACTGTACGCCACATTTTAGTTGAGTCTGATTTATATCATTCTGTCAGGGCGGAAGTTAATATTAGTGGGGATCTGCCCTTGATTCTAGCCGATGATGAGGCGAGTGTCAAGAAAGTTTTAAGGTACTGTGATGTTTCTGGCCTTCAGCCAAAAATTTTAAGTTGGAATTTTTAGTGTGTTGCTGAGTGGCTTACCACTCCTTTTTATACTTGTAATAGGCCAGTTCCAAACATGTGCTATGTGTTTCATTTTAACCCTTTCACCTACATTCTCTTGCAGTTATCCTCCTTATGTGCTGCATTCCACTTTGCAACTGTTGACGTGCAAACTGCCTATGTAGCCTTTCACCTTTAATTTTAGTCCTGTTTTAGCACTTGCTGCATTTTAGTGGCACTTGTCCGTTGTTGTTTCCGTTCGGGCGCTAAAGACTACACTGTTGAGCCCATATCCACCATATCCATCCATCCAGAGCTGGTTGTGAGTTTCTGAGGAAGTGTTGGGCAATGACTGACTAGAACAGGGGGAAGGGAATGCAGTAGAAGATGAAGGGTAGCTTTAAGAGATGAAATAATGAAGGCAGCAGATGAAACAGGTAAAAATAGAAGGCCTAGTAGAAATCCTTTGAATAACACGAGATCATGAATTTAATTGAAGACAGCAGAAAATACAAAGATGCTGGAAATAAAGCGAGTGAAAGGGAATACATATGTCTATAAAATGAGATTGACAGGAAGTGCAAAATGGCTAAGCAGGAATGGCTAGAGGACAAATGTAAGGATTTAGAAGCATATTTCAATAGGGGAAAGACAGATACTGTCCACAGGAAAACGAAAGAGGCCTTTGGAGAAAGGAGAAGCAGCTGTGTGGCTGTTGAGAGCTCAGATGCAAAACCAGCCCTAAACAAAGAAGGGAAAGCCAAAAGGTGGGAAGAATATGTAGAGAGTTTATACAAGGAAGATGAGCTTGATGACAGTATTTAAGAAAGGAAAGTGGGCTGAGATGAAGGTGAGATGGGAGATATGATAGTACGAGAAGAATTTTACAGAGCTCTGAAAGATCTAAGCCGAAACAAGGTCCCAAGAGTAGAAGACATTCCATCAGAACAACTGGGAGGGCCTGTCATGACAAAAAGGCTTGCAAGATTTATAAGACAGACAAAATGCCCTTAGACGTCAAAATAATATAATAATTGCAATTCCAAAGAAAGTGGGTTATAACAGGTGTGAAATTTAGCGAACTATCAGCTCAGTAAGTCATGATTTCAAAATACTAGCATGAATTCTTTACAGTAGAATCAAAAAGCCCTAGAAGCCGACCCCGGGGAAGATCATATTGGATTGTGGAGAAATATAGGAACACGTGAGGTGACACTGGTCCTACGACATAGTTTAGAGGATATGTTAAGGAAAGGCAAACCTACATTTATAGCATTTGTAGGCTTAGTCAGATTTTAGCAATGTTGAGTGGAATATTCTCTTTGAAATTCTGAAGATAGCAAGGATTAAATAAAGTGAACGAAAACCTGTGTACAACTTGTACAGAAACCAAATGCAGTTATAAGCGTTCTAGGCATGGAAGGGAAGCAGCGGTTGAGAAGGGAGTGCAACCGGGTTGTAGCCTCTTTCTTATGTTATTCAATCGGTACATTGAGCAAGCAGTAAAGGAAACAAAAGAAAAAATTGGACTAGGAATTAAAGTTCAAGGAGAAGAAATAAAAAGTGGAGGTTTGCCAATGAAATTGAAATTCTGTCAGAGACAGCAAAGGATTTGGAAGAGCAGTTGAACGGAATGGACAGTGTCTTGAAAGGAGGATATAAGGTGAACATCAACAAAGCAAGACAAGGGTAATAGAATGTAGTTAATTAAATCAGGCGATGCTGAGGGAATTGTATCAGGAAACAAGGCACTTAAAGTAGTAAGTGAGTTTTGCTATTTGGACAGCAAAATAACTGATGAGGGCTGAAGCAGAGAGGATATGAAATATAGACTGGCAATGTCAAGAAAGATGATTTTTGCAGATGATATGGTGATATGGGGTGATAAAGAGGTAGATGTACAGTTACAGCTTGATGCGTGGAAGGAAATAATGAAAAGGTATGGATTAAAAATAAATAAAGATAAGAGTGAAGTAATGGTATTTGGAAGAGAGAAAGGAATCAATGGAAATATTACCTTGAATGGAGAACCCCTCAAGGTGGTAGAAAGTTTCACTTATTTAGGGAGTGAAATATCTAGGGATGGAAGAATAACTAACGAAATTAATAGGTTACAGAAGGGAGGGAATTTCTACCAAACAATAAAACATCTGATTTGGAATAAAGAGGTTTCAGAAAGAGCAAAACTCCTTATGTATAAGAATTATTACATCCCTATTGTCACCTATGGTGGAGAAACATGGACCATGACAGAAAGGGACTGGAGCAGACTTCAAGCAGGGGAAATGAAATTTCTCAGAGCAGTTAAGGGAAAAACAAGAATGGACAGAGTAAGGAATGTAGAGATTAGAAAGGACCTCAAACAAGAAAGTATGAGAGAAGAAATTGAAAGATGGTATGGGCATGTTAAGAGGATGCATGGGCAGAGACTCCCCAAAATTATGGAAGAACTAAAGATGGATGGGAAAAGACCTAGAGGGCGCCCAAGAACACGGTGGAAAATGGGAGTGAGAATATCTGTTGAAAGGAGAGGTGTGACCTGGCAGCAAGTGGAGGAAGAAAAGTGGTGGGAGGACTGAGCCAAATGGAGAGGACTCGTCAGCACCCACCCGGCAGTAGCTGGAGCGGGATTCGGATATAGATAAAATGTCAAGAAAAGTATTTCTGAAGAAGAGAAATTTGTTAACATCGAGTATAGATTTAAGTGTCAGGGAGTCGTTTATGAAAGTATTTGTATTGTGTGTAGCCATGTATCGAAGTGAAACGTGGATGATAAATAGTTTAGACAAAAAGAGAATAGAAGCTTTTAAAATGTGGTGCTACAGAAAATGCTAAAGACTAGGTGGGTAGATCACATAACTAATGATGAAGTAATACTAACACGAATTCTTTACAGACGAATGAAAAAACTAGTAGAAGCTGACCTCGGGGAAGATCAGTTTGGCTTCCGTAGAAATGTTGGAACATGTGAGGCAATACTGACCCTACGACTTATCTTAGAAGAAAGATTAAGGAAAGGCAAACCTACGTTTCTAGCATTTGTAGACTTAGAGAAAGCTTTTGACAATGTTGACTGGAATACTCTCCTTCAAATTCTGAAGGTGGCAGGGATAAAATACAGGGAGCGATAGGCTATTTACAATTTGTACAGAAACCAGATGACAGTTATAAGAGTCGAGGGGCATGAAAGGGAAGCAGTGGTTGGGAAGGGAGTGAGACAGGGTTGTAGTCTCTCCCCGATGTTATTCAATCTGTATATTGAGCAAGCAGTAAAGGAAACAAAAGAAAAATTTGGAGTAGGTATTACAATCCATGGAGAAGAAATAAAAACTTTGAGGTTCGCCGATGACATTGTAATTCTGTCAGAGGCAGCAAAGGACTTGGAAGAGCAGTTGAACGGAATGGATAGTGTCTTGAAAGGAGGATATAAAATGAACATCAACAAAAGCAAAACGAGGATAATGGAATGTAGTCGAATTAAGTCGGGTGATGTTGAGGGTATTAGATTAGGAAATGAGACACTTAAAGTAGTAAAGGAGTTTTGCTATTTGGGGAGCAAAATAACTGATGATGCTCGAAGTAGAGAGGATATAAAATATAGACTGGCAATGGCAAGGAAAGTGTTTCTGAAAAATAGAAATTTGTTAACATCGAGTCTAGATTTAAGTGTCAGGAAGTCGTTTCTGAAAGTATTTGTATGGAGTGTAGCCATGTATGGAAGTGAAACATGGACGATAAATAGTTTGGACAAGAAGAGAATAGAAGCTTTCGAAATGTGGAGCTACAGAAGAATGCTGAAGATTAAATGGGTAGATCACATAACTAATGAGGAAGTATTGAATAGGATTGGGGAGAAGAGAAGTTTGTGGCACAACTTGACCAGAAGAAGGGATCGGTTGGTAGGACATGTTCTGAGGCATCAAGCGATCACCAATTTAGTATTGGAGGGCACCGTGGAGGGTAAAAATCATAGAGGGAGACCAAGAGATGAGTAGACTAAGCAGATTCAGAAGGACGTAGGTTGCAGTAGGTACTGCGAGATGAAGAAGCTTGCACAGGATAGAGTAGCACAAAGAGTTACATCAAACCAGTCTTTGGACTGAAGATCACAACAACAACAACAACAACAGCAACATTTTGTATAACTCCTCTTTAGTTTCTACAGTCAGGTTTGAGCACTTTATATATATATACAGAAGAGCAGGCCGTGTGGGGAAGGTCACCCAATAACCAGCTTGGTAGCCATTGCATGTGGGGAGTCATCATGTAGCTGTATAGTGGTAGCCCTCTGACTACAGAAGGATCACATTATTAATGCCCAAACTATCTCTCTCTGTGTGTGTGTGTGTGTGTGTGTAGCAGCATCTGGGTAGGTGCCACACTGCATCTACATTCATTTAGACTGCCAAGCAGGCCTGAAATCTCTCTCGGTCCTTGCAGTGAGGTCCACGATCATTGCAGAATGCCATGAAGTTCTTGTGAGGCTAGGGTAAAGCACAACTGGGTAAACCTGCTTGCGTCCCTGATCACTTGGGAATCTGTGACAATGGACAATCTGCTAGGCTGGCCAGGACAGGTGCAATGGCTCCATTTATTGGACTGGAACCTTCCCTAACAATCAATAAGGCAATGGTAAAATTGAAACTATATAGTTGCATCAGGAGGCAAAAAAACTAGCTAATGAGGCTAAAGTCAAGTTCCAAAAGAAATTCTGAAATCCTGGGCTGGAACAAGAAGCAGATTAAACTCTCAGACTAATGACCAGCCATGGAACCTACACCTTCACATGATGGGTATTGAGAAAGAAACTACTAAGTGTAGATGCTGTGGTTAGGAGGATGAAACTGCACCACCTTTATCCTTCCAATTAAATCATTGCAGGCCAAATGAGAATATTCATATCTTTAATTCCTGAAGACATTGCGCCAGAGAACTAGTAGAGTGTGTGTACTATTCTTCAATGGTACCAGCTGGCTTAACGAGAATCACAGGTAGAGAAATCTTTCAGTAAATTCAGTTCTGGTGCTGGTAGTTGACAGTCAACAGGACCAAGCAACAGTTGTATTTTTTTTAATTTTTTTATATTTTTGACTTTAGCCTCATTAGCTAGTTTTTTTGCCTCCTGATGCAACTATATAGTTTCGATTTTACCATTGCCGTGTCAACTCTTATTTTGGTCATTACGTGGTTTTGTTCAGTTAAAATAGCTATGTCATTTAGATTTAAATTTCATCAAATATATGCTAGTGAAGACATACGTAATTATTGTTTTTATGAAAATTGCCTGTGAGTTGAGGAGCAAATGTGATAAACATGCAGTATTTGTATGTTGTTCTCAATGCCATGTTTATTGTTTTCCGTGTTTTTATGACACTTATCACTCTGACTTGAGTAAAACTACATCTGTGGCTTAAAACAGTGGACACAGTCTGAAAAAAAGAGTTTGATTTTTCACTTTTGCCCTAAAATTTAATTTGTGTAGTTATTTTTTTAAAATTTAAACTATATTTATTAACTATCTTTTACAACTATCCCCATGAACCATGGACCTTGCCGTTGGTGGGGAGGCTTGCGTGCCTCAGCAATACAGATGGCCGTACCGTAGGTGCAACCACAATGGAGGGGTATCTGTTGAGAGGCCAGACAAATGTGTGGTTCCTGAAGAGGGGCAGCAGCCTTTTCAGTAGTTGCAGGGGCAACAGTCTGGATGATTGATTGATCTGGCCTTGTAACACTAACCATAATGGCCTTGCTGTGCTGATATTGCGAACGGCTAAAAGCAAGGGGAAATTACAGCCTTAATTTTTCCCGAGGGCATGCAGCTTTACTGTATGGTTAAATGATGATGGCGTCCTCTTGGGTAAAATATTCCGGAGGTAAAATAGTCCCCCATTCGGACCTCCGGACGGGGACTACTCAAGAGGACGTCATTATCAGGAAAAAGAAAACTGGCGTTCTACGGATCGGAGCGTGGAATGTCAGATCCCTTAATCGGGCAGGTAGGTTAGAAAATTTAAAAAGGGAAATGGATAGGTTAAAGTTAGATATAGTGGGAATTAGTGAAGTTCGGTGGCAGGAGGAAAAAGACTTCTGGTCAAGTGAATACAGGGTTATAAATACAAAATCAAATAGGGGTAATGCAGGAGTAGGTTTAATAATGAATAAAAAAATAGGAGTGCGAGTAAGCTACTACAAACAGCATAGTGAACTCATTATTGTGGCCAAGATAGACACGAAGCCCATGCCTACTACGGTAGTTCAAGTTTATTTGCCAACTGACTCTGCAGATGATGAAGAAATTGATGAAATGTATGATGAGATAAAAGAAATCATTCAGGTAGTGAAGGGAGACGAAAATTTAATAGTGATGGGTGACTGGAATTCAAGAGTAGGAAAAGGGAGAGAAGGAAACGTAGTAGGTGAATATGGATTGCGGCTGAAAATGAAAGAGGAAGCCGCCTGGTAGAATTTTGCACAGAGCACAACTTAATCATAGCTAACACTTGGTATAAGAATCATGAAAGAAGGTTGTATACAGGGAAGATTCCTGGAGATAATAGACGGTATAAGGTAGATTATATAATGGTAAGACAGAGATTTATGAACCAGGTTTTAAATTGTAAGACATTTCCAGGGGCAGATGTGGACTCTGACCACAATCTATTGGTTATGAACTGTAGATTAAAACTGAAGAAATTGCAAAAAGGTGGGAATTTAAGGAGATGGGACCTGGATAAACTGACTAAACCAGAGATTATAGAGTTTCAGAGAGAGCATAAGGGAGCAATTGACAAGAATGGGGGAAAGAAATACAGTAGAAGAAGAATGAGTAGGTTTGAGGGATGAAGTAGTGAAGGCAGCAGAGGATCAAATAGGTAAAAAGACAAGGGCTAGTAGAAATCCTTGGGTAACAGAAGAAATATTGAATTTAATTAATGAAAGGAGAAAATATAAAAATGCAGTAAATGAAGCAGGCAAAAAGGAATACAAACGTCTCAAAAGTGAGATTGATAGGAAGTGCAAAATTGCTAAGCAGGGATGGATAGAACACAAATGTGAGGATGTAGAGGATTATCTCACTAGAGGTAAGATAGATACTGCCTACAGGAAAATTATTTTATTATCTTTTATTAATATTATAGCTTATACCACCACTTCTTCCTGAAATAGCACTATAAAATAAATAAATAAAAACAGCCACAACACCTGTATTCATAGCATCTTCTGTTTATTGAATAACAATTGCTTTGTACACTTCTGAAGATAGCCATGAGCTCAATTAATAAACTTACCTATAAATCAACATTTCAAGGAAAATATTGAAGATATATGATGATTTACATGTAGCACACAAATATAGATACTATGTATCACATGCAGAATTCTAGTTTTTACTGCAAATCTAAATTATTCTTAATTATTGTTTTTTTTGTAAAAGATGTTGTTGTTGTTGTCTTCAGTCCTGAGACTGGTGTGATGCAGCTCTCCATGCTACTGTATTCTGTGCAAGCTTCTTCATCTTCCAGTACTTACTGCAACCTACATCCCTCTGAATCTGCTTAGTGTATTCATCTCTTGGAATCCCTCTACGATTTTTACCCTCCACACTGCCCTCCAATGCTAAATTTGTGATCCCTTGATGCCTCAGAACATGTCCTACCAACCGGTCCCTTCTTCTTGTCAAGTTGTGCCACAAACTCCTTTAGTATTGGAGGGCAGCGTGGAGGGTAAAAATCGTAGAGGGAGACCAAGAGATGAATACGTTAAGCAGATTCAGAATGATGTAGGCTGCAGTAGGTACTGGGAGATGAAGACACTTGTACAGGATAGAGTAGCATGGAGAGCTGCATCAAACCAGTCTCTGGACTGAAGACAACAACAACAACAAAATTAAAGTAATCAAAGAAGATAGAATTTTCCGGAGAAAAGTAGGATAGGAATGCGGAAACAATTTAACTCGGACAGCCGGTGGTCGTCAATCACTGAATTTGTGAAGGGCACAAACCCTTCTGGGATCTTAAATCTTTTAATCATATCTGTATAGTATTATCCTGTATCATGGTCTATTAGAAATACTGTTTTTGGATGTGGTCCACTGTAACACAGAAAAAGTTTAGTCGTTTCCTTCTTTAAATTCGAGCTATGAAGAAAAATTAATATTAACACCCTGCCATCTGGCAACATCACAGTGGTGTTGTGCGTGAAATAGCAGTCAACAGCCTGCAACGCCACAGTGGCATTGTGAGCATAGTATGGCGCAATGGTCGGCAACAACACTTAAGTAACTTTTGTATATGTTGGTGTTTTGTTTAGGTAACAGGAAGTTACACACGTCAACAATTTTTTTGTTTTTATAAGTACTTGTGCCCTTTCATCATGGCATATGAAAGAAAGTAAAGCAGAATCATCAGAAGATAGTGGAATATGTCCTAGAAGAATTCGGCGAATGCTATAGTTGCCAATTGATTCGGATGAATCAGGTGAAGAAGACAGTGCATAGTGGTCAGACTTTGATTTACTGAGGACCAGTAATAAAATTGAAGCATCTCTGGGTCCAAACATATTTCCCAAAGATACGCTAAGCGTCGATGATATAGTAGAATTATATCTTGGGAACAATGTACTTGAATATATTAGCAACGAAACCAACAAGTACTACAGCCAAATTTGCAATAAAAGGAAACCGGATTTTAAAAAATGCCAAATTTGTCGATGTTACAGGATCTGAACTCAGAAAATGGTTTGGGTTTGCTATCCTTATGGGAACTGTAAAAAAAGCAAGGATCGATGATTATTGGTCAACGAATCCCGTGATAGACAAACTGATATTTTGCAAAATGTTGTCCCACAATAGATTCAGACAAATATTATCATGTTTACATTTTTCCAACAACAACAACAACAACAACAACAACAAAAAACCACATAATGCCAACTGGCTTTTCATAGTGTAATTCGTAATTGATTATTTTTCCAAAAAGTATAAAGAAATGTTTAATCTCAGTCAAAACATCACAATTTATGAAGGAATGATACCGTGGCGTGAACGAAGAAATTTTAAAGTTAAGAATGTGTCGAAAATTACGAAGTATGATGTACTTATTCGGATGCTGTGTGATTCGAGTACAGGATACATTTCCTCATTCAAGGTATATTGCGGCACTGGATAGCCTTTAGCAAAAACAGTGATGGAACTATTGACACCTTTTGATGGAAAGTGACATCACCTCTGCATGGATAATTATTATAACAATGTAGAACTTGCAGAGAAGTTATTTGAAAAGGAAAAATAGAGTTTGTGGAATGATATGGGAAAATAGAGGATTACCAGAAAAATTAAAGCGTGCAAAAGTCAATGTGTTTGAAGCTTGTCATCAACAGAAAGGTGACAAGCAGCCAGCGATGAGCCAAGTAATCCAAATGAGCGATGCTGGCACCAAGCAAATAAATTTGTGGAAGGAAAGTGTTAATACCAAATCATTCATTTTAAAGTTTGGCCCAACAGCCTTATCATTTAAAATTCGGACACCCCCCCCCCCTCGCCTCTCTTCTCTCTCTCTCTCTCTCTCTCTCTCTCTCTCTCTCTCTCTCTCTCTCATTTTCTTTCTTTTTTGTGTGTATGTGTGTGTAATCAGATTCACTGGTGAATTGGTCCATGTTAAACAATTTTAACAAGGACTCTCCTATAAAGGTTTTGTTCATAATTTTTACAGGAGATATTCCTGTTGACCTATGCAGTAATCCATTCAACATTTTTTGAAATTCCAGCACTAGTTGTGTCCAGGTAGTGTGCCTCATAGAACAGTATGTTTTACACAACTGTCCTAATTCCTTCATAACACGTTCACAAGGATTAGTTTCTGGACTATAATTGGATACAGTTACCTCTTTTAATTGTAATTCCTCTCAGAAAACCATCTTGTCTTATCTTTTCATTCTTGGATAGTCTAGTTGCCCCTTCATGCTCAAGCCACTGCCTAGCCGCGATGCCAAAACTTAAAAGACCCTGCTCACAACAGTTGCAGCTGTTTACTTGCCATTACACCTTGCCGTTTTCTTGTATTCCTCACTCCCATTTAATGTCTGTACATGCGAAATCAAACACCCCTGTGCAGTATATGTTCCATGACTTACACCCTACTTAATATTATTTTGTCACTATCATCATTCCTTGTACTACACAAGAAGGGTGAAATGTTGTTACCTAAATGGCATGTAACACTTCAGGGGTCTGCATACTGCATGTGGATGCAGGAGGAGCTGCCTGCAGATGATGAACAGCTGAAGATGCTGTTGGCCACAGTCAGCTGTATGGAAGCTGCTGCCTCAGAGTGTAGTGATGTTGGAGGAAGTGGCATTCACATGGAACACCTCAGGTATAACTTGTGTCACTCACGGCTCTGCTTCAGAGGTACCTTCCAGCCTGCCTGACATTGGGGGATCTACATTCACTGCTGAGTGAGTGAAAGATTGTAATGTGATTGCGTCACTTGAGGCAGAGTCTCAGTGTTAGGACATTCACCCTGTGAGTGGACTGGTGGCTGCTCATTCAGCAGAGTTTGAGGAGGCTTACAGGGAGAGGGGTTTGCTAGGTGTCAGGAGCTCCAGTGTTAGCAAGTTTTGGTTCATGTTGGCATCAGTGATGCATGTCGCTAGAGTTGTGACGCCATCCTCTGGCCACATGGGTGACTGGCAGAAGTGGTAAAGACTACTAGCCTCAATCATGGGCTGAAAGCAGAGCTTACAGTTAGCAGTATTGCAACCAGAAATGATTTGTGTCCTTTTGGTTTGGAGTGGCTCTGTCAATTCTGTAATGGTACAGCTACAGACTTCTGGACCTAAGTTGTGGGTAGTAGAACTGTAGGATTTGCTTAGATAGGTGAGGGGTCCACTACACAGAGGAAGCATCTACTCAGGTAACAGACTACTTTTGGAGTGCTTATTTGAGTTGAGTGACTGTGAGACAGTTTGAGGTTCGTTAGTTGATATGCAGAGAACAGAGAGAGATAGTATACAAAGTAAAGACACTTCAAATGTCAGCACA
The DNA here is from genome assembly GCF_023897955.1 of Schistocerca gregaria. Taxonomy (NCBI): domain Eukaryota; kingdom Metazoa; phylum Arthropoda; class Insecta; order Orthoptera; family Acrididae; genus Schistocerca; species Schistocerca gregaria. The sequence continues at coordinate 538,973,024 of NC_064922.1, forward strand.
TTAACAGTAAACTGTCAAAGCATTCATAACAAAACCCTTAATTTACTGCCCTCCAGGAACCCTGTCACTACTTGGAACCGAAATTTGAATAAAACCTGAAGTAGAGATCTCTGAAATATTTAATGAGAAAAGACAGATTAAATGCTGTAGGAGGGAGAATGTCCATTGCAATCGATAAAAATATTGTCCCTGTTGAGGTCGAAATTGAGTCTGACTGCAAAGGTATTTGGATGAGGTAACTGGCCTAGGTGAATGCAACTTTTATCTTTCACAGGCAAGTGCTCAGGAGAGCTTCTGTAAAGTTTGGAAGGTAGGGGACGAGGTACTAGCAGAACGAGGTACTGGCAGAAGTAAAGCTGTGAGGACAGGGCGTGAGTCGAGCTTGGATAGCTCAAATGGAAGAGCACTTGCCCACGAAAGGCAAAGGTCTCGTGTTCAAGTCTCGGTCCAGCACACACTTTTAATCTGCCAGGAAGTTTCATATCAGCACACACTCCAACGCAGAGTTAAAATCTCATTCTGGCAACTTTATCATCAGATTTTTTTACCAGCTGCCAGATTCCATTGTAAAAGTTATAGAATCATTCAAAGAAAGTCTATTCTTGGTAATGCTGAAGTACACCAATCATGCAATATTAGTTAGACGTGACGTTAACCTACAGAGTATAGACTTGAACATCTATGGTTTCACTGCAGGCGATATTGACACACAGTTTTGTCAAGTAGCTGTGAATAGATAATCTGAAAAAATGTCTTCAGCAGCTAGTTCAACAACTTACATGCAGTGGAAATGTTTTGTACCTTGTTGCTACAGGTGGGCCTGATCTTATTGACAGTGTCAGTATAGAGACAGGAATGAGTGATAATGGTGTCATAATGACAGTGGTTACTAAAGAAAATAAATCCATGGAGAATGATAGGAGAATTTTCATGCTGGAAAAAGCAGAGAAGCAGCTGTTAGAATCCTACTTAACACAATGAACGAACATCATTTAGTTCAAATATGTTGGGCATAGAAGAATTGTGGCAAAACTTTAAACTTATTGTAAATTGCATTCTGGAGAAATATGTGCTGAATAAGTGTGTTACGAATGTAAATATCCAATGTGATTTAATAACAAAATGTGGAAAATTCGAAGGAAGTAGTTATTGCTGCATTCTCACTCCAAAAAGGAATGCAGAGATGTTGACAAACAGATATTAGTAAAAATACCTGCATCTATAAAAAGATCTGTGTGAAGCATACTACTACTTCCACCATAAAATTTGAGCTAAAGTGCTTGCTAAGAATGTGAGAATATTCTGGTCCTATGTAAAATCATTAAGTAAGTTTGATGGATTCTGTTTAGTCATTTGTTGACGAGTCTTGTGTGGCAATAGAATACAGCAAAAGGGAAGCTGAAATTTTAAATTTAACATTCAAACAATATCATTCACATAGAAGGATCGTACAAACATTCCATAGTTTGACCATTGCACAGATTCTGTTATGTGACTACCTCTGTTAGAGCTGCTCTCCTAGTCTTAATGTAATTTGGGTTAATGACAAGTTTGAAATTACAAGTGATGCACTGCATTAGTTAATTTGATGGTTTCCCCATTTATTAACACACAAATTATTACAATGATCAGCTGGTACACGATAATTTATATAGTATATTTGTCTCAGGTTACTATGTACATTCCATTTTGAAAGATTTGGCCATGAACACACATATTCAGTATTCTTTAGCTATACAGTTCTGACAGAAAACCAACATAATTTATGTTCATTTGCATATTCAGTACACATGTAAGCTCTTCACATTTGGGTTGCTGATCACAACCTGATGGTAATACTAATTGGAAATGTTGACATTGAAACTACTGCAGACTACCTCATCAAAATCTCACAAAGATGTTTACACGTACAGGGGTGGGGCAAAAAGATGAAGATGGAAACATCACAAAAAATGCGTGCTTCAACAGAAATGCAGATGCTAGCCAAGCCTGAAGGTTGCACTGTTGTATTTGACTACAAACAGCACCTGTACAATGTCCTCAATACATTGCAGCTGTCAGTCATGGTTATAACAGTGTTCTATTTATTCGTGAGTGCATTATGTTGGAGCTAAGTGAATTCAAACAACAGCAAATTGTTGGTCCTTGTATGGTAGGTACTTCTGCAACCTAGGTGGCCAAAGTGTTAGATGTATTCACTGTACTGAAGATCTATACCACATACAGGGAGGGCAGAGAAATATGACCCACGAAGTCACAACGTGAACGAAAGTTTATGGTGATTGATTGTGACAGATGGCCATTGAAGAGCATTGACATGAAAATTAAGAGGATGGCAGTTTCAAAAGTCAATGCAGCACTGAAACAACGTGGTACAAGTTCCATAAGAAGTGTGAGTTGCAATTCCAAACACCAAACACCATTCATCAGTGATGCCTAGAAAGAAAAAAGTGGTAATGAACCCATAAATTCTGGACTATGGAGCAGTGGAACAAAGTTGTTTTGTCAGACAAGTCTTGTTGCACACTGTTTCCAAGTTCTTGTCAAGATTATGTCCCAAGAGTGGAACATGGTGAGGGTTGGGCAATGGTTTGGGCAGCCATATTGTGGTAATTGTGGTACTCCATGGCCCCCATGGGTACTCTGCAAGTTCACATTACTGCCAAAGACTATGAGACTATTTTGACTGATCAAGTCCATCCCATAGTTCATTGTTCGTGTCCTAGTGGTGACACTGTGTTCAAAGTCGAGTGGTCCCCTGCATAGACAGTTCTCATCATCTAGGACAGATATTGTGAGCTCAAGGATGAATTGTCACATCTCCCCTGGCGACCACAGTTACCAAATCTCAGTAGTATAGAGCTTTTGTGGTCTAATTTTGAGAGAAAGGTGCATGGCCACTGTCCACCTCCATCATCGTTACCTCAACTTGACACTATTGTGCAGCGAGAATGGTATACAGTTCCCTTTAAAGCCATATGGAACTTTCACATATCCATTCCAAGATATCTGGAAGCTGTTTTGAATGACAACAGGTTTCCTGCACTGTATTAGGCATAGTAATGTGTTATATTTTCGGTGTTTTCGTACTTTTGTTCACCCCATGTGAATGTTTGCATTTTGATAACTAACCCGGTCAGACTAAAGAATTGTTCATATGTTGGTTGCTAAATGAGAACTGGCTTTAATACTTATATATTTGCATGTTGATAACTAAACATGTACTGCCTGAAGGATTGTTCAGGAAAACTATTTATAGAAAAGTCTGTGACTAATTCAAATTTGTGATTACATTTTGATTTATAATGAGGAGAAGGAGCAAAAATAGCAGATATGGAATTACAATGAACCATGGAGTAATACAATTTAACTGTCTGTTGGATAACTGAAAACTTTACAAAATTATAATTATGTGGACTATATTGTGAATACCATGTACATTTCCACATGGAGTCAAGATTCTTGCATTTTTGAAATAATTACATTTAAAATTGGAACATGGTGGAAGACAAAACTTTAATAATTAATAACTTTCAAAGTATGGCATTTGCTAAGTAGAGAGGCTGGTGTCTTTAACTTGAAGTATAACACTTCAGTCAGAACTCCTTGTTAGCGCACTTCGACTGATGAGCACAGCAGTTAAGTCCCATAGTGCTCAGAGCCATTTTGTTAGCCCATTTCAAACCCTGTTTCCATGTGTTTGTGGAACATCTTAAATTGTAGACATCTTAATATCAAAATACCTTCCAAGTACTTAACTGACCTGTTGTCGTCAATAATTGGGAAATTACATTGTGAGTAATAAATCTTCACAATTCTCTGATTGAGTAATAAAGTAGCTAATCAGTGGAATAATCACAATGTGTCATTCATAAAATGAGATGAAATAAAGAAGAAACATGTAATTACTGTCAGGAATGATATAACAAGAAGTACATGGTTCCAACTTACTCTGTTACAGCTTATGTATGTAATACATAGAAGAGGGAATCCTTGGCACTGAGAACCAGCTAAAATATTTGAAAACAAATAAATCAGCAGGTTTGGATTGAATTGCAGTTCAGCTACAAACGGAGTACTCTTTGGCATAGGGCCTGTACTAAGCTAGAATTTATGGCAAATCTAGTGCCCATTGCAAAGTCCCAGGTGACAGGAAGAAAGAGTAGGCGGTGACTCCTGTAAGTGAGGAGAATAAAATAATTGACTTGCAAATTACAGGCAAATATCCTTAACATTGCTTTGTTGGAGAATTCTTGAGTAATTTGTAAGTTCAAATATAATAAATTTTCCTGAGACAGAAAAGCTTTTGTCCATAATATCAATAGAGATTTAGAAAGCGTCACTTATTTGAAACTCGTCCTGCCCTTTTATCGCTTGATGTCATGCAACCTTGTTTGAAGGACATTGCACAGGTTCCATATTTATAGATTTCTGGAAAGTGTTTGACAGAGTGGCCCACTGCAAATTGATAAAAAAGGTCTCAGTATACAGAATATGTTCTCACATATGTGATAGGACTGCTGTTGTTCTCTATATACATAAACACACTGACTGTTTAAAATCCAGGGTGGAATAATGCAATATTATGAAATGGATAGATTACTACTCATCATCTAGCATAGATGCTGAGTCACAGCTAGGCACAAGGGGGGGAGGGGGGGGGGGGAACTGTCAAATAAGTAAGCAAGCTTTCGGCCAAAAGGCCTTCATCAGAATTACATGAGACACTGCGCGCGCGAGCGGACGTGCACGCACGCGCGCGCACACACACACACACACACACACACACACACACACACACACGTTTTATCCCCTTAGTGGTTGAATTTCCTAAAAACACTGAGAAACCAAATACCAATTTTCGTAGTTCTAGCTTCAAAATTTCTTTAATAGTGACATACTTTCAGAAAGCCTTTCATCCCCTGCATCAATGCATTAGGAGTAGAATTTTGGGCAATCCTTTCTTAAATGATGCCTACAGTATAAGGTCCAGACCCTCTCCAAACTTCAAGATTCCATCCTTAGTGGTTTGGGCTGGATGATGCTGAGTCAGTGAATCAGTCTGACTCTTATTTCATTTCCTTAGGGGTTGAATTTCCAAAAAACAGTGAAACACGCATTTTTCAATCTCCAAACGAGAAGCCAAACACCAGTTTTCAAAGATTTAGCTTTAAAAATGCTTTCACAATAAAATACTCTCATAAAATGTTTCACTCCTTTTCCACCCCCCTTAGCGGTTGAATTTCCAAAAACAGTGACGTGTGTGTTATTTCTAACAGAGAAGTGAAATACGACTTTTCACAGATTTAGCTTCAAAAATGCTGGCACAGTGAAGTATTTCCATAAAAGCTTTCATCCGTCATTTCACCCCTGTAGGGGTTGACTTTCCAAAAACGGAGAAACATATTTTTTTATTTCTCAGAAGCCAAATCTAAATTTTCATAGATTTAGCTGTAAGAATGCTTTCATAATAAAGATTTTCATAAAAAAGTTCATTCCCTATTTCTCTCACTTTGCGTTCAGTTTCAAAAAGCACTGAAACATTATATATATATAATCAAGAAGTTAGATACCAATGTCCAGAGATGGAGCTTTAAAACTACTTTACTAGTTCTTTAATAATAATATATTTTCAAAAACAGCCTCCACCCACTATTTCACTCCAATAGGGTTAAATTTTCAAAAATGCTGAAACAAGTGTTTCTTTATTTCTGACAGAAAAACCATATTCTAATTTCGTAGGTCTAGCTTCAAAATTTCTGTAATGGAATGACAATTTTCAAAAAACCGTTCATCCCCTGTTTGACCACCTTAGAGATGGAATTTCAAAAAATCCCTCCTTACATAAGGCCTACAGTATAAGATCCACACCTTTGCCAAATCTCAAGTTTCTGTTCTTAGTGATAGAAACTAAGGATAGAAAGTTGAAAGTTGGAGAAGAGTTTCTATTCTTAGCACCACTGTGCTCTCCCCCATTAACCCTGGACCTTGCCAATGGTGGGAAGGCTTGCGTGCCTCAATGATACAGATAGCAATACCGTAGGTGCAACCAAAACCCAAAACAGAGGGGTATCTGTTGAGAGGCCAGACAAACATGTGGTTCCTGAAGATGGGTAGCAGCCTTCGCAGTAGTTGTAGGGGCAACAGTCTGGATGATTGATTGATCTGGCCTTGTAACATCAACCAAAATGGCCTTGCTGTGGTGTTATTGCAAACAGATGAAAGCAAGGGGGAACTTTAGCCACAATTTTTCCCGAAGGCGTGCAGCTCTGCTGTATGCATACAGCCTAAGGATGGCAGCAGATCTTATTTGCCCCAGTACCTCGTATGTTCCAGAGCTGATGGGGAAACTTTCATGACAATGAAGCCTCAGTTTTTTGTTGAGCATTTAGAGAACAAGTTTGGGGAGTTGGAGGTATTTCCAAAGTGAGATCTGTGTCAGTCTTGATCAAAACAGCACCCTCTGCCCAGTTATGGGGGTTACTCACTTGTGACAACCTGGGGGATGTTTCTGTAGCCGTCACACCCCATAAGAGCTTAAATATAGTCCAGGGAATCATATTTCACAGGGAACTTCTTTTGCAGTCTGACGAGCTTCGCACTAATTTAGAGTGGCGAGGTGTATGTTTTGTTTGGTGTATCCACCAGGGTCCGAAGGATAATCAGGTTGCCACCGGTGCCTTCATCGTGGCCTTTGTGGGTGATGCATTGCCTGAGAAGGTCAAAGTGATGGTCTACCGCTGTAATGTAAAGCCCTATATCTCTCCCCCGATATGTTGCTTTAAGTGCTGGAAGTTCAGCCATATGTCCTCCCGCTGTACTTCCAACATCATATGTCAACATTGTGGATGCACATCACATCCCAATACTCCATGTGCTCCGCCTCCCATCTGTGTCAACTGCGGGGAGCACCATTCGCCTTGCTTGCCAGACTGCAGAAAGAAAGGAAAATCATGGAGTGCAAGACCCTGGACCGACTGACCTACACTGAGGCTAAGAGAAAATTTGAACGCCTGCATCCTGTACGTATGACATCGTGTTATGCTGCCACTACAACAGTTCTGGCACTATCAGCCCTGCCAACCCCAGTCACCTCTCAGAGCCAGAAGACTACAACTGCCCCCTTGATGGTGGGGGGCATTTCCCTCCGTATTGCTCCTCCCGCCCCCCCCTCCCCCACACCCCTCCCACCCCAACCATGAGGAATGTTTGTCCCCACTTCTAAGCTGGAGAATCAGAAGTCTTCTTTGGCTTCTCTCACTAGTAAGGGGTCCCTTGGGTCATTCCCTTTTCAGGTTTCTGCTTGTGGGAAAGATGACACCCATCAGTGGCTGAAACATTCCAAGCTGCCTAGTTATACATAAGTACATGCCTGGGATGCTTGCACTGCCTGCCTCAGTTGGTTTATCGGTCTCCACCTTCAGTCAGAATATGTGCTGTATGATTTACATTAGTGAAACATTTTTAACAAAACTAATTATCATACTACAAAAGATTACTATGTAGGTACTTCTCATGGTAATTTACTTTATTCTGTACTATTGTAAGAAGCAATTATCTGCCATTGACCATAGGCCACCAGGCAAAGTAATGGATCACCACATGAGTCCTGTAGGTCAGCCTATTTTTTAACTGTTATGGGAGAAGGTTTAGTTTATATTTCTTTCCCAAGAATAGCTACATTTATTTATACATTGGAGTTTTTATGTCAAATTCTTACATGTCTCATCTAAATGGACTCAAATACATCCTTCATATATTTATGCAAAAGAATCAAAGACTAAGGTGTATGTATCCTGCCTTTATAATTGACCAATGGTGTGATGGAGTTAATCTGGTTTGAAGGGTCTTTCTCATTGCTGCATTTATACGAAAGCCATTGGTCACAATGGCTGTACTGATGCCAAAATGTCATCCATATGCATAGATGGTGCTTTATTGCTGCCAAAAAGTACTTGGTATTTAGAGCTGCAAGTGATTAAATTATGTTTTTTCTTTGATGTTTATTAAGTTAAAAATTATTTATAATTTTGTTGGAACTGTACAGCTTTTGTGGATAGATTTTTCATCTCATTTATTTCAAAAAACGTTTGACTTCCAGATAGAAACTGAAACTGCAAAGAATGTTGGATCCAATTTGGAGAGAGTTTCTGCTGACTTGCGACAGATGCAGCAAGAAAATGCTGCACTTACAGCACAACTGAAATCTAAAGCTCAAACAAATCAAGTTTGAAGTTGGTGCAACAATTCATATTTCGTGCATGTTAATAGCTCATGGTTAAGCTAGATGTAGAATAAAATTTATGATAATATTGATGCAATATGGTTTATTAAAAACTGCAGACTTTTTCCCCCAGTGCAAGTGTCTGCTCTATAGGCCAATTTGGTGACTGTCGAATTTCAGTAGAATCACATATAATTATTTGTTAAACAGAACTTTGTTTTAGACTGAAACATATTAGCAACATATGTCGTCACCTCATTGAGGTATTGTGATATATTACATCGTGATTGGGAAATGATGAAACATGTAAATATATAATTACAATAGTTACATACAGAATACTTGTAGAAAAAGTGCCTTATGGGAAATGCTGCTGTTTTCTTATTTGCAGAAATTGTTCTCTTGCAAACAGCACTTACAATTTTAAACGAATATAGGCAGTAGAAAATCAGTTTTTGTTACTGACTGTGCAACAGCTTTGTTGAAGTGTAATATTGTAAATTACCACATGATAACATTCACTTTCACATCACATTGCTTGTATGGTGCTTCTGTAATATAACTCCATTTTGTAATCAAGATTAAATAATATGCTTTCTGGCAGCTTTATTAGATTACTTTGTGAGAAGTGTGATTATGGATTAGTGTGTGGAAAATTATTGTGTAGGAAAGGGTATGGTGTTCAGCAGAAGAATAAGCCAGTACATGTGGTAGGTACAAGGCCTAAACAACCAGAAAAGGAAGATGAAAAGGTAGATGTGTGTATCTGATCAGCCCAAGAGAAGGAGATGCAAATTTTATATAGTGATCCTCAGGATTAGTGACTACAAATTTACCACAGTACCAGATGCCATAGAAATTTCAAAGTTGTTTCCCAGCCTTTTACACTGCATTCTCATATTTTTGCTACACAGCAGTCACAGTTTCTAGCACTGAAAGTGAAAGAAAGGCTATTCTTATATGGAAACATTTGGACATTTACAAAATGTTCTTATGTGTATTTATATCACGCTGTGGGAGGTGTTTCTGTCACAGAACATAATTAGGTAGGTGAATCATGTTAACAAGCAGCTAAGATAATGGAGAACTCAGCATTTAAGTACTTTTGTTTCCAAATATTATTAACTGGAATTATTTTCAACTGCGCAAATTGTGTAAAAGATTAATATAAATATCACTGTGTATGATTTACCATAAGAAAAATGTTTTGTTGGTGTAAATATTAGCTAATCTATTTTTTATTGGTTGGACTGATGAAATAATGTAATTTGAGTGTTTTTTGAAGTATTCTACAAAGTAATGTAAGAGTAATGAAGGGAGACTATGATAGATAATTCAGTACGTATCTAAAGAATTGTTGATGAGTTTTGAGTTTTCCGCAGCTAATGCACTATGTGCTACCAACTAAAACTTTGGGCATGGAATGCTTAGATTGAGAATTTGTGTTTTTAAAGGCATTAATGACAGAATTAAGTAACTTTTATTTGCTCAGGCAATACTGATTTTGCAGTTTCATATTACAGACTCACAAATTTCTTGTTCTCTAGGCAACTGAGAACTGAAATTTTCCTACCAAGGCATCAGCCAGTACTGGCATTGCTACTACCAGCTGAATCAGTGATCATGTTAATCAATTGCTGCTTGCATGTTTTATGATCTTGATTCTGTTGTTGCTGAACATTTTCTTGCCAGTGGGGGGAGCTGGGAGCTTTACTAACTAAGCCAATAAAGGGGGAAAAACCTTGTGACTCACTTGAACAATTGTTGTGATGGGGTAAATTATGATTTGATGTTTATATTCATGTTTTGATCATTTGTTTAGATAACTACTTTGTTATTTAGTATGATTTGAATTGTCTGTATTCAAAAAGCTATGATGCTAATTTATTCATACAAATAGTGGAATTTACTGTTCCAAACATTGCAGTGGGGTTGGGAGTCAGCTGTAAACAGCATGTAAATTATTCAATATTACACAAGCTGTCAGTGACATTTTAATGTGAGAGTTTCTGAAATGTGAAGCTATGAAAAACAAATGAATTGAAACTTTATGATGTAATTATATTTTCAGTTACTTGAATTTTACAGCAGACTGGGCTCTTCCAGTTAGGTGTTTTTGGAAGAGAATGGCCCACTAAAGTTAGTGTTTGTGATTGAGTTCACTTTTAAGTAGTCACTAACACAGAAAATCAGAATGGCTATTTTCAGTTTTAGTTAATGTGGTGGTGCAAGTAAGGAAAAAGTGAAAAAAGATGTGTAAGAGCAAATTTGCACCTAAATGCCTCAATTATGACAGCAGTTAATCATTTAATTCCCCATTTGTGTGGTCATAGCTTATGTATAAATACTTTCTTCATTCTGGCATATAACAATTAATCAACCAGTAATATTGTTCATGAAGTATTTGTGACAACAGTCGATTTATTCTGTGGTATGAAAGTGAATGAGAGAAGTTACAGATGAAAATGCTAAGTAATGTTGTGTGATATGCACCATTAATTGAAGTGTGTGTTTCTTAGAGCAAATTTTGTTATGGTTGAGTTGTAAATGATACATTCCTATGTAAATCATCTCTCTTCATTGATGGTAATTATGTTGTATGCTGCTATTTTGCTATAAATTTGTTAACATGTTGCAATATACATATCACATGTAATATTTATATACAGAAACATTGAGACGTCTGTAATTTGTTCTGGTGTGTTCTAATAAGGATGATATTTACATGCATGAAGAAGGGGAAACAATGTTCTCATAAGTGAACATGTATGAAAGTAGAGCATCTTGTGTATTAATGGTGTTAATTAGCAAGAGAAACTTCTTAATACACTGTCTCTTTATGAATAGTGGTCAGTATTGGTGAAATGTGGAATATGTACTCCATTTCTGCTTGTATTGGAAGTAATATACTAGATTTAAACTGACAAATTGAACATGTGTGAATGAGAGTCGTATTTTCATGTTTATTTGTTGCCATAATAGCTTTACAATTCCCATTTATGTTGTTGATATTTTTTACTACTGAAAACTTTGAATTTGGTTGATATTTTACAAATGATTGGAATTTTCTAATTCAAGGCACTGAAGTAGCCTTTCTGTTGGAAAATAGAAAAATGCTTTAGAACAATAGGATTTGCTTTTCATCTTTGTAAAAGACTTGACTTTATTGCTAGGATGCACTGGTTTCATATTTATTCTGTACTAGATGACTCAAGTAGCTCTCACGAATGTCCAGCAAACAAGTAACAAATCATGATGTTGCAGAACATTCTTAAAGCAAGCCGGCAAAAAAAAAAGAAAGAAAGAAAGAAAGAAATTGTAATAACTTGTTAAACTTGGCTGAAGAGAAGCATAATGAGTATTTTTTCACTTATTGTTGATTTTTATTCTTGTTTGTTGTATTTATGTCAGTAATGGTTCCAGTAGCAATTTGATGTGGTACAGCGACAATACAAGAAGAGATTTGTTTGTTATTTATACCTATGTGTTAATAAATTTTTTACATTTTTCAATTAAAACTAGTCATCTGCACTTCCTACACAGTATTAGAGAGCTCCTTAATAATCTCTTAATAAAGTTTGGACATAATTAAGAGAGTGAGTGTGTGTGTGTGTGTGTGTGTGTGTGTGAGAGAGAGAGAGAGAGAGAGAGAGAGAGAGAGAGAGAGAGAGAGAGAGATGAAAAGTTTGACAGTTACTTATCAGTTTGAGAAAAGCAGCTGTATATTCAGGATTTAACATTTGATATATTTGGTAAGGATTTAGCATACCCACTAGCAAATACTGAGATTGGGTGCACACGAGCTGCCATGAGTGTCGAAGAGGAATAGTGCAGAGCTACTGATCTAGTTGTTTAATTGCTGGCGGTAAAAGACCTGGTCCAGCAAATCTTATGCATGCATCGGATCTGGGCTTTGCCTTGTATCATCCTTTGTTTTCCGCGTGCTTAGTTTACTCATTCGCTTGTGATGGTAGCATTGTGTTTGCTCCATGCTCATCTGTATGCAGTGTTTAGACTATTTGCTTCGTGATACACTGATTCACACATTGAGTTTCATTCCCTCTTCCCAGGTTCAGCTCCCTGAGTTTGTGCTGTAGTTGAGCCACTGTTGGCCAGTAGAGTAAAATTTTGTGCCAACTGTGACAGTGTCCATAAATTGTCACGCCAGTGCACATGCTAAACTTCTTACATTTTGCAATCTTTATATGTTTTAGAAATGTATTACAAAGACTTTTAGATAATTTGCAGTATGATATTACATTATTAAACACAAAGCATAGCTGAAAGATCAACATTTATTTAAACTTTATGCATCATAAATGGAATGTCAAGAAACTAATCAAGTTCGTGTCTTTACTCAGCTTCCTGCTGCAGTACAGTCATCTTACAAATATCAACTTATTAAATTCTCATTAAATTAACATAAACGGATTGGGATAGTAGGACATATCATTCATGTGGGTCTGATCTTTATTGTGTATGTGGAGACCTCTTTATTTTGGCACTATTTAATGAGATATTAACTAATTTATTTATAACAATTTGTGTATGTTAATTCTATAGTGCTGCCTTCAAGACCTACACGACTGTGTGCCATACATGTATCTTGTCTATAGCATTTATTATTAATTTTATAAACAATTTTATATATCAATGTTAGTAAGTTCATTAATATTTCCTTCGTAAATGTAATGTTTTTAGTGAGTTCATCTCTTTATTGAGACTTCAACATTGTATCAGATCTAGGAGTGGTTTTTAGTGATGTTCAAAGCTTCAGATTTTGCACAGTCAGAAGCCAGTTATTTTTGCTTAGCAACCATAAGCATGCAGGAGCCAGTTAGCCTTAAATATCCTGGGATTTCCAAGCAAGGTTACAGTGGCTCGCCAGACAGCTTCCCAATCTCGTTTCCTAGTTCCCTGCAATGACTTGGAACGCAGCTGCAATTGCAGTTGTTAAACGTAGGTTCCTGTTATGAACACTTGGATATTGTTTGTGTTACAGCATTGTGAATGACAATAAGGGTGAGAACTGCATCCGGTGTGGCACTTGGTGTATTCTCGTCAGATTTCTTCAGCAGGATCAGCACGCTTACCATGTGTTTCCTGAGCGAAATACTGTTCACAGTCTTTCAGTTGTCAAACCATCATTACCCACTGGAACACTAATAGCTGATGACTTGGCTATGACACAAATTAATTTGTAATAAAGCCCAAGTAACCGTTCATTGATGTTAAGAATATATGAGTGGCTGATATTAAGAATATACTGGGTGAGTCACAAGGTTTCCCCCAGTTTCTGGAGGGTATTCCTTAGGTTATTTGGGACCAAAAAATGTAAATAAAGTAATGGGATCCAATCCATAATTAAGGAGCTACAGTAATTGAAAAACTTAGGAAAATGGCAGAAAAAACTTTTACTGTAGGATTTCACTATCAAAAATGCACATAATAATTAATTTAAGCAATTATGTAGCAGTCTCTTGCTTTCAGAGTGAATTTAAAGCAAGTGTTCAAAATTTCCTTTCTGTATTTGAAGGCAAAGATTTGCACGGGAGTGACCCACGGGAGTAGCATTTCGTAATTTCACATGCTCGTTCCTTATTGACATTGCACCATTGAAAATGCATTGTATCAATTCTTCTCATTTTTCCAGTTTAACTTCATACACAATGTCTTTCATCCACCCCCAGATTCAGTAATCTAGGGGTGTTAAATCTGATGATCTGGTAGACCAATTGATAGGGGCCCAGTGACCTATCCATTGATGTGAGAATTGCTGATTAAGATAAGCTGTTACCACATGGTGGAAGTGTGCAGGTGCCCTGTCATGCTGGAGGTACAGGTGATGTCTTGTTTCCAGAGGAACATCTTCAACAAGCTACAAAAGTCACCGCACATCTGACCATTTAAATTTCCCAGGACAATAAACGGCCCCAGTAACTGGTCACACACAACGCCACACCACACATTGGCACTGAATCTGCATTGAAATTGAGATACTACCATGACATTGATTTTTGTCTGCTCAGACATGCATGTTGTCGATGTCATCTTGTGTAAATGTTGCCTCATCACTGAACATTATGAAGTTATAGAGCTGCCGATTTCCATTTAACCAGTTACAAGAGTGCAAACAGTTGATGCAATCACGTGGCTGTAATTGGTGAACTTTCTGTACATGAAAAGGATACAGTCAATTCTCATGAAGAACCCTACATACCTTAGATTGTGAAACGTTCAGTCAGTCAGCTAGCTTGAAAGAGGACTGTGCTTTATTTAATTAAGAATGTTTTCCTCTTTTTGAGCATCATAATGTCTTTTGAAGTGAATCTGAATACTAGGAAGAGTACCAGTTTCTTTGAAATGTTCGATATGTTCCACTAAATGTTTTGGCACTCAGAATCCTACGATTAGGATATCGACAGTGATGCTGGCTGGGGTGGCCGAGCATTTCTAGGCGCTACAGTCTGGAACTGTGCGAATGCTACGGCCGCAGGTTCGAGTCCTGCCTTGGGCATGGGTGTGTGTGATGTTTAGGTTGGTTAGGTTTAAGTAGTTCTAAGTTCTAGGGGACTGAGGACCTCAGAAGTTAAGTCTCATAGTGCTCAGTCATTTTGAACCGACGGTGATATTTGGCAACAGCAGCTTTTGCATTACCATCACAGAAGCCCAAAATGTACAGCATCTCTCCATACTCTTACGATGAAAACTTGTATGGCTGTGTACTGTACACAGGAGGCAATAACAGTAAATAGTGACTGCAATATCAGCAACGTGGTCTTTATGCAAACGTACCACTCGCTGCCCTTGTCTACCTAAGACTGATCATGTGTCCTGTGAAAACAAGTGTAGTGTTCCATACACCATGGCATGTTTCGGAACTCTGTTGTAGATCCTTAATTAGTGATCTGATCATATTACTAAATTACATTTTGTGTTCCAAATAACCTAAGGAATAATCTCCAGCAACCGGGGGATAACGTTGTGACTCACGCTGTAGAAGTGGCGATCAAAAAATTTCCATGCAAAGGCCATACAGACCAGAATCGCTATGCCAATTGAGCAAAATCACCGTGAGTATTGAAGCAATCAATTATCTCACCGAAGCATCAGGCTGAAGTTTTTTAACATTGCGGTAAAACATCATGTTCTGTGTGTGGAAAAGTTTGTAACTGCCTGCTGCACATCCTCATCTGGCAGGAAACCCCATCCCTCACGGCCTTTTTTAAGGAACTGAATGCAAGACATTTGCGTGGGAAGAGATCTGCACCTATATCTACATGATTACTCTGCAGTTCATCATTAAGTGCCTAGCAGAGGATCCATCGAACCACCTCCAAGCTCTTTCTCTCGCATTACACTCTCAAATGGGAGGCAGGAAAAACGAGCACGTAAATCATTCTGTGTGAGTTCTGATTTCTCTCACATTATTGTGATAGTCATTCCTCCATATGTATATGGGTGCCAGTTGAATATTTTCACAATTGGAGGAGAAAACTGGTGATTAAAATATGATGAGAAGATCCTGCCGCAAAGGAAAACTCCATGTTTTAATGATTGCCACTTCCTCACTTATCATGTCCGTGGCATGTTGTCTCCTACTTCGCAATTATAAAAAATGACCTACCTTCCTTTAATTTTTTCCATGTCCTCCGCCAGTCTCATATGATTTGGATCCCACACTGCAATAATCTAGAACAGAGCAGACAAGTGTGGTTTGTAAGCAGTCTCCTTAATAGACTTGCACTTTCTAAGTGTTCTGCCAATAAATCATGTAATCTTTGGTTTCTGTTACCCTCAACATTATTTATGTGATCTTTACAATGTACATTATTCCTAATCATAATCCCTAACTACTTAGTTGCATTTACGGACTTTAGATTTGTGTGACTTATCGTGAACTGACACATAGCAGATTTCCTTTAGTATTCATGTTAATGACATCATACTTTTCTTTATTTAGAGTCAATTTCCATTCTTCACACCTTCTCTAAATCACTTTACAATTGGTTTTGATCATCTGATGACTTTACAGGACTGTAAATGCCAGCAACCTCTGTACATAATTCGAGAGGGTTGCTCAGATGGTCTTCTACGTTGTTTATGTAGACCAGGAACAGCAGTGGGCCTATAACACTACATTGGGGACTGCCAGATATTACTTCTGTTTTACTCTATGACTTTCCGTCAGTTACTACGAACTATGGCCTTTCTGACAGGAACTCACGAGTCCAGTCGCACAAGTGAGACGATATTTAATAGGCAAGCGATTTGATTAGAAGATATCTAAAAATGTGGAACCAATTTGACATCTACTGTCAATAGAACTCATTACTTCTAGAGAATAAGGAGCTAGTTGGGTCTCACAAGAACAATATTTGCTGGATATATGCTGAGTATTCGTCTAAAAAGCATTTTCTTGAGGTAATTCATAATGTTCAAACACAGCTTGTGTTACAAAATCCTACTGCAAATCAATGTCAGTGATATCAGTCTGTAATTCAGCAGATTATTCCTGTATCCTTTCTTGGGTATTTTTGTGACTTGTACAACTTTCCAGTCTTTTGGTATGGAACTTCTGATGAGTGAATGGGTATATTGATGTTAAGAGAGGAGCTACTGTATCAGCATACTCTGAAATTACTGTGCCCATACTAACTCACAGGAATTTCCTACTTCAATTTCACTACATGGTAAGCCATTTCTGACAGCAATAAACACTCCACTATCAACTGTATTCAGTCTATCCTCTCTGATCCTGGTTAGATCTTTTGTAAAAATTTCGTCTGAACTTATTTCGGGCTTTTGCCAGCTTTTTGCACCTATAACAATTTGAGCTTTAGTGGTTTCCATTAGTGCTTGGAGCTTTGCTTCTTTCCCAACAGCAATGACTATTTACAACTACAATACCGGTAATTGCGAGGTCTACCTGTCTGTGTTGGTGCCACACCCTTTTAAACTACACACTCTCTGTAGTTTCCCGAGACCCTTTAATTTAAAAAGCTGCTCAGTCCCCTTCACATAGCCTGTGTTACCCGTGTAGCCACTTCCTGTATGTAGTGTACCCTTAACCTGTAAAGCGGAATCTGGAAACCCGCCATCCCATGGTGCAAGTCGAGGGATCTGCAGACTACACAGTCGTAAATCTGCCTGAACCACTGATTAAGAGCCTCCACTCGGCTTATAACACTACCTGCGTTGCGCGTCCATTCGCTACCTGTATCCTAATAACCGAACTTCTAGTCCTGTCACAGGAAAGCCAAGTATAACACAACAGCAGAATGTCAAATGCCAAATATGACCTTAATGTGCAGTAAGTGTTACCCTCTGGGAGGAATTTTGTAAAGTTTGACCACACTTTAACATAAGGGATAGAGAGAATCAAACATTAATTTCTTAAGGAGGGCTATTAGTAGAAAGCAGAAAAACTATAATTTGAAAATATTGAAAGTAGAGAAAATTTATGTAAATGAAACAAAAAATGGTTGCCAGCCTAAATAGGCACGATAATATGCAAACATTATTCTCAGTGTATTTGTAATACTCTTGCAAAAGGAAATTTCATAAATTCTTTCTTAGTAAAGTGAAATGAACACCTACAACAACCAGATGGACTACACAGTGGGTAGCAATAGTTATCAACAGCATAGGTTAGCAATCACAGAAATGTAAAAGAAAATTTACCCCTGTTAACTACAATCATCACTTCAACCTTTGACTAATTCACCACAAAATTTGTTCTCAAAGACAACACGAGACTAAGTGGCACCTGACAAGAGTTCAAGTTTGACTAACACACATATACACATCACAAATGCAATACTATGACACTGAAATAACACTTTTCATAGTCATTCCACTTTGGTAATATTTCAGATCCATAAGCAATAACTAGATGCTAATTAACTTTCTCGTGCTAGTAAAGATTAAAGTGGGGACCCTTAAACTGTTCCTTTATCACCAACAATGCACACCTTACAGAAACACTTTTCATTATAATAACACAGATTTCCAATCCCACTTGCTATTACTTATCTTGCAATGCTTTATAATCATTAGCCCTGACAATATGCTTAATTAACGTGAAAACAATTTCAAGTTAGAGTTAAATTTCAAATAGGATCAAAATTAAGTGCGTTATAACACCACTTGTGAAGCAAGTGATTTTAACTGATCACAATTATGTTCATTAGTACTAAAACTTTGGTATTTTCAAAGTAAAAGCAGTTCATAGCAAATTAAAGTTTTTCATAAGTTTAATATTATGTGCCTCTCACTTTATCAGTGAAACCAATGATTTAACTAGCATCTTTTATATGCTTTAAAACTGAAACTTAGGCACATTGAAATTTAAACCAAATTATTAGTTCTTAAGACGCAGGATACTCGGTCTTCAGCACTTCTAGGATAGGACCCTACTTGGTAACATGAAGTGGACATATTTCTATGGTCAAACACAAATTTTGCAACACTTGAATTATTATTGAAACAAACACACACAAGCACACTGGTTCATTTTTAGAGCAACTCCAAATATGAGAGCACCATTTTACAGCCGGAACCACATCTGAGGCTGTTCCAGCGTAGATTTTGTTTCAGAACGACTCACTTGGCACCTGCGGTGTTAACTATGCAACTTCTGACCACTGACTGTCTAACATGCTCTCTCTCTCTTGCCGCCCAGATTGACCGTTGCTTCCACCTTTTCTTGTGCGCCAAGCCCTTTCCGTAATGTAGGGGTTCCCTACGCCTTTTAAATTACATCATATAATTTCCGTAAATGTGAACTAGTTATTTATATACAATTTTGTTTTTACAAACGGACATATTTTATAAAATTCCATTATTTAAGCACACTATTTAGTTAAACATATTATACATCATAAAGTTCCATTTCCCTCAAACTGTTCAAAGACCTTAACTCATGCAGAATAAACACTTCATAATTACATACACTTAATTACACTATACTAACTACTTATAATCGACAATGGTGTTACACATGCCCCATGTTTCCTTGTGGTTTCCCATCAGGGATACATCAATGAAACACAAATAATACCTAAGCGGTGTCAGACATCAAATAATTAATCCATCCAACCAAAGTTGGGCATAAAAAAAAGGGTTACAAAATTTCACACTGAGACACAATACACTTTATGCACATCACTTCCAAAACAAAACAAAACATCAGTTTTCATTTCCATATACACATGACAATCCATTGCCTCACTAGGAAAGTGGCATAATATTTAAGAAACATGTAGGTACCCATATACAAGAATGCACGTAACAATGGCACATAACATTTTACACTGTATACTATATACACTCTATAACATAGTGGCAAATTTATCAAGCAAGAAATTTTTTCATGCTGCTTTCATTAACAGCAGTCCATTTTTGGTTAATTACACAGACATACACACACTTACATTGGGCCTAACAGTATTTCCCACCGACCCCAATAGAAATAGACAGTCTAGTTTTTGAAAAGTCACAGCAAAATACACACAATAATAGTTAAGATAATAATCAGATTATTTAGCTGCCTGCAGTAGTAATTGGCAGTCCATGTTTGCAAACACTTAGACACATATTTACATAGAAAACACTCAAAAGAATTTCAATTTTTCGTAGACTGCACATCACTGATGTATGGTACTCCATGGTAAACATATACTCTCTTGCCCCAGTTAGGCAAGTCCTCATTGCTGCCCACATTGTTTTCATGGCAGTCCTTTGTCATTTTCTTTGTCATTGTTTGTCTGCCCCATAACACCTTACGCAGTCCATGTAGTCATACTGCAATAATTCATTATCGCAGTCTTTATACATCTTGTAGTCATAGAGTCATGTAGAAGGTGTATTTAGATGAATGATGAACACTAACTTAACTTAATGAAGGTTTATTCAGCACTTGAACATACAAGAGCGCAGAGTGAACTGCGTCCGCCCAGAACAAAACAGTATATATACAGCTACAGTACAATGATTCTTGATAACCACCCCCCCCCCCCCCCTCGGTGCTACGTCCTTCTAGTCAGAGAATGAGTCATCGGTCCTGCATACTCCAACTCCTAATGACTAATTCTCGCTCTGGCAGTGATCTTCTTAGAACTTCTTTTGCCGCTACACTCTTCGTCACCTTTCCGGTTGTTGCCCGTCGCTGGAGCTTCGAATTTACCCTGGGTTGCAGGATCCTTATAGGACATGGACCGTATCTCTGATCTTTCGTCATCTTGTGTCGGGGATGAAATCTTCAACTTCATAAATAACATCAGACAACTGTCTTAAAACCTTATAAGGTCCAAAGTAGCGCCTGAGGAGCTTCTCAGAGAAACAAACCTTCCGAACAGGAGTGAAGATCCAGACAAGGTCACCAGGCTGGTAGACGACAGGGCGGTAGCTCACGTCATACCTTCGGCGATTGTTTTGTTGAGCCTACAGCGTGCGGAAACGAGCTGACTGCCGAGATTCCTCAACTCTGGTTAACATCTGGCCGATGTAGTAGTCGTCCACGTCGTCAGGATGTAACGGAAATCACTCTGTCCATCGTCTTAGTCGCCTCACACCCATGCACCAGGAAAAATGGCGTAAATCCTGTCTCTTGTTTGGCGGTGTTGTAGGCAAACGTCACGAAAAGTAGCATTTCATCCCAGTTGCTCTGCCCAACATTGACGGACATTGATAATATGTCGGCCAAGGTCTTCTTAAGGCGATCAGTAAGCCCGTTAGTTTGTCGGATGTTAGGCAGTCGTCATGTGACGAGTAATGTTGTTCCGTCGGTTTATCTCTGTCACAAGATTCGATTGAAAAACTTTCCTACGATCCGTAATTACCGACCTTGGGGCACCGTGTTTGAATACAATGTCTACCTCGGGGGCTTCGGCTATTTTCACAGCCTTTGTAATGGCATAGTGTGTCAGATAATCAGTGCAAACAATAATCAGTCTGTTGCTACTAGCAGACGTTGGAAATCGTCCGAGAAGGTCAATCCCAACACGCTGGAATTTCGTTTCGGCTGGTGGAATTGGTATGAGTCGGCCAGGTGGTTTCTGAGGAACTGCCTTTCCCCTCTGGTACTCTCGACAGAGCGGCACATAGTGACGGACACTCCTAAAAACCTGGCCAGAAAAATCTCTTGCAGATTATATCGTATGTCTTAGTAAATCCTAAATGACGTGCATCAGGTGTCTCATGGAATTTCTGTAGAACATCTAAGCGCATGTGATCAGGAATCACTGATAGCCACCTCTTTCCAAACGGATCAAAGTTTTTCTTGCAAAGTAATCCATTAACCTCCTTAAATTGTCCTTTTATATCCTCTGGCCGATTTAAGGCAAGCATAATTTGAGATATCTCGGCGTCCTCCTCCTGCTCAGCAGAGAGGTGCTGGGGTACAGCGAGACTGTCACTATCTTCATCGTAGTCTTGATGGTCTTGCACAGGGTTTCTTGAGAGACAGTCGG
Organism: Schistocerca gregaria; assembly: GCF_023897955.1. Taxonomy (NCBI): domain Eukaryota; kingdom Metazoa; phylum Arthropoda; class Insecta; order Orthoptera; family Acrididae; genus Schistocerca; species Schistocerca gregaria. Next base: position 538,994,720 of record NC_064922.1, read on the forward strand.
CGTCTTGGTGTTTTCTTCCACTTTTGCACTCTATGGTAATGTCATACTCTCAAGACGTAGTGCCCACCTGGCGAGTCATCCTGTGGGATCCTTAAGACCTGTCAAACAACAAAGTGAACGATGCTCTGTAACAACTGTGAATGGCCTTCCATAGAGATACTGTTGAAATTTGCACATGGCCCAGATCATAACAAGACATTCTCTTTCTGTAGTTGAGTAGTTTCTCTCAGCTTGTGTAAGTATCCTAGAAGCATAGGCTATAACTTTCTCCTTTCCATCCGAAATTTGGACCTGAACAGCACCGATCCCATACCCACTGGCATCTGTGTGTAGTTCTGTAGGTGTTCTCTCATCATACAGACCAAGTACAGGGTCACTCGTCAGAGCTTTTCGCAGCACATCGAAAGAATCTTGTTGAGCATCACCCAAGATAAATTTAGCATCAGCTTTTAACAACTCTCGGAGTGGCATGGCTTTGATACAAAAGTCTTTGATAAAACGACTGTAATAAGAACATAATCTGAGGAAACTTCTCACGTCTCTAATACTTTTAGGAATAGGAAATTCCGTTATAGATCTCACCTTCTCTGGGTCTGGCCGCACACCTTCGTTTGACACAAGGTGTCCAAGTATTCGGATTTCTTCTGCTCCAAAGAGACAATTTCTTGAATTAAGTTTCAGTCCGCCTTGTTGGAGACCCTTAAGAACGGCCGTCAGTCTTTTTATATGTTCATCAAATGTTTCTGAGAACACTATAATGTCATCTAAATAACAAAGACACATCGTCCACTGCAGGTGCCTTAGAAGATTATCCATTATCCGTTCAAAAGTTGTTGGTGCATTACACAAACCAAACGGCATTACCTTAAACTCGTACAGGCCTTCAGGGGTAATGAATGCAGTTTTCTCATTGCCAGTATCCCATGTACATGTTCTTGGTTGAGAAAAACTTATGCCCCTTCAGACAATCTAGTGTATCGTCAATTTCTGGAAGAGGGTAAACGTCCTTCTTAATTATCTTATTAGGCTTCCTGTAATGAACACAAAAGCGCCAACTGCCATCCTTCTTCCTGACGAAGACCACTGGTACAGTCCATGGGCTCTGTGAAGGCTGAATGATGTAATTCTTCATCATTTCCTGTACCTCGTCGCGAATTTTTTTACGTTCCGTTGCTGACACACGGTATGTTCTCTGGCTTATTGGTTGATGGTCTCCAGTGCTAATCCGGTGCTTCACCGTCGATTGTCTAATTTGCTCTTCACCTGTGGACTGAAGCATTCAGAGAACTCTTGAAGAATGGCAAGTAGCTTCCTCTGTTGTTCCTTAGAGAGATCTGGTGATAGTCGAGCTAGAAGATCTTGTCTCGTAGTGGTAGCGTTAATTTCGCCCACAGAATCGGCATGGGTGGTTTCTAAGACGCTCAGCTGTTCTTCAATTAATGGCTCAGCGTTTTTTTACAGACATGCGACTTGGAAGGATCTGCGGTTCTCGTCTACAGTTAACTATCCACAGTTCACTGAATCCATTCTCAAAGTAGATGACAGTGGCTGGTATGACCAAGTTATTCTTCAGTGGTATGCTTCTCTTATATTCCACTACAAGATCTATTGGTTGATGCATGGGATGACACATGACAGTTACCTTTCTAGCGCTGACTGCAGGAATGATCACTTCATCCAGCACACATAGCCTCCACATACTCGGATGCGCATTTTCCTGTCCACAGTATCTCATCTCGTCTAGCATAATCTTCGAGTGACCACACTCTACAATTGCCTGAGAAGCTTTCAAAAAGTCCCATCTGAGAATGACATCATGACTACACTCTTGTAAGACGATGAATTCTAAGGGCTGTGTATGGACACTCATACCCACACTTTCTGTAGGTTTTACATATTTCCCCCACTAGCCACCTTAAGCAGAGATGTTTTACTGTCGACGAATACGGTTTTCTGCAACTGGCGATGGTACTTCTCTGAAATGACTGAATATGATGCTCTAGAGTCCACAAGAGCTTGGGCTGGTCGGCCATCCATGAGGATATCGCCATAGTTCCCTACCATTTTTGTAGTGATCGACAGCGGAGGATTTTTGTCTTTGGCGGCCTCATCTCCAAGAAAGGTCGCACACTTTAGTTTTCCGGGTTGTGGCGGCTAGGCGATCCGCTGGAGCTTCTAAACGGCGATTGAGACCTCGATTGGCGTGTTGGAGAGCGTCCTCTCCAGCGGCTAGCTTGCGGCAATGGTGACTTACGTTGTCCTGCACCCACATCATCTTGTTCATCTTCATCGTCCCGGAGTTGGCGTCGGCTAAGATCGGTCTGCTGTCTTCTGGCGCGGGCTTCATCAAATATATGTCGCCTTTCTCGACAGTAGCGCACCACATTTGCCGGTCGTCCACAGTGGAAACATACTGGTTGGTTATCCTGGGTCCTCCAGACGTCAGTCTTCCTTGGTGCCCAAACAGGTTCCTCATGCGGCATTGTAGGAACGTAACTTCTCCTGGATCTCGACTTTTTCACCATTTTATAAGGAAATGAAGTGCGGGAGATTGGGTTCAATGTCTGATCCAGTTCCTCCCTTATGACCTCTTGAAGCGTCTCGGTTTTTTGCTCGCCGTGCAATCCAAGTGCCTTCTGAACTCTCTCTATCACTATCTAACGAATAACACTTGTGAAATCAGTTGCTTCCTCCATTACAGACATCGATACAGCATTTGGAAGCCGTTCAAACTTCTTGCGTGTAATTCTTTTTTTGATGCATCGTCTCGATACACTGGCACCACTTTATAAAGTCGTCTGCTGTCGAAGCCTCCTTTAGGAGTAGGGCTTGATACATGTCCTTAGCAACACCCTTCATGAGATGTGCAACCTTATCTTCCTCCTCCATTCTAGGATCCACTATTTCACACAGCTCCAAGATGTCTTGAATGTAGGATGCTGTAGTTTCTCCTGGACATTGTGCCCTGCACTTTAATCTATCTTCAGCCTTCCACTTACGTCGTTGTGTGTTGTCAAAATATTTGCGCAGTTAAACCTGGTATACTTCCGAGCTTGTGAACTTCTCCTCGTTGTTCTCATACCATTGCTTCTCAGTGCCCTCCAAGTAGCAAAATACGTTAGCCAAATACGCGGTGTCACCCCATTTGTTAAATTTGGCTTTACACTCATACACTATCAGCCACTTGTTTGGATCTTGGGCATCATCACCAGAGAACCCAGAAGGATGTCATTGTAACGTGCACTTCTTCTGACTCCGATAGATTGAGATCTGTTGAATATGGCTCGAACTCTGGTTTCTCGCCACGTAAGCGGCAGCTCTGTCGTGGCCTGATGGGAGCCACTGTGTCGTCGATAATGTGCGCTATCACAAGTTCAAATACCCAGCGCCTTTACCAGAATGTCACGTAGAAGGTGCATTTAGATGAATGACGAACACTAACTTCATTGACGATGGTTTATTCAGCACTTGCACATACAAGAGAACGGAGCGAAGATCCGGCCAGAACACATACAGTATATATACAGCTACAGAACATTCTAGTACAATGATTCTTGATATTTGTGGATACTTCTAGAATGTATTCGAACCGAATATAAAAATTAAAATTCTACAGTCCAGGTGAGTTTTGAATGGACAACGCTTCATGCAACAGTTTAGTATCATAACCACTAAACAAAGGTACTACTCAGCTTCTTCTGCGACAATTGATAGTACATGTAATTTTGTTATATTGAATCTGAAACTTACAGACAGGCATTATAAACTTGGTGGCATTCAACCTGAGTGTAGGCATCCCAGTTTGCACAGGAGTAGTTGTGGAAAAGTTTAGTAGAAATATCAGGGCGAGGAAGGGGGCAGGGGTGGCGACCATCAGAGATAGTGAGGAGGACAGAGGCATGATCACTGCCTATTACGTCAAGGACATCCACAGAGAGGTACCTAAGGAGGTTGGGAGAGGCTACGATCATGTAAGCAGTAGTGTTGGATTCAGGTCGTGTGTGTTAGGGGAGTAGAACCAGATCTCCCTGGAGGTTGGTGATAAACCAATGCCACCACTAGAGATCGGCAGGAGTATGGCTGTGGATATTGAGGTCTGCAGCAATCCCATAGGTGGAGAAGGTGTAGTCAATGTGGCTCAGGAAATCGTATGGGATAGGGGTGTGAGAGTGGATGTAGATGGTACCATATGTTTCAGTGATGGGGAAGAAGAGGCTGAGGGTGAGATGCTCGAAAGGATTGTTGAGGAGAGGTTGGAGCCAAACATGTGGCTGATAGCAACTCCACCATGTGCTAGGGGGTATGGGTTATCAGTGTGGTGGTGGGTGTAAGGGGCTGTAGAGATGGAGAGACAGTGTTGGAGGAAGGTTTCATTTAGGATGAAGGCATCCATGTGGTGTCGATAGAGGGTATGGAGGAAGAGGAGTTTGTGGGTGAGCAGGGAGGAGATATGGTAGAGGACACTGTAAGGTTGTCACGCCATGGTAGGGGAGATTTAGATGAGGGTGGAGAAAGGGGAGAAGGTGAAGTGGGCGTGGGTGTGGGAGTGAGGTGAAAGATGGAACAGGCAGCAAGGGCAGTTTCGGAAAGAGTGTGTGGGGCATTGGAAGAGGTGGATGTTTTGTAGGACAATGGTGACGAAGCAGATTATGTCCTCAGCAGTAGGAGAAGGGCAGAGCTAGTTGTTGGGGTGGATGGGATCATCTATGGGGTGGATGGGGAGGTGATAGGAGGAGGGTTTGCTTTACATTTAGAGGAATAGGTAGGATGGGGTTCATTACAGGAATGGGAAGAGGCGAGGTTGGGGCAGTTCTTCAGGAAGTGGGTATCTTTGCAGTGGGGACAGGTAGGGGGACTCTTGCAAGCAGCAGTGACATGGTCATTATACTTAAGGCAGTGTTGGCAGATGTAGGATTGGAGGGGCAATGAGAGGGGTCGACTTCATGGTGTTTATTTAGATGAGAGCTCCCTCTGTAAGGAGGAGGATTCCATGAAGAGTCACGTACGTTAAGTTGGCCTGACATCAGTAAAGATGCGATGGGCCAAGTGGATTTCAATGTTGTGATGGGAATTGAGCTCTGCCAACACCTCATCCTCCATGATCATGGGGCTAAACTTCGTGATCACAGTGGTGAAGGTCAGCGGACAGTGGTGAGATTGAGGCTGTTGGAGACAGAAGGGGGTGTGGTAGGGCGTAAGGGTGGCCTGTGGGACAAAGTGGATATGTGGGATTTTGGAGAGGACATCAGCGTGGAAGGAGGGAGGCATTGGGGATTTGTTGAGGACCGAATCCTTGGGAGGAATGAGAAGGGAGATGAGAGCAGTGGGGAAGTATTTACAGATGGCCAGGGTGAGGGTGCGGGTGTCGAGGAATTGAATATGAGAATGAAGGTGTGGGTGGCAGGAGTTGTAGGGGTGGGGGATGGGGTCGTGTCCATGGGGGTGGGTGGGTCGTGGGGATCAGGGGTTTTCCTTGTGGCGAGTGTGGGGGCAGGATCAACATTAGGGCGTTTGGTAGGTCTTGGACAAGACAGGTTGAGAAGGGGGCTGGGGTACAGGTTGTAGGGGGAGCTGTCGGGCAGGTCCCCCCTGAGGGGCAGGTGATGCAAGGGGTGGGGGTGTGCGTGTGGCAGAGATTGTGGTGTGGCGAACTGAGATCTTTGCTGGCTGGGAGCTTGACACAAATGGTGCAGTGAGTGGTGGAAATTGTGAAGATGATGATGGGGTGACAGCAAAGGTCGAGGGAGTGTTGGGGGAAGTGACAAGGTCAAGACAAGATTGGGGCTTGTCAGGATGTCAGGAAAAGAAGGTTCATAATGGTGACAGTTTTGATATATTAGTGTGGGTGGTAACCACAAGTATGTGTGGCTCCTCAACAATCTGCTGGAAACTGAAATGAAGTGACGAGGAAAAAATACAAAATGAGAAGAGACAACCTCGATTCTAGTGGATTCTGGCGTAAATGAAGATCCCAAATTTTTCAAGTCCGAGGATGCCTATCTGTATATAATCTTTCACGATTAAAGTTGTGAAAATAACTTTTTTATAAAATAAAATATGAATTGCACATTGAAGGTTAATTAACCTTTACAACTACTAAAAGCCTCCCTTAATTATTTCTCACTTTCTGGAATAATCACTAAATATTTTGTTTTGAAATCGACATAAATAGTTCAAACTGGTAAGTCAATTATTATCCGCAATTAGTTATATTTTTGGTTATTCTGTTAGTACTGTTGTTCTACGTTGATGACGCCTGCTTTGTTTATGTGTTGTTATATCTTTGCAATTTTCAAGCTGCTAGGATAGTTTAGTTATCGCTGCCGTGCTGTTAATCATGGCTACTCTGCTGTCTATTTGCACCAGAGAAGAAAAACATTCAGTGATGCGTTGTTTTTTTGCCGGAAGGAGTATCAGGGGCCGAAATTCATCGAAGACGTTCGGTACAGTACGGGAACAGTGTTTTGCCAAAACGGAGTGTTTACGAATGGATTGCAAAAAATCCGAAATGGTCGCACAAGTGTTACGCACGATGAAGGAGCCGGCCGACCGTTTACCGCCACAAATGAAGAAACCATTGAGCGTTCAAGCGTTCACGTGAAATGATTCTCCTAGACTGACGATTAACTACTGACGAAGTGGCACATTGTCTGTAAATTAGTCACGGTTGTGCCTACGAAATCAACCCCAACAGACCTGGGTTTCATAAAGTTTGTGCATGATGGGTCCCAAAACAACTCACACAGTTGCACAAACAAACACGCTTGGACAACTGCAAAAAACATTTGGATTGCTATGGTAACGAAGGAGACAACTTAGACAGGATCATTACTGGTGACGAAACATGTATCCATCATTACGAGCTGGAGAGTTAACGGCAGAGTATGGAATGGAAACATCCAAATTCGCCGTGCAAGAAAAGTTCAAGACCCAACCTTCCGAAGAAAAACTGATGCTTGCGGTTTTTTGGGACGCACAAGGTCCAGTACTGGAACATTATGGGGAAAGAGGCACAACAATATACAGTGTACGTTACAGTGAGATGCTTACTGCCAGGCTAAAGCCTGCAATTCGAAGCAAACGCCGAGGATTGCTGTCAAAAGATGTGTTGTTACACGACATGCCCGTGCGCATACTGCTGCCCACACTGCTGAAACGCCCCAGAAACTCAAATTTCAGTACTGGATCATCCTCCATTTGGTCCAGATCTTGCCCCTTCTGACTATCACTTGTTTGGTCCACTCAAACAGGTATTTAGGGGCCGTCGATTTGCCTAGGACGAAGCAGTGAAAGAAGCGGCGCATTCCTGGCTCGCAGCTCAACCGAGAACCTTCTTTTATGAGGGCATCAGAAATCTTGTACAACGATGGACCACGTGTGTTGAAAAGCAAGAAGTCTCTGACGAAAAATGATGTTCTTGTAAGTTTTCTATTTGATTACAATAAAATTTTATAATTACTTTGCGGATAATAGTTGACTTACCCTCGTAAGTCGCCGCTTACTAAATAAGGAAATGATGTTATTGTCAACCGTATCTCTGCTGTTTCCAAAGCAGAAAATCTAAAACTCGTTGTGAGCTGTTTCTGAAATTTGCAGCAGAACATTGTCATCACTTTGTATGTCTCACGCTTCTGTTACTTAGATACTTCTTTACCCAGAGTCTTTTTGGCGCTTCTTTTTCTGTTGCCTTTCTCGTGCAACAAACGCAGCACAGACGCCTAAGAAAGAAAGGAATCCATTACAGACTGCTTGAGCAGTGAGGCAACGTGTGGGTGCATTTGCTACTAGCCAGCATCAATTACTTGTTGCACATTACTTCAAACTAATACTGTAATAATATGTCTTTCTGTGTGATGAGCATAACACAATTTTGGTTTGTGTATGGGTAGATCACTTAACTAATGATGAAGTATTGAATAGAATTGGGGAGAAGAGGAGTTTGTAGCACAACTTGACAAAAAGAAGGGACAGGTTAGTAGGACATGTTCTGAGGCATCAAGGGACCACAAATTTAAGATTGCAGGGCAGCGTAGAGGGTAAAAATCGTAGAGCGAGACCAAGAGATGAATACACTAAGCAGATTCAGAAGGATGTAGGTTGCAGTAGTTACTTGGAGATGAAGAAGCTTGCACAAGATAGGGTAGCATGGAGAACTGCATCAAACCAGTCTCAGGACTGAAGACCACAACAACAACAGATTTAAATCCTCCCACTGCCCCCCTCCCTCCCCTCCCCTTGGTACGGCCATTCCCTGTAACAACTATATTTTAGAAATAAGAATACATAAAATGTTTCTAAAGATAAAGCTTTCTCTCATGACGCGCACTCCACTCCAATAATAAACAAGTTTATAGTCTACTGGTAATAAAAATTGTCATTTCAAAAATTGAAATAAATATTGTATACTCATTAGAGTAAAGTGGGGTCAGATGTTTTCGATAATCAAACTAAGAAACTTGGTGACATGAGAAGACGAAACTGAGTTTAGAACGTACTTCAGGTAGTCTGACTACACCTCTAATCCCTTCAAAAGTTTACCAGTTATATCTCAGAAGCTGAAAAGTGTGCAAAGTGAAAGTGGTACAAGGAGTTGTATCGATAAATTCAGCCAACTTAAACGAGACTGATCGAATGAGACCAACTGAATGAGACTGAGACGGAACGAAATCACCCAGAACTGAAATGAAGAACGGCATTTCCTTAGAGGTTGTTACCTGTTCCTTCTGTTCACTTTAGTGAACCATTCCTTTGGACTGTTCTTCCGCGAACAACCCACCTCTATGGGTTATGTCACCGTGTCATATGTTCGAGTCCAATTCTGAGCATTGTTATATGTTTTCAATGTATTGACGCAATGTGTGTCCTATGTACATGAAGAAAAAGATGATACAAATGCAAAAATATGTGATGCTACTGAGAAGTATCTCCACAAAATAATTTAGACTATAATACGCAAAATTTGTTAGGTTTGAACCCCATGTATTCAAACTGACAGAAGATGATGTCTTACCGCATTTTTGATTTTTAAGCAACAAAATGTGGCGCTTGGTATCATCTTGAAACCTTTGCCATTATCTTGCATGATGCTGGAAATCAAAGAAATTTCCAAAGGCTAACAGTAATTGAGAAGAATTAGAAGAAGAGAACATTATCATTAAATTAATCAGTGATACTACTATGAGGTATGAAAGAAATGTACGGAATCTTTTATGAACATCACTAAATTTCAAGTAAAATATATATGAGACAAGAGAACACCAAAGTACCTCACCTAAGAAGTCTACCAAAAATGCACAAATCCAGTATTCCAGTTAGACCACTATTTACACAAAAAGTGCACCATCTTGACACCCAGTTAGACACACATATACATTACTGCAGAAACTGTACACTTACATAAACAAAGGGGGACCAACGTAACACCAACAAACTGATAGAAAAGATGAAAGACATAAATATTCCACCAGTGGCAAAAATTATATCCTTTTACGTCACACCCATGTACACAAATGTGCCAATTGCAGTAACAACCATCATTATTAAAAACAATTGCAGAAACAAGGGTACAAAGAAATGCATTCGTAGAATAAATAGGTGCAATTCTAAAGCTTATGGCTGAACGGAACTACTTCACTTCCAACCACGAATTCTATTTACAAAAACAAGACCTACATATTGAGTCACCTATCAGTGGCCTACTTGTAAGTACATTTCTGAACCACACTGAAAACAAAAATCCAATACAATTATATATCTAAAACAATACAAGGTTATATACTGGTACTGCCATGTGGATAATATCATTTGTTTGGTAGATGAAAGAGACACCCAGATAAAAAGATTACACAGTGACGTAACCACAACTTCCCTAAAGTAAAATTTACTGTCGAGATAAAAACAGATATGAAACAATTTCCACACACAGGACCAATAACAGATATAATTTTGAAACCTGTAGGACACCTACAGTCTCAAGCACACTGATTCACAATGAATCCCATCACCCATTGACACACAAACATTAACAGAATTTGTCTGTCCACTGGACAAAGTCAACTATATGGACGAACTAAATACAATATACCAGATATCCAGAGAAAACGAGTACAACATGCGAAAACAATAAAGAAACTAAACAACAAAATAAAAAAGCATATTAAGAAGAAGAACTGCTACAAGAACTTTGCAGACAGTACCAATATCACGTACTGTGCATACAGGAGACTCACAGGAAATGCGACATGCGTATACCGAAGGTAAACGGAATACACCTTGCCATCGAAAGACCACATGATAAATACGGAAGGGCTATCTTAGTTCATTCAGACGTCCAGATTCTATCCAGAGCACTCAAGAAGGAAAAAAATCGAAATCCGTACTATAGAAACAGCTAATTCACCATTTCGTCTCTCTACAGCCGCCTGGTGAAGAATTCATAGTTAATAAATCAACAAATTACCAAAATAAACACGGGCCGATTGTGATTGGCAATTTCAACAGCCATAGTAACATTTGGGTCCATGCTAATGAAGATGAAACTGGGGCAGCAGTACTAGAATGGGCAGAAATGAATCACGTTACCCTAATCAACGATGAAACACCACCTGCATCATTTAACAGCGGCAGGTGGAGGCGAGAGTACAATCATGGCCACATATTCGTCGCTACAGCGTTAGCCAACAGCGCATAAAGTTTATCTGTTCACAACATAAACCAGTAATCTGCCAAATATTTGCTGCCGTTATGCCTCAAAAATTCCATTTCGAAGGTGGTGTAACTTTAGAAAGGCTGGCTGGTCGAGATTTGCAGATCTATCGGATGTTGAAGTGTCTTCTGTAGAACCAACACCAGAACAGTATGGCATCTTCACCACTGACGTAAAAAGATGTTCCAAAATGTTTATCCCTCACGGCTATCGAACATCTTACATCCCTGGGCTCACATCAGATCACACAGCCTTGTTTACAAAATATAGCAACTTATTTAAAGAAAACCCTTTCAGTGAAGCTACTATAAAACAGGAAACAAACTCATTTCGCCTATAAGAGAGTCAAAAAGGGGAAAATGGATTAAAACAATAGAAAACATGGATCTGAGAAGAGACAGTCATAAGGCTTGGAGACATCTGAGACGCCCGTATAGTGATAGAAGTAAGACCACTACAAAGTAGCACGCTAGCTACTACGAAATGGGAAGCCCAGCCATAAACCCAAAAAACTGAAACTACGAAGAACTGAGCAAGAGGAGAACAACGACTTTTCACTCCCATTCATTATGGATGAATTACAGAGTGAAACTGATAAGTCAGCCGGCTTGGATGACGCATGAACTGAGCAAATTAAGCACTTTGGATTAGTAACAAAGGAATGGATTCTCCAACTTCTCAATAAATGTACTGATAGATGTCAAATACCAAAGATATGGCGAAAGAGGCGAGTAATTGCTATACTGAAACGTGGTAAAGAAGAAAACAGTCAAAAGAATTTTAGACCAATCGCACTATTATGTCGCCTTTATAACCTGGTAGAGAAAATGATTTTAAACCGTCTCTCTCATGTTATTAATCCCTTGCTTATTCCTCAAGAAGCTGGATTCCCCATGGTCGAAGCTGCACAGGGCAATTACTCAGTGTGTCATAGTTCATAGAAGATGGTTTTGAAGCCCCTAAGGTGACAGGAGTGTGGACTTGACAGCAGCGTACGACACCGTCAACCACCAATTACTGTTAAAGAAGGTCTTCACAGCCTTATTTACAGAACTTCAGCCTCAACAGTTTCAAGGCCTGTATTCTGCAGAACCGTAGATTCTTCGTTGTCCTCCAAGGACAGCGCAGCCGATGGACGCTACAGGAATATAGCCTTCCCCAGAGGTGGGTTTGGCTCCAGTCCTGTCAAGTGTGTATACTAACGACCAACCCACAGTTCCCAAGTGCAGGAGTTTCGTGTATGTTGATGACCCGCTCTGGCAACCTACAACAGAAACTTCAGTTCAATAGAAATCACCCTAAACAGTGTTCTTGAATATCTGACAAAACGCTACAGAATAAACTAGCTTAAACCAAACCCGTCAAAGACGCAAGTGTGTGCTTTCCATCTGAGAAATAGGGAAACCACCTGCAAGTTAAATATAGAATGATCAAGGGTTAAGTTGGAAACTGTGACTCTCCAAAATACCTAGGAACAACACTTGACAGGTATCTAACGTTAAAAAAAAAAACTAGGAATTTCAGATCAAAAGTCTCCATCAGCAAACAACTTACTGAGAAAACTGGCCAGGTCACAGTGGGGCAATCAAGCTGAAACCATCTGAACTTCTGTAATGGCACAATGCTACTTCGCAGAGTATGCATATCCTGTTTGTTATTAAGTCAATACAGGCCAAACACGTGGATATTGCCCTAAAAGACACATGCAGAATTATAACAGGCTGCTTGAAGTCAACTCCAGTCGAATAGCTCTCCCACCTTGCAGGAACGTCAACACCTCCTGTTCGGAGGGAAACAGCAGCAAATATGGAAATAACGAAACTGGAACAGAAAAAATAAAACGTATCCCATGCATGGGCAACAACCCTACCCACAACTTCTAAGATCAAGCAAAAGTTTCCTCAGAACACTGGAGAAACCAACAACCACCGATGAGGAAGCCAGGCTTCAACATGGAAGGCTGAGACATCCCACCCTACTGGTTGGAAAGGATTTTCAGAAACCTTACCCCCTGGTCGTGATGAGAATTGGCCAGTCTGGAAGTCCTTGAATAGGATTAGTACAGGAATGGGCAGATCAAGGGTTAACCTGGCAAAAGGGGGATACATTGAAGAAAACAAAATCCAATGATACTCCGAGGAAGAACGGACTGTTCAGCGTATGGTTCAGTGTCGGCTGTGTCCAGCAACCTGCACAGAAGCTGAGCTTCACCAGGCAACGAGAAATGCACTGGAAGTGCTCCAAAATTTGGTCGAAGAATATATAAACTGTGTTGATCTGTCAGCAATTGTATAAACTGTGTTTACGTATAATAATATAATTAAGAAAGGATTAAACAAGTGTAAATTATTAGCCGAAGAAAGGAGGACTACAAACACTAGCAACGCCTCCACAGGCAAATTTTCCAAAGCTGTAAACTATCAATTAACTTGTGGTTCACGCTAATTTGTTTACATGAACAACAATCTCTGTTAAAAACTTACAACAGAGGAGAATTATCGCATTCAAAACGGAGTGAAACAAGAAAAGAAAGTTTTGAACGAACACGTGACACCGTGCAACAGAACACTTCTTGCAACACTTAACGAATTGTAGCTAGAGAGCTCTCCAGTAAAACGTAAGACTCAGACATCCTCGGATAGCCGGCCGGGGTGACCGAGCGGCTCTAGGCGCTACAGTCTGGAATCGGGCGACCACTACGGTCGCAGGTTCGAATCCTGCCTCGGGCATGGATATGTGAGATGTCCTTAGGTTAGTTAGGTTTAAGTAGTTCTAAGTTCTAGGCGACTGATGACCTCAGAAGTTAAGTGCCATAGTGCTCAGAGCCATTTGAACCATTTTGAACCATCCTCGGTTAACCAAAAACACATGCATCTCAATCCCCTCTCCTCCCCTCCCTTTTTTCTATCTCTCTCTCTCTCTCTCTCTCTCTCTCTCTCTCACACACACACACACACACACACACAGACTGCTTAATTTTGAAAATTTTAGGTGCCAGAATACCCCTCTTCAACCATACAGCCACCTTCCCGCCTCAGCCATAAAAATCACAGTTTCCATTTTTGAAAACTTGTTCTTGTGATAAAACTTAAAATGGGAAATCATTTTTACAAAAAATTGTTCTAAAATCCAGGTTTTCAGAACATAATTTCATATTATTAAAAAAGTAAAACTGCAAGATTGATCTAACATAAACAACAGGTGCTACCGTCTGTCTACGTAGCAGTGTCACTCCCCCCTCCTAGCGCTACTCGATACATGTCGGCACAAGTCAGTTGCGACTATGAGCCGGCCTCTGTGACCGAGCGGTTCTAGGCGCTTCAGTCCGGAACCGCGGTGCTGCTACGGTCGCAGGTTCGAATCATGCCTTGGGCATGGATGTGTATGATGTCCTTTGTTACTTAGGTTTAAGTAGTTCTAAGTCTAGGGGACTGATGATCTCAGATGTTAAGTCCCACAGTGCTCAGAGCCATTTGAATCATTTTTGTGACTATGACTTCGTATTTTCGAATGCTGCCAGGCGCAAAGTTCAAACAGTTGCACTGCAGTTGCTTGGAAAAGCATTTAGGAATGAAGGACGACGAAGATATTTCTGCCCCATCGATGACAGATACAAATCCGTATTCCCGAGGAAAAACAGAACACAGTGTGACATGAGACACAGAGTTACGTGTTTAGTAATGCTTTAAATGTCGTTTGCCTTCTACTTACTGAGTTGTAATACAACTGGCTGGGTTGAAGTTCATATTTATTACTGCAAATAAGCAAAACATTTGAACAGGAACGTCCGGACACTACGTCTTCACGAAACGTTAATTCCATGTGCCATTTGTACCACAGCAGTCGATCAGTGCGTGGCGCTCGAGGTGGAAGCATTCAGCAATGTAAGATAAAGATTAAAACATTGCCCCTCCTATTCCTCAACCGGGGCAGCCACAATCTTCTTCCATCCCCCCCCCCCCCCCCCCTGCCACTGCCACAAGTGACATGGCCATAGGAGCAGGCTACACATAACATTCTTTAGACAGATTTTGTCGTTCGAACCTATACAAAAATTACCTATGACTTTGCTACACTTTTTACAATTTATCCATTACAAAGCCATATTTTCTTCTATTGAGTCCCAAAATTATGTACTTAAGCAGAAATAATATGAAAAAACTGCACAAGATATAAAATAAATAGGCTCGCATTAATTTGAAAGTGGTAGAGGAACCAGGTGGTGGAAGTTATGTGTAAATAAATAAATGGCTGATCGGCAATATGTGTATGTTTGGAGGCCGAAAATTAAATAAGCAGTTTCTACGTTATTAGCAAAACAGAAACGTCTTTAACATTTAATTAATATGACAGTTTATGGGTAACATTTGAACTAAAATAATTATATTGTTGTTTGTTAGCCTGACGGCAGGTTCGACCGTCATCGTTTGCAGCGCGACAGAAGACGTGGCTGTGAGCCTGCAGGAGAGCTGCGCGCAGGAAGCGGGGTGCATGTCAGCTATTAGATATTCCTAGCTAGTGTTACCAGCCTGCCTCAAGAACTGTCAGCTCTTTCCCTTTCTTTCTGCACTAAAACTATTCAGCTAGCTTGAAAATGCCAATGAAACCTCTTAACCGTCGAGCGAGAGCGCCTATGTATAAAGTGCGCCAATCGTAAGTAACGTTGTTCTTTTGCAACTGGGAGTCAGTACCTATTTCTTCGTTATTGACTCATCTAACACAGTGATAAAATGTGCTGAGCGTCTAAGTGAGCAGCAGTAATATACACTCCTGGAAATTGAAATAAGAACACCGTGAATTCATTGTCCCAGGAAGGGGAAACTTTATTGACACATTCCTGGGGTCAGATACATCACATGATCACACTGACAGAACCACAGGCACATAGACACAGACAACAAAGCATGCACAATGTCGGCACTAGTACAGTGTATATCCACCTTTCGCAGCAATGCAGGCTGCTATTCTCCCATGGAGACGATCGTAGAGATGCTGGATGTAGTCCTGTGGAACGGCTTGCCATGCCATTTCCACCTGGGGCCTCATTTGGACCAGCGATCGTGCTGGACGTGCAGACCGCGTGAGACGACGCTTCATCCAGCCCCAAACATGCTCAATGGGGGACTGATCCGGAGATCTTGCTGGCCAGGGTAGCTGACTTACACCTTCTAGAGCACGTTGGGTGGCACGGGATACATGCGGACGTGCATTGTCCTGTTGGAACAGCAAGTTCCCTTGCCGGTCTAGGAATGGTAGAACGATGGGTTCGATGACGGTTTGGATGTACCGTGCACTATTCAGTGTCCCCTCGACGATCACCAGAGGTGTACGGCCAGTGTAGGAGATCGCTCCCCACACCATGATGCCGGGTGTTGGCCCTGTGTGCCTCGGTCGTATGCAGTCCTGATTGTGGCGCTCACCTGCACGGCGCCAAACACGCATACGACCATCATTGGCACCAAGGCAGAAGCGACTCTCATCGCTGAAGACGACACGTCTCCATTCGTCCCTCCATTCACGCCTGTCGCGACACCACTGGAGGCGGGCTGCACGATGTTGGGGCGTGAGCGGAAGACGGCCTAACGGTGTGCGGGACCGTAGCCCAGCTTCATGGAGACGGTTGCGAATGTTCCTCGTCGATACCCCAGGAGCAACAGTGTCCCTAATTTGCTGGGAAGTGGCGGTGCGGTCCCCTACGGCACTGCGTAGGATCCTACGGTCTTGGCGTGCATCCGTGCTTCGCTGCGGTCCGGTCCCAGGTCGACGGGCACGTGCACCTTCCGCCGACCACTGGCGACAACATCGATGTACTGTGGAGACCTCACGCCCCACGTGTTGAGCAATTCGGCGGTACGTCCACCCGGCCTCCCGCATGCCCACTATACGCCCTCGCTCAAAGTCCGTCAACTGCACATACGGTTCACGTCCACGCCGTCGCGGCATGCTACCAGTGTTAAAGACTACGATGGAGCTCCGTATGCCACGGCAAACTGGCTGACACTGACGGCGGCGGTGCACAAATGCTGCGCAGCTAGCGCCATTCGACGGCCAACACCGCGGTTCCTGGTGTGTCCGCTGTGCCGTGCGTGTGATCATTGCTTGTACAGCCCTCTCGCAGTGTCCGGAGCAAGTATGGTGGGTCTGACACACCGGTGTCAATGTGTTCTTTTTTCCATTTCCAGGAGTGTAAAATAAACAGCGAGCTAGGTGGGAAAAATTTACGATCCGGGCAAGAAAATGACCCAGATTACGATCTAGCAGCACAAGCCCACGATGAGGCACTTACCATGAGGTAATTAGTAATCAAATAAGTGCTTTGTAGGGATACGATGCTGCTGCGCCGTGTAATGCTTCGAGTGTGTATTTACTATCATCTTAACGCTTGTAGGCGCAACAGAGTTATATAATGTGTGTTATTATTCTTTACCATTGCAATGGTCACGTGAATTACGTATGTAATCAACTTGCGTGAATTAAAAAAAAATAATCTGGAAACTGGACAACGCCAATCTATCGAGCGTTAGTGTACTGATGGGTTCTTGGCGAACGAGCTCAGATTAGCAGAAGCGCCCTTGGACTGTGGTTGTGCCGTATGAGTTCTATGGAGTCAGTGATCTACTACTGTAATACAAGCGACCTATCACGTAAATATTTTTGAAACAGAGCGTTTCTTCTTAGTGCCTTTGTGTGTTAGATATTGAGGTATATATTAAGTTAGAAAAAATAAATAAATATAAAAAAACATGTCGTTTCTTCAAAATTTCAAAAAATTTAGGATATAAGGGAAGAAGCTCTAATCCTAGCTTGGCTGGAGGAAACTGCCTCAATAAATGGACTAAAACTACTGCCATACGGTGTTGAATCGTTTGTGGTTGACGGGGTTGCCAAGTTTACCTGGAGCCAAACCCGGAGAACTCAAAAATGTTGTGTCTAAAAGTGGACAGTTGCTAATCCTGATGGTTAAAGTATTTAATAAGTTATCTTTAAGTACGATGAAGGTCAGTGAGCTGAAGAACTTTGAGTTCCTGCAGTCAGAGTAATCGACGCTACTCTGGCATGTTCCTACACGATTTTTGTCTCTTTTTTTTCTACGCTAGATAGACTGCTCCAGAACTGGCCAATGTTGAAGTCCTATTTAAGATATAGCGAGGGTGAAGACAATACTGCCAAACTTACATATTTCGACACTCGTAGCCAATGAACACGACAGTGAAGTGGGTTATGAAGTACACTCTCAGAGATTTACAATTAGTTTGTCCACAGTGTTAGTGGAAAATGACTATATATAGATAATTGAAATATATTCTGCATTTCTGAAATTGCATACAGAAATTACTAATAGAGGAGGAAATAATTTCTTCGGATTCAAGGTATTACAGGAGCTGAGAAAATGTCCGCACCATGAGCAAGCAAACTTATCATAAAAGCACAGTAAGTCTATACTAGGATTCTGGAATATCTCTCAAAATGGTCAGACTTCAGAGAAGATTGAATTTCCAAGTATGGCTCTCAGTTAAATCTTGAAGAGCCCCTTAAAATGGAGAACATAGTGAAACTTAACAGATTATTTCAACATAAATATAAACGGAGACGAAATATTTTCTGAAATACTTGCAGTGAATGACTTCCTGCCATTCATTAAGGGATTATCAGACTCAAACATTTCAAACAAATGGGTGACTTTTTTTAAGGTATGCAAAGTAAGTAATTTTCTGAAAATTGTTCAACGTGTGCTAGCAGTGACACCGGCCAATGCGTTTGTAGTGCAGATTTTCAGTGTGATGCTAAATATTTGGATCAAAGAAAGAAACAGACTGAAAGTAGAAATGATGAAAGCCGAACTGTTTGTGAGTTTTAACCAATGTACGAAATGTGCTGAATTTGCTTAATTTTTCAAGTCCACCAACGGGAAATACTCTAATGGCCATTAAAATTGCTACACCACTAAGATGACGTCCTACAGACGCGAAATTTAACCGACAGGAAGAAGATGCTGTGATATGCAAATGATTAGCTTTTCAGAGCATTCACACAAGGTTGGCGCCGGTGGTGACACCTACAACGTGCTGACATGAGGAAAGTTTCCAACCGATTTCTAATACACAAACAGCAGTTGACCGGCGTTGCATGGTGAAACGTTGTCGTGATGCCTCGTGTGCGGAGGAGAAATGCGTACCATCACGTTTCCGACTTTGATAAAGGTCGGATTGTAACCTATCGCGATTGCGGTTTATCGCATCGTGACATTGCTGCTCGCGTTGGTCGAGATCCAATGACTGTTAGCAGAATATGGAATCGGTGGGTTCATGAGGGTAATACGGAACGCCGTGCTGGATCCCAACGGCCTCGTATCACTAGCAGTCGAGATGACAGGCATCTTATCCACATGGCTGTAACGGATCGTGCAGCCACGTCTCGATCCCTGAGTCAACAGATGGGGACCCTTGCAAAACAACAACCATCTGCACGAACAGTTCGACGACGTTTGCAGCAGCATGGACTGTCAGCTCGGGGACCATGGCTGCGGTTACCCTTGACGCTGCATCACAGACAGGAGCGCCTGCCATGGTGCACTCAACGACAAACCTTGGTGCACGAATGGCAAAACGTCTTTTTTTTGGATGAATCCAGGTTCTGTTTACAGCATCATGATGGTCGCATCTGTGTTTGGCGACAACGCGGTGAACGCACATTGGAAATGTGTATTCGTCATCGCCATACTGGCGTATCACCCCGCATGATGGGTATGGGGTACCGTTGGTTACGCGTCTCGGTCACCTCTTGTTCGCATTGACGGCACTTTGAACAGGGGACGTTACATTTCATGTGTGTTACGACTCGTGGCTCTACCCTTCATTCGATGCCTGCGAAACCCTACATTTCAGCAGAAAAATGCACGACCGCATGTTGCAGGTGCTGTACGGGCACTTCTGGATACAGAAGCACATTCTACAGACCTCTCACCAATTGAAAATGTCTGGTCAATGGTGGCCGAGCAACTGGCTCGTCACAATACGCCAGTCACTACTCTTGATTAACTGTGGTATCATGTTGAAGCTGCATGGGCAGCTGTACATGTGCGCCATCCAAGCTCTGTTTGACTCAATGCCCGGGCGTATCAAGGCCGTTATTACGGCCAGACGTGGTTGTTCTGAGTACTGATTTCTCAGGATCTATGCACCCAAATTGCGTGAAAATGTAATCACATCTCAGTTCTAGTATAATATATTTGTCCAATGAATACCCGTTAATCATCTGCATTTCTTCTTGGTGTAGCAATTTTAATGGCCAATAGTGTAACTTGTTAAAGCTCGAAAGTCAGAGAAGAAGTGTAACTTCAAAATATAACTAGCAAAGAAACTAGAGGCTCGAAGAAATTACTTGATTCGCACTAGGAACAGTGAGTATTGTGTTAAATAAATCTATGCTTTCTGCTGTAGCAGGTATAATAATATTAGTAATAATACATTTTTTGAGTTTGGCTCTAGTTAAAGTTGGCCACCATAGCCCAGCCTTACTCATGTGTCAAACTGTAACGAAGATGATGTTTTCGCCGCTGTGAGTCTGTACTAGAGAAAGAAATCCCAGGAGAAGCACCTGAAACCAGTTTTGAATCTTTATTTGATGAACCATTCCGGTGTAGCACTTGGGTTGACGCTTGCACTATAGCAGATGTCACTATGTAGTCAGAGCTTACTACTTTGAACAGTTAGAAGTCCTAAAACCCATACAGCGAACAAAAACTACGTTGCTGTTCAGCGTCGAGGCTCGCTTATCGATTTGTCTTTGGTGGAATGAAAACATGGGCTCACGGAAGATTGTGAAATAAAATGGTGACGTGACGTAACATTTCGAAAATAAAACATCTACTGTCATCTAAATTTTTTTCTCATTTCTCTGGCAAAAAGGCAGTCATCGACTTCAAGAACGAGATGGAAGAGATTTGTAGAACGGTGCAATGACTGTGAAAGAACACGCAATAGAAGTGCTCGAAAGATCTGCAATTCGTGTCAGAAAATCATTTGCTCCACCATTCTAAGTTCCTCTGTATGTCTTGTAAAGGAGACCATGACTAGATTAATATATTTCAGACTATCTTTCTTTTTATCTCGATCACAGCCGAACGTGTTATTTTAGATAAAATTAGGAGGAACTAATAATTTTGCAAGAATAGGAGGATTTGTTTATTTTTTTGTGAATGCTTTTTCATAAGCAGTACTTAGATAACAAGTAAGGCAGTAAAGAAAACCTTTTTAAAAAAGTGATGACATCATGTTGTAGTTGAGAAAATGGCATCCATACCTTACGTACGGTTTTTTAGAGCGCGATAACTGCAGGATTAAATAAAATTA
Source organism: Schistocerca gregaria (assembly GCF_023897955.1). Taxonomy (NCBI): domain Eukaryota; kingdom Metazoa; phylum Arthropoda; class Insecta; order Orthoptera; family Acrididae; genus Schistocerca; species Schistocerca gregaria. The sequence continues at coordinate 539,015,777 of NC_064922.1, forward strand.
CTTCTGTAAATAAAACTGTAATACAATTAAGTTACAATACGGGTGACCATAAAATACGGGCTAACGATTATTGTTTCAACACTTACACAATAGTCGTAGAAAACGGCGTTAAATTTAAATATTCCAATATCACGCTTCCTATAGTGAGCATAATCAAATAAATGCTTGCTCTGTCTTTATCGCAGATTCAAAGAAAATTAATTCAGATAAATAATTTACTCAAATATATTCAGAATTTGATTAGTGGAAAATGATTATGAAAATTTAGGGATCGTGGGCGTCTCTTGTTATCGATAGCAATCAGCCGCGCGGGATTAGCCGAGCGGTTTAGAGCACTGCAGTCATGGACTGTGCAGCTGGTCCCGGTGGAGGTACGAATCTTCCTCGGGCATGACTGTGTGTGTTTGTCCTTAGGATACTTTAGGTTAAGTAGTGTGTAAGCTTAGGGACTGATGGCCTTAGCAGTTAAGTCCCATAAGATTTCACACACATTTGAACATTTGATACCAATTAAAGAGAGATCTGACAAACGTTATCTACTTTATTCAGAACTAAGCATTGTACTTAAAATTCTATTAAGCTACACATTACATTATAATAATCAGAAACCGATGAACACGTAGAACAGGCGATAGACTTGCGTTTAGTGCTGGACTACCTTTTAACTGAGAGAATCATGTTTCATGAGTAGCTTCCGCAGACTGAATATTAATTTATTACGCCTCGAAACAGTAAAAGGGGGCTTATTATCATAAATACTCATTTACGGGAAACTGTTCGCAAAACGTTTTCCACATAGAATATATCTTCTGAGAAATGCAAGCAACGCATTTTCCAGTGAGAGAGAAATTTTGTAACGTTGTCCGCCCCGATAGCTGAGTGGTCAGCGTGACGGACTGCCGTCCTACGGCCCCGGGTTCGATTCCCGGCTGGGTCGGGGATTTTCTCCGCTCAGGGACTGGCCGCTGTGCTGTCTCCATCATCATTTCATCCCCATCCGGCTTGCAAGTCGCCCAATGTGGCGTCGAATGTAATAAGACCTGCACTAGGGCGGCCGGACCTGCCCCGTAAGGGGCCTACCGGCCAATTACGCCAAACGCTCATTTCCATTGTAAAAATATCCATAATTGCACTTAAATGAAAATCAGCTCCGCAGCGAAGTCTCAAAGCTTATCGCATTCCATCATAGCTCTGTCAAAATTACTCTTTCACTTCCAGTAACCTAGTGTTTGTATCCATAGAATATTGATTTCTATACAATACCATTATTTTGTAAACATTTTTATTTCAACAGGCCGCAAGAACTGGAGCGAAGGCGACGTTCTTTTTGAGGAATACTATTGAGAAAATTTGGAAAATCTCCATTTGAAACAGATTGCAGATCGATTCTACTGCGCGCAACATACATTTCACGTAAGGACCACGAAGATAAAGTACGAGAAATCAGGGCTCATACGGAGACATATACACTGAAGCGCCAAAGAAACAGGTATAGGCATGCGTATACAAATACAGAGATATATGGGATACAGCATCTCCGAGGGAGCGATGGAGCAGGGATTTTCCCGTACGACCATGTCACGAGTGTACCGTGAATATCCCCGAAGTTCGGTGAAACATGAAATCTTCGACATCGCTGCGGCCGGAAAAAGGTCCTGTAAGAATGGGACCAATGACGACTGAAGAGAATCGCTCACCGTGACACAAGTACAACCTTTCCGCAAATTTCTGCTGATTTCAATTCTGGACTATCAACAAGTTTCAACGAAACATCATCGATATGGGCTTTCGGAGCCGAAGGCCCACTCGTGTACCCTTGATGGCTGCACGACACAAAGCGATACACTTTGCCTGGGCCCGTCAGCACCGACATTGGACTGTTGATGACTGGAAACATGTTGCTTGGTCGGACGAGTCTCGTTTGAAACTATATCGAGAGATGGACGTGTACGGGTATGGAGACAGCGTCGTGAATCAATGGACCCTGCTGACAAGCAGGTGAAGGCTCTGTAATTGTGTGGGGCGTGTGCAGTTGCAGCGATACGGGACACCTGATACGCCTAATACGATTCTAATAGGTGACACGTACGTAAGCATCCTGTGTGATCACCTGTATCCATGCATTCCGACGGAGTTGACAATTCAAGCTGGACAATGCGTCACCCCACACGCCCAGAACTGCTGCAGATTGACTCCAGGAGCACTCTTCTGAGTTTAAACACTTCTTCTGGCCACCAAACTCCCAAGACATGAACATTATTGAGCATATCTGGAATGCATTGCAACGGGCTGTTCAGAAGAGATCTCCATCCGCTCGCATTCTTACCGATTTATGGACACCCTTGCAGGATTCATGGTATCAGTTCTCTCCAGCACTACTTCAGACGTTAGTCGAGTCCATGCCACGTCGTGTAGCGGCGCTTCTGCCTGTTCGCGGGGAAATACACGATACTGGGCAGGTGTATCAGTTCCTTTGAGTCTTCATTGTAGACAGTCGTTGTCTCCTTGCTCTATATGCGAGTGGAACAGGAAAGGAAATGACTAGTAATGGTACGGGCTACCCTCCAACACTAGCCGTACTTTGGATTGCGGAGTATGTATGTAGATGTGGAAGTAGAAATAAAATCCACATGTTATAGGTTTTAGGCCTAATATAGAAAGAAAAATTAGTGAACTTTGTGTGACGTTTTACAGAAATAAATCGAGACCCCCCCCCCCCTCCCTTCTCCCCAGAAGAGGACACTTAGGTTTCGAAACATATTTGGGTAAATACAGGGTGGCGCTGGGAAACGGGAAATTTCTAAATAACATTTCCATGAATAAATTCATAAAACTAGTAATTTATTAACGAAATTGAATGTATTCAGTATGCCATTATGTCTTTACAATCAAAATGTCCAAAAATGGCTCTTTACTTTTTAAGGATGACATCGGAAAGATGTGCTCCCATTCGGCGTTCACAATCTTAACAGCCCGTTATGAAAACTCTGGAATGCATGGTGTAGCAAATCTTGGGGAATGGCAGTGATTTCGTTTTCAATGCTCTCCTTCAGTTCATGGATTGTTGCAGAACGTGTAGGGTACACCTTGCCTTTAAGATATCCCCACAGGAAGAAGTCGCACACACTAAGATCAGGGGATCTCGCAGGCCATCCAATGTCACCGTTACGTGAAATAATGCGTCTTCCAAACAATTGACGAACTGCTGCCATCGATTGTCGAGCAGTGTGTGATGTGGCTCCGTCCTGCTGAAACTACATGTTTTCGACGTTAAGATTAAGCTCGTACAGTCTCGGTGTAAAGAATGTTTGAAGCATTTCAACATATCGAGCGGATGTTACTGCCACTGCACTACCATCCTCACGTTCAAAAAAACAAGGGCCGATAACACCATGATATGATACAGCACACCATATTGTGACCTTGGCGCTATGTAGTGGTGGCTGGTGAAACTCACAAGGATTGCCCTGTGCCCAATAACGAAAATTCTGTTTGTTCACGAATCCATTCAGGTGGAAATGGGCTTCGTCTGATATCCATAAGTTACCAAGGAAATTCGCGTCCTCGTTGATTTTAGCCAATATCTGGCTACTAAAATCCATACGTGACGCTGGGTCTCGTTCATGTAAGTGTTGCACAATCTGCAACTTATAGGGATGGAAGTCTAATTAGTGCAGTATTCTTTGTAAGCTTCGTCGCTTAATCCCTAGCGAAGATGCATGCTGTCGAACGGAGCGGCGAGGACTTCTCTCGATTGCAGCTCTAGCAGCTGCAATGTTCTCTGGGGTACGTACCGTTGGAATGCCACCTGGAGGTTTCTTTTTCAAGGCAGATCCTGTTTCTTCAAAATTACGCACCCACGTTGTAATCGCATGCGCAGATGGGACACGTCCATGACGTCCAAGCTGGTAATGCTGTCGAAATGTTCCACCATTTTTGTAAAACGCTCTCACAGCTACTGCACGTTCCGCACCAGTCCAATTCTCCATGATTACTAAATGGCAATGCGTTCACATCGATTGTGCAAAGTTTCGAACATCTGTCGGCGCTACAGTGCTGTCAACTGTAACGTTCAAAATTTCACCCTGTATAAATAATATATTATGTATTTTGCTGAAGGAGGAGTTTAAGAATCTAGATTTCATATTTTTGGTTGAATTGGCAGTGGTTTTGGTGCACGGAGAGCCAAAACTCAGTATGCTGCAAGCGGGCGGGCCAGAGTTTCGCTCCGGAAGGAAGTAGAAAAGGAAATCTCGAAGCGGACGTGTGGACGGGTCGTCGTGTGCGAGATGGGAGGGGCCAGCAGAGAAAATCGGCACGACGTCGGTGGCGGCTGCAGCGGAGCCGGCCAGTGCGGCGTGGGACGTGGGCCCGGGTCGAGGCGAGGCACTTCCCGCGGGAAAACCACTCACTGCTGCGTGCGTGCGTGCGCCGAGGGCCGCTGCTGCTCGACGGCTCCTGCAGCCTCCGTTTGCAGGTCAGGCCCCTCTCAATATTTACCCACACTCTAAGTGCGAGTATCTTGTTACACTTGACCGTTCCCGTTATGAATTACATCTGAAGATACGCGTTGCTGTAACCAGGCACATTTACGAATTTGAGCTGTCCGCTACGTGTTACGTAGGCTTATATATCCTTCATCGAGTGTATTTTTGCCGTTTATTTTTGCACGGCTGCATTATATGTACGACTTTTGGCTAAACTATGGCACTATCTTTCAGTGGTTAATGTTTCCTTTCCGGGTCGCATTCGTATCATGTACATTGCACTTTTGCTTGGCGCCTAGGTGATTGCTGGAAGTCGGCTCTCTTTTTTTCCGCTCCTGTATATTTACGGTCGCTGCTAAAATTCATAGAGTAAATATCTCTGGAGCATTCACATGCGCAGGACAGAGTTTGTGTTGTCAACATACATTGCCGGCCTGGTCTCGTGTTCTCGGGACGTCGTATAGCGCTCTGTATATTTCGAATGATACTACATCCCTAGTACAGACGGATTCTTTTCGTACGTGTCGTGGATTATTTATAGATGTTGCGCAGACATTTTAACAGTATCCATTTGATACCGGGAATAAACCAGCTACGTAAATTTTGAGGGCAAGTGATATTGCATTCTGCTGCTTTGCGGTAGGTGTCAGTTCAGATGCACTCGATTTTTGGTAGTTTTCGGTATGATACGGCACTTTATAGTATTACAGAGCCTGACGTACATTTTTACAGTGATAGTCTCGCAAAACGACTTGACAGTACGCTAGTACTTTTGCAAGTGTCCGAAAAAACACCGCATTCGCCTAACATTAGCGATTATATCCCTGCTAATTCGTCCTTTTTTCTGCTTTTTCAGCGTATTTATTTTCTCGTTTTTGCGACCTAAAGCACAATTTTTCTTACTGGTGACACTTTGAAGTGTTTATTTAACGCATTTTACGTGCTTGCTCCCAGTTTATTAAATAAATAGTACACTGAGTAAGAAGTGGGCAAGGCGATCGGAGAATAAATGCACTGTAAAACAAATACAGTTGGTCATGTAACAGTCAACCCATATAACACCATTAAGGGAAGTGGAAAGTGACACAAATGAAAGAGTTTGGGGACATGTTTACTAATATTTTACCCTTGTTAATCAAATGGTGAAGAAAATGAAGGCAAAATACACCAAAGAAAATGAGTATGTACTTTGATTAGCTACACTATTGTGTTTTTTATTTGATTTGTGTAGAAAATTTATTTAAGCTGAATGCAGAAATTCGTAGTAGGTGCTGTGGAAAATTGAAAATAGTTGGTATGACATCTACCTTCAGCCATACACGTCCAATTTTTTCTCTTTCTAAAATTCCTCTTCAAAGTGTTTTGAACATGCTTTGGAATATTTTGTGGGGACAAAATTACTCCTCCTTACTCTCTGGAGCCACATCTTTCCTCGTTCATCCTTCGGGAAACTAAAATATAAATCACACATAATCATTCTCCATGTAGACACACTTAACATGTTCTCCTACTGTAACTTCATAGCAAACAAAAAGGTTTGGACACACATATTGTACGAAGACAGTTACAGACTCCCACTCTATTGAATTTATCGGTCTCCCGTCCTTCAAATCTATATACATAATCGACAAATCACAGATAAATGCATGGAGGATAGTATTTGCTGAAACAACTAAACATTCCCTTTCCTGTTCCAGTAGCAAATTTACTAGAGGAAGCGATTGTTTGTAAGCTTTTGTACGAGCCGTAATATCTATTAAATAGTCATAAAATCGTAGAAAAATACAGACTCAAGCCTTAATTAAAATGCGTCTCGAAATTTTTAAACATAGTACCCATGACAAGTTACTATCCCAACTTTCACATATTTTTCTTTGCATCTGTAGGAAAAACAGTAATTCACCATCGCTATTACACTATCAACAAACGGTGAAAACACAACAAAAACTCTTGATATTATAAACTTAAAACTCTGAGGAAAGCACACATGCACAGCGAAGTCCCGAAAACACGTGACGATCCTGGTTTAATCTTGACAACATGCGCAGAACGCAATGCTCACACCAGAGATATTTACCCTATGCTAACATTAGCTGCGTAACAGTTTTGTGCGCCGTAACAATAAGCAGCTGTTGTGAATATAGTGCTGATCCTCGTGCGGTGTTGTGTGTAGTGATCGTTAATATTATATACAGAAGTGAGAGAAGAGACTGTAACTGGTCCTTGTAGCGACTCGCCGTCAACTGTAGTGTCTCTTCTGCGACGCAGTAACAATTACCGTATTAAATCCCGCCCGGCTAGCCGCGCGGTCTAACGCGCTGTTTCCCGAGCGGGAAGGCGTGCCGTTTCCCGGCAGGAATTCGCCTGGGGGATTTGTGTCGAGGTCCGGTGTGCCGGCCAGCCTGTACATGGTTTTTAAGGCGGTTTTTTATCTGCTTCAGCGAATGCGGGCTGTTTCCCCTTATTCCGCCTCAGTTGCGTTATATCGGCGATTGCTGCGCAAACAGTCTCCACGTACGCGTACTCCATAATTACTCTACCACGCGAACATTGGGGTTGCACTCGTCTGGTTCAAAATGGTTCAAATGGCTCTGAACACTATGGGACTTAATTTGTGAGGTCATTAGTCCCGTAGAACTTAGAACTACTTAAACCTAACTAATCTAAGAACATCATACACATCCATGCCCGAGGCAGGATTCGAACCTGCGACCGTAGCGGTCGCGCGGTCCCAGACAGTAGCGCCTAGAACCGCTCGGTCAAACCGGTCGGCCCACTCGTCTGGTGTGACACGTTCCCGGAGGGGGGGGGGGGGGGGGAGGGGGTTCCGCGTGGGGGAGGCGGTGGGATGGGTCGACTGCTGTGGCCTGTTGTGCGATTGTAGACCACAGTGGGCCATAGCAGGTTGAAGCCTCTCTGTACTTTCTAGGTCCCCGGTTCAATACACAATTGACCTATTACACGTTCATTCCTTTTATAACCTGTAAGCTGACTGCTGTGGGAGGAGGCGGGGCTTTTCTCAGGAGCCAATGTGTTACGAGCCGGTTGCAGGCTTCCGCTCTCAGCATTCTCTGCGGAGAGACCAAGTAAAAGTGTACGATCAGTACCTTGCTCGTAACAAGAATAAACTCGAACAAACACAAACTCGATGACTGGTCAGCACTCGTAGCATACGTACACCTGCCTATCTGCCCTCTTGGAAAAAAAAAATCTTTGATACTGTATTACCATAAATGAGACTTTGCCGGCCGCGGTGGCCGTGCGGTTCTGGCGCTGCAGTCCGGACCCGCGAGGCTGCTACGGTCGCAGGTTCGAATCCTGCCTCGGGCATGGGTGTGTGTGATGTCCTTAGGTTAGTTAGGTTTAAGTAGTTCTAAGTTCTAGGGGACTTATGACCTAAGATGTTGAGTCCCATAGTGCTCAGAGCCATTTGAACCATTTTTTTTTAAATGAGACTTTAAGATATGTTAACGTATTAACATCTACCAAACGTTCTCAGAATCATATTTTAGCTAACTAATTTTTATTTCAAAAACAGTTTATAGTCTCAGTCTCTGTAGTGTTGTGTTCTGATTGTCGCGCCCATTGCTACGTAGTGTCAAAATCGCTGAAGCTACATCCTGCTCTGTTGTGCAACACGCGCGTGTAACACCGTTCAAAAGTGGCGAGAAACAGACTGTTCTCAAAGTTTTTCACAAGTTTACTGAAAAAATGGCGTTGAAGTTTTATGAGGACTAACCTTAAGGCATTCTCGTAGACGGGAGGCATAGTTTTATTTGTAGCGTTGTGGAGTCGTAATCCGGGAAAGGCCACACATCGCTAATTCAAATCTCTCTTTAGACCAATTTTTTCGTTCAGTTTAGAATACCTTCATCTTTTAAATATAAAATTCATCAAATATATGCTAATTAAAACATAATCGTCGGTTTGTATGAAATATGCTCGTATTGTTGTTTCTAATGACAATTGCACACGAAATTCCAGTTTTCAATGCAAATATTTAAATTAATGAAACAAAACAAATTAAATTTTTAGCACAAAATACAAAAAAATCATAGACGTTTTATTTGGACTAGTCCGTTGTTTTACGCCAGACGTGTTATCTCACACGAGCCAGAGTAATAAGCGTCGTAGCTCGTAGTAACATGTGAAATAGTAATTCTCACGGCATCAGGCACACCATACAAATGCTGCACTTTTATCGTTGTCATCTTACCATTGCACTATGAACCCAACAAATTGATCCAGAGCTAAGTTATGGAATTTGTCGCGAGAAATAATGGTTGTAATCTGCCAGATGTACTGGACTTAAAAGGTACAAAGCTTTGTCAGACGTCAGTGACTATTGTACACGCAAACAAGTTGACGCTATGTGCGGCAGCTGATGAGAGAGACTGCAAACGCATTTCCCATTTACAGCCGCTCCCACCATCCAGCGCGCCGAGTGTTAACTTTGTTTGCGCGATTAATAATGCTGGTGCGATAAAGAACGGACGTCATAAGAGAAAAGAAGAAAGTGTGGCGCTTGGATAGCTTCCTGTATTCTATTGTTGATCGACTAACTGTCAACGTGGCAGATGATCTAATATTTAAATGTATTTCTCGGATTCGGAGATGGAAGGAGTACAAAGTTACAAAGCCGACTGACTGTAAGTATGGCCTTGATTGGTTTCAATATTTAACTATACGGTGAAATCCCTGCAGCACGTTTTTTAGCCACAAATGCAGGAAAATTACCCTGTATGTATGTTAGGAATTTTCATTACTCTTGTTTTTGATTACGATACTACGTTCGCTAAGAACGAGAGAATGTTATGCTTTCCGTCTGGTTGCCTAAGAACTGTGCGGAGTTGCTGGTACTTTGCCGAATATTAATCATTGTGTTTAAAATCTCCGAAGCTATATTGTTACTTTGCTCGCCTCTTTTTACGTCCTAATTGCAGCTTTCACATAACTGCCGGTTAGGCTGGCTGGCCAGTGCTGTTCAAGTTACATGCTCCGGGAAAATTGTTATGGACGTGCGCTAACGCAAGCATAAATCGTAGTGCTTTTTTTTCTAAAAAACTCTTTGAGGGTACTCCGACATTGGATATAATGTAGCGAAAATTACTTACCCGTCTGCTTTTACCCGTGGCGCCATCAACATCATCATGGTAGCAGGACCGTAGGGACATTATCGGTAACTCGGCGTTTGAGCGTACGCATGTCCGTTTAGCGCTACCATCGCCCACTATTAGCTGGCGAGGGCATTACATGCTTGTCGAACTGGCTGCCAGCGATTCAGTTGTCGAGAACGGTTGCTGCAGCTACGAAATGCTTGAAACAGTCAATGACATCGCTTTTCCCACCAAAAACTACACTGGTATCGTTCGTATTGCAATTACCAACATGGAAAAATTAAATAAAAAATTTACGTTCGTGAAATAAATCTTTGGCACTCTTCCAAGTTATCAACATTGTAAAAAAATTACTTTGTCGATGAAAAAGTTTAGGGGTATGCATCCCCCAGCGTTCCCCCAGAAAAACAGCACTGATAGATCGTATCCCTCGTACTTGACTGTATTCGAGACAGCTTGGCTTCGTCTCCACGTGAGACGAAATCCAATCAGATTCTAGCAAACACAGAAGAATACATGGTGTAATACTTACATCAGGTTTATTCTTACCATGAACACATACAGTACATCCACACTAAATTAACTGCCGTAAGTCCACTTGATGATGTGCGTATAATTCTCCGAAAAACACAGTGAAAAGTCGAACATCGTAAATATCACTCGTTACAGCAATGTACATTTTCAGTTGATATCTGTACTTTCGCAACTCCTTTACGTACTAAAAATTTAATGTATATTCGCGTTCCTTCCCTGTACATCTAATACATCTACAGGGAGGGATAAGACAAAAATATGGAGACACGGCCAGAAATGCATGCCTGAACATAAACGCAGATGCTCGCAAAGCCTGCAGGTTGCACTGCTGTATTTGAACACGACCGGTTGCTGTGCAACGCTCTCAATACGCTGCAAGCGTCAGTCGTGGTCAGGGCAATGCTGTGTGTAGCTGTGAGTGCATTATGTCGGAGTCAAGTGAAGTTGGCCGCGGGCCGGGCAATGTGTTGGTGCTTGCGCAGTGAGTGTTTTCGTTGTCACGTATCTCTAATATTTATATCGCACACAGGGAAAGTGTTGAAACACCATCCGCAGAGTCACAGTGCAGACAAATGTGTGTGTTGAGTGACCGTGGCGGACGGCCATTGAAGAGGACATGTGCAAAAGTCACTGCAGAACTGAATGTCGCACTCGCGAACCCTGTCACCACCAAAACACACGAAATCAGTAGGGAAATACAAAGGAAGCTGGGATTCAAAACCGTTCATCAGTGACGGATATACCCGTAACAGGAAAACGTGGTGCCGAAGCCTGGACTATAAAGCAATGGGGCGAGTCATTTCGCCAGATGAGTCTTGTTGCACACTGATCCACCTTCTGGTTGACTTTACGTCCCAAGAGTGAAACACGGCGGAGGATTCGGTTATGGTTTGGGCAACCATATCGTGGTATTCCATGAGTACTCCCGTGGGTACTCCGCAAGGATGCATTACTGCCAAGGATTATGAGTCCATTTGGGCTGATCAGGCTCATCCTGTAGTACAATATTTGTTCCCCAGTCGTGACGCTGTGTTCCAAGACGATAGGACTCACGTTCACACAGATCGCATCGACCAGAACTGGTTTCGTCAGCACGAGGAGACACTGACGGATCTCACCTGGCCACCACAATCACCAGATCTCAGTATTGATGATCTTTTGTGGTATAGTTGGGAGAGAAGTGTGCGTGATCGCTGTCGACCTTCATAGTCGTTTCCTGAACTTGCCACTATTTTGCTGGAATACTGGTATAAGATTCCCTTGAAAACCATATAGTACCTGTGTTTATCCATTCCCAGACTACTGGACACTGTACTGAATGCCAACAAGTTTCGTACGTCGTATTAAGAACGGTAATGAGGTTTTGATGTCACCAAGTTTTGGTCCACTCTTTGTATATCGGCGATGCTCAGAGAACATAAAATTCGTCTCTTTGGAAGAAAGGGACGTTCTTGAACAAATTAAGAGAATCTATAATCGAGGAAGGATGGGTGACTATTCTGCTGCCAGATTGCCTCGCGGAAAAATCACGAGAAGAAGGGTGGATAGGGCGTGTACGGAGAAAGATAACTTTTCCCTCGCTCAGTACACTAGTGGAACAGGATAAAAACTGCACCTCACTGTAGAATAGGTTGCAAACTAAGCAGAGAGATGCAGACGCAGAAGAAACCATAGACTACGGCTGCTACCTCTCTGTGTACCTGTTTGTTTATTGTCATTATCATCTGCCTCGAGTACGCTACACGCATAATGCTCAAGGGAGCCATCCAAATGTGTTATTAAGCAACTCTTCCTCGTAGAGGACCTGCAGTCTTTGGTCTCCTTCAAATGAACTGAAGCAGGTAATTGTTTACAGACGTCTTAGGAAACGATACCTGCAGTTTTTATCTCTTTACAGCTTAACTTAAGACATAGTACTGTTTTACGGCATCAGTGTGTTTACATTACCACCGAGTTTTTTGATCCAGTGTCGTTAGCCTCTCTAACTCCCATCGGTTTGAGACCATGCCCTAGCTGACATATTTCGTGCTTTCTCAAATGGTTCAAATGACTCCGAGCACTATGGAACTTAACAGCTGAGGTCTCAGTCCCCTAGAACTTAGAATTACTTAAACCTAACTAACCTAAGGAGATCACAAACATCCATTCCTGAGGCAGGTTTCGAACCTGCGACCGTAGTGGTCGCGCGGTTCCAGACTGTAGCTCCTAGAACCACTCGGCCACTCCGGCCGGCGTGTGCTTTCTCACTCTCTTCCTGGCGAGGTTCAGTGTTATGGATTGAAGTCGGACAACGCTCACAAACAACATGATTGTTGGTAGCACCTGACAAAACAATTAGAAAAGGTGACAAAATATTGTCTACGATGAACCCATAAAAATTTCGAGATTACATGGTTGTTAGTAACTTCTTTAGCCGGTTCCACACTTACTAGAAAATTTTGAGCGTCCTTGTTGTTTAGAAACTACACTGAAGAGCCAAAGAAACTGTTGCACCTGCCTAATATCGTGTAGGGCCCCAGCGGGCACGCAGAAGTGCCGCATCACAGCGTTACATGGACTGTACTAATGTCAGAAGTAATGCTGGAGGGAATTCACACCCTGAATCCTGCAGGGCTGTCCATAATTCGGTAAGAGCACGAGGGGGTGGAGATCTCTTCTGAACAGCACATTGCAAGGCATCCCAGATATGCTCAATTATGCTCATGTCTGGGGAGTTTCGTGGCCAGCCGAAGTGTATAAACTCATAAGAGTGTTCCTGGAGCCACTATGTAGACATTCAGCACGTGTGGGGTGTCGCATTGTCCAGCTCGAATTGCCAAGTCCGTCGGAATGCATGGATGCAGGTGATCGCGCAGGATACTTATCTACGTGTCACCTATTAGAGTCGTATTAGGCGTATCAGTTGTCCCGTATCACTCCAGCTGCACACGCCCCACATCATTGCAGAGCCTTCACCTGCTTGAACAGTTCCCTGCTAACATGCAGGGTCCATGGACTCATGACACCTCTGTCCGCTCGATATAGTTTCAAACGAGACTCGTCCGACCAGGCAACATGTTTTCAGTCATCAACAATGTCGGTACTGACGGGCCCAGGCAAAGTGTAACGCTTTTTGTCGTACAGTTATCAAGGGTACACGAGTGGGCCTTCGCCTCCGAAAGCTCATATCGATGATGTTTCGTTGAAACTTGTTGATGCCGCAGCATTGAAATCAGCAGCAATTTGCGGAAGGGTTGTACTTCTGTCATGTTGAACGATTCTCTTCAGTCGTCATTGGTCCCGTTCTTGCAGGACCCTTTTCCGGCCGCAGCGATGTCGGAGATTTCATGTTTCACCGGATTCCTGATATTCACGGTACACTCGTGAAATGGTCGTACGGGAAAATCCCCACGCCATCGTTACCTCGGAGGTGCTGTGTCCCATTGCTCATGCGCCGACTACACCACCACGTTCAAACGCATTTAAATCTTTATAACCTGCCATTGTAGCAGCAGTAACCGATCTAACAACTGCGCCAGACACTTGTTGTCTTATTTAGGCATTGCGCCGTATTGTGGCAGTTTACATATCCCTGTATTTGAATACGCATGCCTATACCAGTTTGTTTGGCGCTTCCGTGTATATAGGGGCTTCCTGATATCTCTCAATTACGAAACGATTGCAAGTTCTGATACTATGAAGTTTCCTTTGTACACTTGAGGGAGACTACAGTGTTGCTAAATATTTACTTAATGTATAAGCTGACCTGAAACGGTGGTTTACTTTTTTTGAAGTGATGCTGCGTACCAGCAGCGGACAATCAAGAGCTCGGAAAATTCTATCAGACAAGACCGTACCATACTAGATTGCAAACCTTGGGCTAGAACCGCTCGTTCACTACGGCCGGCGAAGGCATGAGTAATCAACAAGATTTATTCCTCTACAATACAGACGGAAAGCAGAATGATACTACACTTCAGTGACTGGGCTACCGCTGTCCGTAGTATGGTAATCAGCAAAATCCGTGGATGAATCCGGTGGCTGGAGTATCGAGTAGTACAAATCTCTGAATGGTCCTATTCGAAACGTAGTGATCGTTCAGATGAGGGCAGATCGAATTGTGTGACGTCGAGGCATCGGCAGTTGCGAAGTCCAAGACGGAACTGCGCTTATAAAGCCCTGGCGGCGTAAGAATAAGCGCGCCGTCTGTGTATCGATTATGGCGTGGAACAGCGCGACGGGTGCGGCACCGTCGTGCAGCTAAACACTGAGGTGACGGGAGTCCTACTATACCTCCTAATATCGTGTCGGACCTCCTTTTGCCCAGCGTAGTGCAACAACTCGACTTGACATCAAAAAGAGATGGAGACCCTCCATGCCCACACCGGCATGACGGCCAACACAAAAGGTCTACTGTCATCTCTCCATAAGGGTTAGTTATGACTCGAGTGAGGTCTCGCAGGATGTGGGTACTGCGATGTTTGCGTACGTCTGGTTAGTGTTGACCATTAATACGCGGTCAAAATGGCTCAAATGGCTCTGAGCACTATGGGACTTAACATCGATGGTCATCAGTCCCCTAGAACTTAGAACTACTTAAACCTAACTAACCTACGGACATCACACAACACCCAGCCATCACGAGGCAGAGAAAATCCCTGACCCCGCCGGGAATCGAACCCGGGAACCCGGGCGTGGGAAGCGAGAACGCTACCGCACGACCACGAGATGTGGGCAATACGCGGTCATCTGGAGATAGATTGAGTCGAAAGTTGAACTAAGGGTAGTGGTTTGAAGGGCAGAGGGGAAAAAAGTGCCAAGGCGAAAGCCAAGGGGAAAAAAAACCTCTGCGATAGTTGGGTCGGGTTGTAACAGCAGTAGCTGTTTTCTTGCTGCCTGCGACAGGTCATGCAAGGTTAGGATTTTGTTAGTAGTGGGTATCATGCAGGTCGATACCTTTGACTTTGTGCGGCTGCCGCTGGGTGCCTGTTATGATTTCTCGGTCATTCTCAGCATGCCTCTATCAGATTCACGATGTAGGGTCATGTTGGCGATTTGTTTGTGCTTCAGTGTGCGCGCTTGTCTGACTCCCTGCTGTAGCCTGTTGGTCGGCTTTAATAGCAGTTGGCATATCCAGTTAACGTTGCTTATATGCAGGGGCTTGCCGACGTTTGCCGCTTGTGGGTGTATGTTAGCTTGCTATAGATGGTTATGCCCTAGCTAGTAGTGTCTTCGGCCCCTTATGCTTCCACCGTTGGTTGTGATTATAGTTTCCCAGAGTATGGATGAAAGGATTGTTCGAGTGTCTCGTGTTCCTGTATAGTCGTATGGCGTGTTTTCCGAACGCTTCCTTGAGGGTTTCAAGGGGGTATTCATTGTGAAGGTCCACGGTGCGTTTGTAGCGTGAGATGTTGATAATAATGCGTAGCACTTTGTTCTGTATGATCTGTAGATGGCGCAGGCGTGTAGGAGCTGCGTATCCCCAGACGGGAGCTGCGTGCGTCTTCAGAGGTCTAATCAGTGTCATATATATGGACCTCGACACCCCCCTATTCAAAGTACTTTCCCTGTTGAGCATTTGGTACAGTTGTTGAGCCTCAATTCCGCTCTGTTGGCAACGTATTCGATGTGGTCCACCTATGTAAGTTTCCGATCCAACCAGACACCGAGATATCTGACTTTCTCTCGGAAACGTATTCGGTGTGTATGTAGTGTTACCTGTCTACAGCGTTGATGTTTTGCGCAGTAGTTTCGATCTGAGTGTGAACACAACCGCTTCGCACTTGTCGATGTTTACTTTAATACGCCATCATTTCAAACAAGGCTCGGCAGTTCTGAGTGTCGTCTGTATTAGTGAATTTATGTTCGACGGTTTCCAATCTCGCGCAAGGATGACTGTGTCAGCCGCGTAGATGGCTAACGTCCGTCGTGTTTTATATTGCTGGGAAGTCATTAAAGTACAGATTGAACAAGATGGGCTCCAGGATGCTTTACTGGGGTACTCCAGTTTGGTTGCCTTGTCGTGTCGATTGTTTGCCCTGAACGTCAGTGTTGAAACATCTCTACGTGAGATATGAGTGTATGAGACGTACGAGTCTTCCCCGAAAACCAGCTTCGCTTAGTTTGCGTATAAGGCCGTTCCGCCAGAGACGGTCGAAAGCTTTTTCGATGTCCAGGAACACGGCCCCTGTAGCTTGACATGGACTCAACCATTTGTTGGAAGTCCCCTACAGAAATATTGACCCATGCTGTCTCTATAGCTGTCCATAATTGCGAAAACGTTGTCGGTGCAAGATTTTGTGCATGAACTGACCTCAAGATTATGTCCCATAATTGTTCGATGCGATTCATGCCAGGCGATCTGGGTTGCCAAATCATTCGCTCGAACTGTCCAAAATGTTCTCCAAACAATCGCGAACAATTGTGGCCCATTGACATGTTTGGGAGTGGCAACTGACCCTTAACATAGACAAATGTAATGTATTACGAATACATAGATAGAAGGATCCTTTATTGTATGATTATATGATAGCGGAACAGACACTGGTAGCGGTTACTTCTGTAAAATATCTGGGAGTATGCGTGCGGAACGATTTGAAGTGGAATGATCATATAAAATTAATTGTTGGTAAGGCGGGTATCAGGTTGAGATTCATTGGGAGAGTCCTTCGAAAATGTAGTCCATCAACAAAGGAGGTGGCTTACAACACACTCGTTCGACCTATACTTGAGTATTGCTCATCAGTGTGGGATCCGTACCAGATCGGGTTGACGAAGGAGATAGAGAAGATCCAAAGAAGAGCGGCGCGTTTCGGCACAGGGTTATTTGGTAACCGTGATAGCGTTACGGAGATGTTTAGCAAACTCAAGTGGCAGACTCTGCAAGAGAGGCGCTTTGCATCGCGGTGTAGCTTGCTCGCCAGGTTTCGAGAGGGTGCGTTTCTGGATGAGGTATCGAATATATTGCTTCCCCCTACTTACACCTCCCGAGGAGATCACGAATTTAAAATTAGAGAGATTCGAGCGTGCACGGAGGCTTTCAGACAGTTGTTCTTCCCGCGAACCATACGCGACTGGAACAGAAAGGGAGGTAATGACAGTGGCACGTAAAGTGCCCTTTGCCACACACCGGTGGGTGGCTTGCGGAGTATAAATGTAGATGTAGATGTAGAAGTCATGAATGGCGGCAGAAGTAGCTGAACATACCTATTTCTAATCAGTGATCGGTTCAGCTGGACCAGTCGACGCAGTCCATTCCATATAAACACAACCCTCACCATTACGGAGCCACCACCAGCTTGCACAATGCGTTGTTGACAACTTGGGTCGATGGCTTCGTGGGGTCTGCGACACACTCGATCTCTGCCATCAGCTCTTACCAACTGAAATTGGAACTCATCTGACCAGGCCACGGTTTTCCAGCCGTCTAGGTTCCAACCGATACGGTCACTGGCCCAGTAGAGACGATGCAGGCGATGTCGAGTTTTTAGCGAAGGAAATCGGGTCGGTCGTCTGTTGCCATAGACCATTAACGCCAAATTTCTAACGGATACTTTCGGCGTAAGTCCCACATTGAATTCTGCTATTATTTCACGAAGTTCAGTTGTTCAGATGTGTGTGAATTCCCAAGGGACCAAACTGCTGAGGTCATCGGCCCCTAGACTTACATACTACGTAAACTAACTTTGGCTAAGAACAGCACACCCACCCATGCCCGAAGGAGGACTCGAACCACCGGCAGTAGGGGCCGCACAAACCGTGACATGCGCCCCTAACCGCACGGCCACTCCACGCCGGCTTTCGCGAAGTATTTCTTGTCTGCTAGCACTGACAGTTCTACGCAAACTCTGCTACTCTCGGTCGTTAAGTGAAGACCGTCGGTCTCTGCGTTGTCCGTGGTGAGAGGTAATACCTGAAATTCGGTATTCTCGGCACACTCTTGACACTGTCGATATCGAAATATTGAATTTCCTAATGATTTCCGAAGTGGACTGTCCCATGCATCTAGCTGCAACTACCATTGCGCGTTCGAATCCCTGTCGTGGAGCCATAATCTAGCTGGAAACCTTTTCACATGTATCACCTGAGTACATATGGCAACTCCGTCAATGCACTGCCCTGTTATACCTTGTGTACGCGATGCTACCGTCATGTGCAAACGTGCATCTCGCTATACCATGACTTGTGTCACCTGTGTGTATAATGGGGACACCCCGGGTAGGCACTGCTACGTTACCGCTGAGGCTGTGTGCATCAACTGCCCCCTGCCCCGTCCAGCGTGCCCCGGAAATATTTGGCCTTGTGCTATGCGAGTGCGATCTGCGCCCGTGTGGCGGTAGGCGCCGTGGTGTGGGCATTGATGATACTGCACATAACATGAAATTTCTTGATGCGCAGTAAAACATTGATTACGATTGTAAGTTAATTGGTGGGGAATTGAAGTTTGCTAAACATGTTCTCCCTTTCCTAACGAATTGACCCAAGTCTGCCCATCTGGCTATGCATCAATAACAGTGATTGTGTGGCTTGAAAGAGAAACTAAAGTTATTCGTGCAACTGTGACTGTATTGTCGATCGTGGGACGGCTAAATCGAAAATAATGTTGAAACCTTAAGTTCCCTTCATCGTAATGTGCCATTGCTGCAAGTTACTGTCGCGATACTCTTTGATGTAACTTGAGCCGACTGTTGATGGAGTAGCTGGTCGCCATCGAGTTCACTAGAAGTGTTCTGTTGTGAACTCGAGCATTGGATCCCCGCTTGAGACCGAAGCCAAAGTCTCCCGTCTCGTGCCGCTTCAGAAGCCACATTCCAGTTTGTTAAAAAAGTTAAAACGAAGACTGCATTTGTTTCACACCTAGAAATTCTCATCTACCAGACCTCAAAAAGTTACATTTTCTCTGCGAACAGCGTATTTTTTGTTGTTAAAAATCTCCCACCAGAAACGACCAGAAACATCAAATCAAATAAGGTCACTTTTCGCCCCTCTATTCTCGAAAAACAACTCAGGCAGTATGTCGTTCTTACTTTAGACTATAGTTACTAGTTTGCCGTCTCTTTAGCAGTGATCACGGTTTTCTGTAGCCCTGGGAAAAGAATTAAGATAAAACCACTAAACTCGTTCCTTGGTGTCGCCTGCTGACCTCCCAACGTGCAATATAACGGATGTTTCTTTGAAATGGGCCCGACTGCCACCCCTTACTTTGCTGCACAACTAAAGCTTTCAGGGCACCTTCCTCTAACAGCGCACAGCCCGTAAAAGGCTCCGTCCCCCAGCTGGACCTCGCCTTTCAGCTTGTCTTCCACCTTGGCTCTTGTTGTTCCAGAGTCATTGACACCTCCACGCTGGCGCCACTGAGCCTGCGTCTGGTCCTTCATTTTCACGCGGACAATGCGTAAGACCCCAGTTATCTCTACCTACCTGGGCTACCTACCAGTTCTCAGTGCACGTTATCCCGTATCTGCAGGGGTTCGGTATCACGTGTGTTCCAGTCTGCTGCAGTCCCACGAACTGCAGCATGCCACAGCTTGAAAGTTCACCCAAAGAAACAATTCTAACCGCATGCACTAAGTTAATTGCAGTACAGTTAAGAAAAGGAAATCGCCCCTTACAATCATTGCTATAGCTTTATACAACACGAAAAATGTGTTTGCACGATCTGCATAAATTTAATTGTATTTTATTAAGTCTCTGTATCAAGATGAATGGAAAGTGACCAGGCAAAACGGCTCAACGATTTTCAATTTCATTAAGTACAGGCACTATCGTTCTTCAGTGGACAATTCCCAAGAAATATATTAGAAATGTACGATTTCATGTAATGCTCCAGGCCTGATACCAGGTGATACAGACTTCATAGCTGAAGTTTTCTCAACCTCCTGGTTTGTTTGAACCGCTCATTCACCCTTTACTAGTTATTGTCCTGTTGGATGTAATAGGCCCTTACCTTTCTCCGACCTTTGGATTGACTTGCTTATCCAGTTTTAGAAGGGTTTACTACTTAACGTCGAGTCTGAACCAACTTGGACTTTTCACAGATGGAAATAATTGCTATACGTGAAACAAGTGACAAGTGACAGAGAATCCTACGACCAACTGAGGAGTCACTTCCTGACCACTGGGTTTGTAACATGACAGCTTAGCAGATACGCTTGTACAAACCCAACCACTTGATAGATCCAAACTGTCTGCTGTATCGAAACTCGCATCTCGATCAATCCGAGCATGTAAAAACGACTCCTTACACCTCCAGTATGTCAGTGCGTTTATCTTGGGGCTATAGAAGCTCTCTCACAGAATGGTTCCTTCCCTAATCCAATGGGACCGATGACCTCGCTGTTTAGTCCACTCCCCCCTGAACCAACCAACCAACCAATCAATCTCTCTCAGCGTGCTGTGAGCCAAGTTCCGTTGATAGAAAGACTAAAGGGGCATATGCCATTATCCACACTAGTTTTTCCTCTAGAAAGCTCTATATCCGCAGTACTGGGGGACTCGGAACACAGGCCAAAAGGGCGCTGATATACTGTAACTTTGAGCTGAGATGGGCGGCATTCTCGAACGGTTCAGTTGGTTCAGCGTTGCCCTTAGAAGCAAAGATTAGTATTCGAGTTTTGATCTTTGAAGAAAAGCAACTGTTCGCCAAGAAGTTGACGTTTCATTCGAGGTACATATCCACACATAGAGTAAAAACTGCTTTAGCATTTGCACGTTTCACATTTTTGACAGGCCAGCGAGGTGAAATCAGTTTCAGATCGGAATAAGGACCATTTCTCCTTCTTCGCGGTCTGGCGAGTAGGGGAACAATGGTGGACTGTACTAGACGCCGACTATGGCAGAAGTGATCCACAAAATTACGGGCTAAACTCATTGAAGACCATCTGTTGTAGAATGCTGGGACTTATTCTTGGCTCAAACATAATGTGGTACGTCGAACTGAATGAGCTTCTCCACGCCAATATGTATGGATTCCGAA
Organism: Schistocerca gregaria; assembly: GCF_023897955.1. Taxonomy (NCBI): domain Eukaryota; kingdom Metazoa; phylum Arthropoda; class Insecta; order Orthoptera; family Acrididae; genus Schistocerca; species Schistocerca gregaria. Next base: position 539,036,869 of record NC_064922.1, read on the forward strand.
AACATTGATCGTGCGAAACCTAACAAGTTCGTTTCTCGCATAACATTCTAAAGCCATGGATCACGGCAGTCAGAGATATGCAGTATTTCTTGACTTCCGAAAAGAATGCTGTGGTATGGGATATCAACAGTAGTTCTTATCTGGTTCAAGGATTTCTTAGTAGGGATGACGCAGTATCTCATCTTGGATAATGAATTGGCTCTGAGCACTATGGGACTTAACTTCTGAGGTCAGCAGTCCCTTAGAACTACTTAAACCTAACTAACCTAAGGACATCACACACACCCATGCCCGAGGAAGGATTCGAACCTGCGACCGTAGCGGTCGCGCGGTTCCAGACTGTAGCGCCTAGAACCGCCCGGCCACCCCAGCCGGCGGATAATGAGTTCTCAACAGCAGTTGTAGTAATTTCAGACATTTTCCAAGGACAGATACTGGGGGCCTTCCTGGAGATGTTGTACATTAATGATCTAGCAGACAATATTGACAGTAACTTCCACCTTTTTGCATATGAGACACTTATATGTAACGAAGTGCTGTCTGAGAAAAGCTGCTCGAATATTCAGTCAGACCTGGAAAAGATTTGAAAGTTGTGTGACGATTGGCAACTCGCTTTAAATATTTAGAAACGTAAAACTGTACACTTCACAAAACGCAAAAGGATAGTATCCCATGGCTGCTTACAAATCACTTCCGCGTTGTATCTTGGAATACTGCTGAAGTGTGTGGGACCCATACCAAATCCTCTAAGAGGGGATATTCAATGCATTCAAAGAAGAGCAACACAAATGGTCACAGGTTTGTTTGACTGACGGAAGAGCGCCACAGAACTGCTGATGTAACTGAACATGCGGACACTTGAAGATAGATGTTAGTTGTCCCGTGAAAGCCCACTCTCACACAAGAACCAGCAGTAAGTGAGAAATCTGAATACGTGCTTCAGCTTCTTACGTATCTATCCCGTAGAGACCGCGAAGAAAAGGTTAGATTAATAGCGGTGCGCGCACAGAGGCACTTCATTCTTTCTGCGCTTCAAATGCGACTGGAACTGGGATAAACCACAGGATATTGTACAAAGCTAACTACCCTCTGCCGAGCACTTCAAAGCTGTTTGCAGAGTGAGTATGTAGATGTGTACGTGATTCTGTCCCGAGGAGAGTGAGAGGTGGCCATCGCCTCTGGTCTCCCCGTACGGAGAATTACGGAATGTTGACCGGCTGCAGGAAAGCTGGTTCCTGACCTGGACCGCTTGGGAAAAACCAGAGTCCAGTTCCCCGAGATTACAACCTGCACGACTGTTCGAGAAGCGGCGACCTACTAGAGGCCGCAGTACTGCATGCCAATTGTAACTAACCAAGCAGATGCGGCTGCAAACCTGAACAACCGGATTGACCTTACTGTGTTCCTGTTCAGTATACCCTTATAGCACCTCTTTCGACGGCAGCATGCAAGTGTGAGAGGCATTACTAAGAAGGGAACCTCCCCATCGCACCCTCCTCAGATTTAGTTATAAGTTGGCACATTGGATAGGCCTTGAAAAAGTAAATATAGATCAATCGAGAAAACAGGAAAAAGTTATATGGAACTATGAAAAAATAAGCAAAATATACAAACTGAGTAGTCCATGCGCAACATAGGAAACATCAAGGATAGTCTGAGCACAGGAGCGACGTGGTCCCGTGGTTGGATGCCGGCACGGTGGCTCAGCGTGTTCGGTCAGAGGGGTAGCAGCCCTATGTAATAAAAAAAAAAAAATGAGCTAATCGATCAACAACGAACTTAAACGGATGTCTTACGAAGTCCGCCCCGAGCAGTTGCCACGAACAAATGCGAACGTGGTTAGCGTGAGCAGGTGCGGAACGAGAGGTCTCTGGTTCAAGTCTTCCCTCGAGTGAAAAATTTACATTCTTTATTTTCGCAAAGTTATGATCTGTCCGTTCGTTCGTTGACGCCTCTGTTCACTGTAATAAGTTTAGTGCCTGTGTTTTGCAACCGCACCGCAAAACCGTGCGATTAGTAGACCAAAGGACGTGCCTCTCCAATAGGAACCGAAAACATTTGATCGCAAGGTCATACGTCAACCGATTCCTCCACAGGAAGACACATCTGATATATTCTATACGACACTGTTGACGGCATGTGCGTCACATGACAGGAATATGTTGTCATCCCATCTAACTTGTACACTTGGCGAATGGGAAAAAATATTCTTCTACCTTGCCCGATTTAGGTTATCTGTGGATGTGATAATCACTCCCAAAAAAGTGATGAAAACATAAGAGCAGTTACCTCGCATCGAACGGACGGACAGATAATAACTGTGTGAAAATAAAAAAAACTAAACTTTTCACTCGAGGAAAGACTTGAACCAGGGACCTGTCGTTCCGCACCTGCTCACGCTAACCACGGGACCACGGCGCTCCCGTGCTCAGACTATCCTTGATGTTGCGCATGGACTACTCAATTTGTATATTTTGCTTATTTTTTCATAGTTCCACACAACTTCTTCCTGTTTTCTCGATTGATCTGCGTTCAGTTTCTCAAGGCCTATCCACTGTGCCAACTTATAACTAAATCTGAGGAGGGTGCGATGGGGAGGTTCCCTTGTAAGTGAAGAGCCTGACGGACTAGTTAGCTCTTTCTTCCCTGGCTGTACATGTTAACTGATACTTTCATTGTTATATACTTCGCACATACAACTTACAAATTTTCGTAGCGCGTTGGAGTACATAAACAAAATAACAAAAAAGCTCGTTCTTATGTGCTTTCCGTTTTTCTGTCGGCAAATTTCGCAATCACAATATAAAATTATATTTCACACTCCTACTGATTTTATACAGTAGTATTGTAACTTATTATACGATAGAGAAACAATTACACAAAAGAAACGCAGGAACTGCGAAACTATAAAACGTCGTAAAACTGTTACTTGATGTGGATTGTGTCATGAAGAAACATGACTGGACAGCTCAAGCACTTCAGTTAGTTATGAGTCCTAAACATACCGACGCAGCTGAACGTAACACGGCTTCGCTAAACTATAGTTATAGAAAAGTGCAAATGCTATGTGACCGCAACATTCAATTAAAGTTTCTGGTTACACTTCCACGTCATGAAGTTCACCACATGTACAAAAATCTTGCGCATAATACTCTCATATCTTCACGTAATCTGTGGTTTTCGCACTAAATGTAATTATTTGCTGTTTGCATTGGAATGAAGTCAATCGAAAAGTGTATAAAAATTATCGATTCTTCATTGATCGTTGACGCAAAACGTGTTTAAAAACTGTCTTAACAGGTTATGTATAGTAACATTTCCTAGAAAGACTCTGAAGGACAAGACCCTAAACGTCAGCAATGTAGCTAGAAAGCACAGGCGAGGAGAGGCGCCGCTTAGAGAAACGCACTCTTTTGGCACTAGGAGCAGGTGCAACTCCGCTACCCGTGTGTCATGTCTTTCTGTTAATCGATTACTCGAACGAGGTATCGCAATGATTACCACACTCCAATTGTGTTAAGAAGAAGAGGGCCTTAAAACCTCGCCCAGTCATCCTGATTTAGCTTCTCCGTGTCTTAAATCATATCAGCAGAGTAGTAGGACTTTCCTTACAACAGATCATGGTGGAATCTTTCCATACTACGTCCTCTAACGGACTGATGTTTTTACTGTAATGATAAACGGAAGCGAATGAATGCTATACGTTAACTGTCGTTCGTTATTTCTCTGTAATAGGGTGAAAAGGAAATTACACCAGGATGGTTACAAACACACAAACCTACCTCGCTGCATTTGCAAGTGCAGTAGAAAAAGCAGCGCCCAATAATGGCATCAGGTGTTCCCTTGCAAGCTTTGAACGTTCTCTTCCATGCTAATTATAAACGAGGTTCATTCCAAATTAAATGCAAAACATTTTTTCGAAAATCCAACTTCTGTTCTACTTTTGTTCTGCTTTTATTGTGCATGTCGTAACGCAGAGGTTACGCTAACTTAAGTGGGAGACGCTCGAGCACCCGCACTATAGTCCTGATCTCCCCCTAAGCGATTACCACGCCTCCCGTACCTTAGAAAGACCTCGAAAGTTGGGCGATTCCGGTCGGATGAGGATATGCACCAATCAACCAAGGACTTCCTCATGCAGCAGGGCACGATGTTTTACCAATTGGACTATCTTCAACCTCAATGATCACGGCGGTTTTGCATGATCGGCATACCAACTTTGGACCGCACGTCCTTCGCAATGAAAGTTTTTGGTCGCCCTTTATAGGTCACGTATAGTAGTAAAAAATAAATTTCTCAATTTTGCAGGAGGCATTTAGGTTTCTGATTTTGATCGATTAATACACTGACCCACTACACAACGCTCATACTTCACGACTGAAAGGTGCTCGACGGTTAGGAAAAATCTTTCCAATTAGGTGGATGAATATGCCATTCCATGCCATATGTCTTTACCCACCATTACTTTATCTAAAAATCTTCGTCATTTGTCGAGTTTTGGATCTGAGTACCAATGTACAAAAAATGGCTCTGAGCACCATGAGACTTAACATCTGAGGTCATCTGTCCTGTAGACTTAGAACTACTTCAACCTAACTAACCTAAGGACATCACACACATCCATGCCCGAGGCAGGATTCGAACCTGCGACCATAGTAGCAGCGCGGTTCCGGACTGAAGCGCCTAGAAACGCTTTACCACACCAATATACATCCTTTCAAATCATGGCAATATCTCCATAAGGTTTTGAAATGTGTTTGATGCATAGCTTTGTGTAATCATGTGGCTTAAAATTCTTCCTTTTCGAAGGTAGGGTGCAAACATTCCCTTGTACTTCATCAGTGGGAAAAATGCAACCAGTTTCGATATTATGTGAAACCAAGTCAAGAAAATGAGCAGAAAACAGAAAAATAGAAAGACTTTGCAATTATTATTCCACAAATTTCTGCAGGTATTTTTACGGGATAGATATGTAACAACTCTTATCATTGAATTTGTAATATTTAGATACACCATATACTTTCAAGCAGCAGACCATTCACATTTGCTGGGTAACGACAGCACTCCTTCGCTTTTACTTGCAAATTCCCTGAATTAATCTCCTAAAAACTGTTCGCATTTATTTTTATTTTTGCATTTTTAAGCAACTTTACCAGTGTGGAGGAATATTACTTCCTTTCATGTACCTTACAAGATTTCACCACTGTAATTTTCCGCCCCCGGTAGCTGGGTGGTCAGCGTGATAGACTGTGAATCCTAAGGTCCCCGGTTCGATTCTCGGCTGGGTCGGAGAATTTCTCCGCTCAGGGACTAGGTCTTGTGTTGTCCTAATCATCAACATTTCATCCTCGTCGCCGAAGTGGCGTCAAATCGAAAGACTTGCACCCGGCGAACGGTCTACCCGACGGGAGGCCCTAGCCAGATGACCACTGTAATAAAAGAATCCTTTACTGAAAAAAAGGGTACTAAAATAGAAATAAAAATAAATAAAACGGTGTTCCAAAAGGTGCCTGAAAGTGAATATTGCTCTAGTCAGACGATCTAGATGTTGGTTTCAGTGTGATGACGTCGTGTGTGGTCCATACGATCTATGTTCTAAGGTTGTAAAAGTGGACGTATCGCGAGACACGCATTTGCAACAGCGTGTAGTCGTTTGCAGGTTGGATGAGACGAGCGAACAGATTGTGACTGAGACGCGAGACATACCATCTCCGAGGTCGTGCAAGCTCTGGACATTAAATGCTCCAGCTTATCAGTCGAGTGCTGTGATTAATGTGATTCAGAAAAAAAGACGTGTTGATGCCAGATCGCGCTCGAGTATAGAGCCGATAGTTAATTAAACGCTGGAGAGTTACCAGCGCTTGACTCCTCGTTAGGTTTCATTGCTATGTTTGTCTCAGTGGTTTATGAAGAAAACAGAGAATAGTTAGGGGACACTCACCATTCTCCATACGCTGAAACTGTGGAGTTTCTGTTAATTTTTTGTCAGAGGATTTTCATCCAAAGTACCATTAGCGGCGCCAAGTTACGACGTCATTTTCCAGAACAGTACCGAGTTAGACGTGGTTCCCTTCGTGGATATCCGCCGACATTACAAAAATGTGCTGCAGTGCCATGTGATAAAAGTTAGTAGTCATACCGTTTTAATGCTATTTATTTGCAGCTCCTTGTTGTAGAATTTTCGCTCTTATGTATTCGTACGTATGTTGAGGTTGTTTCATGACTCATATAGGACTTTCCTAATGTCAGCAGAATCAAGCAAGTACATTGTACATATTTTTAATGCGATAAGCATATTAGCAAAGGCTCTGCTGAATCAGTAAAAAAAAAGAATTCCCCAGTAAAGAAGGTGAGCCTAACGGCACATGCGCAAATAGCAGTTAACACAGAGTACGTCAACTTATATTAGTGACACACGCTGAAGGCGGTAATGACTAGAGCCCAACATGTAAAAGAATGCGCCTGCAATCCAAGCGTACATCGACGCCTGATTGGGTGGGGGGGGGGGGGGGGGGCACCATATCTAGCAATTGTTTCAAGAACCAGTACTTGACAGCAGCAAGAATCCATAACCTGAGACACAATGATCATTACACAGTACCCGAAAACAACGAGCCTCCAACACCGTTAAGGTAGACAATTTATGCCCGCATCTCGTGGTCGTGCGGTAGCGTTCCCGCTTCCCGCGCCCGGGTTCCCGGGTTCTATTCCCGGCGGGGTCAGGGATTTTTTCTGCCTCGTGATGGCTGGGTGTTCTATGTTGTCCTTAGGTTAGTTAGGTTTAAGTAGTTCTAAGTTCTAGGGGACTGATGACCATAGATGTTAAGTCCCATAGTGCTAGAGCCATTTCAACCATTTTGTAGACAATTTATGTACGTCTTATTCGTTCACAAACTTCAGTCCACAGTACGCTCGTGACCAATAGGCATAAACAATGTAGACATACGGTAAGACAGAGCACGGCGCCTTCTGCCTACTCTAGAGCCAAGTAAAACAAGTGTCTGCGCTGACCTTGCGTGCATCCAGACACGCACTCGTTGCTTACTAGCCGTCACTGCCCCGAGTCACTGCTGCTCTTCTACTACTCCGAAGGCTCAGATATACACTCATTTCGGCCAGAGAGATCACGTCAGCATCGACAGAGAGTATTGCCACCATAACTGTAGCGCCGGACACGGCACAACTGGATTAGTTGAAATTGAGAAAAATATATTTTTGAAGCGTCTTTTGTGTGTTATGACAGCCGAGGACTTTCAAGGCACTCCTCGTTCTCCCAGTTTCACATAGTACCATGTAGCCGTGCCAGCTAGAGTGCAGGATTAGTGGTGCTATGTTCCCACCTACAGAGTATGTGGTCTTAATTCATGAAGAGATTACCTATTCGCGTTTGGAATTTCACACCTTTTTTCCCTCTCTGTTCTCAGCTGATGCATTTGTGTCAATATATGTACAGATGTACGCACCTACATTCACGAGCCTTCTTTTTACACTTTCAAATGCCAAGCTACTGTCGTGATTAAACTGTGCAGTAAGGGAGGCGACGTGCTTGGGGAAATTGGAGAAGGACCACGGGCGGGGTACACTGCAGCCATGTTTGTGTTGCTTATTTTCTAAAACATCGCTAGAGACAATGAAATATTTGAAATTAATTATAAAATATAATCTAGATCGCAAAGGCACGTTTATTACAAGCTGACTTGTTTCGAATATCACATGATCCTCTTGAGACCTTCAAAACCATATTGGTGGACAAATGAAGCAGGAGCCGCTGAATGAAAATAATCGACTGTGAGCAGTCCATTCAGCGGTTCCTGCTTCATATACAGCCATTGTCTATCAATACGATTCCTAAGATCTGAAAATGATCATGTGATGATCGAAACCACTCAGCTTGTAATAAACGTGTCTTTGCCTGCATCTCCTGGTCGTGCGGTAGAGTTGTCGCTTCCCACGCCCGCGTTCCCGGGTTCGATTCCCGGCGGGGTCAGAGATTTTCTCTGCCTCATGATGGCTGGGTGTTGTGTGATGTCCTTAGGTTAGTTAGGTTTAAGTAGTTCTAAGTTCTAGGGGACTGATGACCATAGATGTTAAGTCCCATAGTGTTCAGAGCCATTTTTAAACGTGTCTTTGCGACCTAGACTGCTTAATAATTAAAGATCGGAGACTGTATTTAAGCACTTTTCTGCAAAGGTGCCAACGACCTTGCCTCGTTGAATACCCCGTTTGTGTAAGATCACCGCATTACGCAACGTTTGGCGTGGCCGATATCTGGATGGATAATCGCTCGGATACGACGCACCCTGGTACTTGTTTTCCATTCGCTTTTCCGGTAAAGCTGCAAAGTTCCTGATCATGCGCCTTTGCGCCATTGTCCTGCGTTCAGTTGCAAACCTCTCCGCAGCGTCTCGTGGAGTGACTGCATGTGACCCTGTTGATAGTGATCTGTTCGCCGGATCAGGACGTTAAGCTCCACGGCCCTCTTGGTGCTATTCGAGAGCAGTAGGCTACGTGCCGGCACTGGATTTTACCGCCTCCCTTCTCTCATCATCATCATACAACGCAAATTTGACACCATACTTAACACAAAACTCTCACACTTCGCGAAAGGAAGGCGCATTTGTGCGCGAAGGATAGGGAAAGTCTTTCCAATTAGCGGATGACCCTGCCCATCGGTGTCTCCCAGCCAACGATGCCATACGACTCTACCTTTCCTGCAAAGTTTCACATCCATTTTGCTTGCAGGGCAGCGCGAAAACCGCGACCGCACTTCGGAACTTGAGTAATTTCCCGTGAACGGAGCTACAACCTAATAAACTCAAGTTGTATAGAGATTTCTAAGGCCGTAGTGTTTCTCGTCGCATTCGGCAAGGCTAAGTCTATGGTTTATTACATTCGCAGATAGTCAGTGCTAGAAAAGTGTGAGAATTTTTTAACGAATAATTAGTCTAAACCTCCAGATTCCAGGAGGAGACAAATGCACTCCCTTGCCATCTCTTCTGGGTGGCTATGAAAATATCTACATTACTTATCACCAACGCGGACGGTGGTTTAAAGCAAATATGTAAATGGTTTCTCGTAGTCCCCAACGCAACAAATTAACATACATTTTGAATGCCAACTTATTCGATCCACGTAATTGCAACCTTGGAGATGATCTATGGGTTATTAATTAACTAGTGACCTATGATTTGTCTCTTGGCTCGAAGCTCTGAACATAAACATGGCAAAATTTGATTTGCTCTGATTATTACACGTATCTGGTACGAATATCGAAGCATCAGAGGTTGCTGCAAATCTTCAGGAAAACTGCCCGACGTTACGCCACGTATCCACAGTTCTACATGACACCTGCTTCTACAGGAGTAGAAGACGACGCTGCTGGATGAAGCCGCACCTGCCGAAAAATAGAGAGAACCGGACTTCGGCTCCAAGGTAGGGCGCCATAAAATTTACTGAGTCGTTAAGCAGTGGCAGAACTTTCAGACAGAGGTTAGCGGGGAAAGCGACTACGAGGGACGTGGGGAGAGGCCTTGTTGATATGGAGGAGCATGCAGATGCAGACAGCGAGGTGTGGTCCGCTTTCTCTCGTAATTCTTAGGAACGACGGGATGGCAGAGGCACTGTTGATGCACTGCGCGTGCTGGATAAGCGTCCCTGGAGACCTACCTTCGGGGGAAATCGTGTCTCCCGTTCTCCTTAGAAGGCTAAGCCCATTACTGATCCTTCAAACTATCTCGCAGCATGCTAAGCGTATTTGTCTGAGTGGTCTCTGGTGTCGCTCTATAGCAAAAAATCAATTTAAATATTAGCTTGCTGGAAGAACACAAGCACGTGTAACAGCTGTCACAACCAGTGCTCGGTTGTCACTGGTGATGGCCGAGTTAAATGTGGTTCGGCTTGTGGTCATTGTTGAAGTCATGCTTATATTTAAAGATAAATTCAGTGCATTTTAGATTGTTTTAATAATTTTATGGAAAATGGTCACATGCCCCAGTAATGGCTTTCAGTCATATTTATAATACTATTCCGTTAAGTCGCGAGAGCAAATATGAACAAATGAAAACACTTAATCAAATAGCGTTAGAAAATTGTTATACGTGTTAATATAAGTAGATAGGATTAATACAACAGTAGGACACAGAAACCAACTAAATCAGGTAAATCGGCAGAAATATAGTCATGCCGTATTGAGAAATCGTCTAACATAAACTGACGGGATTGTTCAACAACAAAGTAGTTAAAATTGTATCCTGGGAGGATGACAAACTCGAGCAAAGGCTAAAACATTAGATCACAAGATGTGAAAACTGGATAGGATAAACAGGAGTATATGAGATAATACCTCAAAATTTGGGGATGAAGTGTGAGAGGCAGACATAAATTAATTTTAAATTAAGGTTCAAATAACGTAATGATAAAGAGAATGGTTTGAAACTTAAAACTTTTCCGGCGTACAGATTCTTCCATAAAATTTCGAACGAACGGCCAGATGTCTGCAACTTGCTGTCACAATATTTCGGCCATCTTCAGGCGAATACTTACGAAAATGCACCGAGCTCCCGTGCATAAGACCCCGCCGGCACATGCGTGGTGTAGCGAGTTGGCTGTTTGAGCGAACGCACTTCTGCTGCAAGTCTGTGCGGCTCGCCGCGCGCTCTCCGCAGTGAAAGCTCGTCTCATCGATATCAGATCGATTGTCTTCGTACCGTAAAATCGAAGCTACGCAAAGCACGAAGTCCTTCTGACAGGATTCCACGCCGAAATTAAATGGAAGTCCCCGTCTGATTTAATAAGATCCTCAAATAGCCGTATTTCCCCTGATCCATTGATGTTAGAGATCCAGAAGTGTATCAGATGCAGCCGTGGAGAGGGTGAGCGAAAGTTTCGTACACAGTGCCAAAAAAATAAACACTCCGTGCAAGCCAGGAGCTTGGAATATCGCAGAAACTGTGTGAAAGGTTTTTGCAACGGAGGTCCGTTTTAAACAGTCCTATCTGGAGCTTGCGTAACAATTAAACCGAAAGATTATATCCGACACAGCTCGGAGAAAGCACTTGAGACAAAAATTTTGCCTGCAACCTGATATTTAGCGGCGAAGCAAGCTTTCGTTTCATTTATTTGAAAACGTTAATCGCCACAGTGCGAGAGTGTGAGGCAGCGAAAATCACGATAAAATACACTCCTGGAAATGGAAAAAAGAACGCATTGACACCGGTGTGTCAGACCCACCATACTTGCTCCGGACACTGCGAGAGGGCTGTACAAGCAATGATCACACGCACGGCACAGCGGACACACCAGGAACCGCGGTGTTGGCCGTCGAATGGCGCTAGCTGCGCAGCATTTGTGCACCGCCTCCGTCAGTGTCAGCCAGTTTGCCGTGGCATAAGGAGCTCCATCGCAGTCTTTAACACTGGTAGCATGCCGCGACAGCGTGGACGTGAACCGTATGTGCAGTTGACGGACTTTGAGCGAGGGCGTATAGTGGGCATGCGGGAGGCCGGGTGGACGTACCGCCGAATTGCTCAACACGTGGGGCGTGAGGTCTCCACAGTACATCGATGTTGTCGCCAGTGGTCGGCGTAAGGTGCACGTGCCCGTCGACCTGGGACCGGACCGCAGCGACGCACGGATGCACGCCAAGACCGTAGGATCCTACGCACTGCCGTAGGGGACCGCACCGCCACTTCCCAGCAAAATAGGGACACTGTTGCTCCTGGGGTGTCGGCGAGGACCATTCGCAACCGTCTCCACGAAGCTGGGCTACGGTCCCGCACACCGTTAGGCCGTCTTCCGCTCACGCCCCAACATCGTGCAGCCCGCCTCCAGTGGTGTCGCGACAGGCGTGAATGGAGGGACGAATGGAGACGTGTCGTCTTCAGCGATGAGAGTCGCTTCTGCCTTGGTGCCAATAATGGTCGTATGCGCGTTTAGCGCCGTGCAGGTGAGCGCCAGTCAGGACTGCATACGACCGAGGCACACAGGGCCAACACCCGGCATCATGGTGTGGGGAGCGATCTCCTACACTGGCCGTACACCTCTGGTGATCGTCGAGGGGACACTGAATAGTACACGGTACATCCAAACCGTCATCGAACCCATCGTTCTACCATTCCTAGACCGGCAAGGGAACTTGCTGTTCCAACAGGACAATGCACGTCCGCATGTATCCCGCGCCACCCAACGTGCTCTAGAAGGTGTAAGTCAACTACCCTGGCCAGCAAGATCTCCGGATCTGTCCCCCATTGAGCATATTTGGGACTGGATGAAGCGTCGTCTCACGCGGTCTGCACGTCCAGCACGAACGCTGGTCCAACTGAGGCGCCAGGTGGAAATGGCATGGCAAGCCGTTCCACAGGACTACATCCAGCATCTCTACGATCGTCTCCATGGGAGAATAGCAGCCTGCATTGCTGCGAAAGGTGGATATACACTGTACTAGTGCCGACATTGTGCATGCTCTGTTGCCTGTGTCTATGTGCCTGTGGTTCTGTCAGTGTGATCATGTGATGTATCTGACCCCAGGAATGGGTCAATAAAGTTTCCCCTTCCTGGGACAATGAATTCACGGTGTTCTTATTTCAATTTCCAGGAGTGTAGTTGCGCATGAACGAGAATCGTCGACAGTTGTTTTCTAAGAAATGACACATTTTTCTTCTGTGAGAATACTGTGGCCTATCACTTATCCTGATATAGTGCCGCTGGATTGTCTTCACAAGTGACTGCGCATTCTGAGAATTTGATCTTCCCAGACAGGATACCACTTCATTGGAGTACCGACATTCCTTGTCACCTAAACGATCAACTTTCGAATAGCTGGATTGCGCGTAGTGGTGAAAATGTGTCTCTGTTCCTTTGGCCCCCGAGGTCGCAGACAAGGGCCTGTGACTTTTTCCTTCGGAGGTGCATTAACGACTGCGTTTACATGTTCGTACTGCGAAGAACACTGGAAAAACTCAGAAAACGCATTAAAGCTGCTATGATGACCATTGACAAGATGTTGCTAAATAAGCTATGGAACGAACTTCACTACCTCTTGGACATACTTTATTTGATCAAAAGTATCTGGACACCCCCAAAAACATACGTTTATCGTGTTAGGTGCACTGTGCTGCCACCTACTGCCAGGTAATCCATATCAGCGACGTCAGTAGTCATTAGGCATCGTGAGAGAGGAGAATGGGACGCTCCGCGGAACTCACGGACATCGAACGTGGTCAGGTGACTGGGTGTCACTTGTGTCATACGTCTGTACGTGAGATTTCCACACTCCTAAACATCCATAGGTCCACTGTTTCCGATGTGATAGTGAAGTGGAAATGTGAAGGGACACGTACAGCCTAAAAGCGTACAGGCCGACCTCGCTGTTGACTGACAGAGACTGCCGACAGTTGAAGAGGGTCGTAATGTGTAATAGGCAGACATCTATCCAGACCATCACACAGGAATTCCAAGCTGCATCAGGATCCACTGCAAGTACTATGACAGACGGGAGGTAAGAAAACTTTGCTGTCATGGTCGAGCGGCTGCTCATAAGCCACAAATCACGCCGGTAAATGCCAAACGACGCCTCGCTTGGTGTAAGGAGCTTAAACATTGGACGATTGAACGGCGGAAAAACGTTGTGTGGAGTGATGAATTACGGTATACAATGTGGCGATCCGATGGCAGGGTGTGGGTATGGCGAATGCCCGGTGAACGTTATCTGCCAGCGTGTGTAGTGTCAACAGTAAAATTCGGAGGCGGTGGTGTTTTTCATGGAGGGGGCTTGCACCCCTTCTTGTTTTGTGCTGCACTATCACAGCACAGGCCAACATTGATGTTTTAAGCACCTTCTTGCTTCCCATTGTTGAAGAGCTATTCGGGAATGCGATTGCATCTTTCAACACCACGGCCTATGGCGGAGTGGTTACATGACAGTAACATCCCTGTAATGGACTGGCCTGCACAGAGTCTTGACCTGTATTCAATAGCTCGCCGTTTTGGAACGCCGTTTTCGTGCCAGGCCGCAGCGACCGACGTCGATACCTCTCCTCAGTGCAGCACTCCGTGAAGAATGAGCTGCCATTCCCCAAGAAACCTTCCAGCACCTAATTGAACATATGGCTGTGAGGGTGGAAGCTGTTATCAAGGCCAACACCATATTGAATTCCAGCATTACCGATGGAGGGCGCCACGAACTTGTAAGTCATTTTTAGCCAAGTGTGCGGATATTTTTGATCACATTGGGTATGTCGTGTGACCAGAGGTGTACTTATAGAATATTTGCAGTGTGCAAAATGTAGACTTGGTGAGTTTACGAATTTATGCAGGCATCAGTCATATTTGTACATATAATTCTTTGGAAAATAAAGGGTTTTGAAAACGAATGAATACAATCTTTAGTAGGTCATTAGCAGTTGACTTCCGTTAGTAAACAAAGCTCTGTGAGAGTTAACGTTGTGCCTGAGCAGGTGTTGAACTGCTCGCGCAGTTTACGTTAGGGGTCGAGAAATCTCCTGTTCCACTGGAGCTTTCAGTCGTCGCACTATCTAGCGGTTAGCGGCTATACTATTTCCACTATGTGTCTAAGAGTTTTTGAGCCAGTATGAATTTTGATACTAAAAATAGCTGGGGGACTATATCTTCGAAGGTATAGGTTATGTTTGTGGACAGAAACTAATGAATAAAAGTTAGCATTCACGATTTAGTCCGATCTCGAGATTTCGCTCGTCTCGCGTTCTAGTGACGTCTGCTGGTACCACCTCCTCAATGGGTCTCGCCGCTGTAATCCCTGACGATACCAGTTACAGCCAGTAACTACCATTAATTTCTTTTGTTAAGCATGTGATTCTAGATTCATTCTTGTCTTTGTTTTAGCTGAATGCTACATATTTCTTTTCAAGCTGTTTAAAACCTGGTATCGTTTTTTGCCCATAACTCCAATACGTCAACAGGAATCGAAATGCTCATTTGCTGCTCACTTGGTAAATCATTACAGACTTTCGTAACAAAATTAAATGTTGTATGGGGCCGAGTAATACTTTTTGAGGCCCAGTGTTTTCGCCTTTGACTGTTACTTTTACTTAAAAAACAGTGAAAATGTTTGTATCCATACATACCTGTACTGTGTGATACTCTTACCATAAATTTGTTCAAACACGGCAAGATTTTGTACGCTGGCAGGATTTAATTTGTTTGTCGCTGAGTTATTGCTTATTGTTATGGCTAGTTCGTAATTTCTCGTAAGTCCCCTACACTCGCAGATACGAATTAAATATCACGTTACTATTTGGGCGGCTCGATGATGTATCGCGCGCTGCACCGTATCGGGAAATCTCGAGCTCAATTGAACGCGAGTATCGTTTGCCTAGCCCTAGTAAGAGTGCTATGAATCACGACGAGGTGTGTTAAGAAGAATCTTATATTCAATAAAATTTTTATGGGTTTGTGACCGCATTGTCAATATATATAAAACTACCGACGTTTCGGTCCCTGTTGCGAGCGACCTGCTTCAGGGTGTTTTTGTGTACTGCTGAATGAGAAAAGTTTGTTTCTTATATACGAGCAGACATCGCTGTTATCTAATTCTGATAGGCAGTGTAGGATGAAGGCGAGGGATGTTCGAAGTCTTTATTGGTGTTTTTATTATTTCTTTTCATCGGTGGAAACCTGACGTTTTGATTGGTGTTTGTATTGCTGCTTGTAACAGGTGGAAATCGGCGAATGGAAAGCAGCAATACAAACACCAATCAAAACGTCGGGTTTCCACCAATGAAAAGAAATAATAAAAACACCAATAAAGACTTCGAACATCCCTCCCCTTCATCCTAAACAGCCTATCAGAATTAGATAACAGCAATGTCTGCTCGTATATAAGAAACAAACTTTTCTCATTCAGCAGTAAACAAAAACATCCTAAAGAACGTCGCTTGTAACAGGGACCGAAACGTCGGTAGTTTTATTACTTCTCTTCAAATCACATTAATCATGGAATGGAAACACACAGCAACAGAACGTACCAGCGTGACTTCAAACACTTTGTTACAGGAAATGTTCAAAATGTCCTCCGTTAGCGAGGATAGATGCATCCACCCTCCGTCGCATGGAATCCCTGATGCGCTGATGCAGTCCTGGAGAATGGCGTATTGTATCACAGCCGTCCACAATACGAGCACGAAGAGTCTCTACATTTGGTACCGGGGTTGCGTAGACAAGAGCTTTCAAATGCCTCCATAAATGAAAGCCAAGAGGGTTGAGGTCAGGAGAGCGTGGAGGCCATGCAATTGGTCCGCCTCTACCAATTCATCGGTCACCGAATCTGTTGTTGAGAAGCGTACAAACACTTCGACTGAAATGTACAGGAGCTCCATAGTGCATGAACCACATGTTGTGTCATACTTGTAAAGGCACATGTTCTAGCAACACAGGTAGAATATCCCGTATGAAATCATGATAACGTGCTCCATTGAGCGTAGGTGGAAGAACATGGGGCCCAATCAAGACACCACCAACAATGCCTGCCCAAACGTTCACAGAAAATCTGTGTTGATGACGTAATTGCACAATTGAGTGCGGATTCTCTTCAGCCCACACATGTTGATTGTGAAAATTTACAATTTGATCACGTTGGAATGAAGCCTCATCCGTATAGAGAACATTTGCACTGGAATGAGGATTGACACATTATTGGATGGACCATTCGCAGAAGTGTACCCGTGGAGGCCAATCAGATGCTGATAGTGCCTGCACACGCTGTACATGGTACGGAAACAACTGGTTCTCCCGTAGCACTCTCCATTCAGTGACGTGGTCAACGTTACCTTATACAGCAGCAACTTCCCTGACGCTGACATTAGGGTTATCGTCAACTGCACGAAGAATTGCCTCGTCCATTGCAGGTGTCCTCGTCGTTCTAGGTCTTCCCTAGTCGCGAGTCATAGGCTGGAATGTTCCGTGCTCCCTAAGACGCCGATCAATTTCTTCCAACGTCTTCCTGTCGGGACAGCTTCGTTCTGGAAATCTGTCTCGATACAAACGTACCGCGCCACGGTTATTGCCCCGTGCTAATCCATACATCAAATGGGCATCTGCCAACTCCGCATTTGTAAACATTGCACTGACTGCAAAACCACCTTCGTGATGAACACTAACCTGTTGATGCTACGTACTGATGTGCTTGATGCTAGTACTGTAGAGCAATGAGTAGCATGTCAACACAAGCACCGAAGTCAACATTACCTTCCTTCAATTGGGCCAACTGGGGGTGAATCGAGGAAGCACAGTACATTCTGACGAAACTAAAATGAGCTCTAACATGGAAATTGAGCGTTTCCGGAGACATGTCCACATAACATATTTTCTTTCTTTGTGTGTGAGGAATGTTTCCTGAAAGTT
Organism: Schistocerca gregaria; assembly: GCF_023897955.1. Classification (NCBI taxonomy): domain Eukaryota; kingdom Metazoa; phylum Arthropoda; class Insecta; order Orthoptera; family Acrididae; genus Schistocerca; species Schistocerca gregaria. The sequence goes on from NC_064922.1 coordinate 539,054,245, forward strand.
TGGCCGTACCTTTTTGTAACACCCTGTATATTGACAATGCGATCACAAACCCAGAAAAATCTTATTCAATGTGACAATGGCCGCGGAAGCTTACGTTTATAAGAATCTTATATGTTTCGGGTATGGATGTGTGTGACGTTCTTAGGTTAGTTAGGTTTAAGTAGTTCTAAGTTCTAGGGGACTGATAACCTCAGATGTTAAGTGCCGTAGTGCTCAGAGCCAACTGATATGTTTGACAAGACATGTTTGCTGCTTGTTTATTATTTTTGGCTGCGCCTCGTGGCATGTTAGTTTTCAGGTATGTAATGTTATTGGCACTAAAGACTGGTTTCCATTACAAGTATGTCTCTGTGTGTAGTAATGCGAAGTAATGATTTGTTTTACCTTGTTCTATGGAACTTTATAATGGGATAATGTAATGCCGAAACTAGTATGAAATCACTCATTCTCGACAACTGGCAGGCGACCGGCACGGTCTTCCTTCTACTCCTTCCCCCTTCTCCACCTGTCCTTGTTGTTCCTCCTCTTACCCACATATCTCCATCCTTGTAAAGAATTTGTTCTGTTGTTACCCGGCAAGGTAACTGAGGTCCCAGTCAGAGCGAAACCTCCGTCACACTACGCAAAGGGAACGATACGAGTAGTGTTCAGACCATTATGCTCACAAGTGGAACCCAGTTACTGGCTGAACTATAGTGTCGCACTGGATTCACGGCTGGGGTAGTTCAGCTGCGTAATTGGGAAGGCTTCCCTTCCTAATGCATAATGGCACCTTTCCTCCTCTGTGAGCTGTGTGCTATATGTATCTGTTCACTTTAGCGGACTGTCGGACTCAGATTCAGATTCTTTATTCGCCGTTGATCATATCCATTTCGAAAAGGCTCTTCCAGTGATAATAAGTGGCACATTCAATCAAAGTATTAAAATTAATGTTCATATTACATGTACTGATTAAGTACCTTATAATCAGCTATGATCTTAAATATTGATATTAACACTGTCCATATTAAAGGACTTTTTTATGTTGTTACACTGATTATTTGTTAGCCAGTCGTATAATTTTAATTTTTTAAAAGGCAAAGTTCGACCAGTGAGAGGAGAGGAAACTTGTTAAGAATTTTGAAGGCACTCACTTTGTGGGAATTTCTTATATTGATAGTCTCACCTCGGGAAATCAATGTTTACCTTGTTTCATGTGTCATGTTCGTGAATTGTTTCCGTGACAACACTTTCGTTAATGCTGTTCTTGACACAGAGTGTAGGCGCATAGATAAACAGATTCACCATTGTTAGAATCCTAAGGCTGGTAAAAAGAGGGTGACAGTGCTCTTTCGGACAACCTTGCATATTACACTGACAATTTCTTTTTGGACTTTTAAAATGTTATTAGTATGAGGGGACTGTCCCCATACGAGTAGGCGATATGATATATGTGACTGAAAGAGTGCGAAATATGCTGTGCAGAGATAATTGTCACTGACCATATCTCTCAGTTTCCACAGGAGGTAGGACACTCGTGAGATCTTTTTACGGATTTAGTTGATCTCTCAACTGAGTTTGGCATCAATATGTATTCATAAGAGTTTGACACATTTATTATCTACATTCTTAAACAGTCCTAACGTTACCTTTTGGGTTTTATGAAGATTGCAAACACGTTTATTGCCTGTAAACAAATTTAATGCAGTTAAGTGTTTATTGCGTAATCTTATCAAGAGCTAGGGTGCTGTAATGCGAAATGTTGTTGTGGTCTTCAGTCCTGAGACTGGTTTCATGCAGCTCTCCATGCTACTCTATCCTGTGCAAGCTTCTTCATCTCCCAATACGTACTGCAGCCTACATCCTTCTGAATCTGTTTAGTGTATTCATCTCTTAGTCTCCCTCTACGATTTTTACCCTACACGCTGCCCTCCAATACTAAATTGGTGATCCCTTGATGCCTCAGAACATGTCCTACCAACCGATCCCTTCTTCTTGTCAAGTTGTGCCACAAACTCCTCTTCTCCCCAATCCTATTCAATACTTCCTCATTAGATACGCGATCTACTCATCTAATCCTCGGCATTCTTCTGTAGCACCACATTTCAAAGGCTTCTATTCTCTTCTTGTCCAAAATATTTATCGTCCATGTTTCACTTCCATACATGGCTGCACGCCATACAAAAACTTTCAGAAACGACTTCTTGACACTTAAATCTATACTCGATGTTAACAAATTTCTGTTCCTCAGAAACGCTTTCCTTGCCATTGCCAGTCTACATTTTATATCCTCTCTACTTCGACCATCATCAGTTATTTTGCTCCCCAAACAGCAAAACTCATTTACTACTTTAAGTGTCTCATTTCCTAATCTAATTCCCTCAGCATCGCCCGACTTAATTCGACTACATTCCATTATTCTCGTTTTGATTTTGTTGATGTTCATCTTATATCCTCCCTTCAAGACACTGTCTATTCCGTTCAACTGCTCTTCCAAGTCCTTTGCTGTCTCTGACAGAATTACAATGTCATCGGCGAACCTTAAAGTTTTTATTTCTTCTCCGTGGATTTTAATACCTACTCCGAATTTTTCTTTTGTGTCCTTTATTGCTTGCTCAATAAACAGATCGAATAACATCGGGGAGAGGCTACAACCTTGCCTCACTCCCTTTCCAACTACTGCTTCCCTTTCATGTCCCTCGACCCTTATAACTGCCATCTGGTTTCTGTACAAATTGTAAATAGCCTTTCGCTCCCTGTATTTTGCCCCAGCCACCTTCAGAATTGGAAAGAGATTATTCCAGTCAACATTGTCAAAAGCTTTCTCCAAGTCTACAAATGCTAGAAACGTAGGTTTGCCTTTTCTTAATCTAGCTTCTAAGATAAGTCGTAGGGTCAGTATTGCCTCACGTGTTCCCATATTTATACGGAATCCAAACTGATCTTCCCCGAGGTCGGCTTCTACCAGTTTTTCCATTCGTCTGTACAGAATTCGCGTTAGTATTTTGCAGCTGTGACTTATTAAACTGACAGTTCGGTAATTTTCACATCTGTTAACGCCTACTTTCTTTGGGATTGGAATTACTATATTCTTCTTGAAGTCTGAGGGTATTTCGCCTGTCTCATACATTTTGCTCACCAGATGGTAGAGTTTTGTCAACACTGGCTCTCCCAAGGCTGTCAGTAGTTCTAATGGAATGTTGTCTACTCCCGGGGCCTTGTTTCGACTTAAGTCTTTCAGTGCTCTATCAAATTCTTCACGCAGTATCATATCTCCCATTTCATCTTCATCTACATCCTCTTCCATTTCCATAATATTGTCCTCAAGAACATCGCCCTTGTATAGTCCCTCTATATACTCCTTCCACCTTTCTTCTTTTCCTTCTTTGCTTATAACTGGGTTTCCATCTGAGCCCTTGATAGGGGTTCTCTTTTCTTCAAAGGTCTCTTTAATTTTCCTTTAGGCAGTATCTTTCTTACCCCTAGTGAGGTAAGCCTCTACATCCTTACATTTGCCCTCTAGCCATGCCTGACGTTTGTATTCCTTTTTGCTTGCTTCATTTACTCATTTTTATATTTTCTCCTTTCATCAATTAAATTCAGTATTTCTTCTGTCACTCAAGGATTTCTACTAGCCCTCGTATTTTTACCTTCTTGATCCTCTGCTGCCTTCACTACTTCATCCCTCGAAGGTATCCATTCTTCTTCTACTGTATTTATTTCCCCCATTATTGTCAATTGTTCCTTTATGCTCTTCCTGAAACTCTGTACAACCTCTGTTTCTTTCAGTTTATCCAGGTCCCATCTCCTGAAATTCCCACCTTTTTGCAGTTTCTTCAGTTTTAATCTACAGTTCATAACCAATAGATTGTGGTCAGAGTCCACATCTGCCCCTGGAAATGTTTTACAATTTAAAATCTATTTCCTAAATCTCTGTCTTACCATTATATAATCTATCTGATATCTTCTAGTATGCGAAATAGGTAGACTTTTATCACCAGCATCGCAGATGACCGTCTGTGCAACAGTGGAGGAGATCATTGACAGCCACAATTAAAAAGAAGGGGCCCTGTTGAACGCCTCTACCAATTTCTACTATGGGGGAGTGTGTATTTATAATTGAGACAAGCAGCTTTCTGTTGTTCAGGTGCGAAGAAATTACTACTAATGTAGATTTTTGTGCACCACAATAGTCTAATTTCTTTATGTTAAAAGGAATGCAGTCGAATGCTTTACTTATATCATGTAATACAAGTGACACTACCTTATTATTTTCGAAAGCTTTTAAAAACTAATCAAGACTTTCCAGAACACATGCAGTTTTATTTTTACCTATGTTGAGTTGTAACTGTACCCTTCTTCTTCGTCGTCTTCTTCTTCTTCTTCTCATGGCGTTACAACCCTGTGTCGTCTTAGCCTGTTCAACATGTTTCCCTCATTCTGCACTCTCCAGCGCGGTTGCCCGCCATCCTCGGAGTGCGAGAGGTTTTATATCTTCTACCACATCGTCTATCCACAGATTTCGTGGCCTTCCTCTGTCTTCTTCCAGTTAGCCTCCATTCAAAAGCCGGCCGGGGTGGACGAGCGGTTCTAGGCGCTACATTCTGGAACCGCGCGACCGCTACGATTGCAGGTTCGAATCTTGCCTCGGGCATGGATGTGTGTGATGTCCTTAGGTTACTTAGGTTTAAGTAGTTCTAAGTTGTAGGGGTCTGATGACATCAGAAGTCAAGTCCCATAGTGCTCAGAGCCATTTGCACCATTTTTTTCATTCAAAAACCATTTTAGTTGTTTTTCCAATAACCATTAGAAGGACATGTCTAAGGCAGGCTATTCTACTTTTATTACTCTTACAATGTCAGCTCATTGTATGAGGAAATCCAGCTCAGTGTTCCCTCTATATCTTCAGACAGCATTGTAATCCTGAAATGGCTCAGAGATCGTGCGCAGAACCTTGCGTTGAAATATCCCGAGCTGCTGCTGATCAGTACTCGGTAGTGCCCCTGTTTCACATCTGTAGGTTACAAACGGCCTGTTCATGACCTTCTAAATTTATAGTTTCAGCGGTCTGTTTAAAAATCTAGTGACCAACAATTTCTTAAACGTGAAGAAGCATCTGCCACCACAGAGAATACGCAGTTTTAGTCCAGTTGACATGGAATTTGTCCCATTAATATTAGATCCCAGATAGTCAACGTTCTGCACATGTCCAAGATTGAAACGTGCGACTGACAGCTTATCCATGTTATTATTTTCCTCTACTTAGTCTTCATTTCATTAATAGCAAGGCCTCTAGGCAATGAGACTTCTTTCACCTCACATATTGTTCTCTCCATTGAAGCTCCTGTTCTACTAATAATTGCTACAGCATCAACATATGCACATTTATGGGTTGATTTTGTGCTTACGTAACAGATGCCTGAAGCTTTCGGATGGCTGCTTCAAGAGTCAGATTAAAAAGCAGCTTAGAGATGGCGTCCCCTTGCCCTTAACTAATGCTAAACCATTTACTGAACTCTCCATCCATTCTCAATGCGGCCTTGGAACCGGCCAATGATGCTTGAATAAGTGAAACATAATTACAAGGAGAGGCCACGACTTTCGGATCACGGATTTACTGCAAACGTTGTACACTTTTAGTCGTTCTTTAGGCAACATAATGCGCAAGTAGTAAGGCGTACTGCTTAGACGACTTCGAGAAAATTGAGTCAGAAGTTTCACGCGTCAGTGCTGCACCGGTGTGTTGATACCCTGAGCACGAGATGGCGGCGGTCATGAGGTTAGCGTTCGAGCTGCGTCATCGGTGGCTCGCTGGGTCGAGTGTCGCCCATGTTTTTTTAATGTATATTTTTTCAACACAATAGTCATATTAGTTTGCGCATATTGCATTCGAATGGTAATATCATGAAAATACACGTGTATTTGTATCACCTTTTATTGGATTTCCAATGTTATTTCTCTGTTTACTAATTTTTATTATTACAATAAATATTACGCGATTTTTATTTTTACAGGTAAGTTAAAAACTTTATCAAGTGCCTTAAAATTTGTTCATATGTGGAACGAACGAGAAATTGCTTTTCGTGCAGCTACTATTAAAAGTACATTCACCGTACATTGCCAATTTTCGGCACCGCTATTTACGAAAACGTTGCATTACACATGGTTGGAATCCATATTATCGGAAGAAAGAGAAGTTTTTAAAAATGTCAATGAGCTTCGTTTTTCCTGAGAAACTCTGAAGAATCCTTGTGTATGCGGGAAAATTGTATTCATTTTATGTAGTAGATACCGTTTTAACTTATGTTTTCCCTGTCTGTATGAAAAATATCACCATGGAACTTGTAATGTCGAAAGCACATCCGACGATTGACCGTACATTACCCTCATGTTATGGCATATTGTAATTCGGTGTATTACTGAATGAAGTTGCGTAACCTTTTATTTATCGATATTTGACTTGGGCTCTCCAAGCCTGTCCGTCGTCCTTGAAGCCCGTGTCTGCAGATCGAAGCGTCAACGTGCAAAGCACTACTTGGTACCTTACCCAATTGCAGGTATAAAGGATTACGGAGATCACGACAGGCATACATTTTCAGGAACACTTGCCGATAGTTATAATATTTGTTGTGATACTAAAAATTAGCAAACAATCAAATGACATTGGAAATTCATTAAAAGTTTATGCAAACACATGTGTCTTTCATCATATTACCTTTCACATGTAATATGTATGAAATAGTATAACTAATGTTGAAAAAAATATCAGTTAACTGAAAAGCATGACCCGGACTCCATCCCGTAGTCCATCGCTTACGGAGCTTAAACGGCGGTGATGTCACGCCTAGTGTGGCAAAGCACTGGTATATCACTGGCGCGTAAAAGTTCTCCTCCGATTTTCTCGTATTTGCTTAACTTGTACGGCTTACTACTTGCACATTTTTCTACGCTATGAAGACTAATTGTAGAGTACTGATCCTTTAAATTGCCACACCATTACATGAAATGTTCTGCACGGTTGGATATGCAAATGATTAACATTTCAGCGCAACCTTACAAAGCAGGTAGGTGTGACTCCGTCCATTCTCTGTGTATAGTGAACGATACCTCGCCCGTTGAGCCATGCTTTCGGAGCGGGAAGGAGTGACGACCGGCACGAATCCGCCAGTCGGATTAGTGTCGAGGTCCGGTGTGCCGGCCAACCTGTGGATGGTTTTTGAAGGTGGCTTTCCATCTGGCTCGGCGAATGCGGGCTGGTTCCTCTTATTCCGCCTCAGTTAGACTACGTCGGCGATTGCTGCGCAAACACTTTCTCTACATACGCGTACACCAGAATTACTCTACCATGCAAAACATTGGGGTCACACTCGTCTGGTGTGAGACGCACAGTAATCCTGGGTTCGGTGTGGGGCGGCAATGGGTTGAGTGTGCTGTAGCCTGCTGTGTGGTTGTGTACCAATGAGGGCTACGGCGGGACGAAACCTCTCCATCTTTTCTAGGTCCCCAGTTCCATACAATACAATACAATACTGAAAGATTATGCAGCAGGTTTCAGAAACTGCATTTGAATGTTATTTGTTTGTGACGAAATCGTGTTGTGCCACGTATGAGAAGAAGCGTCTACTAGTACGTGTCGGAATTCGCCAGTGGCTCGGTCGTGTCCTATATAGAATGCGGCTTATCGTTCCGTGATATTGCTGCTCGCTTCGGCCACGATACTACGACTGTCATGTGAGTTAAAAAGAGCGCAGTGAAAATTAGCCCGCCTCCCTACTGAATGCGAATGCAATATTTCGACTTCTGAAATGGAGTAAACATCCACAACAATGGACAGTTTTATGCAATAATCGAGTGTTAGCATTCATCAGTGAAGTTAGACATTTCTCTTTGAGTAAATTTACATGCGACACATCTTGCGAAAGATGAAAATCGAATTTCGGAAACCGTTTCTCGCTTACATGTTAAGGTTTGAAGCGGATTTGCTAGACCATTTAAATATGGCGCCCGGAAAACAGCTGATACAGTTTATGATGATGCAGTCAGCACAGTCGCTATTTCTCTTCAATTAGATGCGGTGTAAACAGTTTCAGTCTAATATTTCTACTTATCCTTCAGTGTACAAAAAGTTGCTCCGTGCATATCAGACGAAAATTTTAAAAACAATACGAAACATGGCAGCCTAAGCACCTGTCAAAACCGGTTGCATTTACGTTGGTGTGAAAATCCATTGAGTACCTGTAATTGGAAAACTGGCATCCAGAATCGATTTTGAAGTGTTTACATGACCATGCAGAAGAGGTATTGGGAAATCGGTTTACGAAATCCGGTTTCGGGAGCACCATGTAAACGGGGGGTTTGTGTTTGCAAAATGACTTTCTCAATATGAGAAAGAATTGAAATTGTTGAAGCATATGTGAAAGCAGGTTCGATTAAGGAGACTCGCAGAATTTTCGGAGTCAAGCATACGCACAGTGGACAGTGGACTACCGGGAAATAGAGCAATACAGAGTCTTTATAAAAATTGGCGCATCTACGGGTCTGTGCAAAATGTAAAACTATAAATAATTCCTTCAACCCTAATATGAAGCCGTATCGTGTGACGGTTGTGCAACAATCACGGGAGTATGAGAGTCAGAAACGTGTAGATTTTGCACGTGGCTTTTGAATAACATCAACGATAGTTTGTTAGATCCCTTCCATTACAGACGACCGATGAAGCATGGTTTCATCTTTCCGTTCTTGTGACTTCCAAGAACACAAGGCACTGGGCATCGGAGAACCCTAATAATGTGTATCAGTAATCACTCCATGATGAAAACATCGGCGTTCGGTGCGGTGTAACAGGAACGCGCATCAGTGGACCCATATTTTTCGCTACTGCCCAACAAAGTTCATATTTGGAACTTTTTGGTGCATTTTGTGCTCAACCCACTGAGTACGCAAGACAATACTGTTTTCTTCCAGCAAAATGGGGCAAGATGCCACTCGTCTAAAGTATCCTCGGAACGAGTCCATGATGTCTTCACTGAGGAACGAACGAATCTACCAACATGTGATGTTTTTCCTGCAAGGACATTTGAAGATCAACGTCTATGAAACAAACCTACACAATACAGGAACTGAAAGACAACTTAAGTTGTGAAGTTGCCGCCATAAATATCCCAGCTTTACGCCGAGTGTATCTGAGTGTGCTTAGAGGTGCACGGCTGTGTACTAATGTTGCAGGGGTCACTTCCAACGTCTTCTACAAATGTATTTTTCACTGCGCCATCCTGTATAACCGATGCGTTCGTACGGTCTCGAAAACCCTCGTTAACTGAAAACATGTGGTCATTGGCAGAAGAGCCACCACTATCCAGCCCTTACAGCTGTTAAACTCCGGCGTACAGTTGAGGTGTCTTGGAACGACGTACTGCCTACTCGTATCTGTCATCTAAGCTCATTTCGACTTGGTAGCCAACCAGGTAAGAGTCGTTGTTGCTGCCAGAGTTGGCAGCACTGTACATTACATTTCGCATTCTGCACACTTCAAGTTACTTACAGACCTACGAGAAGCCTTAAATGAGTAATGCAATACATTTTTTTCTGAATCCAGATTGGTTTTATTCAGAATTCCAATATACGATATTATTCCCTCTCTTTTGCAAACAAAACCCTATTTCAGAATGTGATTTTGGCTCTGCAGCGGAGTGTGCGCTGATATGAAACTTCCTGGCAAATTAAAACTGTGTGCCGGACCGAGACTCGAACTCGGGACCTTTGACTTTCGCGGGCAAGTGCTCCACCAACTGAACTACCCAAGCACGACTCACGCCCCGTCCTCACAGCTTTAAGGCAAAGGTCCCGAGTTCGAGTCTCGGTCCGCCACACAGTTTTAATCTGCCAGGAAGTTAAAACCCCATTTTTCAACAGAATCTCCGTTCAATGAGACAGGCTTACGCGACCTTACTAGGAGGACCTGCACGCCCCCATGCTACCACTCTACTGTCAGCGTCGGAACCAACGTCATGCCTGCCGCGGTGGTCTCGCGGTTCTAGGCGCTCAGTCCGGAACCGCGCGACTGCTACGGTCGCAGGTTCGAATCCTGCCTCGGGCATGGATGTGTGAGATGTCCTTAGGTTAGTTAGGTTAAGTAGTTCTAAGTTCTAGGGGACTGATGACCACAGATGTTAAGTCCCATAGTCTTGCTGCATCAGTAGTCTATCATCCATGTATTGCTTCCCGCGGAGTGCATCCTTCATTGGGCCAAACAGGTGGTAACCGGAATGTGCGAGATCCGGGCTGTAAGGTGGACGAGGGAGAACAGTCTGGTGACCAGACCAACAGAGACGTCCGGCTGACCAGCTAGGTGTTTGACTGTAATCCACCAATCACCTCAAAAGAATGTCCACACGTTCCAACAATACAGGAGTTACAGCTGTGTGTGGCCGTCAGGCACGCGGGAAATCGAACAGGTGTGCGCGACCTTGTTGCGATGATAACAGACGTCTCGTCCTACGGCTCACTGTGCTTTTGTTTACTGCCAGGTCTCCCGTCTGCCCGTCTGCAAAGCTCTGATTTTCTGCCAAAAGAAAATCGATGACAGCTCTCTGCTTGGAGCTCACCTCTGTTACAAGCGCTGAAGGCTACATATGAGGACGCCACCAACCGGAAATTCATAAAGCTACAGAGGCTGAAGCGGGAATACTCCACGATGATCCGCAACAAATTCCGCAGTCTTTCAAACGAACTACGTATTCGTCCTACACACATAACAAGTAAAATTTTGTTGTTTTACATCCTCCCCGGTGTTGCAAATTCAATGGCCAGAAGTGTATAATCAGAACTTGCAATTTAGTCCAAATAAATGTCGATCCAATGCTGCTGCTTGGAATATACAGAATGGTCTCCTTGTTCATTGCAGCAGGATTAACAAACGGCACGTTCTCCCGTATGGCCTCAATGCTAGAGGCTAACACGTTGAGACCGGTTCCTCTCAATGTCACTGTCAAGTGCGTCTTCACCTGAACCCACTTCTGCGTTTCACTGTCGTCGCTACGTTACTTAAGCAAATCACTGTTAGCCTCACGCGACTCCATGGTCTCCTTTCCTGACATATCTCCTCCGGAACTGATGCGGGCAAGGTAGCGGGTACCATCCAGAAGTTGTGTGACAGAATTCAGCTCGGCAAACAATCTTATCTCCGAACACGATTCACTATGTGCCAGAAAGATGTGCCGTATCGACACGTCCTCAAATATGTTACATCTAAAATTGCGCAGCCGATGTAAGAACATCATCCCATCTCACGTGTGTCAGCAAACGAAACAGTCGCATCATATTATCTCATTTCAACCCACACGTTTAATCCAGTATAGCCAATACTGTTTCATTAAATAAACAGCCAAAGGAAGCTGCCTTCTCATGTGCGCGTATTTGCTTTACACCTCGCAATACCAAGGGGGGAGGGGGATACATTATGCCCATCTTTTGAAAATATTGTAATCTAATCAGTTACGTCATATTTTAAAATTTAGAAAAATATATTTATTGTTTTTTGATAAATTCTTCAACTAGATTCCATAAATGTTTCATATTTTCGGTTAAACTTACCCCAAAAACTTTTGTCTTAACGGTGGATGTAGCTTTTCCCAGTGAATGTCATATTCAATATTTTCAGGTTCAGGACCTTACTTACACCTAAATATTCCTTTAATATGTATGCTGTGAGTAAAAGTCAACAACCATGAATGAAATTTGCATTTTAATGTGTTTTGCAGTGGTCGTCGAATACGCATTATTGAAAGTGTCATAATTTTTCTAAGAATTTATTTTTAAGTCCTGCTTTTTTAAATTTTTTTTAGGGGTAGGCATAAAATATCCCTCTCTCTCCTCGTTGGCAATGCGTGTTATGCAAAATGCGTTGCTACCTCTACCGTAAATCCAACAGCCATCGTTGAAGAACTTATACGCTCTTTCCAAGAATGGTGTGCTCTGTCATTTCCCTAGAAGCTCAACCATTGACATAGCAAGATTGAAACACAAGCTTCTTTTTAGTGGTAAGTGTTGCACCAACCCCGTCCGGTCATTTACGTGGTCGGGAAATCCTGAACCAGCATAGTCGGTTGTTTGTTCAGATAAAGAGAAGAGTTTCTTGGGATAAAAATTTATTTTTAGTAAATCGCAGTATGTCATTTGATGCAACACACAACAAAAAGAATGGTGAAGGCATTCATCAATGATCTGAGAGAATTATGACGTATACGTTCAGAAATAAGAATTAGCACAGTTAAACGTAATTCGAAAACGTCAGCGTAAATATAGTTTGTCTCAATGTTTTTCAGTAGTGATATTAACAAAATTTAAGTGCACTGGACAACTACCTACAAATTTAAAATTATGGGTTCAGTCATGCGAATGAATTGTTGACACACTTCGGTGTCGTACAGAAACTTTCTTGAAGACAAATAATTTTTGAAAACTGACACTGGAAAAGGAAGCATAGTAAGTTATTTTAACCTGAACTGAACTTGACTGCGTTCAGGCTCCTAGCAAGTACTTTCTCTTTCCTGATAGCAATATGCGTGGTAAGAAGTTTGTAAGGTTTGAGTACTCAGATGATCAACTCACAACCCCATACGGATTAAGATTCAGAGATAGTACAATAACTTTATGAAAGACGCATAGCTGACTGGATAGTTGGGCAGTTCTGTATCTCCATCCGAACAAGTTTCGTAGGACCCAACGGTGCCGACTGACTGCCCTGTCATCCACTGGCGACGGGCGTCACTGAATGCGGACATGGAGGAACATGTGGCCAGCACACCTCTGTCTTGGTCGTTGTATCTCCTCAGTTGGCTTCACAAGAGCTGAGTGCACCCCGCTTGCCAGACACGGACGATCACCCATCCAAGTGCTAGCCATGCCCAACAGCGCTTAACTTCGGTGATTTGGCGGGAACCGGTATTATCACTGCGGCAAGGCCGTTGGTATGTAGCCGGCAGACACACAAAGAAACATGTCATTGGGAAGACAAGAATCCAAATACATGCTCATACAACAAAATGTACGTAAGTATGAACCACGACACAAATGAAAACAGTCGTTGTGATGGTTAAATGTATTATTTGCATACGCCGTCTGTCTAAAAAGTTCTGAGGCAGATTTTATTCCTGACGTATATGCACTGCAACGAAGTAACCGTGGTGATAGCTTGAATTAACAATTGTAAACAACAGATGTGCGTTCGATCAGTTAGTTGCGAACAGGTGGTGTTAAGTAGTGGACAGGTAACCGTAGTGTGTCAGCGTTGTTGTTAAATCGCCATGAAACAGCATCTCTAAATTAAGCTTTCAAGACATTCCGCAGAATTCAAAGGTTTTCGCACACACTCTGATTATCGAACAAAAACAACGACGCTTGAACGCCTGCCGCGGCTTGACTGAAATGCAAAACGCGGACAATTCGTTTCTGGAAAAGATCATTACGTGCGAAGAAACTTGCTGTTAGTAATGCGAAGCTACCACAAACACAAAGTACAGAAATTCACACGACGAGACAACGCTTTGGTTATATAACCGACATTGAAGCCAGTGTGACACGGGAGTTGAACCGTATCCCAAAGAAGGACTTTTCTGACAGCTTCACATGGTTGTATGAATGCTTTTTGCATTGTACTCACTCAAGCATTAGAACCATCAGCTTAGCTTCCCTATGTTTTTTTTTATTAATCCACTTTAGAAACTTTTTGAACTGGCGTGGTGTGTTGCCCATTCCTGTCAACAGCTTCTAAGTGTTTCTTAAACATGGATAATTACAGTTCTCCATTCCAGATGAAATGAAAATGGAATACGATTTCTACGGTTATAGCCTAGAAACACTTACAAGTGCAATACATACAAGAAAGTCATTATGCTAACAACATTAATAAATAGCCAAGGAATAGTTTAGAGTTTCTAAGACATAAATAAAGCAATTTTCTGTCCATAGGTTAGAGCAACGTTCTTTTTTAATTACAGAATTAATCTACGAGGGTCGGTCAAAAAGTAATGCCTCCCATTTTTTTTCTACTTAAAAAAATTAAGTTAAGTGGAAAATTTGAATTTGGCGCCATTCCTCAAACCTTCTTCTGCAATCCACTGCAGTAGTAACTTTCTGTGTCAACAGGTGGCAGCACAGCAGAAGTTTGTAAGATGGCCGACATCGATGTTCGTTTGAGACAGCGTTGTGTGATTGAATTCTTGAATGCAGAAGGTGAAACGCCCATACGCATTCATGAAAGACTGAAGAAGGTGTATGGTGTTGTGACAGTGGATGTCAGCACTGTTAGACGATGGGTTCGTCGTTGTAAGGAAGCTGAAGGGCAAACACCGTTGACTGACGAAAACCGGAGCGGCAGGCCGGTGAGTGCCGTGACTCCACACAACATTCAGCAAGTTGATGACATCATTCGTGGTGACCGTCGGGTGACTGCAGATGAAGTGTGTCGCATTATTTCTCTACCCCAATTGTTTAATAATCTCACGATTATTAAACAATTGGGGTACTCAAAAGTTTGTGCACGGTGGGTTCCAAGAATGTTAACCGATCAGAATAAAGAGGCAAGGAAAACAATAGCCTCCCAACACTTGCAGCGCTTCCGTTTGGAGGGAGATGAGTTTCTGAAAAAAATTGTGACCGGGGACGAAACATGGGTGCATTTTTTGAACCCGAATCAAAGAGGCAGTCAATGGAGTGGCGTCACACAAGCTCGCCGAGGAAGAAAAAATTCAAAACTGTGCGATCGGCAGGGAAAGTTATGGCAACAGTTTTCTGGGATACAGAGGGTGTGATTCTGGTTGATTTTTTGGAGCAGGGATGCACAATAAATTCTGTTCAATACGTCACAACCCTCAAAAAACTTAAAGCACGTCTTCAGCGAGTTCGCCCAACAAAATCAATGGCAGATGTTCTTCTTTTGCATGACAATGCAAGACCACACACCAGTCGTCACACCTGTGACGAGATTGTCAAAATTGGATGGGAAGTTTTGCCTCATCCCCCATACAGCCCTGACCTGGCACCATCAGACTTCCATCTGTTCGGGCCACTAAAAGAAGCTCATCGTGGGATTCATTTTGAAGATGAGGAGGCCGTCAAAACATCCGTGCGTCAATGGCTTAGGAAGCAGAGCTGTGATTTTTACCGTGCTGGGATACATGCCCTTGTTCAAAGATGGACCAAAACTGTAGAGATGGGCGGAGATTACATTGAAAAATGACAAAATGATCCTCAATGTTGTGGTTTTCAACCTATGTAATTGCATTTAAATTTCCTGACAATTAAACGTAGAAACAAAAATAGGAGGCGTTACTTTTTGACTGACCCTCGTATGTCGTCAGCCGCGGTGGTCGTGCGGTTCTAGGCGCTCCAGTCCGGAGCCGCGCTGCTGCTACGGTCGCAGGTTCGAATCCTGCCTCGGGCATGGATGTGTGTGATGTCCTTAGGTTAGTTAGTTTTAATTAGTTCTAAGTTCTAGGGGACTGATGACCACAGCAGTTGAGTCCCATAGTGCTCAGAGCCATTTGAACCATTTTTTTGAATCTATGTCGTTTTTAAGCTTAAGAGAGACTAATAGCGTCATGAAAGGAATGGAAGTAATGACAAATGTCGATTTCGACGCACGAATAGTCTACATCGTATATGAAGTGATGTTCTACAACCTTGAAACGCAAAACAATTTATTGCTGTTTGTGCAGAGAGAAGCTGTTTCATCGTGACTACTAGCTTCTAGGAATCAATATTTTCGTAAGTATGACTATGATTACCTGTAACTGCTTCTCTAGCTGTGGTAGACATTTAGAGAAAGGAGACAAGTTGTATGAAAATACCAGCTTGCCTTGTACTATCACACACTATATGATATCACCTCATTTTTGTATAAACAGCATTGTCGCACTTTCTTGTTGTTGTTGTATCTGACCTGCCCTTTGTCCAGTGGACCTCGTATCTGATGTTGTCTTGTATTACTATTTTCATACACTGAATTTTACTGATGAATTATTTTCGATGTTTCCTAATGCTTTTATTTGTTACATTTTTTGGAACTAATGTTTGATTCTTTTGTGTATTCGGAAAATTTTAAGTTCTACCCCTGTTATGACATTTCGTGACTTCTTCGTGATTTAGATATTTCATCCCTGACTGCTTTACGGGGCATTCAACATTTTCATCCTCACCAATCAATTGAGTCTCTGTTAAGAAAAGATCATTCGGTATAGTCGGCATCCGAAACCTACCATTCTCGCAAAATCGTTCCTTATTCATCTGTGATATACATTTCTGATACACATAAAAGTCATAGGACAGAAACAATCATTATTAATCATTTGCTCATCGCTAGAATTTAACCGCTCACTTAGTCTTTGAATATTATTTCTAATTTGTTAAAAGTTTACATGATCTTGTAGCGAGTATGACAGATGTTATATGACCACTCAATCGGAAATCTCCAAATGTCGTAAGAGGTACATTAAATTCCCTTTGATATTCATTCAACTGATTAACGATAATGTCTTTACACGTCTATGTATTAGGGTGTCCCTTAGATTTTCGATTTTCGTGTTTCTTTACGTACACTCTGCAGTTTTTTTTCTTTTGTTTGAAGAAGAATTTTAAGAGCTATTTTGTTGTTACTGAAGACGAGGAACCCATGGCGCAGTGGACTACAAGTTGCGTCGTGCCGCTACGCGCTGTTTATTACTTACTGCTTACGCATATGCTTGACTGCTGTCAGCAGGGTGGTCCTTATGTGGGAGCTACGTAAAAAGTCCAGTGATTTGAGCACACACACCTCCACCCATTTCTTTTTTACTGTTGGTGCGTTTTGATAATGTGCCAAATTTTATTACAATCAATTAATATTAATTCATACCGCAACTGACTTACATATTCAAATAAACTTTTATATTGAAATAAGTGTGTGTATTTTCGATTGGAATAAACAACTCAACTCTACCTATATACACATGTTTTGCAAATACGGTTAAAATACATTAAATGGGAGAAATTTAGGTACTACTATGTAATACAACACACAAAAGTGTGAATGCAGCATGAATCAATACTAATGTTAGCACAATTTTCTTTTCAGTGCGTTATTTTTGCAATCTGGTTATTATCTGCGGTGATCTTTCACACATTGCAAAGTTAATTCTTTTTGTTCTTCATCGGGTCTTAACGGTCCATCTTACATTACTTCGCTGCGGAGTGAAAATTTCGTTCCTGAGTATGATAGCAGACGAGCACACGTATCAGCAGTAATAAATAACACGTAGTGACATGATGCTACTTCTCGGCTACTGCGGCGTGGGATCCTAGTCTTCAGTTTCAACAGAATAGGTCTTACCCTTCTTAAAACAAAAGGAAAGAAACCTAGGTGTGAGTGTGTGTGTGAAGAAGCATGAAATTCGAGCAAATAAGGATCATTCTGGTGAGTATAATGTAGGAAAGTGCATGTGATGGTACATGAAAAGAGAGGGAAGAAAAAATCTCTGTCATTAATTTAGCTACTAGATATTCTTTGGAATATTCGAAAACTTACAGTTTCACTTTCGGTAGTGATACTTCACTGTACTTTTTAAACGATGATGATAGCACAGACTCTCGGTGTATAGACGACCGTAAGTGAGAAGAGTAGGATACGTGTTCACGTTGAGATCATCTCAGGTGTAAATGATGACAGACGTTAATAACTTTCATCAGTGACACAGTTTGCCCTCTGAACAGAACCAATCTCTGCTAACGGCGCGTAACTGTAGGCTGTAAAAGGCGTTCCTGCTTTCTGACTTAACGTTCAGGATTCAGCAACTTTCACCGAGCCAAAAAGGAAAGTTGTGAGCCGGTCAGATTATACGGAACCAAGGAGGCAAGATCCATCTTGCGTAGGTCGGACTATGCGGAACCAAGGAGGCAAGGTCCCTCTTACGCAAGAAGATCTGCGATTGATAAGGAGAAAATTTCTTTGCCTTGGCTGCACACAATAAAAATGCACTCTGTTTGTGATCGCGTTTCCTTTAAATTAATACACTTCTCCAACGTATTTCCAGTGAGTTGATTTTATCCGTGAAGTGCAGTCTCGGAAGGTTTGAAAAATACCGGCTTACATCTGCCGTAACATTTTCACTGACGGTGGAAGTCAGAGAATGCTAAAATCTTGTAATAATGGCGGATGTTCTGTAGACTGTCTGGTTGGTGGAAACGACTTCTCTGTTTCTCGTGTGGGGGCAATGAGTTGCGGCTACTGCTTTCGTTGTTTAGATTGTGGCGTGAAGTGTTTAATCCTTCATTATCCACAGTAACTCATCGTTACCCACAACCAGTTATATCCTTTTTTATACATAGCAAACATTGTTGCATTTGCTTTTGGTCAGTATGCAAAAAATGCTGCCACCAGCTTGCAGATACTTTTCTCACAGTTAAGTCCTCATACAATATGTGTCTCACCTCTTCCGCAGTGCCTATAGCTTTCGCTATTTTATATACTTTTAATCGCTGAGCGTTCTATATCATTTCGTGCACCTTGTCAATACCGTCGTCTGCAGTTGTAGTTTTGGGACTCCTTCTCGTGATCATCTTCAAGAGAATTGTTTATTTTCATTTCTTTCGTGTTGAACGTGAAACAGAAAACTCCGTATAAAAGTTCACAAATGCAATATGTATTTCCATTATCGACAAAACATTCAAAAGAAAGATTTTGGAACCAAAATTGAGCAACCTCTTTAGTTGGTACGTACGTATATCAACATAAATAAAATAAAAAAACATGTTGGTATCAGTGTGATCGAAGTGTCAGGCTGAGAAATGTTTTCTTTGCCCCAATAATACCCACATTGTACCGGCCACATTTGTAAGGCTCGTAAATATTATCATTGTTTGTTTAGGCAGAATAACAACGTCACTTTCAAAACAAATTCACTGACCAGTTGTTTATGAAAAGATAATACCATCACACAGTTTGGAAGTCAGGGAGCTCTAGCCGATAGTGTTATTGCAGGATTTACGTATCACTACGAACCCAACCGAAGCACAATGGTGATGAATAACGGAACTATTGACAGGATTGAAGTCGGAATATCGTAAGCATTATATCACTGACCGTACAAATTATTTGTAAGACCATTTGAGTACAATAAGTTTCTTAGTCTTGCTTCTTTCTTCGCCATTGATAAAGGATCTTCCATTTTGACAGCATTCCAAGGAAGTAGTGAAAATCAGCGCACATTGAGAAATGCTAAAGTATTTTCAATGTCAGTGTGGACAGTAGATGAAACTCATATTAAAATTTTACACACATAAAGGCGTTTAAATAATGTACTCTGTTTCAGCTACCTCTCAATGTGGATAAATTACTGACACATACGGATAGAATTAAATTTGGTTTGTAAACTCTGGAGAATGACTAAAGTACGCCCGCGATTAACGCTTTGTGTCATCCAACTTCAAAGCCGAGCTTAGTGGTTGTAAGGTCTTATGTGATTTGTTTGAAGTGCAATGACTTAAAGAATGGCCGGTCTGTTTAAGATTGCTGTTATTCCGGAGGAATACCACCACTATCTTCGGCCGTCCCTTGTGGTTTCCATTAACCGTTCAAATGACTGCCAAGTTTCTTCTTTCAACGAGGACATCTACATCTAAACTCCACAAGCCACGTTGGTATGTCGTGGAGGGTTCTTCGTGTACCGTTATCAATTCGCCCTTTTTCTGTTCCAGTCATGAATGGAAGAACGGACGTTGTCTCGAACCGCGATCCTCTCACATTTTGCCTCCATAATCATTTTGTGGAATATGTGAGGGGGAAAGCATTACATTGTATGACACTCCTAGCAACGTACGTTTCCGGGTTTTTAACGGTAAACCATGGGGTGATACAAAAAGCCTCTCTTGTGGTGTATGCCCCTGGAGTTGTGTGGTCATCTCTACGACACTTTCGCACTTACTAATCGAACTCGTGACGAAATTTACTGCTCTTTTTGATCTTCTCTATTTCCTCTATCAATCATATCTCGCAACGGTCCCAGACAGAGGAGCACTACTCTAGTATCAGTGAAACAAATATTTTTAAGATACTTTCTTTGAGGGTTGACTGCATTTCCTGAGGAATCTTCCAAAGGATATCCGCCTGGTATCATCCCTTTCTACACTTAGTTTTTTGAGATCGTTCCACTTTAAATCCCTTCAAACGCATTTTCCCACATTTACTGAATGCGACTGCTTGGTTGTCCGGCAATCCTGTTATCAAACAATAACAAGATCTTTTGCCTGTTCACGCCCAAGACCTTATATTACGTTACCTGCATCAAACGTCGATCCTCTTCTGATCACCCACGAACAGCTTCACGAAGCTTTCGACATTACCCACAAGGTCCTTTACACAACTTGCTGATATAAAAACTGAAGCAGCCAGAAGCGGTAGAGAACAGTAAATGAAACTTCACTATTTAAGAGAGCTTATATTATTTCAATTATTACAAAATCGATTCAATTTATAAAGAACTTGGCAGTATGTGCCCACTTACCAGTGTGACGTTGTACACCCTGTGACCTGAATGCATGCACTGATTCGATTGAAAACAATGTCATGGAGCTGTTGTATCCTCTGCTGAAGCAAGCTGACCCACGACTGCAATAACTGGTCCTCAGTATTCTGGATGCTGGCACTCAAGTGGAGCTGACGTCCGAACTGGTCCCACACGTTTTATCGTGGTCAGATGTGTGGAACTTGCTAGCCACTAGAGAATCTCGACATCGCGAAGACAGCTTACAGAGACACGTACCATATGAATAGAAGCACTGTCCTGTTGAAAAATTCTAGCAAAATACTGTCGCATGAGGGGCAACACATGGGGTCCCGAGGTGTCCGTGACGTACCGTTGTCCAGTCAATCACTACCATCCGTGATACCCTATGGTCCCACCACCATGACGAAAAGACTAACACCACTGTGCCTCTCCAAAACACTGGAAGAATGGCACCTCAACCTAGGTCGCCGCCATCTCCCAGACGTTAGTCACCTAGTGCCGTACGGAACCGCGATTCATCGCTGAACGAAATATGACGGCATTCATCAGCAGTCTATGCTTCCCAGTCATAGCACCAATCCAGACAGGACGTTTGCGTTGTGGTGTTAATGGCAGCCAATACATGGGACGGTAGTTCCCAAGTCCGGCTGCTGTTGGTCTCGGACTAATGGGGCAGGACATGATGTTGCAACGAGACCATTACTTGTTCTCGGATGGCAGGTGGACACGTGAAGGTGTTACGATATCCTTGGTGTACAGACGTGGTCAGCCGGCACCTTGACGCCCTCCCATTTCCACGCAGTCAGTCATCGGGCCACTGTCTCATCCTGTTGTTGTTATGGTCTCCAGTACAGAGGCTGGTTTGGGGCAGTTCTCCATGCTACTGTATCCTGTGCAAGCTTCTTCATCCCAGTACCTACTGCAACCTACATCCTTCTGAATCTGCTTAATGTATTCATCTCTTGGTCTCCTACGATTGTTGCCCTCCACGCTTCCCTCCAAAACTAAATTGGTGATCCCTTGATGCCTCAGAATGTGACCTACCAACCGATCCCTTCTTCTAGTCAAGTTGTGCCACAAATTCCTCCCCTCTCCAATTCTATTCAATACCTCCTCATTAGTTACGTGATCTATGCTTCTAATCTTCACCATTCTTCTGTAGCACTTCATTTCGAAAGCTTTTATTCTCGTCTTGTCTAAACTATTTATCGCCATGTTTCACATCTATACATGGCTACACTCCATACAAATAATTTCAGAAATCACTTCTTGACACTTAAATCTATACTCGATGTTAACAAATTTCCCTTCTTCAGAAACGCTTACCTTACCATAGCCAGTCTACACCTTATATCCTCTCTACTTCGACAGTCATCAGTCATTTTGCTCCCCAAATAGCAAAACTCATCTACTACTCTAAGTGTCTCATTTCCTAAACTAATTCTCTCACCATCACCTGATTAAAGTCGACTACATTTTAGTATCCTCGTTTTGATTTTGTTGATGTTCATCCTATATTCTTCTTTCAAGAAAGTGTCCATTCCTTTCAGCTGGCCTTCCAGGTACTTTGCTGTCTCTGACAGAATTACAATGTCATCAGCAAACCACAAAGTCTTTATTTCTTCCCCATGGATTTTAATTTCTATTCCAAATTTTGCTTTTGTATCCTTTATTGCTTGCTCAATACGCAAATTGAATAACATCGGTGATAGGCTACAACCCTGTCTCACTCCCTTCTCAGCCACTGCTTCCCTTTCATGGCCCTCGACTCTTATAACTGCCATCTGGTTTCTGTACAAATTGTAAATAGCCTTTCGCTCCCTGTGTTTTACCTCTGCCACCTTAAGAATTTGAAAGAGAGTATTCCAGTCAACATTGTCAAAAGCTTTCTCTAAGTCTACAAATGCTACAAACGTAGGTGCGCCTTTCCTTAACCTAGCTTCTAAGATAAGCCAAAGGGTCAGTATTGCCTCGCGTTTTCCAACGTTTCTACGGAATCCAAACTGATCTTCCCCGAGGTCAGCTTCTGTAAGTTTTTCCATTCGTCTGTAAAGAATTAGTGACTTACTATACTGATAGTTCAGTAATTTTCACATCTGTCAGCACCTGCTTTCTTTTGGATTGGAATTATTATATTCTTCTTGAAGTCTGAGGGTATTTCGCCTGTTTCGTATATTCTAATGTCCTAGAAATCCAGCTGTTGCACGATTCGACCTGCTGGCCGAATGGAGACCCGAAGTGAGGCCCTTTTCAAACTTCGTCAAGCACTTATAACGCTGACCAAAGGAGTGCGTGGCATCTCCGTGCCCTTCACAGCGATCACTCAACATTTGATGCTGTTTACGCCCTTTATACACACTACCAGGTCGAGTAACCACACGGCTGGCGGCTATTCTGTCTGTCACAGGGAATAGCATTCCAATAATGTACATTACAGCGTGTGATATATGCATGTACGAAATTACATCGACATCCGATCACGTCCACTTGGTGCTTCACTTTTTTGTCAAGCATTGTATAACCTTATGTTGTCCATGCAGGAATGCTGTCAGGAAACTGCGACTGTTCTTGATGATGAAACGTGGATTAAAGTAATAATTTCTATGAGTTTCTCTTTGTTTAGCCCCACGACCCATTTCGATGATTTACACCTTGATGTTCGTGTAATTTAATCCTCTCATTCATCTGAAGACGATGGTGTAAGCCCTCCAAACGCGTCGTGGAAGTAAAGAAAAAGTGGTTGACACAGCTAACTACTTTAATTTATCTTCTACAGCCACTGTATATTGTCAAAAGAAACTGTCCTGTAACACCCCATTGCGATAAGTCGCAACGCACTTTTACATCTGAAGATTTTTCTTCGGGAATGATGATAAGATACGCTCTGTTTTCTAGCACTCTCCAGTCCAAAGATATTCTGATATTGCATTCGGCTGAGTTTTTTTCCATTTAGGCGGCCTTGCGGAACTGTTTCGAGCGCCTTCTTGAAGTCAGGGAACTCATTATCAACCTTGCCGCCAGTATTGATTACGTCTGAAGGATACTCTCCATTATAAGTGACATGCTGTATTTTATTTTATAGTAACTCTTCAATCGTATCACTCCAGTCACAAATATGATCTGACATGACGTGCACTCGCAGTTTGTTTACTAGGTGATACTGCGGAAATGTACCGAAAATCTTCCGGAATTCTGCGAACAAGGCATCGGCCTGGACGTTGGTATCTACAGCGTTCTGGGTATGGCGGACGATTAACATCGTCGTTAAACTGTAAACTGGCATCCTTTTGAAGAGTTGTTTTGTCAGTAGGAGAGACTATTGTTCCTTATTAAGAGTCAGTGACGTGGAAGAACTGGCTGAACGAGGCGAGCCCGACGGAGGACCTCAGGTGAGCAGCAACAGGGCCAAAAGAGACGGCTGGTGGCCAGCCTCCACTTCCCGTTAATGTAGCTGCTATCACGGTCTGTCACATCGGAAGCGTGAAACCGTCGTAGAAATTTGTTGAAATGTGAGAAGATACTCCTTCCTAGCAGTGATGCGGATGTAGACGAGCATGTGGAACAAGGAAAGCCACTTTAAAATGAAAATTCTCTGCGGGCGGAAGGGAGAACAGGAAGGGGGCACGAGCGGAGTCATGGAGGCGACTAGAAAGCTGGCGGCCAACGCTGCCGCCGCTGGCTCCGTCTGTGGCGCAACGGCCGGTCCCCCCGGTTCGCGACCCCGCGGTTTTCCAGACGGCAGACTGGCCGGTGCCACAGTTTTCTATCCGTGGCGTAGGCCGCCATCTTACAGACACGTGCCTGCCGTAGCTTAATCTCCTATCCACAAGAGAGAAAGTCTCATATGATTGGCGTCCAGGAGTTAATGTTTACAGCCGCAATTTCTACAATGGCCACTTGTTACAAACTAATGTCAGTGATTGCGGGAAAAGTGGAAGAAAGTACACTGCCTTAAAAAATTACAACACCCTGGCAGACTGTATCCAGTGGCACTAGGCTATAATGGAGGGTGAGTCACTAACTGTTGCGCTTCAGTCTGGAATCTCGCGACCGCTACGGTCGCAGGTTCGAATCCTGACTCGGGCATGGATGTGTGTGTTGTCCTTAGGTTAGTTAGGTTTAAGTAGTTCTAAGTTATAGGGGACTGATGACCTCAGATGTCAAGTCCCATAGTGCTCAGAGCCATTTGAACCATTTTGAACTAACTATTGCCACCTAGAATAACTCCGAAAGTTTGATAGTAGCTGAAAAGTTTGTGGGACACACGTTGCCTGGGACAACGGGGACCGTAATAGGACGTTTGTTTTTTGTTGCTAGGCGGGGTCGCTTCAGAGATATGAAGGTCACTTTGTTTTTTTTAAAAGGGATGCTATGGTTTGGTACTTATTTTTTGATAACGGCTATCTAGACGAATCCAATGATGATGTTTAACAGTTAGATCTTTGAAGGTCAACGAAGGTCACAAAGGTGGCATGAACGTCCATTTACAGAAGGTGCTCGAAGTGATGACCATTGGTATCAATGCAGTGCTGCAATCTTCTTATCACTGAGTGCTATCCCTTATCACTTCGGCACTTATCGAAGCACACGCTCTGACTATTCACTCTCATATATAGTGCAAATAGTAAATATTCGCCGAATACGGCGTATCCATCCAAATGCCATTGACATGTAAACACAACGACGGTTTCGCAATACAACAGTAATAGTAACGGTAAGACTAGTATCGTCGAATGAAGCGAATATGAATGATGTATTCCTTCGAAGAACAAGTCGATATGCTTCTCATTTACGAAGAATGCCAACGAAATTCAGCTAGAGCTAGAGACTTACTCGCTGAAAGATATCCTCGACGTACTCACCGTACACGTAGTACATTTAAATATGTGTATGATAAATTGAGAACAACTGGATCTTTAACGCATCGGAAACATATCCGGAAAGGAAAGTTACTAACGAGTAAACGGAAATTGGTACTCTTACCACTGTCGTTTGAGATCCTTGTGTTAGTTCCATCAAATTGGAAGGGAATCTGGCATGAGCCAGGGTAGTGTTGTTCGTGTTCTGCATCGAAATAAAAATCATTCTTAAAATATCATCTCCACCAAGAATGAACTGATACGGATTGTATGCATCGCATTGAATTCTGCCGATGGGCTCAACTTCAGATTGAAACGTCCCCTTTGAACAATTATACAAGACTGTGCTTAAACTGACATACGATATTTTTAGCGCAACGCAGTCTGACTTTCAAAAATCCCTACAAAAATGGCCCTGACTAACATTAACCTATACGTTTCACAAATCGCTTACCTCACAAAAATCTTGGTTACTCGAACTATTGCAATACAGCGAGCGCCACTACTGCCAGCTAAATAAAAGATTCAAACTACGGAAGGCACTAACTACTGATAGGGACAGTTAGCAAATGAAAGATTTTAATAGAGAACAAACAATGTATTTACCTTAATATAATCAAAACTCATAATATATATAGCAGTTCATGACATCCAGTCTCACAAATTTCAAAACTCCATCATTTCTCTCCGCACATCCACCACTGCTGGCGGCTCACCTCCGACTGCGCAACGCTACGCGCTGTTAACATCCAGCTGCCCAACACTACAATGGCAGACAACAATGCAAACTAGCCACAGACTGCCCACAGCACAGCCAGTGATTTTCATACGGAGCGCTACGTGGCGTTACCAATAAGAAAACCTAAACAGCCTACTTACAAGATTCAGTGGGATGACACATTTATTAATTTGATTTTATTTACTGACGAGGCTACATTCACAAACCATGGAAATGTTCATTTGGATAACATGCATTATTGGGTAACTGAAAATCCATGTTGGCTGCGGCAAGTTGCACACCAAAAAGTGCGGTCGGTGAATGTATGGTGTTGGATTCTAGAGTACAGAATTGTAGGCCCTATTTCTTCGAAGGAAATCTTAATGGTAGGAAGTACACCATCTTCCTGCAAGAAATAGTAGTCTGTTATTGGAAGAAATACCTTTAGGAACAAGAAACAGAATGTGGTATCAGCACGATGGGTGTCCGGCACGTTTTTCGCTGATGCCTAGAAATGAGTTGCAGAAACAATGCCCAGATCATTGGATTGGACGCGGAGGAGATGCGTCGTGGCCGACTCATTTCCCAGACTTGACGTCTCTCGATTTTTTCTTTTGGGGATTCGTAAAAGACATTGTTTATAAAGAGGTTCCAACTACACCTGAAGATATGCGAGGTAGAATTGTCAGAGCATGTGCTTCGATAAGACAAGGAATACCACTGCATTCATACCAATGGTCATCACTTCGAACACCTTCTGTAAATGGACGTTCATGCCACCTTTGTGACCTTCGTTGACCTTCAAAGACCTTACTGTTACACGTAATTGGATTCGTCTCGATAGCCGCTATCAAAAAATAAGTACCAAACCGTAACATCACATTAAAAAAAAGTTGACCTCCATATCTCTGAAGCGACCCCACCTAGCAACAAAAAACCAACGTCAAATTATGGGTGTCCCCCGTTGTCCCAGTCAACATTTGTCGCACAAACTTTTCAGCTCCTATCATACTTCCGGAGTTATTCTAGGTGGCAGTAGTAAGTGAGTCACCATGTATATGTATACTGAGTAGTTGCAGTGTTAGTGATTGATTTACCACGCTCATCGGCGATCATATGGCTCTAGGGAGGCTTGCCTGTGCGTCCTCTGTTTTGACTCTACAGCCTGTAATTGTACTACGTTTAGAGCTGAACAGTATTGACAACATACATTCTATGGTGCAACTGTGACCCGCCCTCGAGTATGTACTCCTGTTTAACAATTTCATTTATTTGGACGGGGTTGCATTGTGGGCCTGTGGAAAATCGGATGGACGTATTGATGGATTGC
This sequence comes from Schistocerca gregaria, assembly GCF_023897955.1. Lineage (NCBI taxonomy): Eukaryota > Metazoa > Arthropoda > Insecta > Orthoptera > Acrididae > Schistocerca > Schistocerca gregaria. Next base: position 539,081,668 of record NC_064922.1, read on the forward strand.
TGCATATGTTGGGCACAGTCTATCGTTGATGTATCGCTACTTTTAACAGTGGTCTGTGAAACATTCATACACTGTATACCAGATTTTGGACGTTTGTATAGTGCAGTCGCACGTCAAGATCGATACAATGTGCGAAAATCAGTGGCCAACCGAACATCATCCAGGGGCCAAATAAGGGCACATGTTGTCGTCAGGGACCGTTGGGGCCCGTCTGTTTGCAGCAGGATTAAGATGACGTATGCCTCTATCCAGGCTACCACTGACACCACGACACTGCCAAGCATGGCTATTCTGGTGTCATAAAAGAGTTGTCTGGAGAGTGGAACGCAACTCTGTTGTCCTCAGTGACGATAGTAGGTCCCGTGTGCATGCGAGTTTATGGATGTACAAGTGTACGGCGTACACCTGTTGAGTTTCCTACACCAGAATGCATTCGCCCAAGACACACAGGTCCCACCGAGAATTCATAGTGTGGCGTTCACGGGTTACAACTCGCAGCCACATGCGGTGTTTCTGCACGGTAACCTTCCTACTAACCTTCCTACTACCAGGGCTATTTTCTTTCATGGGTATCACTAGGGTCGTAAAGAACCCAAATAATTTACACGGGAAATGTAGACAGTATATACATTACAGCGTCCATCGTAACAGTAATCGTCCTATTTTCATACATGTTACGTTCAAAAAATAAACAAACAAATTTTGGTCATGTTACCCCAATGGTACGCAGTGCAAAAAACCATGAATAAATTTTAATGCGTTATGAGTGTAAAACCCAGTAAAATAGCATTGAATTCAGGTGAATCAGGGGGAGACAGTCATATATTTCGAAAATAATAGCTTTGAAAACTAGCCCCAGTTGTACTAGGAAGGGTAAATCGGAATCTGAGGCAAGAAACCATAAAAATGGGTACAGAAATAAGCGGGAAATAATATTTTCATTGTTGCTGGTGTTTCGTGTGACAGCTGTGCAACTTAACAGTCATCGTTATATATTCATAACCGTATCATTCAAGAAATAAACAAAGTGATATAGTTTGAAAATTATAATTAAAAAAAAGGAACATAGTCGTTCTCTGGGGCGTGCACAACAATTGCCGAATTTCAACAAAATGCAGAGAATGCTTGGGACAATCTATCGCAGAATGCCATACGGCATGTTTTTGATCGTTTGTAAACGATAATACAAACCTTCAGAGAAATGGGGGGGGGGGGGGGCGTGGGGGGGTTGATCACTATATACTGCTGCAATGTTTGCGCATCGCTTACTGTAACAGGTGTGTTTGATTTAGTCTGAATTTGTCATATACTTCTACAATTGTGAACCACATGTTTCCTCCGTTGTCAACAGTCCTTGTTCTTGAGAATGGTGCATTTTTTTGTCCGTTAGTGTAGTCGGCTACGACTGTGATTGGAACACTACCACAACAAGTTTTCCGACTGATGCCAGATTCAAGTAGAGTTTTCGAATTTCCGAATAAAGTTGTAAAATATCATCTCTAGATCACGGTGGGCTGCGTCACTACTTAACAATAATCGACTTTCTGGTATCCGGGGTTAGAAGGCTGCCTCATCCAATTTGAAGATGATTGGTTGATCTTCCCGCAGACCTTCTAAATAGGTTATAGCCCTGATGGCGAATGGGTTTCCCATGAAGACAGGTGTTGATCGGTTCCTCTTGGAAATAAACTTTGACAAGACGTGGCAGGAAGGCAATCTGTGTTGAGAGGTGTTAGAAGGAGCAGAAAACGGACGGTGGAAATGCTTGAATTCTGTTCTGGAGGCTGACTGGCTGAAAACGTTGAATGTTAAAAATAAATTTCTTGGAGGTACTTGGAGTTCGCGGAGCCGAAATCAGATAGCTTGGCAGTCCTTGCGGAATGCAGGAGGTGTGTTGAAAATTGTAGGTCCGAAGTGATCAAATACGGGAAGATTTCGAAAATGCGTTTCCTCATGTACGTGGAATGCTGATTAGGCGAGTTAGTTTCGATTTCCTAGGCAAGTGTGGCCGTGTAGTGGCTGTGAATATGCTCAGTGGGTAGATACCTCAGACTAGTTTGTGTAGCCAAACAGCTGGCACGACAACGTTATTTAGTGAACGACGACAGACTTCAAGAGGTTCATCTGAACCTAATAAATTACATTTTTTTGTGGAAAATTGAAATGTGATGTTGTAGTGTGTTTATTTGTTGAATTTGGTCTGTTTTCTTGCATTATATCGGTAATAACGAAGACAGGCCAACTATGCGAACGTGGACAATTTTACATTTCTCTACCATTAAACCTAGTTGCCAATCCTGGCACCACTTTGAAATCTGGTCAAGATCTGATTGAATAATCCACAGTTTTTCAGGCAACACTTCGTTATAAATAACTGCATCATCTGCAAAAGTTCTGAGGTTTCTGTTAATATTGTCTGCGAGATCATCAATCTACAACAAGAATGACAAGAGTTCCAACACACTTCCCCCGGGGCACAGCCGAAATTACTTCTACATATTTCGATTACTCTACATCCAAAACAATTCCCCGTCCTCCTTATCAAGAAACTCCAATTCGGTTGCAAGTTTCTGTTGACATCCCACGTGACCGCACTTTCATTAACGCGTGGTGCGGAGTTAAATTCTTTTCAGAACTGAAGAAATACTGCATTAATCTGACTGCCTTGGCTCATGGCTTTCAGGATTTTATGTGATAAAAATCACGAGTTGGGTTTCACATGATCATTGCTTTCCAAATCAATGTTATCATTCTGTGCGAGTACTTCATTATGTATGAGCTCAGAATATACTCTAGGATTCAACATACCGATCAAAATGAGACTATTCAATAAGCTTGTAGATTATCTCCACTACTCTTCTTGTAGATGGGTGTGATCTGTGCTTTCTTCCAGTCACTGACTACAGTTTTTTATTCATACAGAATATTAAGTTTCAGTGGGAGCTAACTTAGCTGAAAATTCCACTATCTGTCAAAAGCTTTCGTTAATCATGATGGCAGCTATATACTTTATTTCAGTGAGCAAATACATAGTACAAATTAAGTAGACAAACAAAATAATTATTTTCTGTCTCTATCAATAAGCACAATACAATGTGGCTTAGATTTTAGCCTCTTCAAAGTATTCATCCTTTGCACTCAGAAAACCTACAGAAACTCTTGGCATTCTGGAGATAAGATTTAGTAGTGTTTCTGCAGATATTGTTGTACGACAAGTCTGTAAATTATTCCACAGATCTTCAATATTAAATGGTCTCACTGTTGTGACTTCCCTGTCAAGTTCATCCGATAAGATTCCAATGGAATTTACGGCAGGTGACTGACGGGGCCAAATCATATTCTTCAGTTTCCCACATTCCTCTTTTGTGGGAAGCATATTTTGGAGCAATGTCCTCCTGCAGAGCAAACCCACAACTAATAAGTCTCTTGCCAGATGGAACTGCATTGTTGATAACTATCCTATGGTATCCTTCCTTCTGTCATGTTTCATTAATTGTTGCTAGATCATCGACTTTATCATCCGCAAAATGGCCCCACATCATGGTCTACCCTCCACCATACTTCACCATTGGCGTCACGCACTGACTCTTCATACATCACCACGAAGCCTATGAACAAACATTCGACGATTGTTTCCAGGTACTTCTAACTTAGTTTCGTCCGCGAGTAACACGTTGGACCATTGATGAACGCCCCAGTTTTTATGTTGCTATGCCTATTGTATTCGTTTCAACTTATTTTGTCTGCGTAGTAAAGGTTTCTTGACCGCTATGCACGCCGTGTTCATGAAAATAGCGTTGCGCTATTGAGACAGGGGCTGGAGCTGCTCGCATACTATTTGCTTCCTCGTGAATTTCAGGTTTCTGACGTTTACTTTGTAAACACATGAACTGATTTTACCTGTATGATGTTACTCGAGTTCTTTCAAGTAGCAAAACACTTGCATTTGCACGAGTATGCCTGAACCGCTGCTACGTATACACCACTATAGACTGGGCTACGCCAACTTTTGTTGCTATTGTCCTGTTAGAATAGCTTTCCTAATGCGTAGCTACAGTTACAGTACATGTTTCAGTTCCAATCTCCTGCTTCCGTTTCAATGGGAGGTAATATGGTATGAAGTTGATCTGGTATACAAACACGCTGGTAGATGCACGCTATGAAAACTAATGCAAACTGATTGCTACACGGACATTTGAAGGAATGAGGAATGTTGGAATAGAACCATCTTAGGTAAAGTAACGTCAGTGATGTTAGAGGTAACTCATAAACGCCCCTCTATGCAAACCAAATGTCAAATACACAACAGAGGCGCTTAGACTGTACATGTTTATACATGTTTTATTTTCAGAATGGGGATATGAAAGAATATTCAAAACGAATAAACACAGATAGAATAGGGATATGATAGAATATTCAAAACGAATAAACACAGATCGATAGTTTTGATAGGTGATCTAAAACCTTTGACCAGTAATTCATGTGTAGTATCTGAGAGTGTTCCCACCGGGCTCTAGGATCTTATTTAATTTTATTGGTACTTTTGTTCCTCAGCGCCACTGATACTAATATCTATATCACTCATGTTTGCATTGGTGCAAGAAATAATCTAATGCAGTCAACTCTACCTTCTTCAGCAAGAACAATTTTGAAAACGAAGTTCAGTATTTCTACTTTTTCTTTGTTACTCTCAATCTGGGCACTAACTTTGGTGTCACTGACAGCCTTTACAAATGCCCAGTTTTCTCTTGGATTTATGAGAGATTTTTCGATGGCATTCTGCTATGGTAGTCATTGAAGCTTCATATATTGCGATCTTGAAAGCCATGTACGACTGCCAAGGTTTTGCAAAATAGTTTTTGAATGCTAGTCTTTTTTCAGTCATTTAGTAAGTCGAGTTTCTACTACCATCTCCTCACGAAAATTTTGTTCCGCATTGGACGTAGCGAAACACTGTTACTCGAAAGTAAAGCACAGTGTACTTAGCACAGGCATTGCACAGGCTTTTTATCCTCACATGACTTCTTACGGTCAGTTTAACGTACAGTCAGGACACAATAAGATCATTTAAGTTATGTGTTGCATTTCAAAATTAGTCAGGGTCAGTTTAGGTCAAGTTTAATTCAGGTTTCATTCCTTTGTCAGACATTCTTATTCTTACAGTGCAGCGTTATATCCGCGTGTGCATCATTTAATGCTTGGAATTTTATTTAGTCAGCTTGGGTACATAAATGTACAGGGCATTTTTAATAGAAGCGTTTTGGACCGTTGTTCTTGCAAAATTGAATTTGTAATTTTATGTAGAATGTTTATTCTGTTAGTTTTGAAGGGTTGGAACTGTTAGTTACATGCTGTGATGTCACGCATTGTAGCACTGTTTACTGCACTGTGCAACACAGAAATTGACAGGTCAGCTTGTCTAGTATACAGTTCTAGGTGTTCTAATTATTTTTGGTCATAGTTACTGCAATACTGCAATACTGTTGTACAGTTTCAGTCATTTGGCTACTCTCTTTATTAGATAGGGTTTACGTAATCACAACACTTGGCTCATTTAGGTTCAAATTCAACACAGACATGCACGGAAGTTCAAGAATAGGAACCCAGTTTAGTTTACAACACAACACAAAAACAACAACGAAATCATAGCAGTTACACGTTTAACTCAGGAACTCTATCTCGGCCCTGTGCTTTTTATTGCACCTACACTCCTGGAAAATGATATAAGAACACCGTGAATTCATTGCCCCAGGAAGGGGAAACTTTATTGACACATTCCTGGGGTCAGATACATCACATGATCACACTGACAGAACCACAGGCACATAGACACAGGCAACAGAGCATGCACAATGTCGGCACTAGTACAGTGTATATCCACCTTTCGCAGCAATGCAGGCTGCTATTCTCCCATGGAGACGATCGTAGAGATGCTGGATGTAGTCCTGTGGAACGGCTTGCCATGCCATTTCCACCTGGCGCCTCAGTTGGACCAGCGTTCGTGCTGGACGTGCAGACCGCGTGAGACGACGCTTCATTCAGTCCCAAACATGCTCAATGGGGGACAGATCCGGAGATCTTGCTGGCCAGGGTAGTTGACTTACACCTTCTAGAGCACGTTGGGTGGCACGGGATACATGCGGACGTGCATTGTCCTGTTGGAACAGCAAGTTCCCTTGCCGGTCTAGGAATGGTAGAACGATGGGTTCGATGACGGTTTGGATGTACTGTGCACTATTCAGTGTCCCCTCAACGATCACCAGAGGTGTACGGCCAGTGTAGGAGATCGCTCCCCACACCATGATGCCGGGTGTTGGCCCTGTGTGCCTCGGTCGTATGCAGTCCTGATTGTGGCGCTCACCTGCACGGCGCCAAACACGCATACGACCATTATTGGCACCAAGGCAGAAGCGACTCTCGTCGCTGAAGACGACACGTCTCCATTCGTCCCTCCATTCACGCCTGTCGCGACACCACTGGAGGCGGGCTGCACGATGTTGGGGCGTGAGCGGAAGACGGCCTAACGGTGTGCGGGACCGTAGCCTAGCTTCATGGAGACGGTTGCGAATGGTCCTCGCCGATACCCCAGGAGCAACAGTGTCCCTAATTTGCTGGGAAGTGGCGGTGCGGTCCCCTACGGCACTGCGTAGGATCCTACGGTCTTGGCGTGCATCCGTGCGTCGCTGCGGTCCGGTCCCAGGTCGACGGGCACGTGCACCTTCCGCCGACCACTGGCGACAACATCGATGTACTGTGGAGACCTCATGCCCCACGTGTTGAGCAATTCGTCGGTACATCCACCCGGCCTCCCGCATGCCCACTATACGCCCTCGCTCAAAGTCCGTCAACTGCACATACGGTTCACGTCCACGCCGTCGCGGGATGCTACCAGTGTTAAAGACTGCGATGGAGCTCCGTATGCCACGGCAAACTGGCTACACTGACGGCGGCGGTGCACAAATGCTGCGCAGCTAGCGCCATTCGACGGCCGACACCGCGGTTCCTGGTGTGTCCGCTGTGCCGTGCGTGTGATCATTGCTTGTACAGCCCTCTCGCAGTGTCCGGAGCAAGTATGGTGGGTCTGACACACCGGTGTCAATCTGTTCTTTTTTCCATTTCCAGGAGTGTATTATGTACAAGATGCTGTTTATTAAGAACTTTTATATATAATAAAATAAAAATTATTGAGGGATCGGTATACAAATAAGGTCACCACACGATGGAGACCAAAATGAATTATATTAAATTAAAAAATGATAAATGCACGGAAACATTTACTTTTGTTATTATTATCATTCAATGAGCAACAATGTAAAAAATCAGGTTTTAACCAGCTTTCTATCTCTAGATTTATATGAGCTCCATTGCTTTTTAGAAAGGTTCAATCTGTGGGATTTTATTACAAATGCTTCGACAGCTGATCGGTAGTATTCTAATCATTTCTTTGAATATTACCTTAACAAGTAGAAGTCTCTTGCAGTTATCATTATCTACAATGGATGACTAGTCAGCTAAATCAAAAACAGCTTTGTGTGCACTCCACACACAGTCGTCTATCTGCGTAGCAGCTTTTATCGTGCACCCCTGATTCATTTAGGGGCCCCTCCAATTCTCTATTCTATGGCCAAGTCCCACAAATTGGAACTTCATTTGTCACAGAATCTTCGCAGTCCCTAGTCCAAACTTCTACATGGCTCAGAACCAGAGGGCCCCAGTCAGCTCTGGCGACAATGCTGCAGATTGTGAGATGGTCTTCTCTAACCTCTCTGCCGGCTGCTGGAATGATCGAAGTACGAGGTGCATTCAAGTTCTAAGGCCTCCGATTTTTTTCTCCGGACTGGAAAGAGATAGAAACATGCGCATTGTTTTAAGATGAGGTTGCGTTCATTGTCAATACGTCCCAGAGATGGCACCACCGTACTGCAAATGAAATTTTACCGCCAGCGGCGAGAATGAGAACTGTTTTAAATACTTAAAATGGCGACGTTTTGCTTACTTGAACAGCGTGCAATCATTCGTTTTCTTAATTTGCGTGGTGTGAAACCAACTGAAATTCATCGACAGTTGAAGGAGACATCTGGTGATGGAGTTATGGATGTGTCGAAAGTGCGTTCGTGGGTGCGACAGTTTAATGAAGACAGAGCATCGTGTGACAACAAACCGAAACAACCTTGGGCTCGCACAAGCCGGTCTGACGACATGATCGAGAAAGTGGAGAGAATTGTTTTGGGGGATCGCCGAATGACTGTTGAACAGATCGCCTCCAGAGTTGGCATTTCTGTGGGTTCTGTGCTCACAACCCTGCATGACGACCTGAAAATGTTATCCAGGTGGGTGCCACGAATGCTGACAGACGACCACATGGCTGCCCGTGTGGCATGTTGCCAAGCAATGTTGACGCGCAACGACAGCATGAATGGGACTTTCTTTTCGTCGGTTGTGACAATGGAAGAGACGTGGATGCCATTTTTCAACCCAGAAACAAAGCGCCAGTCAGCTCAATGGAAGCACACAGATTCACCGCCACCAAAAAAATTTCGGGTAACTGCCAGTGCTGAAAAAATGATGGTGTCCCTGTTCTGGGACAGCGAGGGCGTAATCCTTACCCATTGCGTTCCAAAGGGCACTACAGTAACAGGTGCATCCTACGAAAATGTTTTGAAGAACAAATTTCTTCCTGCCCTGCAACAAAAACATCCGGGAAGAGCTGCGCGTGTGCTGTTTCACCAAGACAACACATCCACACATCGAGCTAACGTTACGCAACAGTTTCTTCGTGATAACAACTTTGAAGTGATTCCTCGTGCTCCCTACTCACCTGACCTGGCTCCTAGTGACTTTTGGCTGTTTCCAACAATGAAAGACACTCTCCGTGGCCGCACATTCACGAGCCGTGCTGCTATTGCCTCAGCGATTTTCCAGTGGTCAAAACAGACTCCTAAAGAAGCCTTCGCCGCTGCCATGGAATCATGGCGTCAGCGTTGCGGAAAATGTGTACGTCTGCAGGGCGATTATGTCGAGAAGCAACGCCAGTTTCATCGAATTCGGGTGAGTAGTTAATTAGAAAAAAAATCGGAGGCCTCAGAATTTGAATGCACCTCGTATTATCATACACTAGACGACAGGCATCGTTTGTCTGTACTTGCACGGTAATCTACAGTTGGTTGTGTCTTGTTTCCTCAATGGTTGGCGGAACAGCCTGTTCAACACGTTTAACGAGGCCTCCACTCATATAAAGCGAATACACAAAGTGATCCCTGCCATGAATTACTATCAGTCACGGAGGAGGTAGCTTTATCTACTGCACGTTTGAACTTCCGATGATTAACGGACCGTTTCTGCTTTTGTGTTTTGGACAACCCTTGACACAGGACACAGAAGCTTCATCAACAGGTAAAGTTAGTCTCGCTGGCGCAGAGACAGTTTCAGTCGTAGACAGCAAGCCGAATCTGTTGTTTAGGGGATGGGTCACTGCCTTCCCTATACCGACTTTCTAGAGCTACCACTGTCAAGCCACTGACAAACTGTCGATCGGGGTACTGTATTACGTGTTACAAGTCTTGTTGATCACTTTAATTCTTTTTAGATAATTAGTGTTATAGGGTCAAAGAATTCACCCTTAACTACCCTTCCATTCAATAACTGTGATTGTAACCCTCGCAGCAACATTTTCTGTAGCTGGCTTGTAGCTGAATCTCTGCAATCGTGCCTATCTGTTTTTGATTGCTGAAACGTAATCCTCACATTGGCAAAGGTAACGCAGCCTGTAAAATCAACCTACTGTTTTGGTAAGATTTACCAGCCGTACGCTATGTTTCGCCTTTCAGTACGCCGGCCTGATCACGACAGAGTGCCCTCCGAGTATCAGTTCTATCAACCTCTAATTGAGAACTCGTTTGTTGGTGGCTTCATCCATGCCAGTAAGCGAGCATTCGAATGAGGATCATTGATAGCTTTTCAGTATGCACCTTCTGCGAAGGAGGATCATGCACCACTGGCGATTAAAATTGCTACACCAAGAAGAAATGCAGATGATAAACGGGCATTCATTGGACAAATATATTAAACTAGAAATGAGATGTGATTACATTTTCAAGCAATTTGGGTGCATAGATCCGGGAAATCAGTACCCAGAACAACCACCTCTGGCCCTAATAACGGCCTTGATACGCCTTGTAAGTAGGCTGTTTAGGTTTTTTTATTGTTAAAGCCGCAGCCACGTAGCGCTCTGTATGAAAATCACTGGCTGTGCCGTGTGCAGTCTGTGGCTGGTTGGCATTGTTGTAATACTCGCCATTGTAGTGTTGGGCAGCGGCAGCTGGATGCTAACAGCGCGTAGCGTTGCGCAGTTGGAGGTGAGCCGCCAGCAGTGGTGGACGTGGGGAGAGAGATGGCGGAGTTTTGAAATTTGTAAGAATTGGTGTCATGAACTGCTATATATATTATGACTTGTGAGGTAAATACATTGTTTGTTCTCTATTAAAATCTTTCATTTGCTAACTATGCCTATCAGTAGTTAGTGCCTTCAGTAGTTTGAATCTTTTATTTAGCTGGCAGTAGTGGCGCTCGCTGTATTGCAGTAGCTTGAGTAACGAAGATTTTTGTGAGGTAAGTGATTTGTGAAACGTATAGGTTAATGCTGGTCAGGGCCATTCTTTCGTAGGGATTTTTGGAAGTCAGATTGCGCTAAAAATATTGTGTGTCAGCTTAAGCACAGTCGTGTATAATTTTTCTAAGGGGACGTTTCAGCCTGGGCATTGAGTGAAACAGAGCTTGGATGGCGTGTACAGGTACAGCTGCCCATGCAGCTTCAACACGATACCACAGTCACAGTAGTGACTGGCGCATTGTAACGAGCCAGTTGCTCGTCCACAATAGACCAGACGTTTTCAATTGGTGAGAGATCTGTAGAATGTGCTGGCCAGGCCAGCAGTACAACATTTTCTGTATCCAGAAAGGCCCGTAAAGAGTCTGAAACATGCGATCATGCATTATTCTGTTGAAATGTAGGGTTTCGTAGGGATCGAATGAAGGGTACAGCCACGGGTCGTAACACATCTAAAATGTAATGTCCGCTGATCAAAGTGCCGTCAATGCGAACAAGAGGTGACCGAGACGCGTAACCAATGCCACCCCATACCATCATGCTGGGTGATACGCCAGTATGGCGATGACGAATTCACGCTTCCAATGTGCGTTCACCGCGATGTGGCCAAACACAGATGCAACCATCATGATGCTGTAAAGAGAACCTGGATTCATCCGAAAAAATGACGTTTTGCCATTCGTGCTCCCAGGTTCGTCGTTGAGTACACGATCGCAGGCGCTCCTGTCTGTGATGCAGCGTGAAGGGTAACCGGAGCCATGGTCTCCGAGCTGATAGTCCATGCTGCTGCAAACGTCGTCGAACTGTTCGTGCAGATGGTTGTTGTCTTGCAAAGGTCCCCATCTGTTGACTCAGGGATCGAGACGTGGCTGCAAGATCCGTTACAGCCATGCGGATAAGATGCCTGTCATCTCGACTGCTAGTGATACGAGGCCGTTGGGATCCGGCACGGCGTTCCGTATTACCCTCATGAACCCACCGATTCCATATTCTGCTAACAGTCATTGGATCTCGAGCAACGCGAGCAGCAATGTCGCGATACGATAAACCGCAATTGCGATATGCTACAATCCGACCTTTATCAAAGTCGGAAACGTGATGTCGTCTCCTTACACAACGCATCGCAACAATGTTTCACCAGCACGTTTTAGGTGTCGGCACCGCTGCCAACCTTGTGTGAATGCTCTGAAAAGCTAATCATTTGCATGTCACAGCATCTTCTTCCTGTCGGTTAAATTTTGCGTCTGTAGCGCGTCATCTTCGTGGTGTAGCAAATTTAATGGCCAGTAGTGTAATTAGAAACAAGCAAATAGAACAAAAAGAACCTGAAGCAATGGTGAAATGTGTCACTCATGAGCTGAAGATACCTAAGGACCACAACTGAATGAAATGTGATGCGAACTGTAAAGGCAGAGGAGGATCCTACTATAAGAACATTTAAGTGTGCCAGAACGACAAGTGTTAGAGAGGTCTATCAAATTATTCTTGAGTGTTTTGAGTGAGGGTGTAGTTATTTGATGGGGGATAGGTGAAGTGCCCCAATGTCGTCCCACGAGTACATTTTTGTATCCCAACTGCTTGTGGATCTATTTTGAGGACAATGTCTGAAAAATTATCTGTATCACTGGTTACTCTCCATTTTGTATTCTGAGAGTGAGCAGTCCCTTTTTTTGAAAACTGCAGCCCTTAACATGGCCCGAAATCGCTCTCCAGCATGTAGTTCTCTGAAGCTAATCACATGCTCGCCGCCGTCTCATGGCCCGTTGCTGTGTGTGCGCAGGCAAGGCAGGCCATGGACAGGCGCCTGGCGACGCTGCTGCTGCTGGCGGCGGCGGTGGGCGTGGCGCGCGCCAGCGCCCACTTCATCCGGCTGGCGCTGGTCGCCGTCATGGGGCTGGCCGGCATGTACATGCTGCACGTGCTCGCCCAGGACTACAACGCCATCCGACAGCCCGTCAAGGCCAAGGTTGCCTCCGCCATACTGCGCTCCGTCATCGCCAAGAGGTCAGCGGCAGACTCGCCGGTAGGTATTACCACACCAGTGGCATGGAGGAGAAATTACAATGGGAGTCCCACAGGGTTCAATCATTGGTCCATTACTGTTCTTACATTACGTTAATGCTCTGTTATTTTATTTGAAACAAGGCAAAACTGGTACATTTAACATATGATACAAGTACTGTTTTGAACCCGAACAAACAAGCAGAAACAGAGAAAATACATAATGGTGTTTTTGTGTAAGTGACTAGTTCTCAACAAACACTTTACCTGTAACCCTTGCAATACCAAGGCATTTTCCATAATCTGCATTTTATTCCTTACGTATATTTTTATTTATTGTAGAAGAAAACAGAATTCGTTAACCGTTTGTTGAATTACACTAACAACATAATTTTTAAGAGGTATTGACGTATAATTAGGGTCCAGAACTTGAAAATACCTTTCAGCACACTCTCTACAATACTACGGGGCGTGTTTTTTAAGTAAGTACCGTTTTGCCACACCGCGGCCGCAGCGCTGCGGTCGGCGTTCTGTGCATGCGCACTGGGTACCTACATCTGTTGTCTACACACTGACGCCATTACAGTCTGATTCTTCCTTGTTTACATTGTGTACTGAGTGTTTAAGGTGCCTATGATAATCGTGAGTCCCGCCAACTGTGAAGTACGGGCTGTTATAAGATTTCTTAGTGCTAAAGGCCTAAAAGAGGTCGATTTTCATTGTGAAATCTGTGCAGTTTACGGAGAAAACATTATGAGTGATGGAATGGTAAGAAAGTGGGTGAGAGCATTTAAAGATGGCCGCACAAATGTGCATGATGAACAACAGAGTGGGCGTCCTTCGGTCTTTAATGAAAGTTTGGTGCAGGAAGTGAACAATAAGATGAGAGAAAACACACACTTTACGATTTCCTCCTTGTGGGACAACTTTCACAATGTTTCTCATAGTGTTTTGTATGGCGTTGTGACCGAGCACTTGAATTATCGAAAATTGTGGGCATGTTGGGTACTGAAAATGTTGACGGATGTGCACAAAACCAAACGTTTAAACAGTGCATTGACTTTCCTTGAGCGGTACCACAACGACGGTGATGATTTCTTAAGCCAAATTGTTATTGGTAATGAAACATGGGTGGCTTACGTCACACCAGAATCAAAGCAAGAGTCCATGGAATGGCGGCGTTCAGATTCACCCAGAAAAGTGAAATTTAAGCAAACAATTTCTTCGCAGAAAATCATGTGCACAGTTTTTTGGGAAAGAAAACGAGTATTGCTTATGCAATTTCTGCCTCGTAATGAGGCAATCATTGGAGCAGCTTACTGTAAGACATTGCACAATCTGCGCCGTTCAATTCAGAACAAAAGACGTGGCAAGTTGAGCAAGGGCATCGTTTTGCTGCAAGACGATGCCCGTCCGAATGTGGCGAATCAGACCAAAGATCTCATCACATCTTTCGATGGGAAACTCTAGATCACCCTCCGTGCTGCCCCGATCTTGCGCCCAGTGACTATCATCTTTTCCTGCACCTGAAGAAAGCCGGCCGCGGTGGCCGAGCGGTTATAGGCGCTTCAGTCCGGAACCGCGCGACTGCTACAGTCGCAGGTTCGAATCCTGCTTCGGGCATGGATGTGTGTGATGTCCTTAGGTTAGCTGGATTTAAGTAGTTCTAAGTTCTAGGGGACTGATGACCTCAGATGTTAAGTCTCATAGCGCTCAGAGCCATTTGAACCATTTTTGAACCTGAAGAAACACCTGGGCAGTCAGCGTCTTCAAGACGACGATGATGAAGTCAAAACAGCGGTGATGCAGTGGCTAACAATTCAGGCGGCAGACTTCTATAAGGAGGGTATTCCAAAACTGGTACAAGTTATGACAAGTCCTCAATATTGAAGGAAATTGTGTACAAAAATTGATTAAGGTACAGGCTTTCATGTAAAAATAAAAACATTCAGATATCTTAGCATGCCTTTTTTTAAATTTCAAATCGGTACTTACTTAAAAAAAAAACACCTCGTAATATACTTTCAGTAACGTATACTACCGAGTTTATTACCACCACAAAAAGATGCCAATTTTGTCATTCTTGTTCGCTTTTGCTCTTAACATAATTTTTAAAGAGATATTTATGTGTAATTAAGTTCCTGAGCCTGGAAATACTAAATACTACATTCACTGCAGAAAGTACAGGACTTCACAACTTTAAAAATTCATATAAATTTATTGACAGAAGATGTAGAGCTGGGTTTAGTATTATTATATAGGGAAACATATCAAGCTTTCTTTTAACTAAAACTAAAGACGTATGTCGCTTCAGTTGGTTATCCTGCACACATCCCATCAGCAGTCAATTTCTTCTCAAACTCGCTGTAGCATTGCAGTTGCAAATTGCTCAGTGGCGGCGTAAATTCTTGCACTAAGTTCAGTTAGAGAAGCCGGCACAGGAGGCACAAACACGATATCCTTTATGAACCCCCATAAAAACAAAATCGAGTGGTGTCAGGTCTGAGGAATGTGGGGGCCGTACAATTGGCGCATCATGGCCAATCCATTGATCTGGAAACCGATCACTGAGAAAGTGTTGGACGTCAGCTAGGTAGTGGGGTGGTACACCATCTTGCATGAAGTAAAATATTCGTTCTTTTTCATGCTCATCGATCTATGGTATCAAAAACTGTATCCAGGTACACTATCCTATTGATGGTTATCTCACGGATAAAAAAGTGGCCATACACTTTGTTCTTGCTCATTGCACAAAAAACGCTCACTTTAGGGCATTCACGAACATGTTGCAATGTTTGATGTGGATTTTCACTGCCCAAACCCTACAGTTATGTGTGTTAACTTTTCCGCCTAAGTGAAATATCGACTCGTCAGAAAAAATGATTTTGTTCAAGAAACGTTCATCCTCATGTAATCAATTTAACAAGAAGTTCTTGCGAGCAATTTTATCAGTGTCTTTCACTGCTTGTACGATCGTCACTCTGCACTGTTTCAAATGCAAACAACTTCTCAACACACGCCAAACAGTTGTATGTGGGATTTGCAGTTCGCAAAATGCACGTCAGATTGATTTCGTAGGACTGCTAACAAAACGTTGTCTCTCTCGCTTAACGACGTCGTCACACGTGCTTGTATGACCTGAAGATTTCGCATGTCTTACTGAGAACACTGTTTCTACGAAACATTTATACCACTCATAAATTGTTTGTCTACTAGGAGGATCTTTAGTGCACTGCCCTGTTGTCGCCGACTTGGAGTCTTCAAACCAAAACACACAGCTAGGACGCTCGGGTCAATTGAAGGCAGCCATCTTTAACGCAACTGCCGCTAGCGCTCCTTAAGGTTCGATTGGACACTAGCCAACTACGCGAGACTAAACTTGATGTACTTTGCTACAAATTGACACTACAATCACCTATGTAGGTACTATGAACTAATTTATATGGCTTTTCAAAGTTGCAAAATAGTTTTTGAAACACCTTGTAACATCTGATGCTGAGACTTAAATTTGTGGATTAAGTTTAACTAAAAATTTTAAACAGATACAGAATCCGGTAAAAGAGATCATCAAAAACATTTTTTTTTCAGAATTTTAAAACAGAAAGCAATTCACTTTATTACAATATTTTCAAAAAGTGGGTGTAAGGAAGACCGTCTCCACCTGCCTTGGTATTGCAACGGTTAATCTTTGAAATGACATAGCTGATTCAGTTTTGTACTCTCGGTAGTTTTCTACCTCATATTAACCCAATACATCAACAAGAAATAATAAACATGCTAGGAAGACCAGAACGAGATTTTCACTCTGCAGCGGAGTGTGCGCTGATATGAAACTTCCTGGCAGATTAAAACTGTGTGCCCGACCGAGACTCGAACTCGGGACCTTTGCCTTTCGCGGACAAGTGCTCTACCATCTAAGCTACCGAAGCACGACTCACGCCCGCTACTCACAGCTTTACTTCTGCCAGTATCTCGTCTACTACCTTCCAAACTTTACAGAAGCTCTCCTTCGAAACTTGCAGAACTAGCACTCCTGAAAGAAAGGATATTGCGGAGACATGGCTTAGCCACAGCCTGTGGGATGTTTCCAGAATGAGATTTTCACTCTGCAGCGGAGTGTGCGCTGATATGAAACTTCCTGGCACATTAAAACTGAAATAGCTGAGTCGAACATTTTAGTAGATTTACTATATTGTTTTCCCATATAGTAAATCTGCTAATACATTCAACTCAAACGCAAATTTCATAAGAGAATAAATTTACTGTGAAGCTGTGGTTAATATTCCCAGCTGCTTAAAGAGACCTCTGGAAGTTGTATGTGTGTGAATTTCACATATAATTCTAATTACTGAACACTTTTTACCTAAGTTAGGCATCACCACTCAATATAGCTATTTCCACCATAACTACCAACTTCGGAATACGGAAGACAATTACTTAACGTATTTTACACATTTTATTTACTTATGTCTTATGGGATAATATTGAGGGGTGATGCCTAACTTAGTTAAAAAGTGTTCAGTAATTAGAATTATGTGTGAAGTTCACACACATACAACTTCCAGAGGTCTCTTTTAGTAGCTGGCAATATTAACCACAGCTTCACAGTAAATTTATTCTCTTATGAAATTTGCGGTGGATAACCAATCCATGTTTCAGACAAATAGAGATATTCGCAAATACAACACTATAAAGAAATGAACCATTGACCTTGCTGTTCGTGGGGTGGCTTGCATGTCTCAGTGATACAGATAGCTGTACCATAGATACAACCACTATGGAGGGGTACCTGTTGAGAGACCAGACAAACATGTGGTTCCTTAAGAGGGGCAGCAGGCTTTTCAGTAGTTGCAGGGGTAACAATCTGGGTGATTGACTGATCTGGCCTTGTAACATCAACCAAAATCGCCTTGCTGTGCTGGTACTGCAAACAGCTGAAAGCAAGGGGAAACTACAGGTGTAATTTTTCCTGAGGGCATGCAGCTCTACTATGTGGTTAAATGATGATGGCATCCTTGTTGGTAAAATATTACGGACGTAAAACAGTCGCCCATTTGGATGTCCAGGTGGGGACTACTCAGGAGGATGTCGTTATCAGGAGAAATAAAACTGGCATTCTACAGATAGGAGCGTGGAATGCCAGAACTCTTAATCGGGTAGGTAGGTTAGACCCTTTAAAAAGGGAAATGAAGAGGTTAAATTTAGATATAGTGGGAATTTTTGAAGTTTGGTGGCAGGAGGAATGGGTCTTGTGGTCAGGTGAATACAGAGTTATTAATACAAAATCAAATATGGGTAATGCAGGAGTAGGTTTAATAAAGATAGACAAGATAGAGAAGAAGCCCACATGTACCACAGTTGTATAAGTTTATATTCCAACTAGCCCCACCTATGAGGAGGAAATTGAGGAAGTGCATAATGAGATAAAAGAAATTTTCAGACGAGACGAAAATTTAATAGTCATGGGAGATTGGAATTCGGTAGTAGGAAATGGAAGAGAAGGAAAAGTAGTAGGTGAATACTGACTGAGGGAAAGAAATGAAAAAGGAAGGTATCTCATAGAATTTAGCACTTGGTTTAAGAATCATGAAAGAAGGTTGTATACGTGGAAGAGACCTGGAGACACTGGAATGTTTCAGATTGATTGTATAATGGTAAGACAGAGGTTTTGAAACCAAGTTTTAAATTGATGGACATTTCCAGGGACAGATGTGGAGTCTGGCCTGCAGATTGAAACTGGAGAAACTGCAAAAAAGCGGGAATTTAAGGAGATAGTACCGGGATAGACTGCGGGATAGACTGAAAGAACTAGAAGCTGTAGAGAGATTCAGAGGGAGCATTAGGGAACGATTGATATGAACAGGGGAAAGAAATACAGTAGAATGGATAGCTTTGAGAGATGAAATAGTGACGTTAACAGAGGATCAAGCAAGTAAAAAGACAAGGAGTAGTAGAAATCTTTGGGAAACACAAGAGATATTGAATGTAATCGATGAAAGAAGGAAATATAAAAGGGTTAAGAATGAAGCAGGCGAAAGGGAATACAAACGTTTAAAAAATGAGATCGACAGGAAGTGCAAAATGGTTAAGCAGGAATGGCTTGAGGATAAAGATGTAGAAGCATATATCGCTAGGGATAAGACATATGCTGCCTATAGAAAAATTAAAGAGACCTTTGGAAAAAAGAAAACTGTCTGTATGAATATCAAGAGCTCAGATGGAAAGCCAGTCCTGAGCAAAGAAGGGAAAGCCAGAAAGTGGAAGGAGTATGTAGAGGGCCTATACAAGGGAGATGTCCTTGAGGACAATATTATGGAAATTGAAGAGGACATAGATGAAGATGAGAAGGGAGATATGATACTGCGAGAAGAATTTGAAAAGCACTGAAAGACATAAGTCGAAACAAGGCCGCGGGAGCAGACTGCATTCCTTTAGAGTTACTGATATCCTTGGAAAAGCCAGCCATGCAACACTCTTCCATCTGGCGACCAAGATGTATGAGACAGGCGAAATATCCTCAGACTTTAAGAAGAATATAATATTTCTAATTCCAAAGAAAGCAGGTGTTAACAGGTGTAAAAATAATCAGTTTAATAAGTCACGATTGCAAAAAGCTTAACAGAATGGAAAAAAACTGGTAGAAAATCAGTTTGGGTTCCAGAGAAATGTAGGAGCATGCGAGGCAATCTGACCCTATGACTTCTCATAGAAGATAGGTTGAGGAAAGGTAAACCTACGCTTATAGCATTTGTAGACTTAGAGAAAGCTTTTGACGATGTTGATTGGAATAATCTCTAGCAAATCCTAAAGTGGCTGTGGTAAAATACAGGGAGTGAAGGCTATTTACAGTTTGTACAGAAACCAGATGGCAGTTGTAAGAGTAGAAGGGCACGAAAGGAAAGCAATGGTTGAGAAGGGAGTGAGACAGGGTTGTAGCCTCTCCCCGATGTTATTCTATATTGAGCAAGCAGTAAAGGAAACAAAAGAAAAATTCGGAGTAGAAATTAAAGTCTAGGGAGAAGTAATAAAAACTTTGAGGTTTGCCGCTGACATTGTAATGCTATCACAGACAGCAAAGGACTGGGAAGATTAGTTGAACAGAATAGATCGTTTCTCGAAAGGAGGATACAAGTTGCACATCAACAAAAGCAAAACAAGGATAATGGAATGTAGTCGAATTACATCAGGCGATGCTGGGGGAATTAGAGTAGAAAATGAGACACTTAAAGTAGTAGATGAGTACTGCTATTTGGGAAGCAAATTAACTTATGATGGTGGATGTAGGGAGACTGGCAATGGCAAGAAAAGCGTTTCCGAAGAAGAGAAATTTGTTAACATTGAGTATAGATTTCAGTGTCAGGAAGCGTTCTCTGAAAGTATTTGTATGGAGTGTAGCCATATACGGAAGAGAAATACTGAAGATAAACGGTTTAGACAAGAAGAGAATTGAAGCTTTTGACATGTGGTGCTACAGAAGAATGCTGAAGATTAGATGGGTAGATAGCGTAACTAATGAGAAGGTACTGAATAGAGTAAGGGAGAAGAGAAAGTTGTGGTACAACTTGACTAGGAGAAGGGATCGGTTGGTAGGACATATTCTGAGGCATCAAGGGATCACCAATTTAGTATTGGAGGGCAGCGCGGAGGGTAAAAATCGTAGAGTGAGACCAAGAGATGAATACACTAAACAGATTCAGAAGGATGTAGGTTGCGTTAGGTACTGGGAGATGAAGAAGCTTGCACAGGATAGAGTAGCATGGAGAGCTGCATCAAACCAGTCTCTGGACTGAAGACCACAGCAAGAAAAGCAACGATGTTTGTGCCTTTGCTGCCAGCTGATCTATCCGGCTTAACAAACAGGACCGGAGCAGTCGTTGCGTCAGTTACTCCAGAGGCACTGATCATGGTTTGGGAAGAGCTCGTCTTTACGCTCGATGTGTGCCCCGTGATGAATGGTGTTCACACTGAACACTTTAAAGATTTGGTTTATTATTTATACATGTAAGTTGAATGTAATAAATACTACATAGCCTTAAAAACTCCATGTTCATTTCGAAACACCAGCCATAATGCTTTGATTTTTTATATACGGACGGTACTCTGTCTTTCACACGAAATTCAGGAACTGCATGGTGACTAATACGACGGTGTCTGTTGTATAGGAGGGTTTAATTTAGGTTTTAAAATTTGTTTATGGAAGCTGACTGGGCTGCTCTCTCCGCCCATCTTCAGTGGTTTGCGACAGAAACAACTCAGAGTGTTACGATGTAGAAAGCTACGTACATAAGTAGCGTTTTTGTAGAATATGTTGCTAGCGAATACTTTCATGGCTTACAGGTACTTTTTAATGCATCTAGTGCATACTGAAATGTCTTTTGTCCAGAATGAAATTTTCACTATACAGCGGAGTGTGCGTTGATATGAAGCTTTCTGGCAGATTAAAACTGTGTGCCGGACGGAGACTCGAACTCGGGACCTTTGCCTTTCACGGGCAAGTGCTCTACCAACTGAGCTACCCAAGAACGACTCACGCTCCGTCATAACAGCTTTAATTCCGCCAGTACCTCGTCTCCTACCTTCCAAACTTCACAGAAGCTCTCCTGCGAACCAAGCAGAACTATCACTCCTGGAAGAAAGGATATGCGGAGACATGGCTCAGCCACAATCTGGGGGATGTTTCTAGAATGAAATTTTCACTCTACAGCGGAGTGTGCGCTGATATGAAACTTTCTGGTAGATTAAAACTGTGAGGACGGGGCGTGAGTCATGCTTGGATAACTCAGTTGGTAGAGCACTTGCACGTGAAAGGCCAAGGTCCCGAGTTCGAGTCTCGGTCTGGCAGGCAGTTTTACTCTGCCAGAAAGTTTCATCTTTTGTCCACATAGCGAGCACGTTAGAAGTGTAGATACAGTCGTTAAAAGGCCATGAAGGTAAATACTTTAACAGCAGAATAATGTATTGCACAAATGTGGTTAACCAGACAGTACAGAACCTGGAAAGCTGTACAGCGTCTTATATTTACGTTGACTTATGCAGTGACATTCCAATATTTCCTCGTGAGTACGAACATACCAGTACGACATAGGACTGAATTATGACTTGCATAGCATACGCAGTAGTAGTGAATTTTTCAAATGAGACAAGTACAGCAGAAGCGAAATTTTAGAATAGCTAAAAGTGGGATCGTACTGGTATGTTCATATTCGTGTTTCTATTTTCATGCCTTGTAAGAACGATTGGTGGGCAGCTCGGACTGCAGGCTGTGTGTGGTTTGCGCGCAGGTGTTCGGAGAGGCGGCGGGGGCGGCGGCGGGGCGGCCGTCGCTGGACTGGGGGCGCGTGCTGCGTGCCGACCCCGCGGGCTGCGCGCGCAGGGTGCTCTGCGAGCTGGCCGCCGAGCCACAGCTGCGGCTCAGCGACGCCGACAGGCGACTCCTCGCCCTCGTCACGTGCGTACACCTCCCAGGCCAATGACAACTTGCCCTGTTTTAAATGGCTTCGGGCGATGGCCCATATGACCCAGAAAGATGAAGCAAAATAAAATTAGACATAGCGAAATTTTTAAAATCAATATTATACACTTTGTTTTCTTCGATATCAAGATACTGAGTACTGACTCGTCGAAAGTCAAATTCTCGATCTACACCTTCATCTACAGTATACACCGCAACCAATCTTACAGTCTGAGGTGAAGGATGCTTATGTTACCAGCATTAGTATCCCTTTTCCCTATTCAGTTCGCAATAGGTGACCCTGAAGAACGACTGTCGATAAACCTCACCTGATTTCCTCTTCATGGTCATTTCACTCAATATACTTTCTTTCTTTCTTTTGCTTGTGCCTTTTCCCCGCAGTGACGTAGGGACGGCATGGTTAATCGGATTTGGTAAGGTTAATTTAAGGGGTGGTGGATACCCTTCCTGCCGCCACCCCGTACCGCCCGGGACGGAATTAGTGTACCCCAACTCTCTGCGTCTTGTGTAATCCATCGATTGGGGTGAAGGTGTTCAGATGTCTCCGAGCCGTGTAACCGAGGCGGCACGTGGGGTCCAACTCGGTATAAACCCAGTGGGATGTGGAAAAACGCCTAAAAAACACATCCACGCTGGCCGGCACTCCGGCCTCCGTCGTTAATCCGCCAGATGGATTCGATCCGGAGCTGGCGCGCCTACCCGAGTCCAGGAAGCAGCGCTTTAGCGCTCTCGGCTGACCTGGCGGGTTTCATTTTACTCGATATACGGGTAAATAAAAATTTCTTAATTAACATCTATCTTTCTTTTATTTATCTATCTTCTTCTACTATGAAGAGCCAAACAAACTAGCCAACCTCCCTAATATCATGCAGGGCCTTCGCAAGCACGCATAAGTGCCGCAATACGAAGTGGCGTGGTCTCGACTAGTGTCTGAAGTAGTGTGGGAGGGACTGACACCATGAATCCTGCATCGCTGTCCGTGAATCCGTAAGTGTACGACGGGGCAGAGATCTCTTCTTGCAAGGCACGCCAGATGTGCTTGATAATACTCATGCCTGGGGAGTTTGGTGGGCAGCGGAAGTGTTTCAACTCACAAGAGTGTTCCTGGAGTCACTCTGCAGCAACTCTGGACATGTGTGGTGTCGCATTGTCCTGCAGGAATTGCCCAAGTCCGTCGGAATGCACAGTACACATGCCTGTACGCAGATGATCAGACAGTTTGGCTACGTACGTGTTAACTGTCAGAGTCGTATCTAGACGTGTCAGGGGTCCCATATCACTCCAACTGCACACACCCCGCACTATTACAGAGCCTCCTCCAGCTTGAACAGTCCCCTGCTGACATGCAGGGTCCACGGATTCATGAGGTTGTCTCCATACCTTTACACGTCTATCCGCTCAATACAATCTGAGTCCGCAGCTCGTGGTCGTGCGGTAGCGTTCTCGCTTCCCGCGCCCGGGTTCCCGGGTTCGATTCCCGGCGTGGTCAGGGATTTTCTCTGCCTCGTGATGACTGGGTGTTGTGTGATGTCCTTAGGTTAGTTACGTTTAAGTAGTTCTAAGTTCTAGGGGACTGATGACCATAGTTGGTAAGTCCCATAGTCCTCAGAGCCATTTGAACCATTTTGATACAATCTGAAATGAGACACGTCCGAGCAGGCAACATGTTTCCAGTCACCAACAGTCCAATGTCGGTGTTGAAGGGGCCCACGATAGGCGTAAGGCTTTGTGTTGTGCACTCATCAAGGGTACATGAGTGGGCCTTCGGCTCCGAAATCCCGTATCGGTTATGTTTCCTTGACTGGTTCGCACGCTCACACTTGCAGAAGGCCCAGCACTGAAATCTACAGCAATTTGCGGAAGGGTAACATTTCTGTCACGTTGAACGGTTTTCTTCAGTCGTCGTTGGTCCTGTTCTTGCAGGATCTTTCTACGGCCGCAGCGATGTTGGAGGTTTGATATTTTACCTGATTCCTGAGATTCAAGGTACACTCCTGAAACGGTCGTACCTGAAACTCCCCAGTTCATCGCTACCTCGGAAATGCTTCATCCCATCGCTCGTGCGCCGACCATCACACCACGTTCAAAATCACTTGAATTTTGATAACCTGCCTGTGTAGCAGCAGTAGCCGATCTAACAACTGCGACACTTCTCTTATATAAGCGTTGCCGACGGCAGTGTCGTATTCTACCTGTTTATGTATCTCTGTATCTATACCAGTTCCTTTGGCGCCTCAGTATACGTATGTACACACAGACCAATTTCAAGTTCCCACCCGCAGTTCTGTCTAAATGTTCAGGCTAATTGGAAGAAATACTGTAGGGACTTCCATACAGTTTTCACTAATAGACAGACTGATTTACAAGTAAGATTTATGTATACACGGTGTTACAAAAAGGTACGGCCAAACTTTCAGGAAACATTCCCCACACAGCAAGAGAGAAAATATGTTATGTGGACATGTGTCCGGAAACGCTTACTTTCCATGTTAGAGCTCATTATATTACTTCTCTTCAAATTACATTTATCATGGAATGGAAACACACAGCAACAGAACGTACCAGCGTGACTTCAAACACTTTGTTATAGGAAATGTTGAAAATGTCCTCCGTTAGCGAGGATACATGCATCCACCCTCCGTCGCATGGAATCCCTGATGCGGTGATACAGCCCTGGAGAATGGCGAATTGTATCACAGCCATCCACAATGCGAGCACGAAGAGTCTCTACATTTGGTACCGGGGTTGCGTAGACAAGAGCTTTCAAATACCCCCATAAATGAAAGTCAAGAGGGTTGAGGTCAGGAGAGCGTGGAGGCCATGGAATTTGTCCGCCTCTACCAATCCATCGGTCACCGAATCTGTTGTTGAGAAGCGTACGAACACTTCGACTGAAATGTGCAGGAGCTCCATCGTGCATGAACCACATGTTGTGTCGTACTTGTAAAGGCACATGTTCTACCAGCACAGGTAGTGTGTCACGTACGAAACCATGATAACGTGCTCCATTGAGCGTAGGTGGAAGAACATGGGCCACAATCAAGACATCACCAACAATGCCTGCCCAAACGTTCACAGAAAATCTGTGTTGATGACATGATTGCACAATTGCGTGCGGATTCTCGGCAACCCACACATGTTGATTGTGAAAATTTACAATTTGATCACATTGGAATGAAGCCTCATCCGTAAAGAGAACATTTGCACTGAAATGAGGATTGACACATTGTTGGATGAACCATTCGCAGAAGTGTACCCGTGGAGGCCAATCAGCTGCTGATAGTGCCTGCACACGCTGTACATGGTACGGAAACAACTGGTTCTCCTGTAGCACTCTCCACACAGTGACGTGGTCAACATTACCTTGTACAGCAGCAACTTCTCTGACGCTGACATTAGTGTTATCGTCAACTGCACGAAGAATTGCCTTGTCCATTGTAGGTGTCCTCGTCGCTCTAGGTCTTCCCCAGTCGCGAGTCTTAGGCTGGAATGTTCCGTGCTCCCTAAGACTCCGATTAATTGCTTCTAACTTCTTCCTGTCGGGACACCTTCGTTCTGGAAATCTGTCTCGACACAAACGTACCGCGCCACGGCTATTGCGCCTTGCTAGTCCATACATCAAATGGGCATCTGCCAACTCCGCATTTGAAAACATTGCACTGACTGCAAAAGCACGTTCGTAATGAACACTAACCTGTTGATGCTACGTACTGATGTGCTTGATGCTTGTACTGTAGAACAATGAGTCGCATGTCAACACATCACCGAAGTCAAAATTTACCTTCCTTCAATTGGGCCAACTGGCGGTGAATCGAGGAAGTACAGTACATACTGACGAAACTAAAATGAGCTCTAACATGGAAATTAAGCGTTATCGGACACATGTCCACATAACATCTTTTCTTTATTTGTGTGTGAGGAATGTTTCCAGAAAATTTGGCCATACCTTTTTGTAACACCATGTATAAGCTATGAATATTTAGTAGAAATTGAGAGTAATGATAAATTAAAATCTCCCATGACTTTGAAAACGATAACATTGCCATCCAGCAGTGAACGGCAAAACTCCTTTTACCAACGTTACGTGACACAGGATGCTTGGTACCACTATTACATAGCAGAGGGTGCTATCTACCCACGTTGTGTGGCAGAGTGTGCATCGAACAAATTTAGCATGGCAGAGGATATTTCGTAGGAATGTTACATGCCAGAGGGTGCTTTGTGCCAGCCTTGCATGGTAGGGGGTACTTCTTTCCAACTAGGCAAGGCAGAGGGTGTTTCGTACCAATGATATATGGCAGGGGGTGTGGCAGAGGGTCTTTATATCAATGTTAGAATGCATAGGATACTTATTACCAGTTCTGCATGCAACCGATGTTATTTGGTAGAGGTTGTTTCATACAAATGGTCTGTGCTTCTTACAAATTTTCCTTGGAAGATGGTGCTTTTTAGTCATGTTATGTTGGAAAATATCGGAAAAAGCCACACCGAAATTGTAACTTGTGCCCGACTGACAATGGCGTCGTGTGGCCAACAAGTGGACAAAGCTTGCACCGGACTGACACTTAAGTCAGGCAGTCTGGGCGACTCAGTAGTTCACAGTCCCATTTGTTGCCATGAGGTATGATTCCAAACGCCAATTAAATATGGAAACATGTAACATACGTGCCTATGGAGAACTTGCCTTTCGTGCACTTTTTAAATCGTTTGTTGTAAGAAGATGATGATATTCACTTAGCCAATGTTGTTCCTAGGATTTTTATCGTAACTTTACGCACTGGCCTGTCAACAAAGTTACCGCTACATCAGATAAGTATCTGGCCATAGACAGTTAGTGGTAACCATACGGAACTGGTGAGGTTCACAAGTGGAATTTTAGGTGTTAACAAGTCTTCTCTGAAGGTATTCGTTTAGTGTGTTGCCTTGTACAGATGTTAAACGTGGGCAAAGTACAGTTTAGACAAGTAGAGAACAGCAGATTTTGAAATGTGGAGCTGTATAAGAATGGTGAAGATCAGATGGATAGATCGAGTAACTAATGATGAAGTACTGAATCAAACTGGGGAAAAACGAAATTTATGGCGGAACTGAAACAAGTGACTTGGTTGCTAGGACACATCCGACGACATCAAAGAATTATCTGTTTGGTGTCGTGGAAGGAAGTAAGGAGGGTAAAACTGTATAGGAAGACCAAACCTTGACTACAATAACCAAGCTGAAATTACGTTGCAGTAGGTATGCTCACAGTCAGATAAAGATCTTTGCACAGGATGGAATCGTGTGAAGAACATCATCAAACCAGTCTTGACAGAACATTCTTCCTCCGTTCATAACATCCTGTTGCTTCTTAGACCAAAGTGCCTAAGCCTGCTGTTATTCTCAGCAGGATGCTTTGCAGGTCTCTTGAGACACTTAATGTATTTAGAAGTTTTCGAGCTGCTCGAATTTGCAAGTTCTCGAAGATCTTCTCTCGTATCTTGTCTGTCGTGTCCCACTCCCCGTATCCCATCCGTTTAGTATCACAAAGAGTATGAGTTTGTTACATGAGTGACAGTACGGAGCAGTTCAGGTGCGGTTACCACGAGTTATGTTCATTTACGTTGATGATCAACTGCCAGAGACTGCACCATTCATCAATCTTCTGCAGGTTATTTTGCAAAGCGACACTGTCTTCCGGCGCTGTTACTTTCTTATAGACAGCAGCATCATGTGTGAACAATCCAATCTTTAAGACTTCCGACGCTTACTACTAGATTATTCATATACAACGCAAACACTTCCTTGGGGAACTCCGGAAATTACCTTAACATCTTTCGATTTTTTTTCCGTTAAGAGCGACTTGTTGAGTTCTGTCTCCAAGGAAGTATTGAATCCAGTCGCAAATCTGGTCCGATACTCAGTGAGCTCTTTTTTTTCGCTAGACGGCAGTGCAGGGCGGTGTCAAATGCGTTCCTGAAGTCAAGGAACACGGCAACAACCTGAGCGCCATTTTCTACAGCGCTGTGGCTCTCATCGAAGAACACAGCGAGCTGAGTTTCACAAGATCCCGTTTGCGGAATCCATGTTCATTTTTGTAGAAGATTTTTCATTCTCAAAAAAAGTCATAATTTTTTTTAGCATAAAACATGTTCCATAATTCTACAACAGACTGACGTCAGCGGCATATGCCCGGTTGTTGGAAACGGAATGATCTGCGCTTTTTTCCAGTCGCTACGTACCCTTGGTTGCTCCAGCCTAATACGATAACTGTATCTACAAGGGGAGCAAATTCTTCCACGTAATGTTTGTTGAACCTTACAAGTGTCTCATCTGGTCCTGATGCCTTTCCATCACTCAGCGACTGTAGTTGCTTTTCTATTCCGCGATCGGTTATCTCAATACCTGCATTTCGATGTTCGAACCATAATTGAAAGGAAGGATAATATAACGATTTTCCACGGTGAAAAAATCTGGGGAGACCGAATTCAGTAACGCGGCCTTCTCTCTGTAATCTTACGTTTCCGTGCCTGTATGGCCACTGAGTGATTGAAAATATGATTTTACGTAAGACCAAAACCTCTTAGGACTTTAAGTCAGAGTGGTTGACATAACTTTACTTTTCACGTCATTGAACGCTTCTCTCATTCTTCTCCTTTCCCTCACTTTCGCTTCTATCCACTGTTGTTTCTCAGCTATGTTATGACTTGCCTTGAATCTGTATGTGATGAAGCTCTCTTTGTTTATTTAGCAGTCTTCTAATACGGCTACTAAACCACGGACGGTCTTTTCCACCTCTCAAGTCCTTGCCCGGCATCTACTTGTCTAAGGCATATTGAACGATGCTCTTGCATTTTTTCCCATTTGTGCTACACATCTTCGTCCTCAGCACTGTATGTTTGTTGTTAATCTACCCAGATACTCTGCAGAGCGTATTCTGTCACTGTTCCTAAGCAACAATTTCTTCTTACCTCTCTTACCACTCTTTGTAAGTCCCGTTGTCATAGATGCTGTCACAGCCTTATGGCCAACATACCTTCCTTTGTGTTAACCTGATTCGATACGTTCAGGTCCGCTTGTAGCTAGGAGGTCCATGACGTTGCCTTTTCGATTTGGTTCTCTAATTATTTGTCCAAAGTAATTTTCAGACCAGTCATCCAGAACAATGCCCCATCTTTGGCACCGGTTTTGATAGCATGACACTCCCAATCTATACATGGCAATTTGAAGTCACCCGCTACTACAAAGGCATGATCAGGAAAGTTTTTAACAATATTCTGCCTGTTTTACATGCGATTGCAGGCTTTCTCGGCGTATTTCGGCTATGAAATCTTCTCGGGCATCGTCGTATTGTTGCAACGTTTCAATGGATTCCATATTCATCATCTTCAGAACTGTTTCCTTCGCTTGAAGATGATGGATGCAGAATTCATTGAAAAGTTGCAACAAGACGACGATACCTGAGAAGATTTCGTAGCCGAAATACGCCGAGAAAGTCTGCAATCGCAACCCGAGAACATATCATATTCTGCAAGTTCTCTAAGAAGCGTTTTACTGCTACAGCTCTGATCCAGGCGGTCTATAGAAACATCCGATTACCATTTTTGACCGACCTTTGGTGCTTAACTCCATCCAAATTAATTCACACTCGGAATCCGTGATGATCTCGCTAGATATTATCCAGTTCTTTACTGCAATAAATAGACCACTACCACTGACGACATTAACCTATCATTGCGATAAATATCCCAATCTGAACTTAGAATTTCTTTTCCCTTCACTTCCGTTTTCAACCAACTTCCTACTCCATACTGCACTATCTGTGCATTATAACTTTCCTTAAGCTGTGAGACTTGAGTTTCTCCCGGCGTGTCCAACAGTCAAGGAACTTACTGGAATGCAGCCCGCTGACGTCGTCGACAACCGGCAATATTTCTACAGAAGGACACTCGGACAGTTCCAAGACAAAACTGTAGCAAGTAAGCGCTGTGTAATTGAATTTAAAACCTCGGTTTGTAGAGAAACTCCGGAAAGATAAGACACACCCACCCACCCACCCACCCACCCACACACCCACACACACACACACACACACACACACACACACACACACACACACACATAAGCCAGAATCACAGTGTCGTTATATTCCATAATATGACCGGCGCACAGACAGTGTTCTGCAATGGGGGATTTGCTCGGATGTTGTAAGCGTGTGTGACGCATGCGCTCAGTACACCGGTCCTCCACAGTCCTGATAGCGCAGTCCACAACCGCAAGAAATACGGTAGACACCCACCTTACGCACACCAGTATCATCCTTTACGGGACCTAAAAGAACTTCGATCTTAGATGTTGGTCGAAAAACACGTTTCACATCATATTTCCACGAAATACGACCAATCCCGTTCTAAATGTTCACTGCGTAAGGCAAAATGGCCGTAGACTTTGGCACAACCTCTTTATTATCATCACTCACACGATGCACAGTTGGTAGATAGCACAACGTACATCTGACATGTCTTTCAATATAACCATTCTGACAAAGGTGACTTCGAGATGGGCTAAGTCAGCTAACAAACTCTCAGGGTCAGAGGTCACGTGGGACTGCGAACCAAAGCACCAAGTACCCCTTCACGTTGAGCCGGATGGTGACAACTATCAGCTTGCAGATATAAGTCGGTGTGAGTAGGCATGTCCCAACATACCATCAACTTTCCTCCTGAGCAATACATAAAGGGAGGGAAGATAGCTATCCTTTTGCACCTTCATCACGAAACAAATATTCCGATGAATTGAATTTAAGTGTTCTAAAAAGTCTTTCAAGTTCGAACTGCCTTGACGCCAAAAAAAAAGTACCAAGTTGCAGTTATGGCATGTCGTATATTGGTCAGACTACCAGGACTGTGGAAGACGGGTGTACTAGCATGAGCGTCACACACGCTTACAGTAATCAAGCAAATCCACCATTGCAGAATATTGTCATGGCACCAGTCATCGTACTGATTATAACAACACGGATATTCTGGCCTGCGCCTCCAGCTATTGGGGTAATTTTATTAATGAGGCTGTTGAAATTAAATTAGCAAGTAACCTTATAAATGGTTTTGGTTTAAATTCTGCATGGAATGCTGCTTTCTCCCTTGTCAAAGTGCAGAGGATCAGAGTTAATGCCACCTCACCCGGTGGTTACACTAGTCTGCATTGGTATCATATGACTGAAAACTAAAAGGCCTATGTGATACTACCTCAAATTTTTATGTAGATTCCAAATCAGTTCTCAGGTCTGTTTCTATCACGTATAATTCTTCTGGAATTTGATTTCAAAGATATACTGCTGTGCCAGTAGGTTACGCGTAAAGTTGGAGGAAATTTCCCTATACGGTCCTGTACACTTCCATGTTGTTACACTTGTTGATGCTAATTGTTATTGTGTGACCTTGGAAATGTTGTTTGTCTCAAAAGCGTACATTATAGTGCTATGGTGTTATGGTTATTCTGAATATTTAAGACAATATTAATAAAACAGATCGCCTGTTGTTTGTAGTTACTAAAATGTCAACACGCAAGTGTGACAACAATCTAAACGTTTTCTGTTACATCGGAATAGTATTAAGACAAGAAGCTCGGATCATAAAAATTCCTTACTTTCTACGCAAATGGGGCAATTGGTCAAGGCAAAGACATTTGAGTCTGAGCGTTTGACCAGAGCTGAGAAATTTTGTGTCAGAACTAAAAATATCGTGCACGAACCGCCTGTACAAAAAAAAAAAAGACTTGATGAAGCAATTTGTAAAGGCTCTACCACCGGATGGACAGTGCTTCAAGTACCCCGAATAAATCTGCCTTCACCACACAAGACAAAGTGAAAGTTAGAATTTTTGTTGGTCCTCAAATGAAGAAATTGATGAAAGTTGAAGATTTTGATAAGACAGTGAAGAACAGAGAAAAAGACGCATGGACCGCCTTACGATCAGTTACTGATAAGTTTCAAGGGAATAACAAAGATCCTTATAACAAGGCTAATGCAAAAGTGTTCCAAACCTTCAAGAAGTTATGTTGTAACATGAGTGTGAAAGTCCACTCTCTATGCCCGCATGTCGATTACTTTCCGGAAAATTTGGCGCGTTATGTTGAAGATCGGGGTGAGCCTTTTTATGCTGATCTTAAGGAGAAGAAGAGGGGATACCCGGAGAACTGTAATGCATTTATGAGGGCCGACCACTGTTGGATGTTGAAGAGGGAAAGTCGTCATACACAAGGAACTCAAAGAATAGAAAATTTAAAAATTGATGGTTCACTGTTGACTTCTTGTTTTTATAAAAAGTAGTCACGAAATAAATTACTGGAATTCTGTAGAATATTTTTAAATGTATTTCGTTTTTCAAATGCGTTTTGATTAAAAATTTTCCTTGTATGAAATTATATTTGAATGTATTTGTGGGCTCAGAAGCTAAAATCGTCAAAATATTACTTATTTCGTGCAAAAACCTGACGTGATAGAGAAATCGGAAGTTTTTTCTAGAATCAGAATAAAAAATTGATTCAAGAACTCCTACTTTCAACAAATTGTATGACAAAAAAAGTTTTAAAATGCAGACTAGTGTTATTAATTTCGATTTCGATGACCTCCGACGTCGATCATATTTGGTTTGTTATGGCGCTGGTGTTATAGTGCTTGAGTGTATACTGTATGTGTGTGTGTGTGAGTGTGTGTGTGTGTTTGTGCGCTCGCGCGTGCTAGTGTTATCTTTTTGGAATTTTTCCAACCGAGGTTTTAAATTCCCTTTCACAGTGCTTACTTGCTGCAGCTTTACCTTGAAAATGACGGGATGTGGTGCTCGTGTCGAATATCGGCGGTTGCATTCCCATAAGTTACACTACTGGCCATTAAAATTGCTACAGCAAGAAGAAATGCAGATGATAAACGAGTATTCATTGGACAAATATATTATTCTAGAACTGACATGTTATTACAATTTCACGCAATTTGGCTGCATAGATCCTGAGAAATCAGTACCCAGAAGAACCACCTCTGACCGTAATAACGGCCGTGATACGCCTGGGCATTGAGGCAAAACAGAGCTTGGATGGCGTGTACAGGTACAGCTGCCCATGCAGCTTCAACACGATACCACTGTTCATCAAGAGTAGTGACTGGCGTATTGTGACGAGCCAGTGGCTCGGCCACCACTGACAAGACGTTTTCAGTTGGCGAGAGATCTGGAGAATGTGTTGGCCAGGGCAGCAGTCGAACATTTTCTGTATCCACAATGGCGCTTACACGACCTGCAACCTGCGGTCGTGCATTATCCTGCTGAAATGTAGGTTTTCGCAGTGATCGAATGAAGGATAAAGCCACGGGTCGTAACACATCTTAAAAAGTAACGTCCACTGTTCAAAGTGCCGTCAATGCAAACAAGAGGTGACCGAGACGTGTAACCAATGGCATCCCATACCATCACTCCGGATGATACGCCAGTATGGCGATGAGGAATACACGCTTCCAATGTGCGTTCACCGCGACGTCGCCAAACACGGATGCAACCATCATAATGCTGTAAACAGAACCTGGATTCATCCGAAAAAATGACGTTTTGCCATTCGTACACCTAGGTTCGTCGTTGAGTACACCATATGTCAGTGATGCAGCGTCAAGGGTAACCGCAGCCATCGTCTCCGAGCTGATATTCGTCGAACTGTTCGTGATGATGGTTGTTGTCTTGCTAACGTCGCCATCTGCTGACTCAGGGATCGAGACGTGGCTGCACGATCCGTTACAGCCATGCGGATAAGATGCCTGTCATCTCGACTGCTAGTGATACGAGGCCGTTGGGATCCAGTGCGGCGTTCCGTATTACCCTCCTGAACCCACCAATTCCATAGTCTGCTAACAGTCATTGGATCTCGACCAACGCGAGCAGCAACGTCGCGATACGATAAGCCTCTATCGCGATAGGCTACAATCCGACCTTTATCCAAGTCGGAAACGTGATGGTACGTATTTCTCCTCCTTACACGAGGCATCACAACAACGTTTCACCAGGCAACGCCGGTCAACTGCTGTTTGTGTATGAGAAATCGGTTGTAAACTTTACTCATGTCAGCACGTTGTATGTGTCGCCACCGGCGCCAACCTTGTGTGAATACTCTGAAAAGCTAATCATTTGCATATCAGAGCATCTTCTTCCTGTCGGCTAAACTTCGGTTCTGCAGCACGTCATCTTGGTGGTGTAGCAATTTTAATGGCCAGTAGTGTACTTCTATTCCCTTGTACCTGCAGAGGCTGGCTGCTGTGCTCACAGTGACGGCGGGGGCGGCGGCCGCGGCGACGTGTCGTGGCGCGCCTTCTGGCGGGCGGTGGAGGTGGGCCGCGCCTCGGCGGACCGTGCGGCGTGCTGGGCGGCGTTCCGCGGCTGCCCGCACTCCACCGCCCTCATCCTGGCAGCCGTGCGCGCCGCATCCACTGCAGACCTCTGACCGCGCCGGCTCCCGCCTCGCTGCCCGCATCTTGCCGACTGCACGCCGCTCTGACACGCCGCAGCTGCAGCTGAGCTCTGCATCGAAGGAGAAGAATGTTTGCTCATTGTTATTTGTGCTAGTTCTGTTTTACTTACGTTACGTTACTGTATAACTATATTTTATACATGTTATATAGCTCTGTACGCCTTTTGTAATAAAGATATTTTTTATTAACGATGTAAAAGACGGACGAGAAGTCCCCCTGTTTAATATAAGATTTGAATCAACGACCGTGCCGAGGTCGGTACACCGGCCCGTCAGATCGCCGAAGGTAACAACCGTCGGCCATGGCGAGTACTTGAATTGGTGGTCGTCGGGGTACGCCGCTCTCTGTTGACAGGATTCAAAAAACAAAAAACAAAAAAATACTCTGAGCACTATGGGACTCAACATCTTAGGTCATAAGTCCCCTAGAACGTAGAACTACTTAAACCTAACTAACCTAAGGACATCACACACACCCATGCCCGAGGCAGGATTCGAACCTGCGACCGTAACAGTCCCGCGGTGCCGAACTGCATCGCCAGAACCGCACGGCCCCCACGGCCGGCGTCCTGGATTCAATTCGAAACCTCTCTGCAGTGAGGGCATACCGACACTGTTGACGTGATTCACCATCGCAGGGACGTTAAGCTCTGTCGCCCCGTTGCTGCTTCTAGAGGGGAGCAGGCTATGTGCCGGTACCAGGTTCCACCCTCTCCCTTCTCTCATCATCTCCAACACAAACACGGCACATGACTACAAACACACCCATCAAAGACACCTACACTTAAAGATACGCTTCCGTACACAGCTCTCATACTTCACGAAGGAAAGTTGCCTAAGGGCGGGAAGGATAGAGGAAACCTTTCCAATCAGGCGTTTGAACCTGCCCTTCGGGGTCTCCCAGCCGTTCATAAATACGATTTTAGATATTTGATATTATGAGGACTATTCAAAAATTTCTTTCAAATTCTAAAGGTAGCAGGGGTAAAATACAGGGAGCGAAAGGCTATTTATAATTTGTACAGAAACCAGATGGTAGTTAGTGGAGGGACACGAAAGGAAAGCAGAGGTTGG
Source organism: Schistocerca gregaria (assembly GCF_023897955.1). Lineage (NCBI taxonomy): Eukaryota > Metazoa > Arthropoda > Insecta > Orthoptera > Acrididae > Schistocerca > Schistocerca gregaria. Next base: position 539,117,304 of record NC_064922.1, read on the forward strand.
GAAGGGAATGAGACAGGGTTTGTAGCCTCTCTCCGATGTTATTCAATCTGTATATTGAACAAGCAGTCAAGGAAACAAAAGAAAAGTTCCGAGTAGGTATAAAATCCATGGAGAAGAAATAAAAATTTTGAGGTTTGCCGATGACATTGTAATTCTGTCAGAGACAGCAAAGGACTTGGAAGGAACGGAATGCATAGTGTCTTGAAAGGAGGATACAAGATTAACATCAACAAAGCAAAACGAGGATAATGAAATGTAGTCGAATTAGATTATGAAATGAGACACTTAAAGTAGTAAAGGAGTTTTGTTATTTGGGGAGCAAAATAACTGATGATGGTCGAAGTAGAGAGGATATAAAATGTAGACTGGCAATGGCAAGGAAAGCATTTCTGAAGAAGAGAAATTTGTTAACATCGAGTATAGATTTAAGTGTCAGGAAGTCGTTGCTGAAAGTATTTGTATGGGGTGTAGCCATGTATGGAAGTGAAACATGGACGATAAATAGTTTAGACAAGAAGAGTATAGAAGCTTTCGAAATGTGGTGCTACAGAAGAATTCTGAAGATTAGATGGGTAGATCATATAACTAATGAGGAGGTATTGAATAGAATTGGGGAGAAGAGGAGTTTATGGCACAACTTGACTAGAAGAAACGATCGGTTGGTAGGACATGTTCTGCGACATCGAGGGATCACCAATTTAGTATTGGATGGCAGTGTCGAAGGTAAAAATCGTAGAGGGAGACCAAGAGATGAATACGCTAAACAGATTCAGAAGGATGTAGGTTGCAGTAGGTACTGCGAGATGAAGAATCTTGCACAGGATAGAGTAGCATGGAGAGGACTGAAGACCACAACAACAACATTCGGAAAGAAAGTTCCGATCGGTCGCGAAATGTGAAAATCGGATGAAACTTTGCATTAACGTGTTGGGCAGTGTCTCTAGAACGCCCGTCGATCGCGTCACGTCGCTCTTTTAAGGTGTGAGCGCACTGTGAGCACATAAATATGCCTAGAAAATAGTGTCTCCCGCCAAGTACGAGGCCCCCGTAACAAATTTACCCCGAAGATATGCAGCCCACATAACATTACTGTCATGCGTATCCCCTTTCAAAACCCCTTAGCCGCATTCTGCAGGGGCAATGAAGATGCTCCTCCAGCGTTTTCGATGGTAAATGTTCGATCACCCGCAATAAAGCCCGTAATTGGTTCCCTCTGAGTTTCATGTCTCCTCACAGGAATAAGTGGCTGTGAAGACAACATTTTGCCACGGACAGCGAGCTGTAGACCAGTGTAGAGAATTGGCGGCAAGCACTGGCGGCTGCCTTCTTTGACGAGAATATTGAAAAGTTGGTACAAAGCTATTACGAATGTCTAAGTCAGAGCGACAACTATGCAAATTAGTTTGTAGAAGGTGTAGCCAACTGTTGCAAATAAAACGTTTTTGATTTTCACAGTGATTTCCATTTCGCTGACGATCATAACTTACATTCCTAACATCCCTTATATTATGCAGGTTGATACTATGTTACTTCTTATCAATTGTTTGAATTCATATTTATGTTTTCGCAGTTGCAGTCGTGTTTCAATTTGTAGCCGTGAGAGATGTGAGCGGTCACAGTTAACTACTGAGCAGCGCAAATTGACAAATGTGTGGGTGTACGAAAGACTACACAAAGGGCAGACAATGAGATAGATTAGAGGAGCATTCCAGGAAAGATTTAATAAAGCTACACTGCGAAAGGCAACACATTTGGGTTTGGGAAGACGCGCTTTCTGCTTCTGGCAACTTTAAGGAGAGACCGTGGAGTCAAAGGAACAAGACACGAGAAGAAAGATGTACCGGAGTCTCTGCTTCGATTGAACAATATCCTATGAAGTTGGCACGTAAACGTACTTCGGAGCTCGGTATGCTGAGGGAAGCAATGCGAGGTCACATGAAAAAGGACGTGAAGGTCCAACCCTTTTCGACCGACGTTCGTAAACGACTTATCGGCTGCAGACCGAAGTGAGCGCGTTTAAGCATGCCGTGCTTTGTTAACTCAGTTTCCAAATGCAATGAACCGCACCAAGGTTATATTTTCAGAGGATCTTGTGGTATTTATTGCGGCTCACGTTATAGAAATAAGAGAACTCTCATCACATATTCGAGTCAGAAAGGAATCCGCCTCACCTAATGATATGGACAGGGATGACATTACAACATCTGCCTGGACCGTACATTTTTGAAGGGACTATGAATGGCAAAAATTGTTATAAAAATAATTAACATCTCAGCTTGAGGAAAGGGGCCTCACTGAATGCATATGGTCGAAGAAAAACGCAGCGCCACTTCACTTCTCTCTTGCAGTGCGCGAGTTCGTGAATGAACGGTGGCTAGGTCGTGGTATGCCATCAACACCAACTCTCTTGAAATGGTCCCGAGATGTTCTGACCTTGCCACACCCGGCAACTCGTTGTGAGGGAAGTCATTAAGGCGCATGTAGGCTATCTGCACATCGTTGTGTTGTTGAAAATGCATTTCGCATCGTAACACCAGATATGGTCAAAAATATGTCAAGTAGAACATGGAGGCGTATGGGAATGTATTTGCAGTATTATGGGGCATACCGATATTTTTGACACTTACTACTTAAGTACTTGTGCTAAAACAAAACAAATCGATTAGCATTCCATACTAGAGTGTACGGGGACTTCTCTTCCACCCTGTAGATAAAGTGCAATGTCAAGACGAACAGTTCTTAAATATTGTTGTGGACTATGAAAGAAATCAGCTACTTGACTTCGAAATGTCAACGGTCTTGCCGCAGTGGTAACACCGTTAGATCACCGAAGGTAAGTGCTGTCGGGGTGGGTTAGCAGTTGTATGGGTGACCACCCGGTCTGCCGAGCGCTGTTATCAAATTGAATGGCTACTTGAGTGAGAAGCAGCGGCTGCGGTCTGGTAAACTGACATACGGCCATGAGAGCGGTTTGCTGACCACATCACATGCCCCTCCATATTCGCATCTAGTGACTCCTGTGGCTCAACAAGATGACACGGCAGTCGGTCGGTACCGTTGGGCTTTCATGGCCTGTTCGGGCGGAGTTTTAGTTTTAAACTTCAAAATCACACATTGTCGTCCGCGCGTGGAGAGATTCTGATGGTGTGGAAGTGGTAGGACATACAAATTGTTGACTCGCACTTTCCTGAAGGCTGACGTGTTAGAGCAGTGGTTGCCAACCTGAGAGCATCACCCATGAGTGTATCAGATATTAGCTTATAACCGCCGCCCCCTGTCTGCCATCATCACCACCATTAGCACCTGACTAAATTTCAGAACGAAACAGAATTTTCTATGACCGCTTAAAAAAAAGACGAAAGATAAATTATACTTTTGTAGGTGTCTTATTAAACCAAGACCTATTGAGCCAATGATACAATTTATACAGCTTGTTTAAAAAAAACAGCTTTTTATAGAACGATGAAACAATTTTAAAAGGACGCTAAGTATCCACATTAACGGTACGCACGGTACAAAAGATGATTCCTCTGCAGCACTCCTCTCTCAGGAGACATTTGCCTCTCTCATACCCTGAATCGTCATTTTAAACAAGATGAAATGTAACCACTGTACTTTTTGTTTGTAAACCGCCTGGTTGCTGGACTCCATACTTCTGAGTCTTCATCCACTGATAAATACGTCATTAAAATAACTGTCGACTTTGCTGTTCAGGAGTGATTTACTGATGCATTTCGGGCTCTGCTCATTGTCAGAAATACGTGCCAAGGAAGAATGCAAAGTCATAAGCACAAATGTAATTAACAAACATCACTTAAAGAAAATTTTACAAAAGTTGTTACAATAAGTACAAGAGTAGACATACCAAAAATATGAATAAAATTTTGATTCAGACCGCGTAGTCAGGTGTATCATCCGTCAGTATCGGAATTTAACTGGTAGCAGGGCGGTGTTACAAAGCTTAACTGAGATCATAAAGGACAGTGGCGCTGTATTGTGCCCACAGAAATAATTCAACAACCTTACATTAAAAATATAAGTGATAAAAAATCTGAGAATAAACTTAAAAATACGATAAAAGAAGAGTATTTACAACAGTGCGAACAGAATACAGAATTCAATTAACAGCTTTACAAAATTAGCTAACAGGAGCCGCCGCCAGGCAGCGAGACAGCTGAAAAATGGCGTTATTTGGGTCACATTGGAAGTGAATGATACAATATATGCTATACATAATGCACTATTCATACAGTAACCAAAATATATGATGAAATAATTAATCTGAATGAAGTCCCCTTCCCTTGCGTAAGATTGGGATGGAAAAGGACAGATGGAAAAGTGCACCCACGATAATAGCATCATTTTTCCTTTGACAGGTCAGGTGACTACAGGGTTATAAACACAAAATCAAATAGGGGTAATGCAGGAGTAGTTTTAATAATGAATAGGAAAATTGGAATGCGGGTAAGCTACTACAAACAGCATAGTGAACGCATTATTGTGGCCAAGGTAGATACGAAGCCCACACCTACTACAGTAGTACAAGTTTATATGTCAGCTAGCTCTGCAGATGACGAAGAAATTGAAGAAATGTATGATGAAATAAAAGAAATTATTCAGATAGTGAAGGGAGACGAAAATTTGATAGTCATGGGTGACTGGAATTCGGTAGTAGGAAAAGGTAGAGAAGGAAACGTAGTAGGTGAATATGGATTGGGGCTAAGAAATGAAAGAGGAAGCCGCTTGGTAGAATTTTGAACAGAGCACAATTTAATCATAGCTAAGACTTGGTTTCAGAATCATGAAAGGAGGTTGTATACATGGAAGAACCCTGGAGATACTAAAAGGTATCAGATAGATTGTATAGTGGTAAGACAGAGATTTAGGAACCAGGTTTTAAATTGTAAGACATTTCCAGGGGCAGATGTGGCCTCTGACCACAATCTATTGGTTATGAACTGTAGATTAAAACTGAAGAAACTGCAAAAAGGTGGGAATTTAAGGAGATGGGACATGGATAAACTGAAAGAACCAGAGGTTGTACAGAGTTTCAGGGAGAGCATAAGGGAACAATTGACAGAAATGGGGGAAAGAAACACAGTAGAAGAAGAATGGGTAGCTGAGAGGGATGAAGTAGTGAAGGCAGCAGAGGATCAAGTAGGTAAAAAGACGAGGGCTAGTAGAAATCCTTGGGTAACAGAAGAAATATTGAATTTAATTGATGAAAGGATAAAATATAAAAATGCAGTAAATGAAGCAGGCAGAAAGGAATACAAACGTCTCAAAAATGAGATCGACAGGAAGTGCAAAATGGCTAAGCAGGGATGGCTAAAGGACAAATGTAAGGATGTTGAGGCTTATCTCACTAGAGGTAAGATAGATACTGCCTACAGGAAAATTAAAGAGACCTTTGGAGAAAAGAGAGCCACTTGTATGAATATCAAGAGCTCAGATGGAAACCCAGTTCTAAGCAAAGAAGGGAAAGCAGAAAGGTGGAAGGAGTATATAGAGGTATATAGAGGATCTATACAAGGGCGATGTACTTCAGGACAATATTATGGATATGGAAGAGAATGTAGATGAAGATGAAATGGGAGATACGATACTGCGTGAAGAGTTTGACAGAGCACTGAAAGACCTGAGTTGAAACAAGGCCCCCGGAGTAGACAACATTCCATTGGAACTACTGACGGCCTTGGGAGAGCCAGTCCAGACAAAACTGTACCATCTGGTGAGCAAGATGCATGAAACAGGCGAAATACCCTCAGACTTCAAGAATTATATAATAATTCCAACCTCAAAGAAAGCAGGTGTCGACAGATGTGAAATTTACCGAACTATCAGTTTAATAAGTCACAGCTGCAAAATACTAACGCGAATTCTTTACAGACGAATGGAAAAACTGGTAGAAGCCTGAGAGAAGATCAGTTTGGATTCCGTAGAAATACTGGAACACGCGAGGCAATACTGACCTTACGACTTATCTTAGAAGAAAGATTAAGGAAAGGCAAACCTACGTTTCTAGCATTTGTAGACTTAGAGAAAGCTTTTGACTATGTTGACTGGAATACTCTCTTTCAAATTATAAAGGTGGCAGGGGTAAAATACAGGGAGCGAAAGGCTATTTACAATTTGTACAGAAACCAGATGGCAGTTATAAGAGTCGAGGGACATGAAAGGGAAGCAGTGGTTGGGAAGGGAGTAAGACAGGGTTGCAGCCTCTCCCCGATGTTATTCAATCTGTAGTAAAGGTAAAGGAAACAAAAGAAAAATTCGGAGTAGGTATTAAAATCCATGGAGAAGAAATAAAAAATTTGAGCAAATGACCTGGAAGATCACCTGAATGGAGTCGACAGTGTCTTGAAAGGAGTATACAAGATGAACATCAACAAAAGCAAAACGAGGATAATGGAATGTAGTCGAATTAAGTCGGGTGATGCTGAGGGAATTAGATTAGGAAATGAGACACTTCAAGTAGCAAAGGAGTTTAGCTATTTGGGGAGCAAAATAACTGATGATGGTCGAAGTAGAGAGGATATAAAATGTAGACTGGCAATGGCAAGGAAAGCGTTTCTGAAGAAGAGAAATTTGTTGACATCGAGTGTAGATTTAAGTGTCAGGAAGTCATTTCTGAAAGTATTTGTATGGAGTGTAGCCATGTATGGAAGTGAAACATGGACGATAAATAGTTTGGACAAGAAGAGAATAGAAGCTTTCGAAATGTGGTGCTATAGAAGAATGCTGAAGATTAGATGGGTAGATCACATAACTAATGAGGAAGTATTGAATAGGATTGGGGAGAAGAGAAGTTTGTGGCACAACTTGGCCAGAAGAAGGGATCGTTGGTAGGACATGTTCTTAGGCATCAAGGGATCACCAATTTAGTATTGGAGGGCAGCGTGGAGGGTAAAAATCGTAGAGGGAGACCAAGAGATGAATACACTAAGCAGATTCAGAAGGATGTAGGTTGCAGTAGGTACTGGGAGATGAAGAAGCTTGCACAGGATAGAGTAGCATGGAGAGCTGCATCAAACCAGTCTCAGGACTGAAGACAACAACAACAGTTAACATTTATTTACAGAACCAATTACACTAACAAACCGAGTACAATATTAACCATGCCAAAGAATGAGCAACAGAATTATTACTTTTTCTCTTTTTTACAAATAATCGGTTTAAGCCAGTGATCTAATTGCAAGGTAATAAGGTATGATATTTCTTAATTACAGCAGTTTGGCCTTGGTATAATTAAAAGAATTGCTCTTCCAAAACATTGAGAACGAATCGGCAGTTATGGCTCTTAAAAGGGTTTTAAAAAAACTAAATTAATTTCCAAATTAATGAGTGTAGCCTTTCAAAGGGACATCTGCAGCTGAGATTACTATTTACCAAATCACAAGTCCAAATATTCAATTTTCAGAGCAGACCAACCATGAAAGTTAAGTTAACTGCAAGCAGTTACGATCCAGCAAGATTTTCTTGTGCTCTCATGGAATGAATACAACACGGAAGTGATGGCAAAATACTTAGAAAAACATCTCAAATATCGACCACTAGAGAAAGTAAGCTCAAAGTTTCTAAATATCAGCACAATAAGAAGAGGATGAAGTAATCTGATTTATAAAATCTGAAGATTAATCACAACTCGGATAATATTAGCCATTTAAGGAGAGACATAAGATGTTTGGCGGAAAATTTTAACATAAGAGCTTGTAAATAAAACTTAGGCTAAAAAAACTTAAGAAATACGCTGCTAGCGATATCAGCTGCACTAAAATAATGTCGGGCAGCCACAGACACCCCGAAAAGAAAAAAACACCGTGCCGTTGTGTAACAGCAGCTTGTCCGCGCGACGAGCTCTGCCCCAAACAGTGGTCCCACAAATCACAAAACTAAGCTAAATGTCCAAATTTTTTAATTAGTAGGGTGATAAAAAATGTCCTACGGCTCACAGGAAAATGACACTGATTTGAGAGCCACCAGATTTAAAGTACCAGAAAGCTTGTGGCGTAAACAAGTAACGGCAAGGCAAAACTTGAATTAGCAGCTATAATGGCAAGCAGCCACTATTACACGTGCAGAACAAGCACTAACCATTAAATGAATTGAACTCAAACAGACTAGTTGTGGTTAACAATACTTACACGAGTGAAAAATTTTTTGAGATCCAAAAAGCGGGAATCACGGAGAGCGTATATCACAAAGCGTGCAATACCGACCATCGCAGCATCAAGCAGTCGTTATTCCATAATTTCAGCTCAATGCAAAATGCCAGCATCCGAAAGTAAGTAATCATCTCAGTACAAATAGAGGCAACGGCCTTAGAAACCAACGGTCCGACCACTGTCCGTGCTGCGTCATGTACCCAGATACTTCCCAACTCCACACCCTCCAACGTCCTTTAAAGACTCCGCCCCAGCGATAACACACAGGAAGCTAAATGTAATTGATCCCACCCAGTGAAACGCCAGCAAATGAAGGGGGAACGAAAGATGAAATGAAGCCACCACGGCTCACCCTACCCACTCAAACCGAAGGATCTCCTTTTTTTTTCTTACTAAGGGCAAAGTCAGGTCGGTATTCTACCGCTGTACAGGGCGTCTTCAAACACGGCTTCGCTGGTCATCGGCGCTCAGTTGGAAGCAGGACTCGCTGAAAATGGACAAAGAGATTCAAGGCTGAAGTTGTGTCTGGAGACGTCCCGGTCAACAGTCGATACCAACCTGTCACCCAGCATACAACCCAGTAACCCGGGGTAATGGTCTGGGGTGCCATTTCATTTCATGGCATCAAGAGGAAGCGGTGGATAGGAATTGGTTTACACAAGCAAGATAAGCTGCTATAAAAGAACGACTTAATAACCGTCAATAGGGCATAAAACTGAGGACATGAGAGAAAACAGAGTGGAAGGGTAACGGCGCAATGAAATACGCGTCTCAAACTGTTGCTACGCTAATCAGTGGATATTAGAGATCGCCCGTGCGGCGACAAGTAACAGGGACATGGGTAAGATGTGTAACGGGTAGGTAAAGGTATCTGGGGAGGGCAGATTTATGCTGTCCACAGATCATCGAAGAACTGTTGCCCGCTAGAGCCTGTTTGGTGATTAATAACTGCTGATGGACTGGTTGAAAGTTGCAAAATAATTTCCATTCAACTGTTTAAAAATATCGATATCTCGTCCCCTAGCCACAACATGCAAGACGCTCAAATCCTTATCCATGGGAAACATGACATGGCCCTTGTGTCTCATAAGACATCCAGGCGAACTATTATTTCTATTACCTAGTGGCAAAATTCCTAACAGACTGTCCTACATAAATGTCATTTGTAAAATTCGATGTAGCCCTTGACTTGCCATGACATTTATGTAGCATTTATCCTGACTTTAATACTTGGGTGACGGTTATTATGTCTCTTTGTTATAGCAGCCTATCTTGCTTGTGGCCACCCTCTTGATACGTTATATCACACTGATTATCGGAATTCAGACACCATCCCGTCATTCCTGTGGCTGCTACTGCCATGCAGAAGCGCTGCTTTGTCGCTGCTGGAGTACCGGTTATTTTTCGTGTTTTACTGTTCCTGTTAATATATATCAATAAATCGAATAACACTCTGACTAGTTTGGGACCGTTCTATCGAATGGACGCGTAAAATTCCATTTTAAAAATAATTTTGTTTGTAATGCCCTTTGATGTCTATGTTCCGAGAAGAGGTAAAACAAAAAAAAGCAAGAAGAGAAAAGAAGAAGTGCGGTAAACACGGATTCCAAAATGCATACCTTGTTCATCTTCGTTACTGTGAAACACATTTCTTATAGTGAACAAATGCTCATAGCTCTTAAGGTATATATTTTACCTCCCACGTTTACTAGACTTTTTTGCCTCGAACTGTCCTTCCTGACGTGTTCCTGAGTATTGATCATTCCTCCTGGAATGCACTATGCATTCTAACTTCCTAATTTCTGAAACCAACATCAGGCTTCGTTTCGAAGTTTTCGACAAATGAAATTCACCAAGTTCATATACTTCGACAGGAGAGCTATAGCATCCCCAAGTCATACTGGCTCATCAAGTCACAGATCATGAAAATATGGCTTTGTCTGAAGCGATTATAATGTTAAAGTGGCTTACTAGCTTTGGGATGAGCGATAGCGGATGTTTTAGAGAAGATTACCAAACATCCAACAGAAAATCCAGAAAGATGCATACTATCACCGCTGAAAAACATGCAGCAGAGTAAAGTCTCTCTAACCGTGAATCTAAATGAACGCTGATGGAACATCTGAAGATAATTGATCCCTGTTCGAAAACGTTCGCGTAAATAAAAGATGGTGTAGTTGGAAATTCAGTTTTCTTATAATTATTTATACTATAAACATGTCTTTATTTATTGCAGTAAGTGCCTTTATAAATGATCAATATATTGCCAAAAACCCACGTCACTCACGAGCAAATCCACAGGAGCACAACTCATTCACCTACAGACAAACACACACACACACACACACACACACACACACACACACACACACGGAGAAAGAAGAGAGAGAGAAAGATTATGCAAAAGGTATTTGATTTTCGAAAATTTATGTGAGAGTGCCACGATACCATAAGAAACATTTCAGGCTTCTGAAGAGCGAAGACATTATTGCAGATGGTTTCCGTCTGTAAAACTGGGCCCGAATCTTCGTTTCTTCCTTCATATGATTTATCTAAGTCCCTTTGGGTAAAACTGGATCGAAATTTATGACAAATCTGTTATTTTACGGTAATTAAAAAAAGAAAAACGTTAACTTCAAATATGAATGGTAGTCTGAGTACGAATTTTCTGAAAATATTTGAAGTGTAGTGAACACAGAACCGAAACGAGGGTGACAAACAGTATACACAAGAAGACAACAGAAGCTTACTGTAGAAGACTGCTGAAGGTGCGTTAATAACTAATGAAGACACTGTGGACTGTGGACTGAGGAGAAAGGAAGTTTGTGGCACAACTTGAATAAAACGAACGAGGCTTCAAGAAGTAGTTAATTTGGTGATGGAGGGAAGTGTGCGATGCAAAAATTGAAATGAATGATGCAAGCCTGGTTACAATAAACAGACTAAAGTTGGTGCAGGCTACAGAAATCAAGCTTATTACTGTGACCACTTGTTAAAATCCTGAAAATCCTGAATATGGTTCCCAAGGACAGAGACATACATACACACACTTATATATAATGCTGTAGCTTGTGTATGCGTTAATACACGCGTCTAATAGAGAGCGGTCGGAGATCGAGCGGTCGAGGCGTTAGACTACCAAACTGCTGGCTTGTTTTCGATACTTTATCGTGCCGTTTTCTTCCTTCGATTTTTTTTTCTTCTGACGGGTTTGATGCAGCCCGCCACGACTTCCTCTCATGAGTCAGCGTCTTTATCTCAGAGTAGCACTTGGAGCCTACGTCCTCAGTTATTTACTGGATCTATTCCAGTTTCTCTCTTTCTCTACAGTTTTTAAGCTCTACAGCTCCCTAGAGGGGAAGTCATTCCCTGATCTCTTAAAAGATATCCTGCCATCCATTATCGCTGTATCTGATAATATTCTGATGATCGGGAAACTTTTCTTTTCCTTTTTTTGAAGAAAAACATCGGGAGATAGGATTAATAATCAAATTAATACAAATATGAATTTACCGTCATTTCCATCAGTATGCATAGTACCAAAATACGCCTAACGTATATTATTACGTAATCGTAATTGATCACCAATTCATGAGCGTTTCGCAATCAATGGGGTAAAACTTATTATAGATTCAGATAAAACATAAATATTTCTCTCACCATGCGCAAAATCCGAACGAAATCTCCCTGCCTTGACGCGTTTTCCGGTGCATATCGCGTTCCTAAACATAGATCTGCTAGGTATCAAACCATAACTTGTAAGATAGGTGTGGACAACTGGTTATGGATCAACGCATGAATTTTGATAGCATCCGCCCTGTTCTGCTGTGATGTTGCATGATTGCGCGTGCGAAAAAGTAAACGTCAGGCGGTTGACAGAGAGAGGTACATTTCGGTGGCATCACTTTAACAGTGCAGGTCAGTTGAACTTAATCATCTACTAAAGACCTGTCGCAGCGCATCATGTCGGTTTGAGCACTCCATGAATTGAATACCAGGCAAAATTTTCTTTGCTCCATGTAAGGTTTCACAATGTGATCCAAATATGATTAATACTGTTGGGAGGTCATCTTTCCTGATTTTCAGCGAGTGGCGAAAATGTTTCCAAATATCCTCTGGCGAGCTTTAACTTCGTGAGAGCTCAGTGGATCGAATTTTCCATTGGGTTCTTTCAAACACAAGAACTCTTCCGGCAGCAATTTCCGGATGCAGTGATGGAATATTGCGCAGTATACGTGTATGTAACTTTATCCACACTAGCAACTATAACAAACGTTATCTCCTTACCTCGATGCGTCAATGTAAATTTTATATTGATATGATATTCACCCTGTTAGTCGGTGTTTATGATAAAATATGGGTCATAGGTTGCAGTCAATGCTTCGGTCTGTCACAAAGAGCTTCTCAACTTCAAATACTTTTTCAATCGATAACACTTCTCTCTTGGAAATGTATTTGGTGACATGACGTTAAGCGTCCTGTGTTTCACTTTGAACCTCTTTGCCCATCGTGATGCCGTAAACTGAAAATCACACTACTCTGATTTATACTACATACTTAGTGCTATCACTCATTGCTGAAGAATTGTTTTTTTACGTGCTTTGTATGTTTTCTGGCACCAGCGAATCTGTTGTAAAATATCTCGCATTTCCGTCATGGAAATATTTCAGTAATTTTTCCCTTCATAATAATTTTTAATTAGCGTTATTTGAAATATTTAAGTAAACATTTTAAATAAAAGGAAGTAAAATGACTAAGAAAGTAAAGTTATAAGAGAACAAATCTGTAATACCACAAATTGCCGGCCGAGGTGGCCGAGCGGTTCTAGGCTCTTCAGTCTGGAACCGCGCGCCGCTACGATCGCAGGTTCGAATCCAGCCTCGGGCATGGATGTGTGTGATGTCCTTAGGTTAGTTAGGTTTAAGTAGTTCTAAGTTCTAGGGGACTGATGACCTCAGATGTTAAGTCTCATAGTGCTCAGAGCCATTTGAGCCAATACCGGAGATTGTTTTTGCCTATACAGGGTGTTACAAAAAGGTACGGCCAAACTTTCAGGAAACATTCCTCACACACAAATAAAGAAAAGATGTTATGTGGACATGTGTCCGGAAACGCTTAATTTCCATCTTAGAGCTCATTTTAGTTTCGTCAGTATGTACTGCACTTCCTCGATTCACCGCCAGTTGGCCCAATTGAAGGAAGGTAATGTTGATTTCGGTGCTTGTGTTGACATGCGACTCATTGCTCTACAGTACTAGCATTGTTGGTGATGTCTTGATTGGGCCCCATGTTCTTCCACCTACGCTCAATGGAGCACCTTATCATGATTTCATACGGGATACTCTACCTGTGCTGGTAGAACATGTGCCTTTACAAGTACGACACAACATGTGGTTCATGCACGATGGAGCTCCTGCACATTTCAGTCGAAGTGTTCGTACGCTTCTCAACAACAGATTCGGTGACCGATGGATTGGTAGAGGCGGATCAAGTCCATGGCCTCCACGCTCTCCTGACCTCAACCCTCTTGACTTTCATTTATTGGGGCATTTGAAAGCTCTTGTCTACGCAACTCCGGTACCAAATGTAGAGACTCTTCGTGCTCGTATTGTGGACGGCTGTGATACAATACGCCATTCTCCAGGGCTGCATCAGCGCATCAGGGATTCCATGCGACGGAGGGTGGATGCATCTATCCTCGCTAACGGAGGACATTTTGAACATTTCCTGTAACAAAGTGTTTGAAGTCATGCTGGTACGTTCTGTTGCTGCGTGTTTCCATTGCATGATAAATGTGATTTGAAGAGAAGTAATAAAATGAGCTCCAACATGCAAAGTAAGCGTTTCCGGACACATGTCCACATAACATATTTTCTTTCTTTGTGTGTGAGGAATGTTCTCTGAATGTTTGGCCGTACCTTTTTGTAACACCCTGTATACGAAAGTAGCTATCATAGTTAGCTTATCAATATTCCAATTACTATTCCAATTCCTGTTCCGATTCCTGTCCTGTGATTGCTGGTATTACAGTTGTTGCGATAACATATATTCCGTATTGTGTAGAGTGAAGTACTGAAAATATATCAACTTACTTTAAAAAGTGTACCGATCATTTTGTAACAATATTACCTGCGCCAGGTCAGCTTAACTTTCTCTACCCAAAGATATAGTTTCAAAGACTTGAATTTATTTAAAGAGAGAGAAATATAGGTTCGTTACTGATTAGAGCTGAAGATTTGTGATATTTGACATTAAGTGTAATTAACGAGTGAAAAGTAAAAGGTGAAATTAGCTGCATTTTAGTGTGAATATTTGCAATGGTTGACAGTATCGCCGTGTTAGTATAACATATTTTTACTGCAGACTTTTAAAACCTCTGGTCGAACTTAAACTTTGAGCTAGCTGGAACATTTTGATAACTTGTTAATGAATATTTAGGGTCTATCTAGAGAATAAAAAAATGTAAGGCATTAAACATTGCAAACCTATAATAGAAAATCAAAATCAATAGTGCCAGCCAGATAATTACGTCGACGCAGCTCGTTCTGTAATGTTGTTAATAAACAGTTCATCAGTATCACATGCAGTGACTATAAAGTACTTAAATTAAATTTAAACGAGCTGCGTCGTCTTGAAGCGAGATGTTGGTTCTTAATCTTGCTCTTGTAAGTGACCAGAGTACAATAACTGGATTGAAGCATGGGCGTCGTGTTATTCAAATAAAACAAAATAAGGGCTAGCATACTCCGGCAACACTACGCACGATTTACGTCGAGATCTGCACACACGATGACGACATAGCCCAAGAGATCCACATATTAAAATATCAACAGTCAAAACAGGACCATGATACAGCAGTATCAGCTTCACTGTCGAATGTTCATTTACATATAGCGTTATCTATTCTGGATCCTCCGTCATGGATGTCTGCCTCCAACCTCTCCCATAACCTTGAAGTTGCTCCAACAAACTTCAGTTAGGATGTCGTTTCGCTAATGTAACTGGGGTTATTCTGGCATGCAATGATACTTGCTCTCACGTCTTACAGCTCTTTGATTCTCATTCTTAAACTGAATCTTCATCTTCTCGTCGTACTTTCGACAATATCTGGAAGGGCGTCGGTTTCATTTTCACAGAAAACTTCTTCGACTTCTACAAAAATAATATTTCAGTGCATGATCCAAAACAGTTGATACACTTCGCTGTCGAGTAAACGAAATATTTCACAAATCGATGTGTACACAGCGGGTAGTGCAAAGCCAATGTCTCGAAATAAATTCGAGAAAACTTGTATGGCATCAGCGAGTTCTTGTTTGCTTCCGTCGCTTATGTTTTCATCGATATGTGCAAAATCTTCATCATTTTGAACTTCACGTTCCACTGGCGAACTTTTCGAAGATTCTCCGCCACTTTGATAGTTCACTTTCACAAACACACTCATCGACAATGATATGAAAACTGTCTGATCAAGCTACATTCACTCGCAAAGGAGCTCTCGATGTGGACACTCCGAATCCGTGAGCGGCACTGACGGATTAACTGGATAGCAGACCACTTCTATCGCTCGACTGCTCGACTGATATCACCCGCTGTTACTACATCCATTCACAATAAGGATTATCTCGAACGTGTACTCAGTGGAGATGTCTGGGGAATGATCCATATTTAAAGTTCATGCGAATTATGGGACTTACAATATTTGTGTTTGCCTTTATTGTATGAAACCAGACCTTGGAGGGAATGTTTGGCTGTATTTGTTACTAATATCTCCCTTTACTGCATATCGATGATCGACATTTGTGACCCGCCCTGATAACCGCCTTCCTTAGCACGCAGATTCCAGGATTCGGTGAGGTGCACCGGACGCGGATCGAATCCGCCCGGTGCACATGGGGTCAGCACCCGAAAAAGTGGCAATAAATTTAAAAAAATATTCGGAGTTAAAAAGTTTCGTTTAAGGTTGGCTAGAGTAGTGTTGTGACTATCGAATCCTGGTCTTAGAAGCGGCCAGCTGTTTCTCCCAAAGGTAGAATTTCGCTCGGATGAAATATCTTCATTCACCGAAAGCAGACCGATTTTTTTCCAAATGGGGGCTAATCCAGAAGATATGCACTTAAATACGAACAATTAATTCATTATTTACTCATTAATTATCAACTGGTTTTGTTATTAACATTTTATCGTCACGCAAGCAAAATATTGTAAAAAGCGTTCGAGAAAAAATAAATTTTAGATTCCTCGACATTCCGCCTCCTTTTTCACTTTCAACTTAAGTATGTACATCTTCGCGAATTAACCTTAGAAACCAGTTACTAGCAGCAACTTCGGCCTTCAGCCATTTTTAAACGACAGTTGCAAACTGCCGTTATTTACACTGAGAAAATACTGTTGGTAATTTTACCCTCAAATACGAATAAAACACACATCTATACATAATTATACAACTGATATTTCAATAGCATTGCTCATACGCAATTACAAAACGAAAATATAAAAAATGTATTTTAAACATATTAAAAATAAAAAGTACTCTTTATAAAATAGTTATATTATTTCATATCCTAAGCCTTCCCTTGATAAATTTAATTCTGTTACGTTACATTTTATTTTACTATTATGCCTCCGAGAAGAGTGAAAACTTTACCGTCGGAAGCTGTTGCGTTCTTGGTACCTGCTGCAGAGGATTACCGTGAATCAGATGAGGAGGATGATGAAACATTCCTCACACGTGGGGGAAGAAAATATGTTATGTGGACATGCGCCAGGAAACGCTCTACTTCCAAGTTGGACTCATTTACTACGTCCCTTTATAGTCCTATTACTCATGGGGAAACACACAGGAAAAGCACGTATCAGCACAATATGGAACACTTACCTTAATGAAATGTTGAAAAAGCCCTTCGGTAGCAACGACACATACGTCAACCCACCGTAGCTTTGAATTCCTGATGTATAATTGGAGAATTGCATATTGTTTCAAAGCCTTGCACAATTCGGACTGGAAGACTGTGCACATCTTGTACCGGAGTTCTGTACACAAGAGCTTCCAGATGCCCCCACAAATAAAAGTCTAGTTGGTTTAGAGCGTGGAGGCTACGGAATTGGTCCACCTCTATCACCTCTACCTATAGCAGGAGACGAAACGTCGGTTCGTCCTAAAAGTCTTCGGGAAAGTGTCCC
Source organism: Schistocerca gregaria (assembly GCF_023897955.1). NCBI lineage: Eukaryota > Metazoa > Arthropoda > Insecta > Orthoptera > Acrididae > Schistocerca > Schistocerca gregaria. The sequence continues at coordinate 539,134,649 of NC_064922.1, forward strand.
GTGCTATATCCAGGAGAACTGAAATGCAAAAATCATACCTTCTATTATGTTCGAAGGGACGCAATTGTTGCACTAACCGCAACTTGTAAGGCTTCATATGCAGGCGTTGTTTCAGAACACGCAGCACAGTTCTTTGAGGAAGTTTCTTGTATGCCCGTCATTCGGACTTTCGAGGGCTGCGTGTGAACGCGTATCGGATACGCTCGATATTTTCATCAGACGTGCGTAGGCGACCAGACCTCTTGCTTTGCATATGCAAGCTATTTGCAAAAATTTTGTGTGCCAGTGATAAATCTGCTGGTGCAGAGGCAGCTCCTTGCTGAACCGACGGCGGAATGCCCGTTGCACTTGAAGAATGGATTGAATTCGCGCTGATTCCAACACACGTAATGATTCCTCTTGTGGTGCAGTCGTCATATTGCTACAAACAAACAGCAGGACAGCTGTATCAAAACTTCGAACCCTCCTGTATCCGGTGACAAGCGCAATGTGCTTCTGTCTTTTATAGTTTGTCTGTAATAAACAACTGAAACCTGTCCCTTCATTTTGAATCACCCTGTTGCTGTTGTTGTCTTCAGTCCAGAGACTTGGTTTGATGCAGCTCTCCATCCTTCTCTATCCTGTGCAAGATTCTGCATCTCGCAGTACCTACTGCAACCTACATCCTTCTGAATCGGTTTAGTGTATTCATCTCTTGGTCTCCCTCTACGATTTTTACCCTCGACACTGCCATCCAATACTAAATTGGTGATCCCTTGATGCCTCAGACCATATCCTACCAACTGATCCCTTCTTCTAGTCAAGTTGTGCCACAATCTTCTCTCCTCCCCAATCCTACTCAACACCTCCTCATTAGTTATATGATCTACCCATCTAATCTTCAGCATTCTTCTGTAGCACCACATTTCGAAAGCTTCTATTCTCTTCTTGTCCAAACTAGTTATCGTCCATGTTTCACTTCCATGCATGGCTACGCTCCATACAAATGCTTTCAGAAACGACTTACTGACATTTAAATCTATACTCGATGTTAACAAATTTCTCTTCTTCAGAAACGCTTTCCTTGCCATTGCCAGTCTACATTTTATATCTTCTCTACTTCGACCATCATGAGTAATTTTGCTCCCCAAATAGCAAAACTCCTTTATTACTTTAAGTGCCTCATTTCCTAATCTAATTCCCTCAGCATCACCCGACTTAATTCGACTACGTTCCATAATCCTCGTTTTGCTTTTGTTGCTGTTCATCTTATATCCTCCTTTCAAGACACTGTCCATTCCGCTCAACTGCTCTTCTAAGTCCTTTGCTCTCTCCGACAGAATTACAATGTCATCGGCGAACCTCAAAGTTTTTATTTCTTCTCCATGGATTTTAATACCTACTCCGAATTTTTCTTTTGTTTCCTTAACTGCTTGCTCAATATAGAATAACATAGGGGAGAGGCTACAACCCTGTCTCACTCCCTTCCCAACCACTGCTTCCCTTTCATGACCCTCGACCCTTATAACTGCCATATGGTTTCTGTGCAAATTGTAAATAGCCTATCGCTCCCTGTATTTTACCCCTGCCAACTTTAGAATTTGAAAGAGAGTATTCCAGTCAACATTGTCAAAAGCTTTCTCTAAGTCTACAAATGCTATAAACGTAGGTTTGCCTTTCCTTAATCGTAGGGTCAGTATTGCCTCACGTGTTCCAATATTTCTACGGAATCCAAACTGATCTTCCCCGAGGTCGGCTTCTACCTGCTTTTCCTTTCGTCTGTAAAGAATCACCCTGTATATCCAAATACTCCAGAAAATTAACAGCGCTGCAGGGCTTTACTAATTGCTCTGCTCCGGAAAATGCCTTTCGTAGGAGGTAGGAGACGTTTGCTGCTGTAGTGGTAATCAGAATTAGATAGAGCCTCTCCCTGCGCACAGCAACAGTAATCACAGCCTCGACGTGTGTATCGTCGGCCAGAGAGTGGTGCGCGCCCGCTATCTGGGCCCGGGCCCGGGCCGGCGACGTGTTCCGCACGCGCAGATAAGCGCCGCTTCCGCCGCCTTCCCGGAGCGATGGGGATCTGGGGGTGATAAGTCCGTGCCGGCCACCCCGCGCCGCCCAGGTAGGCCCACTATAAGACGCGGCCGCGCGCCGGCCGCTGCGTCCACGGTGTCTGCGCCACCGCGACCGCTGAGCTGCGAGAACACGGCATGGCTCGTGAGTACCCGGCGCGACTCTCCCGTCTGCCACTACGGCGCCTAACTTATATGAGTAAATCTAGTAAATGTGCTGTCACTTTTAAGGTAGTTCGTAGAAAAAATGTTGACTTGTTGGTTGATTCGGGGGAGACGACCAAGTAGAGAGGTCATCGGAAACATTGCAATAGGGAAGGATGGGGAAGGAAGTCGGCCGTGCCCTCTCAAAGGAACGATTCCGGCATTTGCCTGAAGCGATTTAGGGAAATCACGGAAAACCTAAATTAGGACGGCCTTACGCGGGTTTGAACCGTCGTCCTGCCGAGTACGAGTCCAGTGTGCTAACCATTGCGCCACCTCCCTCGGTTTTGTGAAAAATATCATTGCTCCTTTCGGGCTGTTCATTCATCGCCAGATGGAGCTCTTTTCACTTCTTTCGCGTAAGTATGATGGCAAGGGACTATTTCTCGGCCCGCCACTGGGAGACTTTTTGACACAGTCCCTCTTAGGTCAAAGCACAGCGTTACAAATCAGCACAGATTTAGAAATCTTCGCTTGTGCGATACTCAGCGTATGCTTTTCTCTCCCGATGTACTACTGAAACCTCCCCTCAAAAAAATTTGTGTATTACTGTGCTGATAAACCTCTTACATTATTTAAGTTTCAAACATCTGAGCAGAACTGAACGTACTCAGACATATCTCACTTTACTTAGTCTGATCAACACTAAACTGACACACAATATCTTTAGGGCAACGCAATCTGACTTTTAATAATCTCTACAAAAGAATGGCCCTGACTGACAACAACCTATACCTTTCATGAATCACTTACCTCACAAAAATCTTCGTTACTCGAACTACTGCAATACAGCGAGCGCCACTACTGCCAGCTAAATAAAATATTCTAACTACTGAAGTCACTAACTACTGATAGGCATAGTTAGCAAATGAAAGATTTTGTTAGAGGACAAGAATGTTTTTACCTTAATAGTGTTCAAAAGTCATTATATATATATATATATATATATATATATATATATATATATATATATATCAGTCCATGATATCCAATATTGCAAATTTACTGTCTCTGATGGACAGACGTCCAGATCGTCCGCTCTCAAAATTCCGCCATCTCTCTCCCCACATCCACCACTGCTGGCGGCTCACCTCCAACTGCGCAACGCTACGCGCTGTTAACAGCCAACTGCCCAACCCTACAGTAGGGAATATTACAACAATGCCAACCAGACACAGACTGCACACAGTACAGCCACTGATTTTCATTCAGAGCGCTATGTGGCGTTACCAATATAAAAACCTAAACAGCCTACTTACACTACAAAGCATGGATGAAGGGCAACAGACAGATTTCATAACACTAAATTCCCGGATAGCGTTTCATACATTACCCTATTGCGAACTGTTAAGGTATGTCCGCGTATACTGAATATGTTGTCAGGTACGCGAGTGTCTCGAAAACTTTTTAAGTAATAGAAACCAGTAAGTCGTCCTGGACGGAGAGGGTTAATCACAGAGAAGGGTAACGTCAGAAGTGCGCTAGGGAAATGTGAGACTCTCTATATAGTGTGGTCAAAAAAAGTCTGAAAAGCTTGTAAGGGTGTTCCAGGGTAGGCGGTGCTGAGAAATAACTCGTAAGAACAAAATTGCATCGTGTCTGATTCAACTAGCATTGAAGTTAGCCAATTAGGTCGCTGCGAGAGGAAATTCAAGCACCTTGACAGAGACATTGCCGCCAAACGTGTGCTTCGTTTGGTTTTTTTTTTAACGTAAATGTATCACTTCCGGAAAAGGCACAGCTTAACTGTGGATGAGCATTTGAGCAGCTGATAACTCGCGGACTCACAGATGTTTGTGCATTACAGCAGGTTAGCGCGTGCAAGTGCTTCAGTGTGCGCGCGGCGACTTGATTGGCTAACTTCAATGCTAAATAACTTGGAAATGACGCAACGTATCGAATCTTTTTCTTAACAATTATTTCTCAGCACAACCTACCCTGAAACACCCTTACAAGCGTTTCACGCTGTTTCTGACCACCATGTATACATAAATCATGGTGACGCTCCAGTGTAAGTGGAAGTGTCGTCATTGAGTAGCTGTAGGAGGATACAAGACGATTTAGACAGACTTTCTATTTGATGCAATGAACGGCAGCTTCCTCTGAATGTAAGTTAATGCTAATGAGTAGGAAAACAATCCTGTAATGTGTGAATACAGTGTTACTGGTGTGCTGTTTGACGCAGTTGCGTCGATTAAATATCTCGACGTTACGTTGCAAGACCGTATGAAGTGGACCGAGAACGACAGATCGGTAGTAGCGAAGGCGAATAGTCAACTTCGGTTTATTGGGAGAATGTTAGGAAAGTGTAACTGATCTATAAATGAGCTCGCGTAATACAACACTTATGTGACCCATTCTTGGGTACTGTCCGAGTGTTTGGGATCCAACCAGGTCGAATTAAAGGAAAACATCGAAGCAATTCAGAGGCGTACCGCTGGATTTGACTTACTTTATTTCATAACATCTTACAGTACAACAAGAATGAAGTTTAATTGATATAAACGCCACATCTACTGCAGCACGAGGAAGTCTCTCCTGGAATTTATATATTCTGGCTTCTAGCCATTTTAAACCGGAATAATTTTGAAGAGCGGACTATCGTAAACATAGTATTGTTATTGGAAAAATGTGTTTCAGTTGACAGTAAATTGGTAACGAACGAACTCTCTACAGCTAGTGTATAAATTAAACCTAAATTCCATCAACAGTCCCTGGTGGACGCATCGGTACCGACTGATCGCCGTGTCATCCTCTGTCACTAGTGGTATTGGATGCGGTGTTGTGCCTGTGTTATTCCAAATTGCGACGCAATGTTCCTTTGGACATACATGTATGTCCAAGGGAACAGCCACTGCGGCAACTGTAGCCGTTATTAAATACATTAAATCTGTTCGAAATTCCGAATATGGACAACCATCAGTTGTCTAATGGAATGACAACAACGCATGCATGTCCAAAAGAATAATCGGAATAACACAAGAAATGCAACATCGTATTTACCTGCCGACACCGGGCAAGCGACTTTCAAGTTCAGTGTTTTGTCTGTTCGGGATTACACATAATGAATGTTTGAGTACATGTTATAGACGCATGGTTGACGACATACGGAAGTTTGGGTCTGGCCGTGAGTTCTGCTCGGATAGCCTAATGGTAAGGCGACCGCTCGCGATAAGCGGGAAATCCGCGTTCGAATGCCGGTCTACCAAATATATTCATTGTTGTCATTCCATTATACAGCTGATGTTTGTCCATATTCCCAAATGCGGAAACAGTTCATGTATTTCCTAACGGCTGTAGTCGCCGCAGTGTCTGTTCCTTTGGACTATTGCATCGCAATTCGGAAAACACAGGCACTGCAATATCGGTCGTATCGGTTTTATTTTCGTCGCAACATGAGGTAAAATTTATATTATAGGCATGTGGAATTATTAGTAATTAATACACCACACAGTTTAGTTTAGCCTTGTACGTTCTTAATCCACCAACATCACTGCACATAGCACAGAGTTTAAATTATAATCCAAATGTGAAAAAAAAGAGCTTCAGCATCGCCTGAGCACAGACCAACGGCATTTGCTAACCTCTACAGGATTCTTACGAACTTTAAATGAAAACTGAGACAGAATAAAAAATAAGACGATATTTGCTACTTACAAAGTGACAAGTGATCGTTTAGTAAAACAAAAAAAAAACTTAAATTGAAACACTGCAAGAAATACGTGGTACTTCACGAGTGGGATTTTCAATACCTAGGAAGCATGTCCCTTGTAAAGCACGATACGAATCTTTTACTATGTGTATAAACATAGAGCCGAAGGAATTTAATACGGAATTAGAGATTCGGGTATGAAGTGTTCAAGCAGTAATTTATTTCGTAAACCTGCCATTAATGTGGTAAAACGTGCTAGTAAGGCTGATGTTAGAACGTTTGGCCGTACGCTGTACTATAGTTTCACTAGTGCTGACACTGATTTCTTTTAATGTATAAAAGGAAGTGGAGGAAGGATAATTTTTCATAGAGTCCGCTCTCCATATCGGGTGATCAGTGTTTTGTGCAAATTGTTATATGCGATGTACCTGTTCCAAGTTGTTGTTGTACTAAACTAACGGGCTCTTCAGCGATACTATGTTCGAGAAGTTTCAAGTGTTTCACCTGGACATATTATAGGGATACACAAGCCCTCGCCGCCGACTTCTCTATCAAGTGGATACCTAGGAAACAAGTTCTAATTATGAACGTGAGTGAAGCAGTGAATACCTACAACGATCAATGTAGTTTAAGTCACTGGGATGTGGGTGAACAGCCGGCCGCCGTGGTCAAGCGACCGCTACGGTCGCAGGTTCGAAACCTGCCTCGGGTATGGATATGTGTGATGTCCTTACGTTAGTTAGGTTTGAGTAGTTCTAAGTTCTAGGGGACTGACGACCTCAGATGTTAAGTCTCATAGTGCTCAGAGCCATTTTTGTGGATGAACAGGAATGACAAAACCACAATCACAATTTCTAGATGAACGCAAATTTGACCAGATAATTGAAATAAATTGTGCACCAAATATTTACATTCACTGAAGTTCAACTGACGAACAAATACATTGCCCCACAGATTAAGTGAAGTAACCAAAAGATATAGTCGGATGTCAATGTATTATATTATATTGAATTGTGGACCTAAAGACGACGGAGAGGCTTCATCCCCGCCCTAGCCCTCAGTGGTCCACCACTCACCCCGCCGCCGCCCCACACCGAACCCAGGGTTAGCGGGTTAGCGGGCGGTTCGGTCCCCAATGTCCCCCCCCCCCCCCCCCCCCCCCTCTCCCCGGGAATGTCTCACACAAGACGAGTGTAACCCCAACATTTGCGTGGTAGAGTGATTATGGTGTACTCGTACGCAGAGACAGTGTTTGCGCAGCAATCGCCGACGTAGTGTAACTGAGGCAAAATAAAAGAAACGAGCCCGCATTTGCCGAGGAAGATGGAAAACCGCCTTAAAAACCATCCTTTGGAGTAAGGGGAGTACCTTACAATTGGTTCGCCTCTTACTTTAAGAACAGAAAGCAGAAGGTAATTCTCCGCAATATTGAGAGTGGTAGTTATGCTCAGTCCCAATGGGGTACTGTTAAGTGGGGCGTTCCCCAAGGGTCGGTGCTGGGGCCACTGCTGTTTCTTATTTATATAAATGATATGCCTTCTAGTATTACAGGTGATTCAAAAATATTTCGGTTTGCTGATGACACCAGCTTGGTAGTGAAGGATCTTGTGTGTAATATTGAAACAGTATCAAATAATGTAGTTCATGAAATAAGTTCGTGGCTTGTGGAAAATAATTTGATGCTAAATCACAGTAAGACTCAGTTTTTACAGTTTCTAACTCACAATTCAACAAGAACCGATATTTTGATCGGACAGAATGGGCATACTATAAGCGAGACGGAACAGTTCAAGTTCCTTGGCGTTCGGATAGATAGTAAGCTGTTGTGGAAAGCCCATGTTCAGGATCTTGTTCAGAAACTAAATGCTGCTTTATTTATCATTAGAAGAGTATCTGAAATAAGTGACACTTCAACACGAAAACTAGTCTACTTCACATATTTTCATACGCTTATGTCGTATGGTATTATTTTTTGGGGTAATTCTTCTGATTCAAAAAGGGTATTTTTGGCTCAAAAACGGGCTGTTCGAGCTATATGTGCTGTAAGTTCGAGAACCTCTTGTCGACCCCTATTCAATAGTCTGGGAATTCTGACATTGCCCTTACAGTATATATTTTCTTTAATGTCGTTTGTTGTTAGCAATATTAGCCTATTCCCAAGAGTTAGCAGCTTTCGCTCAGTTAATACTAGGCAGAAATCCAATCTGCATGTGGAATGCACTTCCTTGACTCTTGTGCAGAAAGGAGTGCAGTATTCTGCTGCTTCCATTTTCAATAAGCTACCACAAGAACTCAAAAATCTTAGCAGTAGTCCAAACTCTTTTAAGTCTAAACTGAAGAGTTTCCTCATGGCTCACTCCTTCTATTCTGTCGAGGAGCTCGTGGAAGAGCTAAAAAATTAAGCAAATTCCAGTGTTACATTGTTGATTTTCTTTATTTAAACTTACGACTTGTCACCTGAATATGTTTTTTAATATTTCATTTTATCTATTTCTAATATCGTGTTATAATTTCATGTATTGACTCGTTCCATGACCATGGAGACTTCTCCTTAATTTGGTCCCACGGAACAATAAATAAATAAATAAATAAAAATGGGGGCAAGGTATTCTACGGCTCTATCCGTGAACTCCTGGAGGACACGGTTTTGACTGCCACCGGTCCCAGGGACTTTCCTAGCATTGATATGCTTGATAGACCAAGTAATTTCGTTTGTACTAATGCGTCTGATTTCGACGCGCGTGGGCTGAGCTACAAGTCGTGTAACATTCTGGTCCGTTTCAAGTGTGAATACTGGATCTGAAGGAGCCAGATTCGGCATGAAAGACGCTGCAAGTGTTGTGGCCACAAGCTAGCTCTGCCTTCTCCTTAACGAAGTAAGCTGGGCCGTCTGGTTCTCGTAGAGTGGGAATGCAACGTTTCTCCCTGGTGAAGTATCAGGCTAGCTTTCACACTACAGGATGTATGTTATCTAGCCCTAAGAGTTTTTTTTCGCCCATTGCGAACCCAAGCATCAGCAGGAAAAGTCTTGTTGACGGTGTTTTGGGATGCTGAAGGTCCAGTTTTTTGTGGTTATTTCGAAGAGGAGCGTACAACGAACAGCTAATACTACTCGGATTTGCTTTTAAACCAGGTGAAGCCAGCCAAGAGAGAGAGAGAGAGAGAGAGAGAGACGTCATGAATCACAGGTGTGATTCTCTAGCAAGACAACGTGCGTCCTCATATTGCTCAACTAACCCGTGAAACCATCGACAAAACAGGCTGGACAAGTATTGTCTCATCCCCGTTACAGTCCTGATTTAGTACCTAGTGATTTCCATTTGTTTGGTGCATCGAAGGAGGCATTAAGTGGGAAGAGGTTCCAGGACAACGAGGCCGTGAAACAGTTTGTGGGAAATTGGTTCAAACATCAAGATAAAGAGTTCTTTGCAGCAGGAATAAAAAAAGCTTATAGCCCGTTGGAACAAGTGCAGAAATGATCAAGAGGATTATGTTGAAAAGTAGAAAAAGTATAATTTTGTTAAAATAAACGCTTTTTTTCAAGACCAGTTTGTCTCTTTAATTACTGAATGACCTTCGCATTAATAGCATAATAAGAAATAAAAATAAATATTATATTATTGTTCCAGAATTTCGGATCACGGACGTCCTTCTGGCGCTGATGTTGGTCAGCACATCCCAGTGTTGGCCAAAGGGAGAATGCCCCAGAGGAACTGCCAATTCAAGAACTATAATACTGCCAGACCATGCCAATTGTACAGTGTTTTATAAATGCAACTACTGGGAACCTGTACTGTATCACTGCCCTCACGGCCTGCTCTTCAACTCTCGCACTCTGACGTGCGATTGGCCATGGAATGTTGCATGTCCTCACAGCAAGGCTCGAGCTGAATCGGCGGTAACAATTCCAAAGTGGCCAACTCCACTGACTGGATATTTAGCAAAACAATGGCCATCTAGCGCAGTCACACCGACCAAAAACTTTACATTTAAGGAGTGCATCGACCACCTCACACTGCACGCCACTAGCGCTAATGGGCGTACACCAGACCCAATGCACGTCGTATCTGGACATCATATAAGTAACCCACCTCTGTGGCCTGTTGCACATGTCAGTAGGTGGCCAACAATAATACCGGAATCGCAATCTGTCTGGTGGAAAACAAGTGTAACTCCCACAGAACACAGTAAACCTGTAAGAACTACTGGTTCCAGTAGTACAACAACAGCGAATTGGTCAACAAGACACACCACCCACCAGCCAACAACTACCTCAGGGTTATCATCTGCATGGTGGAAAACAACCGCCTCTTCTACAGATCATGTGGGATCTAGCGGTACTACGCAACAAACAGCAACAACAACAACAGAATCGCCGCCAACATGGTGCAAGACAACATATGGTGAGACAAGTTCAACAACAACCGACAAAAGCACTTCATATGAACCATGGTCCACATCAAAATCAGTATCAGTATCAACAGAGCAAACACCGGAGGCTACCACTATACGTGAAGAATCTACGGAAACTGCAGCTGACGCAAGTACAACACATAAGACAATAACAAGAACAGGCAGTACCCATTGGCCAGAAACAAAATCGACATCAGTGTTACTACCATCAACCGACAAAAGCACTTCATATGAACCATGGTCCACATCAAAATCAGTATCAGTATCGACACAGGAAACACCAGAGGCTACCACTATACATGAAGAATCTATGGAAACTACAGCTGACGAAAGTACGACACATAAGACAATAACAAGAACAGGCAGTACCCATTGGCCAGAAACAAAATCGACATCAGTGTCACTACCATCAACCGACAAAAGCACTTCATATGAACCATGGTCCACATCAAAATCAGTATCAGTATCGACACAGGAAACACCAGAGGCTACCACTATACATGAAGAATCTATGGAAACTACAGCTGACGAAAGTACGACACATAAGACAATAACAAGAACAGGCAGTACCCATTGGCCAGAAACAAAATCGACATCAGTGTCACTACCATCAACCGACAAAAGCACTTCATATGAACCATGGTCCACATCAAAATCAGTATCAGTATCGACACAGGAAATACCAGAGGCTACCACTATACATGAAGAATCTACGGAAACTACAGCTGACGAAAGTACGACACATAAGACAATAACAAGAACAGGCAGTACCCATTGGCCAGAAACAAAATCGACATCAGTGTTACTACCATCAACCGACAAAAGCACTTCATATGAACCATGGTCCACATCAAAATCAGTATCAGTATCGACACAGGAAACACCAGAGGCTACCACTATACATGAAGAATCTACGGAAACTACAGCTGACGAAAGTACGACACATAAGACAGTAACAAGAACAGGCAGTACCCATTGGCCAGAAACAAAATCAACATCAGTGACACTACCATCAACAGAAGCTTACACAGGACATGATGGATCTACAGATACTACTTCTGAGGATAACAGATCTAGCTCTTGGCCAGCAACTGACGTTACCCATTGGGCAGAAATAACATCAAAATCAACAACAGTATGGCAACAAACAGCAGAGTCTACCACAGGAGATGAAGGATCTAAGGAAACTGTAACTGATAAAAGCACATCACACAGGCCTTGGTCAACAACAGGCAGTAAACTCACGTCAACAGTAACGACAGAACCAACATCAGTGTGGCAGCACTCAACAGAGGCTTCCATAGAACTTGATGGATCAACAGAGACTACATCTGACAGAAGCAGGCCAATGTCAACAACAGATGGTACCCATCCACCAACAGTAACGCCAGAATCAACAGTGTGGCAGCACTCTACAGAAGCCCCCATAGGACATGATGGTTCTACAGAAACTACAGCTGATGAAAGTACAACGTACAGGGCATCATCAACAACATATGGTACCCACTTGTCAACAGTAATGACAGGATCAACATCAGTGTCACAGCACACAACAGTGGCTCCTACAGGACAAGACAGATCTACAGAAACTATACCAGACGAAGGCACTAAGCAATGGTCAACAACATTCAGTACCCATCGGCCAGAAGTAACATCAGCATCAACATCTGTGTGGCAGCAACCAAAAGGATCTTCTACAATACAAGACGGCTCTGCAGAAACTGTTCCTGATGAAAGCAATAAGCCATGGACATCAACACACAGTACCCACTGGTCAGAAGTGACATCAGTGGCAACATCAGTGTGGCACCAAACAACAGAGGCTTCCACTGAAGAAGATGGTTGTGCTGAAACTATACCTGACAAGAGCACTAAGCCATGGCCAACAACAAACAGTACCCACTCGACAGAAGTAGCATCATCGTCAACATCAGTGTGGCAGCAAACACCAGATGCTTCCACAGAACAAGACGGATCTGACGGTAGCACTAAGCCATGGACAACAACCCATAGTACCCATTGGCCAGAAGTAGCATCATCATCAACTTCGCTGTGGCAGCAAACAACGGAGCCTTCCACTGTACACAAAGAACCTACACAAACAGCGACTGAGGAAAGTAAGACACATAGGCCATGGTCAACCTCAAAAGGTTCCCATTCGCCTACAGACGTACCAGACTCAACACCAGTGTGGGAGCATACAACTAAGACTACCACAGAACATGACGAACTGACGGATCCTACAGCTGATGATAGCACAAGACCTAAGCCTTTGCCGACAGCAGAAAGTACCCATTTGACAGACGTAACATCAAAATCAACATCAGTGTGGCAGCAAACAGCTGAGCCTACCAAAGGAAATGAAGAATCAGCGCGAACTACAGAAAACAAAAGCACAACAGCTAAATCGTTGCCATCAGATGGAACTCATTGGCCCAAGGTAACGATCAAATCAACTTCAGCATGGCAGAAAACTGCAAACCCTTCCACAGGATACGAAGGAGCTTGGCAGAAAACAACAGAACCTTCCGCAGAGAATGAGGGGTCTGCTCAAACTACAGCTGATGAAGGTAGCACATCTGATTTGTGGTCAAAATCTGACGATACACACTCGTCAGCAGAAACAGCAAAATCAACATCAAAGACAACAGAGCCTTCCACAGACCATGAATCTGTGAAATCTGTAGCAACTGAAAGTAGCACACACAGACCACGACCAACAACAAGTGTAACAGATCAGCCAGTAGTGACAGGCAAATATACATCATCTGGGGTGAAAGCATCAGATCCTTCTTCAGAGCAAGAGGGAGCCACAGCTGATAGAAGTACAACAAATACCCCATGGCGTACAACTCAAGTTATGCATTCACTTAAACCTTTTACAGAGTATCAGCGATCTATTGAAACTACAGTGTTCGACAGCTTAACATCAAGAATGCGACCTTCAACACATGTAAGTCATCACTCAACAATAACGACAAAGTTGTCTTTGCCATGGAAGAAGACGACAGAACATATCACAGCAAACCATGAATCTAGTACGACTACAGACTACCAAAATACCGTATCTAGTCTACAGCCTACAGTGCTCATTACCCATCGTTCATCGACGAAGTCCCCATTGCCTGTCTGGGAAACTACCAGACCAGTTACGGAGCAAAAGTGGCCAGTTACACAAATGCACAGTCTGTCAAATCCTGGGGATCTATTACGGAATACAGTAGGTCCCAACACAGACTATAGTTGTTATTCAGTTTGTCGTTTTAACTATGCTGCTACTTTATTACCCCACCCAAAAAACTGTTCTTTGTACTGTGATTGCCTCAATGAGCATCCTGTGGTACGGGAGTGCCCTCATGATAAATACTTTGACGCAGCGACGAAGCAGTGTGTTAATTCTCTCTTTTCTGCGATTTCTGTGGAACAAGGTGACAATTCATGGATGCATAAAGAATCTCCTTCTAAACGCCTCATCTGTGATGCAATTGGAGAGTGCCCTAAATCGCATCATCATGTTCCAGCTAGACATCTGCCACACCAAACGAACTGTAGCTTATTTTGTGCTTGTGATAAAGGGATCCCCTTACAGATGGAGTGCCCTGCAGGTCTTGAGTTCAATCCTGTTTTGGAAGTATGCGACTATCCACACCGCGCTGGATGCCTGAGCAAACAGACTGGTTCAGAGTGGGCTCACACACCAGTAAACAAAAATGTTTTGCCAATATTATCCTGTGATGCTGTTGGGTCTTGTTCTGCTGAAACTCACAGTCCAAAGACTGTGCTGCTACCTCACCGCACAAACTGTAATTTGTTTTGCGTTTGTGAACGAGGCCGGCTTATTACACAAAGTTGCCCCACTGGGCTGGAGTTCAATCCTCATCTACAGGTCTGTGATTGGCCCACGAAATCAGGATGTTCTACTAAGCAGCATCCGACAACTCAAATTCCTTGGGTCTTTTCGACTGAGCCCCATTCAGCAGGTGGATGTGATTCAGTAGGTAGCTGTAACCCAATCTATTCAGGAGTACACACAGAGTACTTGCCACACCGTACAAATTGTACGCTGTACTGCAGGTGCGAAAATGGAGTTGCGTATACTGACAGCTGTCCCAATGGGATGGTATTCCACCCTCATCTGAAAGTGTGTGTGTGGCCGTCCCAGTCCAAGTTCCTGACCGCATTCACTCCCACTAACACAGCAGTAACACAACACACGCCTCCCACGCTGTGTGATGCTTTTGGCCAATGTCCTGTTTACCCCCACATCTCAGAACCCAAACTTTTGCCACATCGATGGAACAGCAGTCTGTTTTGCCGCTGCGATCGTGGAGTCCCCGTAACAGAGAGATGTCCACACGGGCAACTGTTTGATCCTAAACTGCAAATTTGTGACTGGCCTCACAGAGGTGACCACTCTCTTGCACCGACGAGTGCTACTGCTGCACAACATGAACGGACAAACGTCTGTGACGCCAAGGGAGTCTGTCCGAAACACAACTCTGAGCAGAAGCTAACGCTCCTCCCTCATAAGAGAAACTGCAGCCTCTTTTGTACGTGTGTTAACGGCGTTCCCATTACTTCCAAGTGCCCACCAGGCTTAGAATTCAATGCAGTCCTATCTGTATGTGACTGGCCGGACAAAGCCGGGTGTTCGCGCGAGTGCCCAGCAGACAGTACCGACCCAACTACGGTCGCTCCTCCAGTTCGCTGCAGTGCCAAGGGAGAATGTCCTCACTATATAACTAAACCGGAGGACGCACACTTGCCTCATTTGACAAACTGTAGCCTTTTCTGCCGCTGTGTCAACGGCGTCCCAATCACACAGAAGTGTCCTCAAGGGTTGGAGTTCAACCCTCACTTGAAAGTGTGCGACTTGAAGCACAGAGCAGGCTGCAGCGCAGGCACTCACTGGCCCCTCAGTAGTGTGCCATGCGACGCGAGGGGGTCGTGTTCCAGTGGGCTGGATCGCCTGCCACATCGAACCAACCCCCATTTGTACTGCCGCTGCGACGGAGGGGTCGCCGTAACGGAGAGCTGTCCTCCCGGGGAAGAGTTCAATGAAGTTCTAAGTCTGTGTGAACCGCTTTCTCACCATTCGACTGAGAGTGGGCACCGTGTGCAAGACTGGCTTCGGGCCAACGTTGAGTATCCTATTGTGAGAGGGCACGAAGCCTCTCACTGGATGAAGCCCCCTGCTGGTCACTCCACTGTGAATGAACACCACGTCCCAGACTGGGCACACCCTACTTCTCATCATTCCACTGTCAATGAACACCACGTCCCACATTGGGCACACCCCACTTCTCATCATTCCACTGTCAATGAACACCAAGTTCCAGACTGGGAACACCCCACTGCTGGTCATTCCACTGCGATAGGGCACTCGACGCACTTCAGCACCAGGCAGCCTTGTGACGCGGTCGGCGAGTGCCCCCGCGGCGTGGCGAAGCTGCTGCCGCACCGGACGGACTGCAGCCTCTTCTGCCAGTGCGACCACGGCGTGCCGGTGACGGCGCGCTGCCCTGCCGGCCTCGAGTTCAACGCCGCCTTGCAGGTCTGTGACTACCCGCACCGCGCCGGCTGCTCGTGCAGCAGGTCTGGCGCTCACCACCGGACCCACCACTGACTGCTGGAGGCGCTGCACTGATGGTACAAATATGCGAGTTGGGTGAGTCTGAACTACCATACCAGTCCAAGGTGATCACTGCCGCTCTTGCTGTCTCGACACTCATTTATCAGCACACAATGAAAAAAATAGGCATCTCCAGGAGACTTCACGCTAATACCATGTAACATTGGTCCTATCCTTGATAATGACCTAAATTCGGATTGAAAGAGAGGGGGGAGTTTCTTCAGGTGTGACATATACAGCTGAAGCCACCATTGATGGTTAGTTCCCATAGAGCTGCCGAATTGTATGGATATTGATTGTCACCTCAATAGTCGGGTGAAGAGGTGCGCACCTGGGTACAATCACGGCTCCGTTGGTAATAGCAA
The DNA here is from genome assembly GCF_023897955.1 of Schistocerca gregaria. Classification (NCBI taxonomy): domain Eukaryota; kingdom Metazoa; phylum Arthropoda; class Insecta; order Orthoptera; family Acrididae; genus Schistocerca; species Schistocerca gregaria. The sequence continues at coordinate 539,150,969 of NC_064922.1, forward strand.
ACATTTTTCCTGAAGACATTGACCGTCTTGTCTCACGATGGGGTAAATGAATTAACAGCTATGGCGATTACTTTTGAAATAATAAACAGTTTATTTGCTTTTTTCCATCTGTCTCGTTTTGTTTTGGCTATCCCTTAGCACGCAACTCTTGTCAGACAGAAGGTCTATGTTGTTGTCTTCAGTCCAGAGACTGGTTTGATGCAGCTCTCCATGCTACTCTATATTGTGCAAGCTTCTTCATCCCCCAGTAACTACTGCAACCTACATCCTTCTGAATCTGCTTAGTGTATTCATCTCTTGGTCTCCCTCTACGATTTTTACCCTATACGCTGCCCTCCAATACTAAATTGGTGATCCCTTGATGTCTCAGAACATGTCCTACCAACCGATCCCTTCTTCTACTCAAGTTGTGCCACAAGCTCCTCTTCTCCCCAATTCTATTCAACACCTCCTCATTAGTTATGTGATCTACCCATCTAATCTTCAGCATTATTCTGTAGCACCACATTTAGAAAGCTTCTATTCTCTTCTTGTCTAAACTATTTATCGTCCACGTTTCACTTCCGTACATGGCTACACTCCATACAAAAACTTTCAGACGACTTTCTGACGTTTAAATCGATACTCGATGTTAACAAATTATTCTTCTTCAGAAACGCTTTCCTTGCCATTGCCATTCTACATTTTATAGCCTCTCTACTTCGACCATCATCAGTTATTTTGCTTCCCAAATAGCTAAACTCCTTTACTACTTTAAGTGTCTCACTTCCTAATCTAATTCCCTCAGCATCACCCGACTTAATTCGACTACATTCCATTATCCTCGTTTTGCTTCTGTTGATGTTCATCTTATACCCTCCTTTCAAGACACTGTCCATTCCGTTCAACTGCTCTTCCAAGTCCTTTGCTGTCTCTGACAGAATTACAATGTCATCGGCGAACCTCAAAGTTTTTATTTCTTCTCCGTGGATTTTAATACCTACTCCGAAATTTTCTTTTGTTTCCTTCACTGCTTGCTCAATATACAGATTGAATAGCATCGGGCCTATACACAGCGCAAACATGCACGAACTTTCGGAGCATCTCAGAGCTGACTACCGAAAAGTCCACATCACCGTTCAGCTAAAATAGAAACACATTTAAAGATCCTAACATCGAGCCATAGTCTACACCATAAATTTACAATAGATGAAAATTTTAACATATAGAGGGCATCAGCAGAAGGAAACATGTTTTAAACGAGTACATTGCACTGTGCGATGGCTCTATTTAACACATTAAAGGAACACAAACAGCAGAGAGAGAGAGAGAGAGAGAGAGAGAGAGAGAGAGAGAGAGAGATATTTTTATTGGCTTACGGGAGATGTCCATCCATATTTTCAAGGACATATTTTAAGCCTCACACTTCATTTCGCATTCTAATTAGAATGAGGTCTTGCGTCATTTTCAAGCATACATTTCAAGCTCCACACTTCATTTCACATTGTATTTATAATGTGAAATGAAATGTGACGCTTGAAATTGGCCAACTGCACAGATAATAAAAAGAATACAGCCTACATGGACCATGTTTTCATTCTTAGAATATCCTGGTTCAGTGGCGCGGTCACCTGAATAAGCGAGGTTAAGTCAAGATACGAAAAACCCTCTGAAACATCACAGAACCACCATCGGGCTGAGGTGCTTCCTCCCCACACGGCGGATCAAACGCCACATTACACCGCCGGTTCACTCGTCGCCTCGCGTCATTTGTAAAGAGGCAAAACCTAGACTCGTCGGATCTAACTACACGACTACAGTCAGCTACAGAAGACTTTCTGCGTTGTTTTTAGGCCTTTGAAGACGCACAAATTTATATTCCACTGTGAGCAATAGCCCTTGGCGAGGTACCTGACACTAACGTCCACTGCATTTGGTTCCCTTCACAATGTTTATTGAGACTGGCCTGCTTTCACTGACAGCAGCAATTTCTATCAGATCTGTAACCCATTCTCATTGAAAAGGCGTGACGTATCTGGTCTTTGTTGATTATGATCTTTTTTACGGACACTGATCAAAAGGCGTGTGACATATTTGAGAGTGGGAGACCATTCATGATACATACGTTAGGCAGTCTGCACTGATGAATCAACAAAACGGAAAATTTTATTCACGATGTGATCACGGGCATGTCTAAACATTGTAGCACATTTCTGATATTTTGTCACGTCTCCTAGTTTTCACCTTTTCACTTTCTATTGAAGATTACCTTAACTCTTTCGTGCAAAGAGTCACTGCGACCGTTTACGGAGAAATGAATAACGGCACGGAGCAAACCTTCAGTATTGTGTCTGTTTCGGCAGTTTGCATGACAAGCGGCCTTTGGTAAATTTACTGCTGGCGTGCGTAATAAATGGACAGAGAGCCCGGTATCAATTTAGTTCCCTTCGTGGTCCTATGAGACGAAGTAGAGGGTGAAATGAACACCCCAAGTCTACAGATGCATCTTCATCAACTGTGTCCCAAGTGCTCAGGGCTTCGTACTCAGGAAGCAGGATTTGAGATCAGAAATCGTTTGCCATTCATCTCCTCTCCCTGCTAGCCAAATGCTGGCGATGAAAATGATTCCTGTCACCGAAATTCAAAGTGACTGCCTCCGGATCAAGCACTGTCGTACTTACGTGCGTTATCATTCTCTCCTACGAAACCAGACAGGGAAAGGAAAATAGTAGGAAAGTGCAAAACAAATGCTACCCAAGTTGTACATTTAGCAGTTCGTCTGAATGTTTTGTGGCACCCGCACCTGAGTCTCTGCTTTCCTTTAAACCCTTGAGATTACTTGTGGCTAGTAGGGAAAGGAATCACGTAACATCCGATATAGACGAACGCCTGAAGACGCCTCGCTCAGAGGAACAGGTGTTCGTTTTTTGCAAATGAGCCATCACATACTTTCAGCGTTTGCTTTCTTATACGCTTTTTATAGACGGCGGTGTATAGCATATTTTTCTTGTTCATTTACTCTCAAATCCTTACATATCCCGAGATTCCTCTTTGGGATGCGTAAAATAATTGACTTTTATATTCATCTTTTTATTCACAGGTGAGCAACGTCTGCTGGGTCTCGTCTGCTAGTGATGCAGATGGTCGACGCCTTCAAGTACCTCCGTTTCCAACGAACGAACCGGACCTATTCATTTCACAGTTAATTAAGGAAGAACTGAAGACTGTTAAAATGTAAATTATAAACGTAATTAAAATAATATCAGATCATCAGAAGCAGTTGATTTATTTTGAGATCTTGTTATGAATTTCAGTTGGATGTGACTTCTCTTCAGACGACAATCCTTCCATGATACAGCACGAACAAGTTCAGTACAGAGCACTTTATACCTAGGATATTTAGGCCCACAAATGTAAAGAAAAATGTACAAAAAAACTGCATCCTTTAAGTTAACAAATGTGCTAAGAAGGTACCAATTCCAAATTCGAAAATGAATTACGGAATACGTGTGTAAGTCACTAAATCACATCGATACAGTTCCCCACAGTCGTTTAATGAACAAAGCAAGAGCATATGGACTATCAGACCAATTGTGTGATTGGATTGAGGAGTTCCTAGATAACAGAACGCAGCATGGCATTCTCAATGGAGAGAAGTCTTCCGAAGTAAGAGTGATTTCAGGTGTGCCGCAGGGGAGTGTCATAGGACCGTTGCTATTCACAATATACATAAATGACCTAGTGGATGACATCGGAAGTTCACTGAGGCTTTTTGCAGATAATGCTGTGGTGTATCGAGAGGTTGTAACAATGGAAAATTGTACTGAAATGCAGGAGGATCTGCAGCGAATTGACGCATGGTGCAGGAAATGGCAATTGAATCTCAATGTAGACAAGTGTAATGTGCTGCGAATACATAGAAAGATAGATCCCTTATCATTTAGCTAGAATATAGCAGGTCAGCAACAGGAAACAGTTAATTCCATAAATTATCTGGGAGTACGCATTAGGAGTGATTTAAAATGGAACGATCATATAAAGTTGATCGTCGGTAAAGCAGATGCCTGACTGAGATTCATTGGAAGAATCCTAACGAAATGCAATCCGAAAACAAAGGAAGTAGGTCACAGTACGCTTGTTCGCCCACTGCTTGAGTACTGCTCAGCAGTGTGGGATCCGCACCAGATAGGGTTGATAGAAGAGATAGAGAAGATCCAACGGAGAGCAGCGAGCTTCGTTACAGGATCATTTAGTAATCGCGAAAGCGTTACGGAGATGATAGATAAACTGCAGTGGAAGACTCTGCAGGAGAGACGCTCAGTAGCTCGGTACGGGCTTTTGTTAAAGTTTCGAGAACATACCTTCACCGAAGAGTCAAGCAGTATATTGCTCCCTCCTACGTATATCTCGCGAAGAGACCATGAGGATAAAATCAGAGAGATTAGAGCCCACACAGAAGCATACGGACAATCCTTCTTTCCACGAACAATACGCGACTGGAATAGAAGGGAGAACCGATAGAGGTACTCAGGGTACCCTCCGCCACATGCCGTCAGGTGGCTTGCGGAGTATGGATGTAGATGTAGATGTAGAACTTCCAGAAAAATTCACTCGCTGTAAATCATTAAAAAGCTAATGAAACATATCACTGAATACAAATGGTTCATTTTGCTTAATTTTCAAACCGCTGTCCCTCAAGATTTTGGAATGTCTGTTGTCAGGAAGGACTGTCTGTGTGCAACATAAAGTTCATCCATCAGTTCTTGTTTACCAGGTTGTTCTTTAGCCTTTCTTACAGCACGAGAATCATCTGGCTTAGCACAATACCTACATACAGCCTGAAACACATTGCAGATTAACACTGCAGTTTTCAAGTAAGGATTCCATCTACTCACAATTAGGGAAGGTGGTTAGGGAATTCCTGTAATTTCTATGCACGTTCCTGTTCTGGTAGAAGCTTTTTTCTTAATGCAACATGCAAAATCGTTAAATTTTATGGCCTCAAAAACTCGAGAAGTAACATGCAAATGCAGGTCACCGTTTTTGAGCTACAAAACATAGACTTCAGAATGCAAAATGCTGAAAATTGCGAGCTCGAATAGTGAGTGCTAAAGATAGATACTCTACCATGTTTCCCACTAGGCTACAACACAAAACATGCATTGCTGAAACGTTGCATCACGCTAGCAGTAGCTGATTTCTGAATAAAAGAGTTAACAATTGAATGAGAGTCATTTGTTCTCCATTCAGGGTTCCTTATTAAAAATTTAATACATATCTGTTCTGACTATTCGTAGCTTCATCTAAGATAAATACACAGCTTCACCAGATATTAGTCGTTTCTGGGTGGCTTTGTTGATATAGAGACAGAAGTACAAGTTTCTTAAAGTAATTGCTTCGGGAAAAGACTTTCAACAAGACTTTGTTGTTTCACTGGTTTTTTGCGATTGATTTATTCCCAGTTTTTGTTAGCGTTTCATCAATTTTCTCATAATACCTTGTTTTGTTTTGTTTTAGATGGCGATGTGACACAAGCACCATGCACTGCCAATTTACGTTTCTTTCTTTACCATACGCTAAGTTTCAAAATGGTTCTGCACTAATTGTGGTACCTTTTCTACGTCTTTTGAATCAACAACCCCTCCTAATGTGTAAACAATAAATGTTCCAGCGGAAATAAATCAATAGGAAGTTACGAGTATAACCAAATACCTTTCTTTTCTTGCCGGGAATGAACATGATATAGAAGGGGAAAAGGGCGATTAGAAGACAGGAGACGACTAATTAGACGTACGAGTAGCAAACAAGGCGCCCTATGAGGCTGAAGAGCTGCTGTAGAGGTGTATGAACATTTCAGACCAAAGAGTTAAAAATATGCTTAGGCTCAACGGCATGAGAAGCTGTTCAAAGTGCCTTGATATATGACGTGTCTTACTCTGGAGATATAATCAAGAAAGATATTCACCTGGGATCAATCTCGGACACTAAGTAGGCGATGTGTCTCAAAAATAGGAGGTAACGCTGAAAAAGGTGCTCATTTTAAAAGATGCAACAACATTACAGCTATGATTCTTCATTTAATAAATTCTTGGTGCTATAAATCATTAAATCATTTCAAAGCAGTCAAATACCAAAAGAATTTTAGTTGCAGCTAACATGTAATCACCACAGAAATGTTTAATGTCCTGTAAAATTTGTGCATTTTACGTGATCATTCGCAGATCTCTGACGCTGAAATTTGTTATATACAATATAGAATATTCACTGAAGTGTCTATAAATTTAAAAAGTATTGTTTTCTTGAATGTGTTAAAAGATATATTCCTTTAATATATGATTCAAATTAGTCATAGTAGTTGGAAAACGCTTCTGTTAGCTAAAACTAGGTATTGGAAAACCAAGATGAAACTGAATTTCTTATAGGAGTTAATTCACTGTCCTTTTATGGATATCGTGACTACAAAAATAAACAGTATTGAACACTACATACCAGGAAAATGAAGATAATATTGAGTTTATTTTAAGATTTTTTCTACCTTCTTTGATATGAACGTCGTGGTCAAAAAAGTGAACAGCGTTTCGCACAATTCAGTTAGTAGTTGTTATTTCGGCTTCGCGATGCTGTAAACGGTTTACGGTGTGTTATCTTTGTAGCTGTACATGATAAAAGGTAAGAAACAAAGCTAAGAAGTGACAGTGACATGTAACACTACTCTACTTAAATTATATTGTTACAGTAAAGAAGCGAGCTTTTAGATCATGTATTGAAGTCGGGGAAGATAAAAATCCTATCAGAAATGTAATTGGTGTTTATACTCGTGATTATGCTGAACCACAGTTTCCGACCGTACGTAGAAACAAAATCTCAATGTCAGGTAACGGTTTTTATATAATTGCACAACCATTTTGGAACTGCCATATTTACAGTGGTTAAGAGAACACGAGAAATAGATATTGCTTAACACGTCATTTCTAGTTGTTTGTGTAGACAAGGGGTAGTCACCCATTTTATACCTACCACCCACTTTCATGTCCCCGTTAGTAGTAAAACTTTCTAACTGCCCACTGGTCCCACGATAATGGTGATTGATAGAGTAGGAACGTATCTTTATAAAATTTATAAAGTAGAGTTACAGCTGTTTAAAACACATAGTAATAATTACCTACCAAATATTTTGTCTGAATCTTACGCTAATTTTTGCGGAATAAAACTTAATAAAACAACTTACGAGTACTGTAGTTAAAGCAATCTTTTTATTTTCACTTTGCATACATTGATGCATGAAGCCCGATGAAATTAAATTTAGCAAATTAAATTTCGAATTACCTCACTGAGGTTGATTTTGCGAAACTAAATACTAGATATCTGGTTCAGTTTTTGTGATGAAGAAACGAAGGGCTCCTCTTTCGGAGAAGCTCAAAAGCGGTTTCTTTCATTCGTCATATCATTAACAGCACTTGCGCCTGATTCCACAAGATATGTAGGGAAAGATAGCAATAAACTGAAAGTCTTTTTCCATGTATTTGGATATAAGAGAGATTTTTTTTTTAATTTTGCCATAGGTTTTCATATCCACCACTATCGAATTTATGTTTACTTTCGTCAGCTTATCTAATTTATAACAGTTCTTCTTGGTAAACTGCATCAGCCTCTTCAACACTTTCAGCAAAAGGGTTTTTCATCCAAATAGTTAATTTCAATTTAAAAAAGCTTCCAATCATTTTTACACGTCCAATTTAAGTTTGTTGAGGTGACTACTACATTCATCCATATCCTTTAGAGTTAAGTCGTCTTTTATAGATTAAAATTCAGAGAAGTAATAAAATTCTCTCTTCAGTAAGTTATAGCGAAGTAGTACAAGTTTGTAAATAAATAATGGAACAGTACTTTGGCAACCTCTGTATTTCATTAGCTTCCTGAAGACACAAACTAACATAGTTAAATATCTTGAAAATATCTACCAAATAAAAAGCATCTTTCTTTAGTCTTTTTAACTGTTGATACAGACTGTTTTCACTACTACTGTGAGAAATATTATGACACTAGCATATAATGCTAGAAAAAAGTCAAAGAGGTGCCGTTTGACAGCCACCGAACATATGTGTATAATCATTGTCCTGACAAAGCTATCGATATCGTTTTTTGAATTGGTTTTGATCTTTTTATGAATCGAATTACTATACCTAATAATGAATAGAGACTTGTACTTGGATGTTTTCCTGTAAGATGCTGTCTGTGCACCACACTATGAATACATGAAACATTTAATAATTCGTTCTTCAGGTAAACAATAAATCCATGGTAGCGACCTACTATTGATGGTGGTCTTTGAGTGGCGCATTCGAGAATATTATTCAGGGAAATATTATTTTTTGTGAAGAGTGATTTCACAGTGTTCAGTATTGATATAATGACGTACATATGTCACAATAAAGCTTTATTATAAGCAATTGTAATCTAGTACAGTTGCATGGAAAATGAAGAGTATTTAAGAATACAAGGTTTCTTTTTCGGCATTAAGTTTCCTTTCTTGCCTGTCATTTTACTGGGTTCAAAATGGCTCTGAGCACTATGGGACTTAACTTCTGTGGTCATCAGTCCCCTAGACTTAGAACTATTTAAACCTAACTAACCTAAGGACATCACACACATCCATGCCCGAGGCAGGATTCGAATCTGCGACCGTAGCGGTCACGCGGTTCCAGACTGTAGCGCCTAGAACCGCTCGGCCACTCTGGCCGGCCATTTTAAGGGGAAATCGCTTAGGGGCAACGTTCTTAAAATTTCACGTATATCCTAATGCATTACTGTGGAGATAATTCTTTCATAGGGCGCTTATTACAATTTCTCTAATATTATATTTGTTATCACTTTTTGCAATTAATTGTGAAATGCAATAAGTGGCAGATAATCCATCTTTGTTGGCTACAAGGTGTTTCTTAAATCATGCAACGATTGTTGTACCATTTTGATATTTCTTATAAATTTCCTGAAACTATTCGATGGGCTTGTCTTTAGCACTTCGATGCTTCATAGGAAGATGATCTCAAAATCGATTTGTCTTCTTTACTTCAGTGGATAATGTTTTGTGACGCAATAAACTCAATGGATGTTGTTTCTTTATAACAGATGCTATGAAACATCTTATCAGATTCTCTGACAAACAACCTCGAATATATTTCTGTTTTTGAGACTTGGGTTCACAATATTTCACAATAATTTGATTGAACCTCTCTTGCTCACTCTCACAAATGTGCAAACAATAGAGCCTGTTCAATTTACCGTCGTGGTAAAGTTATGTTTACTTTCGTCAGCTTATCTAATTTACCAAACTTTCGTCATACTTACTTCATACGCAGGAGAAGAAAACAAGTTGTACAGACATGTGTCGTTTTCTGCAGTTCTTAAAGAGGATATGGCGAAATTTTCCGTGGACATCATAGTATGGTCGATAAACCGTCGTCTGTACATGGTGCGGGGTGAGGGCGGCTTCGGCCACATGTTTTGCTTGTCTGTTACAGTTGGATAGAGTGGGGGAAAATGCGCGAGCTACTGTGGAACTAGGATCTTTCGTTTGCAGTCGCACTATAGCGCCGTTTAACCGACATAACATGAGCTACACATATTCTCGGAAGATATAAGTAGTATATTTTCTGAAATTTAAAATCTAACAGAGAATTTTAACAAAAACTAATGAAAATGTTTCTAAAATCGTTATCTCCTACCGCCACCATGAATGGTGAAACGCCGAGCAGTGGGCAGTAGCACCAGGTTGATTACCACTAATGTAGAGCAATGAGGCATGACATATTATTCTATGTGTCAGACAGGTGGTGGTGGTGGTGGTTAGTGTTTAACGTCCCGTCGACAACGAGACGGAGCGCAAGCTCGGGTTAGGGAAGGATTGGGAAGGAAATCGGCAGTGCCCTTTCAAAGGAACCATCCCGGCATTTGCCTGAAACGATTTAGGGAAATCACAGAAAACCTAAATCAGGATGGCCGGAGACGGGATTGAACCGTCGTCCTCCCGAATGCGAGTCCAGAGTGCTAACCACTTGCCTCGCTCGGTGTGTCAGACAGTATAGGACCTCCCTTTATTATACACTACTGGCCATTAAAATTTGCTACACCACGAAGATGACGTGCAACAGACTCGAAATTTAACAGACAGGAAGAAGATGCCGTGATATGCAAATGATTAGCTTTTCAGAGCATTCACACAAGGATGGCGCCGGTGGAGACACCTACAACGTGCTGACATGAGGAAAGTTTCCAACCGATTTCTAATACACAAACAGCAGTTGACCGGCGTTGCCTGGTGAAACGTTGTTGTGATGCCTCGTGTAAGGAGGAGAAATGCGTACCATCACGTTTTCGACTTGGATAAAGGTCGGATTGTAGACTATCGCGATAGAGGCTTATTGTATCGCGACGTTGCTGCTCGCGTTGGTCGAGATCCAATGACTGTTAGCAGACTATGGAATTGGTGGGTTCAGGAGGGTAACACGGAACGCCGCACTGGATCCCAACGGCCTCGTATCACTAACAGTCGAGATGACAGCCATCTTATCCGCATGGCTGTAACGGATCATACAGCCACGTCTCGATCCCTGAGTCAACAGATGGGGACGTTCGCAAGACAAAAACCATCTGCACGAACAGTTCGACGACATTTGCAGCAGCATGGACTATCAGCTTGGAGGCCACGGCTGCGGTTACCCTTGACGCTGCATCACAGACAGTAGCTCCTGCGATGGTGTACTCAACGACGAACCTGGGTGCACGAATGGCAAAACGTCATTTTTTTCGGATGAATCCAGATTCTGTTTACACCATCATGATGGTCGCATCCGTGTTCGGCGACATTGCGGTGAACGCACATTGGAAGCGTGTATTCGACATCGCCATAATTTCGTATCACCCGGCGTGATGGTATGGGGTGCCATTGGTTACACATCTCGGTCACCTCTTGTTCGCATTGTCGGCCCTTTTAACAGTGGACGTTACATTTCAGATGTGCTACGACCCATGGCTCTACCCTTCATCTGATCCCTGCGAAATCCTACATTTCAGCAGGATAATGCACGCCCGCATGTTGCAAGTCCTGTACGGGCCTTTCTGGATACAGAAAATGTTCGACTGCTGCCCTGGCCAGCACATTCTCCAGATCTCTCACCAATTGAAAACGTCTGATCAATGGTGGCCGAGCAACTGGCTCGTCACAATACGCCAGTCACTACTCTTGATGAACTGTGGTATCGTGTTGAAGCTATATGGACAGCTGTACCTGTACACGCCATCCAAGCTCTGTTTGACTCAATGCCCAGGCATATCAAGGCCGTTATTACGGCCAGAGGAGGTTGTTCTGGGTACTGATTTCTCAGGATCTATGCACCCAAATTGCGTGAAATTGTGATCACATGTCAGTTCGAGTGTAATATATTTGTCCAATCAATACCCGTTTATCATCTGCATTTCTTCTTGGTGTAGCAATTTTAATGGCCAGTAGTGTAGATAATATATCTGTTTATCTGCTGTAAAACTGAGTAATGTGAACGGACGAACGTTCGTAGAGTTCACGTTTCTCACGAGCTCTGTGCTTACCTATTAGAACTTGTTTGCTTTGATCACTGCAGAGTTTCACAAAAAGTACGGCCAAACTTTCGTCATACTTACTTCATACGCAGGAGAAGAAAACAAGTTGTACAGACATGTGTCGTTTTCTGCAGTTCTTAAAGAGGATATGGCGAAATTTTCCGTGGGTATCATAGTATAGTCGATAAACTTTCTTCTGTGCCTCCTTCATTAGGCGATGAAATGCTACAAATCAGTGTACTTTGTCCAATGGAGGAGTCCTCTTAACCTGACTTCTCTCTCTACGCTGCGTCTGATGGTATTCGGTTGTAGTGGGCGAGGATGATCGATTGGCCACATTATGACACCAAATTAGGCAAATGAATACGTTTCCAGAGCAGCATCAGGATAAAGTTTATAGCAAACTGGATTTGGTTCGTCTGTTCGGCGCAAACATTGCCTGAATTATCTACTACTACGTGATCAGGCCCAGTGGACCGCACGCATATACAAGTTTCCTCCTCCACTGTATTCTGTCCATTGCTGCTATCCGCCATCCGTTCACATCTATTGACGGTTTAAATCTTCATGGAGTCCATCCACACAATGCTTCTTGGGTCTCCCTGGCGGTCCCTTTCCTGTAGGTGTGAAATCCAGGAGCTTTCGAGGCCATCTGTGATCCTCCATCCTGAATTAAATGAAATAAAAATTAATTGTGTCCCTCCGCAGTGCCGTATGATTGTTAACCGCGCGTGCCGTATGATTGTTACTTCCCTTTGAGTAGACTCTCCCAACATTCCACTGTTTTGTCTATCTCAGCCAGTGTCAGTAGTATAGTTGGTGTGTGTCGTTACGTGTCGAACGTGAACGTTTTAGTTCCCTTGTTCGTTTGCTTCGTATTTGTCACTGTTAAAATGCAAACCACTAAAGAACGTGTGTTTTTAGTCGAACAAATGTTCAAAGGTGGCGGCAAATACACAGTTTCAGTTCGTCAAATGTTTATTTCAGTTTTCCCGGAGACAACACTCCCACATCACGATACTCTGCGAGGTTTGATTAACAAATTTCGGAGTACGAGTTCAGTGACAGATGCACCGAGAAGTGGTCGTCCTAGCGTTTTGTCTGAGGATAGACTACTCGACATTTCCGATAAAATGTCCATGAGTCCGAACAAGTCAGAAAGAAAACTCGCCCAGGAAATCGATGTTATTGTTCGGTACGGCCAACACAGGTGTAAGGAAAAAATTAGTACTTTTCCCATACAAAGTGACAGTCTTGCAATAACTGAAAAATACTGATCATGGCAAGAGAATGCATTATTGTCAATGGCTCAAAAATTTCCTTCAACAAAATGGAAGGGATATTCTAAATGACACTTTTTTCACTGATGAGGCGTGGTTTCATTTATCCGGGTACATGAACTCGCAAAATTCTCGTATGTGGAGTACTGTAAATCCATTGAGTATTCACGAGGAACCACTTCCTTCTGTGAAAATAGGAGTTTGGATTTTCAATTTCTGGACGTCGGATTGTGGGTCCCACATTTTTCAGCGAAACTATAAACGCACAACCATACTTCTGTGATATTCTGTACCCATTCATAGTAGGACTTGTATTAAGTGAAATACTGAACGGTTATTTTCAAGAAGATGGTGCAACCGTGCATAAAGCTCGCGTTTCAATGTCACTGCTTGCTGATGTTTTTGGCCATCGAATAATTTCACAGGGACTTTGGCCTCCACGATCGTCTGACCTAACGCCACCTGACTTTTTCTTCCGGGGTACAGCGATAGTCTAAAATCCATCGATGAAATGAAAACTGCAATATTCACTTTCACTGCTTCTGTTACAGAAGAAATGTTACAGCTTGTGTTTGGAAACATGATTAGACGAACTGAATTGTGTATTCAACATCACGGGGGACACTTTCAACATTTAATGTGAAAATTCGTAAGTAAAAATGAATATCCAATAAATTAATAACTTTTATTTCGCTGAGTTTCATTCCGATAAATTCACTGCGGCATACGGCACGCGCGGCTAATATTCATACGGCACTGCGGAGAGACATTTTGAACAGCCCATATGACTTCAATAACAGTTACAAAGTGGTAAAATTTAATTATAATTATTATACACTATACAGTCATATTTGCGTTGCCACTTGTCAAAAGCTCAACTTTTGCAGTGCGAACCACTGCGAGACGTACAGGAAGAGAGTCAATGATGTTCCGACAGAGGCCAGCGGGGATGTGGAGCCATGCCGACTCCATGGCGCGTTACATCCCATTCGAGGTGGTCCCACAGATTCGGGGTTGGGTTTAAATCCGGGGAAATCTGTGGCCAGGGGAGTACGGTAAGGTCATGCTAGTGCTCTTCGAACATGCACCCACATACACTTCGAGCTGAGTGACACGTCTGTCCGATGTGGCTTAAAACGTGAGTCATTTGTAAAGGCCACCTGTCGCCATACAATGGACGTATATTGCGGTACTGGCCTTCGTCGCCGTTGAACAGCAGTCAGCATGGATGCATGAACGCAATTGCACTGTTCTTCGCGTCAACCCGACATGCTTTATATGCCTTCCACTGCTGTTGCTGCCACCTGCTGTCTTTGAGTAGTTATCGCTTACTGAAGTCGAACGTAGCCGGTGGTCACATTAATGTGACTGGTATGTGTACCATGAAATATAGGTTTTTGTGCATATATTGTCATATTGTCATCAGACACCCATGCAACGATCCTTTGACTATGCATGGATGCCGGAAGGAATAGGCACTGTAACGACCACAGTAGTTGTGAAATACATGAAATGTCTTCGCAGTTGCGAACATTGACAGCCATCTGCTCTATAGTGGAATGACGACAGAGAAAATTTGTGCCGGACTGGGACTCGAACCCGGATTTCCCGCTTATCGCGAGCTGTTGCCTTACCGTTAGGCTACCCGATCACGACTCACGACCAGACCCAAACTTCCATATGTCGTCCGCCATGTGTCTACAACCTGCACTCATACATTCATTATGTATATTTCCATACAGGGCAGACTTTTAAATGAAAGTCGCTTGCACTGTGTCTCCCCCGTACGGGATGTACACATAATCAATGTACGAGTGCTGGTTGTAGTTACATGTATGACAAGATATGAAAGTTTGGATGTTGTTGTGAGTCGTGCTCGGATAGCCCAGTGGCAAGGCACCTGCTCGCGATAAGCAGGAAATCCGGGTTCGAGTCCCCGTCCAGCCCAAATTTTCATCGTGGTCATTCCATAGTACAGCTGAAGGTTGTCCACATTTGTAACTGCTAATATATTTGGGCACTTCATAAAAGCTATGATCGCCACAGTGTCTATTCCTTCCGACTTGCATGCACATCTGAAGGAACATGGCATCGTGCTTCGGAACAACACAGGCATTGCAGTATTGCACACCGGGTTCGAGCCCGACCCAGCACAAATTTTCATTGTCGTCATTCCATTATACAGCTGATGGTTGTTCATATTCGTTACCGTGAATATGTCTCGTGTATTAATGGTGTGGGTTTGCATTATGGCTGAAATCAAGAACTCAATCTCCCAAGAATCTGCATGGTCTAATAACTTCACACTTTTACTGAAGATAGTCGCAGGAACAAATGGAACACAAATGACACTCGTAATACAAGCACTTAATTATTAATACTGTCGTTGTGACAACAATTAGAAAACGGGACACTTAATTACAAATCATTGTTAATCTGTAACTCTTGCAAGGTATAAGCCGAGTGCATGGCATCTACAGTGGTGGAGGAAACAGCTATGCGAAGTTCAGATAGTAACGCCGCCTCTTCCGCCTGGAAGCTAGTGGCGTACGGCTAGTAAGACATTCCTGGGTGAACAAAATTTTTATTGATGTTAGGTAGGGACGTGTGGTTGCCATTGGAACAGAAGCCATTGACCTCAGGATGACGCAGTGAGCCACAGAGCTCAGTGAGCCAACATCAGCGGGAAAACCTGGGCAGTGGCGTGCAAAAGCAGCATCACCAGCTGGAGTTAACAGGACGTCCGTAGCTGGCAGAGACTGTGCGCTGTGGCTGATGAACGACAGCCCTGTCCAGGCCACTGGCCTATCTTGGGCTATAGAATGCAACACAGGGTAGACCGCAGGATGATTAACATCAAAAGTTTGTGCCTGCTCCAGGAAACGGTCAACAACAACAGAGAGACTAAGTGATGCAACCCAAGTTCAAATAGGCGTCGCACTAGACAGGATCCCACCAACAGGAGGCATTCACCCAGAGGGAGACCCAGCGGTCCTTAGTCTGCATATGGTCCCCAGCACAGGTGGTTGAATGCCGCTGCTGGAGACGAAGCCCTTAGTAGACAGCTGGATACTTTTTTTTGAGTCTGCAGTAGTTCCTACCTCGAAGTCTGCAGCTGATGGAGACAGTAGTGGTTGGCATCATGCATACACCTCGAAATTATTGTGTGGAGAGAACGTCAGAGAACATCTGGGAATGAGAGTCTGATTTCGGGAGGGAGAATACGTTACACTCCTGGAAATTGACATAAGAACACCGTGAATTCATTGTCCCAGGAAGGGGAAACTTTATTGACACATTCCTGGGGTCAGACACATCACATGATCACACTGACAGAACCACAGGCACATAGACACAGGCAACAGAGCATGCACAATGTCGGCACTAGTACAGTGTATATCCACCTTTCGCAGCAATGCAGGCTGCTATTCTCCCATGGAGACGATCGTAGAGATGCTGGATGTAGTCCTGTGGAACGGCTTGCCATGCCATTTCCACCTGGCGCCTCAGTTGGACCAGCGTTCGTGCTGGACGTGCAGACCGCGTGAGACGACGCTTCATCCAGTCCCAAACATGCTCAATGGGGGACAGATCCGGAGATCTTGCTGGCCAGGGTAGTTGACTTACACCTTCTAGAGCACGTTGGGTGGCACGGGATACATGCGGACGTGCATTGTCCTGTTGGAACAGCAAGTTCCCTTGCCAGTCTAGGAATGGTAGAACGATGGGTTCGATGACGGTTTGGATGTACCGTGCACTATTCAGTGTCCCCTCGACGATCACCAGAGGTGTACGGCCAGTGTAGGAGATCGCTCCCCACACCATGATGCCGGGTGTTGGCCCTGTGTGCCTCGGTCGTATGCAGTCCTGATTGTGGCGCTCATCTGCACGGCGCCAAACACGCATACGACCATCATTGGCACCAAGGCAGAAGCGACTCTCATCGCTGAAGACGACACGTCTCCATTCGTCCCTCCATTCACGCCTGTCGCGACACCACTGGAGGCGGGTTGCACGATGTTGGGGCGTGAGCGGAAGACGGCCTAACGGTGTGCGGGACCGTAGCCCAGCTTCATGGAGACGGTTGCGAATGGTCCTCGCCGATACCCCAGGAGCAACAGTGTCTCTAATTTGCTGGGAAGTGGCGGTGCGGTCCCCTACGGCAGTGCGTAGGATCCTACGGTCTTGGCGTGCATCCGTGCTTCGCTGCGGTCCGGTCCCAGGTCGACGGGCACGTGCACCTTCCGCCGACCACTGGCGACAACATCGATGTACTGTGGAGACCTCACGCCCCACGTGTTGAGCAATTCGGCGGGACGTCCACCCGGTCTCCCGCATGCCCACTATACGCCCTCGCTCGAAGTCCGTCAACTGCACATACGGTTCACGTCCACGCTGTCGCGGGATGCTACCAGTGTTAAAGACTGCGATGGAGCTCCGTATGCCACGGCAAACTGGCTGACACTGACGGCGGCGGTGCACAAATGCTGCGCAGCTAGCGCCATTCGACGGCCTATACCGCGGTTCCTGGTGTGTCCGCTGTGCTGTGCGTGTGATCATTGCTTGAACAACCCTCTCGCAGTGTCCGGAGCAAGTATGGTGGGTCTGACACACCAGTGTCAATGTGTTCTTTTTTCCATTTCCAGGAGTGTATTTATGAGCGTCTGGCCATTACTTCTCAAACAGTAGCACCTCCACCACCAGGGAGACAGTAGGCCGTAGCAGTGGGATGTTGCCAATGGGTGGCGATGACTTCATTCGTTCTGTTCTTCTTGTTTAGTCAGTCAGGTTCTGAAGGAGCCTACACAGAGCTATAGTATTGTCCAACTTCACCCTTCATGGGTATAGGTTGGATTCTTCCTGTTTGACAACCTCCTTGATAAGTACTTTTGCATTTTGAGAACGTCTCCCTACTTCATAGTGCGTCGTTGCTACAACGGCGGCACCTCTCTCCCTATCCCGTCGTTTTGCTGCATTGGCGCGAGGCAGTTCAGTGCTCCGGAGTAAGATGTGGCACAAAATTAAAGGATAAGATAGGGGTCTTTAAATAGTCAAGTTTTTCTTTGCTCAACTGACGAATTTCTTAAGTAATTTTTGAGAACATTTCTCGTGGAGAAAAATGGTCTGGCAAAAAGTACTTTAAAAATGGACACAAACATTCTAGATCGCGAAACCTTTCATTTTGATGATAACCGGTTTCTGTCAGTTTTTGACCATCTTCAAAAACTGACCGAAATAACTTACCATTAAAACAAAGAGTGTTGCTGTCGAGACTGTTTGTGTCCATTTTAAAAATAATTCTCGACGTTGTTTATATCCTGGAAATCTTTTCCTGATACGTTCACTGTGTCTTCCAGTAGGTACGAATAATCACCCTTCATTCATCATTTTGTATGGACCATCTAACAGTGGACAGAACTTCACTACTTTTCTTTTAATTTTATCCGACTGTGGGTGGTTCTGGACATTCCAAGACCACATCTGCTTCTTCTCCTACGTGGGACCTGCATAATCAAAATCTAGTTACTCTGCCAGTCCTGTTAATAACTCTCAGTTTTTTGATGGTTTTGGATAGGTTAATTGTTAGGTCGAGATGAGTGGTTATTATTCTGCTGATTGTTGCCAGAACTCCTTTCTGTGATATCGCGACGCAACTAACGACGAATGCCTTCTCTCCCTTCCTGCTTGGAACTCGCCCAGGGCAAACAAAACTTTGGGAGAGTTCTCGATAGTAGAAATGGGCACCATAAGCAATTGTCTCGTACCCCATTCAGGCATTCTGTGGTATATAAGAGGGATTAGCTCTTCTATTGCCTCTGGGAGTTCTATATGACAAACACTGAATAACTGCTGCAAGAAAAAAATGTGGCTCCGCTGGAGTCATAACAAGGTCTGTCGTGAGTTCTCCTCACTCACTGTTTCTGAGCTCCAGTCTAACACTAAGCCACGAATTGCTGAGTTAATTTAGGAAGCTGTTACAATATTTGCCTGTCACGTCCAACCAGAGAAGAGCCTCTGACCTGAGGTAACAGACAAACAGGCCATTTGGTTGTCTGAGAGCGAAAAGGTATCAAAAATATCTGTAGCTTGAGACAATATCTACTAGGTAATTGCTAGAATTCAATCTAGTGGACTTCTTCCAAGACACAGACATCTGTCAAGGAGGCGTTGCTTCAAGCAAACTGCGATGTTTTTCTCAGACAAAGACTGTCTGTCTGAGACATGTTTATTATAAGTGGCTTTATTATAAAGTTCCCCCTTGACATACACGACTAATAAATTATTGAAGGATCATGGCTGTTGTGACTGGAGGCGGCTCCCCTACAGCTCAAGGCACCAGCTGTAGTGTCAGCGCTGTACACAGGCCACTAGACGGCTTTCCTGCGCACCCATGTTGACCATTACGTTGCACGTGGGGGGAGGTGGTTCATTGACTGGCTTCTCCGGGTTGGAAGCTCTATTGACTGATTGATTGTGGTCACTACTCCCTTGTGTGCGTAAATATAAGTGAGTGGGTTGCCAGGCAGTCATTGCACGATCACACCTGATTGAACGTATGCCAGCGAGAGTGGAAGCTGTCATCAAGGCTAAGAGTGGGCCAACACCGTAAGGAATTCCAGCAATAACGATGGAGGGCGTCACGAACTTGTAAATCATTTTCAACCCAGTGCCTCCGGGTTGGCTCATAATGCCCCCAACTGCATTACACAGAAAATTACGTGCAAAGTGCCACCAGGCAGATGAAGAGGTTAATATACTGGGCGAACATTCATAAAACTGCAGGGATGGACTCATGACTGGAAATAGAGGTAAAAAGGTCCTATGAACATGTGTCCAGAAATGCATTGTTGCCACGGTAGATGGTGCCGACGAATGAAAGTTCCTCTGACCACATGTCGTGTGTTCCTTGTGTGTCGCAGGCTGTGTGACTGACGCAGTGTACTTTAACCAGCGCAATGATCAGCTATTTATGTCAGGAACAAGATGAGCGGTGTTTGTGTGTGGCCAAACAGATGGAAACTGCCAAGAGGCACAACACGGTCCTTCAAATCTTGTGTTTACACAGTCCGCCGTCTCCCTGTAGGTTCGTCTGTGTGAAAGAACCCACGGTCACACAAACGCCCAAAAGGGGCTTAAAATGTTGTGTGAAGTGGTTGGTGTGTGTGTGTGTGTATGTGTGTGTGTGTGTGTATGTGTGTGTGAAGGGTACCTGTTTTGGTGTAACCGTGCTGCCTCTCGACCGTTTCCATCTGCTTGGCCATACTCAAACATCATCTCGGCTTGTTCCTGACATAAATACCGAACCATTCTGCTGCTTGCACTACGATGCGTCAATCACACATCCTGCCAAACGCAAGGAACACACGGCACGTGGTCAGAGGAACTTTTATTTGTCGGCGCCATTTACCGTGACAACGATACATTTCTGGACACATGTTCATAGGACCGTTTTTTCCCTATTTCCAATCAGGACTCTGTCCCTGCAGTTGGTCATTTTGATTAATATTCACTCTGTAGAGGTGGACCGCTTGTTCCCTACAATCACTGAAGTTACTCATTAGAATTGTTAACTGTTTTCCTAAGTGGCATGAATAAAGTTCATATAGGAATGTCGTTGAATCAGACTATGAATAGCCTAAGAGACACGCTAATCCGGCAATCAACTGCTACATATCATAACGTGGGAACTGTGTACTCGAATGTGCTGCATGCACTGTAATTAATTTAAAGTGATGAGCTAATATGTTGCCTTCCCCACAGAACATCTGGTTCTCAGTCTCTTCTTCCATGGCCCTACCATTACCTGCACCACCATCTATGTCCACCCCTCTGGCCCTATTCCTTTCGACTTCCTTTCCCACATCGACCGTACCTTCTCCTCCTACGTGATTGCCGCCGGCCTCAACATCCATAGGCGTTTCGCCACCCAGCTACGGCGGTGACATCGGTTCCTCTCCACCCTCCAAAGTGACCTCGGCCCCATCCCCCAACACTCCTGTCCTGAATCCAATACCACTCTCGATATCATCCTGGCCTCCCCTAACCTCCTTGGCCACATAGCGATGGACGTCCTCGACCCTGTTGGCAGTGGCCATCTCCCTGTCCTCTTCACCGTACCAGACGCTCGGCGCCCCCGTCTCGAACCTTGTATCGACCCTCCAACGAAATATGTCCATGATTATTCCTGTGCCAACTGGAATGCCTACCAGGATACCCTCAGTACGCGGATCGATAGCCACCCCATCGCCTACCACCACCCTGATGACGCTACCCGTGCCGCCTCCTTTCTCCAGCAGATCTTGTCTGAGGCCATGGAGGCCCACATCCCTACCGTTCCCATCCAAAGGCCGCCCTCCTCTGTGAATTCCGCCGTCTATACCGTGCCTTCCTTCACATGTGTGACCGGGACTCAGCACAACGTCACTGGCAACTCCAACGACACGTCCGAAACTTGCTCGCTGCCAAGAAACGCCGGGACTGGCGACAGACATGCACTCTTCTTAATGCTACCCTACCTGTTAACTCGTCTAAATACTGGCCAGCCTTCCGCCGCCTTACCGGATCTAAACACCCCCTACTACCCTCTCCTTCATGATGACCACCCCTTTCCTGATAACCTCAGTAAGGCCAACCATTTTGCTTCTTACCTCTCCAATATCTTTACCCTCCTTGATGATTCCCAGTTCGGTTACTCCATCTTCCCTGATGTCCGCAATCGAACTTACACCTCTGCCCCTCCACTCACCCCTGACTTCCAGTACTTGGACAACATTTCACACACCAAACTCAATGCCCCAATCACTACTCAAGATATCGTATCTATACTCTGAACGAAATGCAACACCGATTCCGGTCACAACCGTGTTACCTATCGTCACCTCTATGAAGCTCCTGCCTCATTCCTCTCCACCCTGGCCAGACTGTATAATGTGATCTTGTCCACTGGCTTCTATCCCGACCTGTGGAAAACCTCCCAGATCCTGATGTTCCTCAAACCCGACAAACTGCCATTGGTTGTCTCCTCCTACTGTCCCAGCAGCCTTACCTCAGTCTTCAGAAAGGTCCTGGAATCCATCCTCACCCGACGCATCCACCAGCATCTCCACCAGCACTGCCTCCTTCCTGCTAGCCAATGTGGCTTTCGACTGTCCTTCTCTGCCGATGACCTTCTCCTTCACCTCACTCACTACTTCTCCAAGCAACTCAACTCCCGTCGTTCCATCATCTCTCTCTCCCTTGACCTTGAACGTGCCTACAACCATGTATGAGATTCCGGTCTCTCCTTCAAGCTCCAAATCTTCGCCCTTCCTATTAACTATGTCTGTCTGATCGCCTCCTTTCTTTCACACCGTCTTTCCTATATCACAATCCGTAACATGGATTCCTACACCTTCTACCCCTCTGCCAGTGTGCCCCAAGGTTCCGTCCTCTCCCCCCTTCTCTACCTTCTTTACACAGCAGAAATGCCGCCACCTTCACCTCTCTTACACCTTCTCCAATACGCTGATGAGACCGCCTTCCTTGCCCTCGCCCCCACCCTGCGACGCTTCCAGCACCTTTTCCAATCCCATCTTGACCAGTTCACCACTTGGTGTAACCAGTGGCTGCTCAAGGTCAATCCTTCCAAGACCCAGGCGATCTTGTAGGCAAAACCACCCCTTCCTTCTATCTCACTATCTACAGCCGTCGTATCACCCTCATCCCTACCTTCAAGTACCATGGCGTCACCTTTGACCATCATCTCTCCTGGACCCCGCCATCTCTGGACGATCCAAGCAAAGGCATGCTCCCAACTCCGCCTCCTCAAGCTCCTCTCTGGCTGCACATGGGGTCTGGACCACTCCACCATCCTCCACACCTATAAATCCCTCATCCGCCCTATCCTCTGCTATGCCCATCCCACCTGGAGCACCACCCCTCCTACCTTCAAATCCTGGAATGCCGTGTGCTCTGCTTCGCCTGTCGCATCTGTCTCCCCTCCTCCACATGGATCCTGTATGACTTAATCCCATTCCCACACCTCCTCCTTTTTCTTGAAGGGATATTGATTCTGTACACCTGCTGCAAACTTGATCCCCCTCACCTGCTTGTCTCTCCCATACTTTCCCACCCCCGTCCATTGTCGCGCCTGTACTCCAATATCCCACCCGCTCTCCATCTCTCCGCACTCCATACCCTTGCTCAAGGTAGCTTCCGCCAACTCCCCCTCCCTGATGATGCCCTCATCCCGTCCATCTACCCCTCCTACCAACTTTGATCCTCCCCTTCCTCCCCCTGTGTTTTTCCTCCAGGGCACCCTCTCTCCCTTCTGTCCCTCCTCTCTTCCTCCCCACCCCTGGGCTTCCACACCCCTCCTACCCTCTACCCTCCCCCTCCCTTTTCCTCTCCAACTGGCATCCACACTCTCCCCCTCTGCCTCCTATCCGCACCTCTTCCCTTTGGCAGGTCCGCGGCTTTGTGTGTGTACAGTACATCTTTGTGCGCCAGATACCGTCGCCAGTGCTCGTGTGTGTCTTCGCGTCAGTGCTTCAGTGTCTTTGTGGTCCTCCGTTCACGTGTGTAAATTCTGTCTTCTCCGTTTGTGTCCAGTGACGAACGTCTTTTATCCGGACAGTGCGCCCGTGAACGGCTTCATGTATTTTAATATGTCTGTCTTCCGTTCTTATCCACCATGTTTGTTTGTTTTTCTTTCTTTTTACTGTCAGTGTTATCTATGGCCGAAGGACGGCATAGATAGGCCGCTACCGGCCTACCTTTATTGTAAAGGTGTGGAAAAACAATAAAGAAAAAACATATGCTGCCTTAAGCGAAAATGAGTGATTTATTGAACAAAGTTTTTTAGTTATGCAGATAAGTTTGTGACCATGTTGCACTTCGAGACACAAGACAACGGAGATATCGAGATAATTTCTAGTACCACACAACGTCATATCTTTCCAGCTTACTCTGTGTTGTAGAATGAGAAGAGCAAAAATACTGGCATCGCATGAATTGCATGTATAAGATACAATCCATACACTTGTGTACGCGAGTTCTGCGGTAAGGATTATAGTTTTAGTTTCGTTCAAAAAGCCTGCCGGAGTGGCCGTGCGGTTCTAGGCACTACAGTCTGGAACCGAGAGACCGCTACGGTCGCAGGTTCGAATCCTGCCTCTTGCATGAATGTGTGTGATGTCCTTAGGTTAGTTAGGTTTAATTAGTTCTAAGTTCTAGGCGACTGATGACCTCAGAAGTTAAGTCGCATAGTGCTCAGCGCCATTTGAACCATTTTTTTGTTCAAAATTCGAAAGTTTCTGGTTTTTTTCTTGTCTGGTTTATCACCTGCATTGATATTCATGACCTTTTTCCAAGACAGTATCAGTTTCGTTAAACTACTTTTTCAAGTCCTTTATCGTTTGGGAGAGAATTTCAATGTCATTAGCAAATCTCAGAGTTATTATTTCTTCTACCTGCACTGCCAGTCCTTCTCCAAATTCTTCTTTGGTTTCCTTTACTGTTTGCTCAACGTGGAGATTTAATAGCATCGGGGATAGGCTGTGACCCTGTCTCACTTCACTTTCAACAACCGTTTGCCTTACATGTCCTTCGATTCCTATAACTCCAGTCCGCTTTGTGTACAAGTTGTAAATACCCTTCTATTCACTGGATTTATCCATTCCACCTTCACAATTTCAAAGTGTGTATTCAAGTCAATACCGTCAAAAGTTCCCTTTAAACCCATAAACATTATAAATGTAGGTATCTTTTGCTACGACAACATTTTGTTGACAGGAAGCCAGCAAAAAATGGTGCAATTGGCTCTGAGCACTATGGGACTTAGACCGAGCGAGATGGCTCAGTGTCTAGCACACTGGACTCTCATTCGTGAGGACGACGGTTCAGTCCCGCGTCCGGCCATCTTGATTTAGGTTTTCCGTGATTTTCCTAAATCGCTCCAGGTAAATGCCGGGATGGTTCCACTGAAAGGGCACGGCCGACTTCCTTCCCCGTCCTTCCCTAATCCGATGAGACCGATGACCTCGCTGCTTGGTCTCTTCCCCCAAACCAACCAACCAGCCAACTATGGGACTTAACGTCTGAGATCATTAGTCCCCTAGAGTTAGAACTACTTTAACCTAACCTAACTAACCTAAGGACATTACAAAGATACATGCCCGAGTCAGGATTCGAACGTGCAACCGTAGCAACAGCGCGGTATACAGGGTGTTTCAAAAATGACCGGTATATTTGAAACGGCAATACAAACTAAACGAGCAGAGATAGAAATACACCGTTCATGCAATATGCTTGGGACAACAGTACATTTTCAGGCAGACAAACTTTCGAAATTATAGTAGTTACAATTGTCAACAACAGATGGCGCTGCGGTCTGGGAAACTCTATAGTACGATATTTTTCACATATCCACCATGCGTAGCAATAATATGGCGTAGTCTCTGAATGAAATTACCCGAAACCTTTGACAACGTGTCTGGCGGAATGGCTTCACATGCAGATGAGATGTACTGCTTCAGCTGTTCAATTGTTTCTGGATTCTGGCGGTACACCTGGTCTTTCAAGTGAGCCCACAGAAAGAAGTCACAGGGGTTCATGTCTGGCGAATAGGGAGGCCAATATACGCAGCCTCCTGTATGTTTTGGATAGCCCAAAGCAATCACACGATCATCGAAATATTCATTCAGGAAATTAAAGACGTCGGCCGTGCGATGTGGCCAGGCACCATCTTGCATAAACCACGAGGTGTTCGCAGTGTCGTCTAAGGCAGTTTGTACCGCCACAAATTCACAAAGAATGTCCAGATAGCGTGATGCAGTAATCGTTTCGGATCTGAAAAATGGGCCAATGATTCCTTTGGAAGAAATGGCAGCCCAGACCAGTACTTTTTGAGGATGCAGGGACGATGGGACTGCAGCATGGGGCTTTTCGGTTCCCCATATGCGCCATTTCTGTTCTGCCGTCCAGGTAAAAATAAGCTTTGTCAGTAAACCAAATGCTGCCCACATGCATATCGTCGTCATCAATCCTGTGCACTATATCGTTAGCGAATGTCTCTCGTGCAGCAATGGTAACGGCGCTGAGGGGTTGCCGCGTTTGAATTTTGTATGGATAGAGGTGTAAACTCTGGCGCATGAGACGATACGTGGACATTGGCGTCATTTGGACCGCAGCTGCAACACGGCGAACGGAAACCCGAGGCCGCTGTTGGATCACCTGCTGCACTAGCTGCGCATTGCCCTCTGTGGTTGCCGTATGTGGCCGCCCTACCTTTCCAGCACGTTCATCCCTCTTGTTCCCAGTCCGCTGAAATTTTTCAAACAGATCCTTTATTGTATCGCTTTGCGGTCCTTTGGTTATATGAAACCTCCGTTGAAAACTTCGTCTTGTTGCACCAACACTGTGTTCTAGGAGGTGGAATTCCAACACCAGAAAAATCCTCTGTTCTAAGGAATAAACCATGTTGTCGACAGCACACTTGCACGTTGTGAGCAGCACACGCTTACAGCAGAAAGACGACGTACAGAATGGCGCACCCACAGACTGCGTTGTCTTCTATGTCTTTCACATCACTTGCAGCGCCATCTGTTGTTGAAAATTGTAACTACTGTAATTTCGAAAGTTTGTCCGCCTGAAAATTTACTGTTGTCCCAAGCATATTGCAACAAACGGTGTATTTCTATCGCTGCTCGTTTAGTTTTTATTGCCGTTTCAAATATACCGGTCATTTTTGAAACACCCTATATATATATGTGTGTGTGTGTGTGTGTGTGTGTGTGTGTGTGTGTGTGTAGGGTGTTCATTTTAACTGAATACATTGAAATATCTCGAAAACACCACATCGGACCAAAAGAAGTCATAATTCCAATTTGTTTGTCTCCTGCCAACCACAACACAAAGAACCCACGTCACGTGGTCAGAGAAAGTGTTATTCGTCAGCGCCATATACCGCGGAAACAATGCATTTCCGAACACATGTTCATAGTACCTTTTTTCCTACATTTCTAGTCAGGATTAGTATTTCCCGCAGCGTTGCTTAATTTCGCTGGAACCCTTACTGATCTTCCCTAAGGTGGGCCTCTACCAACTTTTTCATTCTTTTGTGATTCGGGATAATATTTTGGAAGCATAACTTAGTAAACCGATAGTTCGGTAATATTCACATCTGTCTGCACCTGCCCTCCTTGGAAGTGGAATCATTAGATTCTTTTTGAAATCTGATACTATTCTGCTCGACAGATATATGTCTCACTGTAGGTGAAGTATGTTTGTCGTGGGAGACTCTCTCCAACGATCGTCCACTCCAGGGAACTGTCACTAATCTGTTAATTTCACCTCGCAATATCGTATTTCCCATCTCATATTCATCTACTTCATCATATTATAACACTACCTCTCGTTTGCTGTGACACAAACTGGTGTTACCCTCTGTGAGGATTCTGAGTTTTGACCGTGCGTGTGTCTAACGAATAAAGTATCAGACACTTATTTCGAATATAATGTAATTAATAGGAAACTAAACAGGCTTTACTTTGGGGTAATGAAAGGAGAAAAGTTCGTACGAATGAAACAATAAACGGTCGCCAGCCTAATTAGGCATATTAATTTGAAACATTATGTTCAACGAAACTGAATATTATAATTGTAGTGAGTATCTTTAAGATGCTCTTTGAATAGTGCACTGGATATACACGATCTAAATTGTGGGTAGCAGTAGTTACTAATTAATGCACAAGCCAGTAATCATAGAAAGCAAGATAGTGTTCCACTCATAATAATAACAGTTACAATCACTATCATTACGTGATTCAGTATTGAGATGTTACTACAGCAAACACTGAACTAAAGTTGGGCATGGAAAGATTTCTCACTGAACTTTCATATAAATACCACAAATAAAATTAAATAGTACTACATTTACACTTTTTATACTCCTATTTTTAGGAAAAGTACCAGATTTCTCCAGTAGCAACAATATTCCACATACCTTTCTAATATGAAAAGAGTATGGTGGGGACCCATAAACTGATATTGTCTCTCCAGGCAGACTCTATGATTATTTCAGAAGCAAAGTTGAATTCCACCAAAATTAACTCTTAGTCCCACTAGGAATAATTTATGTTTTCATCCTTCAAAACAAATTACTCAACACTCAACTCGATTAACCTCAACACAATTATTCATGATAGTAATCAAGGCTAAATTACGTTTCAAGTAAGTTTAAATCAAATGCCGTTTTCATGAGCTATGAAGCAGGTATTTTAGACAGTAACATTTACACACTATGGTACTAATTTTTTTGCACGTTTAATACAAATAATCAAATCACTAGTTTGTTGGAACAGGATACTTGGTTTTCTGCACAATTAGGAGGCGATCCTGCATCGGTTCGTGATTAGGATAAAATTAAGGTTCAAAACACAAGTTTATAGCACTTGGATTATTATTGAAAACACTCACTCAATTAACTGGTCCATGCTATAATACATATCTGTGCTCCTGAAGTTGGTGGAGTAGTGGGCAAGCAGTGGTGGCAAGCGATGTGGTGGCTAGCTGTACTTACGGCTCTTGATCTTGGATGCTTTTTATAATTTCCTCCTGGCGCCGCATTTTTATCGTGTTAGAGCCATTCCATATTTCCGAGCGTACTATGCAACAGCCAAATCCACATTCCAGGCAAATTTCCATACAAAATGGCTCGCAAATGTCTCCCTTGGCACCCTCGATGTGTACCGTCCAACGGCTAGCCACTGACTACCTACCGATCCCACCAAGGAGCCGCCCAGATCGACCGCCAAAACCACCTTTAACCTCGCGCCAAGCCACTTTCGTTGGGGAGGGGCTTCCCTACAGCTTTTAAATGTTATAATACAAGTTCCCGAAGCATGAAACAGCCTTCAATATACATTTTTTTCTTTATGAACACACATATTTTATAAAGTATCATTATTTTAAATATCATCTATCTTTTTTCATTCATACATTACAAACTTTAATTACTTTGACCCAAATCAATAACCTTAACTAATAAAGAACAAGCACTTCATAATCATAGATACATATTTACATAGGAAAAGCCTACTTACAATCGTTATTAGTGTTACAATATTGTCGTGAAGTTCGTTTCCCTTGTACAGCCCTTCTATGTATTCCTTCCTATTCCTATTTCCTTCCTATTCCTTCTATGTATTCTTTCTTTGCTTTTCATAAGGCCGGTTTGCCATCTAAGCTCTTGATATTCGTAGAGCCGTTTCTCTTACCTCCGAAGATCTCTTTAGGTTTTCTATGGCAGGCGTCCAACTAACGCCTGGTCATTCATGATTCTATAGCCTTGCCTCTGTCCTGTAGCCGTTCCCACGGTCATTTGGCACCTTGTGCCTAATTCATTTTGTGACATCTTTATTTCCTTTTGCCACCTATATCTGTTGCACCAAAAGACATAAACGTCTAATGTGAGTTCACCAGTGTGGGCCAGCTCGCATGTTACCGAGTTTGGTTCAAATACGCGGAGAACCCCGTACATGTCCTCCATGGAGTAGCAATCACTCCCCATGTGACTTCCATATTTTTGTAGTCCTGAAGAAATACATTCATGACCACTGATTTGCTTCGGACGGAAATGTACACATCTGGGTACAATCATGATTCCGTAGGCAACAGCAAACCTCTTTCGATGAAGGTATTGACCGTCTTGCCTCACAGTGGGATAAATGTATTAACAGTTATGGATATAATCTTTGGAATAAAAAAATTTTTACTTACTTTTTCCATCTGTTTCGGTTTCATGTTACGTCCAGTATATTTTGCAAGTATGTTATTTAAAACTTTAAGATGCAAGTACTGATGGCAGAACACACTTTTTGCACTTAGTATTGAGTTTGTGTTGTGAAAGACGGCTGCAACCACGCACTGATTCGTAATCCAAACTATCACTGTAGGAGAGATGGGTGACGTTTGTGAGTAAGAAGCAAGGACGTGAAAAGTTTTCAAAACTGAATAAAGAAAATATTGAAATGTTAGATGTTTTTATAAATAATTTTCAATTTCTATTACTTTTGAGAACTAAATCTACATGGATTTGCACAGCCGACGGCAAAAACACGCTATTGCTTGTCTGTGTTATGCATAGCTTAGTCAGAATTACGTAGGATAATAGAAATAAGCATTTTTATGGTAATGAGCAAACGCAACAAGCCACTTCAAATCAGTGCCTTTGTAACCCTTTGCATCAGTAGTATGCAAATCAATGAGCTGCTGCATCCTGTCTTGTATACGGGCGCTGTTATTGGGTTGGTGCCCTCGGCTGTTTGGATATGCAGCTGTGTTCGTACGTGACGGGACACTTCCTGAAATGCCCACTGCGACTTTCGCTGAGCAGAGAGCACCGCTGGCGACCTTACGGCCGTGTGCTGCCGTCTCCTACTGCGCTTTCACTCTACAGCTCGTGCTGGGATCATCTGTCTGTGTCGCATGCCAGCTATTTAGCGGTCTTTCCCACGTGAGTTACTGCGGCCGGTGACAGTTGGGTTCATTATGTGTTTTTTTCTCCTGAGTGAAAGCGAAATTCTTAGCGGCGTTGCATTCACATTGACAACCATCGTTTGTCTCGGAGCTGATGATCTCTGATCTACATTGTAACCGCAGTAGAGAGTAGTTTTTCCTTGTCAATGGTATGACAACGGTAACAGCGACTGGATGGCTAGGGTAACATTAAAGGTTTCTGATACGGTGAGTGTCAAAAAAGAATTAGGCAATGGCTGACTGAAAAAGTCGAAAGAATTAGATGATGAACGGGTAGCTGAGATTTTAAATTTAGTTGATGAAAGATGAAAACATAAAAATGTGGCAAATGAAGCAGTGATAAGTGAATACAGAAAATTAAAAAAAATGTCGTTGACAGTTAGTGCAAACCGGCAAGGCACAAATAGCTAGACGAAGAATATAAGCCTCTCGATGCATGCATAACTGGAAAAGGTAGACATAACATGTAGACAAATTAAAGAAATATTTAACGTAAAGAGACGCACTTGTTAGAATATTAAGCCTTCAGATGAGAAGGCTGTACTTAACTAAGAAGGAAAGCCTGAAGGGTGCGACATATACATATCTGAAGATAATATTAGGTTGGTGCGTTAGTTTGTACTGTCTTTGTTTTGCATGTTGGTATGCCGGTTGCTATGGTTTTATTTAAGGATTGTCATTTTTTACTTCCAGTTCACCATTGTTATTTAAGTATACGTATTGTCATTTTGTCATCTGGACGCTAGAAAATGGAGTGCCAAGTGGAGAAATCGGAACATTTACGACGTATTCTTCTGTTTAAGTTCAATAGAAGGATGACGGCAGCGTAGACAGCCAGAAACATCTGCGCCTTGCATAGTGATTATGTCATTGTGCAGAGAACGGCAACAAAGTGGTTTTCTCGTTTTAAGGAGGATCGTTCTGACATTAGTGACTCTCCACGTCCTTCAGGGTTTGACGAAGATCGTTTAAAAGCATTAATCCACTATGATCCAAGTCAATGTACTAGAATACTGGCAAATGTGACGAAATGTGATCATTCCACCATGTGTGACATTTTAATGCAATGGGAAGGCCCAAAAATCGGGTAGATGGGTACCGCATGCTCTAAGCCAAAATTACAAAAATCATCGGAGGCCATGTGTACTGTACATCAACTGGCTCGTCAACAACACTGACTATTCCTATCTTGCATCGTTACTGGTGACGGGAAATGGTGTCTTTTGGCTAACATAAGGAAAAGAAAGGAGTGGTTGAGCCCAAACAAAGCACCAGTTCTCCGTACAAAGTACTGTACGCATCCACAAAAGATAATTTTACGTATCTGGTGGAACAGAGACGGTGTGGTGAACTATGTATAGCTTCCCAGAGGTGTAACCATCACCGCTGACAATTATAGTTAGCAAATGAGACGTCTCGCAGAGGCAATCCCAGAACAACGACCAGGAAGATGCCATGAAGTGATGCTACTCCACGACAACACAGCCTGCATTCTGCTTCACTGACAAAAAACACTATGCAGGAGTTAGGTTGGAAAGTCATTCCGCACCCACCTTATTCACCTGATCTTACGCCCTCAGATTTGCACCTTTTCGGCTCTGTATCGAACAACCTTCAAGGAACTTCCTTTCCAATTGAAAATTTCCTCCCACGGAACGTGGCTCGACGACTTCTTTCTTTTTTCTTCTTCTTTATTATTTATTTCGCCTTCCGAGTTCTTCGCCTCAGAACCACGCCATTTCTACAGTCGCGGAATCGGAAAGCTACCCAGCGTTGGCATGCTGTTCTAAATAGTGCAAGAAAATATATTATTGATGACTGAATTCTCTATTATCGGTATTTGTTGTGTTTATTAATCTTATGGAATAAGGCTATGAACTTAGGCACGAACTCAATATTACACTGAGAGACGGAAAAGTAAATGGAGGTGATTTGGGAGATACATCGGAAAGAATTTGACGGAGATCAGAAGGGTTAAAGTCTAAGCAAATCCCCTGGAGTAGAGGATATTCCCTAAGGATTATTGAGAGCTTTGAGACTGCCGTCGTTGACAAAACTATTCCATCTTCTATGCATGACACGTATGACATGCGAAATACCCTCAGACAACAAAAATAATGTGATAATCCCAATCCGAAAAAAATCTAGATACTGACAGATGTATTACTGAACCATCAGTTTTGTAAGTCATGGATGCAAAATACTAATAAAAAGTGTCTGTAGTAGACTGGAAAGACTGGTAGAGACCTACCTGAGGCAAAATCAATTTTGGTTGCAGAGAAATGTAGGAACAACGTTTGTGTGACTTACACTACTGGTCATTAAAATTGCTACACCAAGAAGAAATGCAGATGATAAAAGGGTATTCATTGAACAAATATATTATACTAGAACTGACATGTGATTACATTTTCACTCAATCTGGGTGCGTGGATCCTGAGAAGTCAGTACCCAGAATAACCACCTCGGGCCGTAATAACGGCCTTGATACGCCTGGGCATTGAGTCAAACAGAGCTTGGATTGCGTGTACATGTACACCTGCCCGTGCAGCTTCAACACGATATCACAGTTCATCAAGAGTAGTGACTGGCGTATTGTGACGAGCCAGTTGCTCGGCCACCATTGATCAGACGTTTTCAATTGGTGAGAGATCTGTATAATGTGCTGGCCAGGGCAGCAGTAGAACATTTTCTGTATCCAGAAAGCCCCGTACAGGACCTGCAACATGCGGTCGTGCGTTATCCTGCTGAAATGTAGGGTCTCGCAGGGATCAAATGAAGGGTAGAATGTAACGTCTACTGTTCAAAGTGCCGTCAGTGCGAACAAGAGGTGACCGAGACGTGTAACCAATGGCACCCTATACCATCACTCTGGGTCATATGCCAGTATGGCGATGACGAATACACGCTTCCAATGTGCGTTCACCGCAATGTCGCCAAACACGGATGCGACCATCATGATGATGTAAACAGAACCTGGATTCCTCCGAGAAAATGACGTTTTTCCATTCGTGCACCCAGGTTCTTCGTTGGGTATACCACCGCAGGCGCTCCTGTCTGTGATGCAGCGTCAAGGGTAACCGCAGCCATGGTCTCCGAGCTGATAGTCCATGCTGCTGCAAACGCCGTCGAACTGTTCGTGCAGATGGTTGTTGTCTTGGAAACGTCCCCATCCGGTCAGGGGTCAAGACGTGGCTGCACGATCTGTTACAGCCATGCGGATGAGATGCCTGTCATCTCAACTGCTAGCGATACGAGGCCGATGGGATCCAGCACGGAGTTGCGTATTACCCTCCTGAACCCACCGATTCCATATTCTGCTAACTGTCATTGGATCTCGACTAACGCGAGCAGCAATGTCGCGATACGGCAAACCGCAATCGCGATAGGCTAACATCCGACCTTCATCAATGTCGGAAACGTGATGGCAGGCATTTCTCCTCCTTACACGAGGCATCACAACAACGTTTCACCGGGCAACGTCGGTCAACTGCTGATTGTGTATGAGAAATCGGTTGGAAACTTCCCTCATGTCAGCACATTGTAGGTGTTGCCACCGGTGACAACTTTGTGTGAATGCTCTGAAAAGCTAATCATTTGCATATCACAGCATCTTCTTCCTGTCGGTTAAATTTCGCGTCTGTAGCACGTCATCTTCGTGGTGTAGCAATTTTAATGGCGATTAGTGTATTTTAGAACGTACATTGAAGAAGGCAACCCATCATTTAGAACATTTGAAGATTTAGAAACAACTTTTGTAAATTTTGACAATAAAATATTCATTGAAATGCTGAAATTGTTTTTGTTGGTGTTTTCAGTCCAAAGACTAGGTCAGTGCCGCTCTCTACGCTACTCTGTCCTGTACAAACCTCTTCATCTCTCAATAATTACTACAACCAACATCCTTCTGAACCTGCTTACTGTATTCATCTCTGGCTCTTCCTCTACAGTCTCGCCCCCCCCCCCCTATCCCCCTCCTCCCAGCCGCGCTTTTCGCCGCTACCAAACTGATAGTTCCTTGACGCCTCAGGATGTGTCCTATCAATCGACCTCTCCTTTTAGTTTAGTTGTGCCGTAAATGTCTTTCTGCTCAGTTAGATTCATTACCACGTCATTAGTTACTCGATATATCCACCTATCTTCAGTATTTTTCAGTAGAAACACCTTTCAAATGCTTCTATTACCTTCTTGCCTGCGCTGTTTATTGTCCACATTTCACCTCCGTACAAGGCGACGCTCCAGATAAATACCTTTAGAAAAGACTTCCTAACGCTTAAATGCATATTAAATTTGAACAAATTTCCAGAACTATTGTTCGTGTTGTGGCCAGTTAGCATTTTGTTTCCTCTCCACTTCGGCCATCATCACTTATTTTCCTGCACAAAAAGCAATCCTCGTATGCTACTTCTTGTGTCTCCTTTCCTATTCTAATTCCCTCAGCTTCGACTGATTTAATTAAACTACACTATCTTACCTTTGTTTTACTTCTGTTGGTGTTGATCTCAGAATTTTTTTTCAATTCATTGCATTCATTTGCCCTTACATGAACTTTACTGCCTTTGACAGAATTGAAACATTATCAGCAAACCTCAACATTACAGTTCATTCTTTCTGAACTTTAATTCTATTTCTTCTTGGTTTCCTTCACTCCTAGCTTTGTGTACAGGATGAATAACGTCATAGAAGATAGGCTAAAACCGTGTCTCACGTCCTTCTCAATTACTGCTATCTTTTCATCTCTTTCAGTTCTTATGACTGCAGTCTGGTTTCTGCACAAGTTGTACAGAATCAATCGATTTCTGTATTTTATTCTTGTAACCTTGATAATTTCGAAGTGTAGTCCGACCGACATTGTCAAAAGCTTTCTCTAAATATAAAAATACTATAAGCGTAAGTCTCCTCTTTCAATTCTATTTTTTAAGATCAATCGTAGAGTGGGTATTGCCTTGTGTGTCCCTACATTCTCCGAGACCAAAAAACTGCTCTTATCATTGGTTGGCTTCTACCAATTTTTCCATTCTTCTGTAAGTAAGTCGCGTGAGTATTTTGCACGTATGACTGCTTGTTAAGCTGATAGTTCGGAAATATTCACACCAGCCTACTTTGGAGTTGGCATTGTTACATTCTCTTGAAGTGTGGGGGTATTTCGGCTGCCCTATATCTTGCAACAAAGTGAAACAGTTTTATCATGGAAGGTTCTTCCAAGGATCTCAATAATTTTAAGGGTATGTCGTCTAATGCTGGGGCCTTGTTTCGACTTACTTCAGTGGTCTGTCGAATTCTTCTCACAGTATCCCATCTCTAAATTCGTCTTTATCTACTTTCCTTTTTCTATAATACTGTGTTCAACTTCACTCCCCTTGAATAGTCCTACAGCATATTCGTTACACCTTCAGCTTTCCGTTCTTTACTAAGAACTGGCTTGTCATCTAAGCTCCTGGTATACACACAGCTACTTCTCTGTCCTCCAAAAGACCCTTTATTTTTTCTATAGGAAGCCTCTACCTCGTTCCTAACTTGTCATGCTTTTACACTTACATTTCTTGTGAGCCATTCTTGCTTTGTTAGACTCATTTTTTGTACTTCATTTTCCCTTTCAGTGCATCAACTGATACATTTTCGTATTTTATGAAATTCAATATCTCCCGTGTTAGCCAAGGATTTCTACTGCCATTTCTGTAACCATTTCGCTGTACATTTGAATTCCTGTCCACCCAGCACTTGGCGCAAATGCTTCTCTTGGGCTCTGGTGTGTATGAGGGCATGCATTCTATCCTGTATGCGAACTCAGCACAACGCTGAGGCGAGGAGCAGTGTGCTGGAGGAGCGATGGAGGGGGCAGGGGGAGGGGTAGGCAGTACGCAGAGGAAACGGATACACCAACTCGAGCCAGCGACAAAGGCCACTGTAAGCAGCAGCGGACACAGCCGTGGGCTGAACGGAGGGTCTGACACGACGAGTCAGCGACGCTACTCTTTGTTACTGACATGGCTATCCAGAGGCTGGCGTAGGTGCCAGCTGAGGGCGCTGCAGTAGGCCTGGTAGTAACTGGACGTCGACCAAAACAGGGAGAGACGCTGGAGAAGCAAGGAGTGCCGTGGAGCCGAGCCCAGAACGTCATGGAGGAAGCAAGCAGTTGGACTGCAATGGTCAGCACAGGATGTCTCTGGCTGTAATGCAGACGTCGACGGCTGTGACAGCAGACGGTGTTTCAATTCCTGTGTCGAGAGGAGACGGTAGCTGAGAGACAGAAAGGAAGGGCAGAAGAGTTTTTGTTACGACAGTCCATGGCAGAGCATAGGAGTGACGTATGCAGTTATGTGCGCCATATCAGGTGGGCTTGTTATTTGTCCCAGTTACGAACAGTCAAAAAACAGTGGGATCATTGTGTGCCTGGGTAGGTAAATTCAGATATTGTATAATCCCATGTGCAGTGGAAAAGCTCTCTGATGTGGTCGCATGCTGTGGTTGTGACAAGACTTGTATTTGAAATACTAAAGCACTGTGAGGCAGTGGTGTGATCTGATTGTATCATAATTATTCTTGGATTGGAAAACACAGTGAGGCCACTGTGGTATCGTTGTATATTAGTGATAAGTCTTGTAATTCTTCATCAGGTTGCCCTCCATGGGGTGGGTGCACGCAACGACTGTGGTTGTATCTGTCTAAACCAATCTTGTAACTCTGTTGTTAGTTTATGTGCATTCTTCGTGATTTGAGTAGTAGCTTCGGTGTCCATGGATGTGTGTGATGTCCTTAGGTTAGTTAGGTTTAAGTAGTTCTAAGTTCTAGGGGACAGATGACCCCAGAAGTTAAATCCCATAGTGCTCAGAGTCATTTGAACCATTTTTGAACCATAATCCAACTCTGTCTAGTTTAGGATACAAAACATCTCGCCTGGCTTTGTCGAAGGAGACAATCTGAAAGAATGCATACACAGACAAAGACGTTTCCAAATGTATACACCATCAGGATTGCATTGCACACCGATGAATGTAGTGTTACTCAATGCAATGCAGAAGAAGTGTTTGCATGAATTTCTAGTGTATTAGTCAGATGTGATATTCCAATACAATAAACCACTTACAAGAAGACCACCCAGCAATCGGGATTGTGGTACGTGAAGTTCAGAACACCAATATCAGTCAATTGAAGCAGTTCGAAGCAACTCGCAAAAATTTCTTGAGAAAACAGACTTTGAAAATTTCCAAGGAACTTTAATTCCCCAAAGTTAAGACAACTTTTATAATGGATTGTGTGCTTCACTCGGTAGTACTGGACTAATCAATGGATCATGGATTCGAATCTCACTGTGTTCTTATTTTTTCGTTTTATTTTTTCGTTCAGTTCAAATATCTACGTAATTTAAATTTAAAATTCATCATATATATGATAATTTATACATAGCTAATAATCATTACCTATGAAAAAGCACGTTTTCTTATTTGAATTAAAAATCACAAGTACTGTAAACATAAATTCTTAACTGTCGATATCTTATAAATGATTATTGATGATGACAGTTTAATTTTTAAAAATGGTTGCAAATTTATTAACAATGTTTTACAAAGTATTGATAGCTAAAGATTTATAAGTGCAATGAAACAACCGGAATTTTACAAAACATGATGGTCAGACATTTGTTAATTAGCATATATTTCATAGATTTTGTATTTAATTGATGTAGTGGTTCAAGTTGAAAGATAAAATAAAACGAAAGAAAACAACCATAAGTTTCAGTTTAAAGTCCTCAAGCCCTTGTATGCACGAGTTCACGCAAAGCTGCAAGCACTCAGGATGTAAATTGGGCATATGAAAAGTCAGACACAATTTGTTAACAAGAAACATAGAAATTGTGGTCAACAACACATGGTACCCATTTGTTTTAAGAAGACTTGTCACCCTAGTCGTTTTTCCCTCGCGCGATCCGCGAGTGGAACAGAGGGGGGGGGGGAATATGATTTTGGTGCGAATAGTGCCCTCCGCCACACACCGCTTGGTGGCTAGCGGAGTATATATGTAGATGTAGACAGAGATAGCCAGGGTTATTCTAACAGCTCCATCCACAAACTGAAGAACTGCTGGAGATTACGATAACGAATGACGTATCTCCGCTTACTTCTCAGTGTTGTCATCAGTTTTGGGGTGGAGCCTCCTTGCAGAGCTAGTTGCTCTAGACATAACGGCAAATCGGCGTGCACATCATGCAGACTAGTAGGTTTTGCCTCCACTACATAACTTTTATCAGCATCAGCCACCATGCCCGCCATGATTCTTTCACCTAAACCCTGCATTCGTCTTCAGGCACCCATCGAGACTCAGCACTCGGCAGTGATGCTGCATGGGATGCCTGTATAAGTTATTTACATCGAAGTACATTATGTAACCCGAATCGAGGGATGCATTGAACCTGTCACCCATCTGTGCATTATTTGCCTTCACATGCCCATGGACACATTGGTAAAGTCCCCCACGGATCCCTCGGTCGAAGAAAAGAAGCATGTTAGTGTCGGTCAATAATTCTATATTGCAATTAGTTTTCTTGAGCATTGCGTCCCAAGACAACCCAGATGCCATGTAATAAAAGGTGGATCCAGAGAATATACAGTCATGCGTAGACTTCAGAATTTCTCGAAAACGTCTGCAAGCAAGTGCACATCTGTGTCCATGTAAGCCATGTCTACTCTCCTAAAGTGCAGATATGGAATTCCTGCCAGACATTCACAGCATGCTTATACTCTGCATCATTTATAGCATTGTGTGTGAGATTGCTGGAGAATGCAGTTATGTCAGGCAGCCTGGTTTTGTTTTTTGCCATACTATCCACGTACTCATATGGGAAAACCTCCTGTCTAGTTACAAGTTGAAACTTATCCGCATCAGAGAATGCAGCTCGAGTGATATGTAGCTGTTGGTATCTCCAATGTAACAGGTAATACGCAACTATTCCTGTGGGTACCGCATGGCCATGCCGTGAACGCGGCATGTGGCCTCACTTCCAGCGGAGCACATGCACCTGAGTGAATGTCTTGCCACTTGCGCTTTGGAGGACTGACTGGACTTTTATCGAATGATCTACAGTTACAGCACACACATATATCAGCATGAGTTGCGAAGTGTAATTTAGCCCCATCCTGCTGCATCTTCATTATTTGATCAAGCGTATTCATCTTCAGCAAATATCAATGCTATCAATACAGTTCTCAGATGCTAACACACTCCCCCTTCCCTAGCACAGACATATTATCCATTGAGCACAGTACACAATTATATCCATTCTCCAAGTCCAGCAGCTAGACACAGACTGATTCCCTTTCCCTCCATTTCTTCCCCAGGCCGCAGTCTTGGATTACATCATAGGAGGGGAGAGGGGGATGACAGTGCTCTCTGGTGGCAGTGTTGTGAACTAGGTCAGTTGAACACTGTCTCATGGTGGACACACTGGATGGAGCTACTGCCTATGACAACTAAAATTGTTTAAATAAACAATGCATGCAAAATAAAGACTTGCATCCATCCTGTCCAGCAGCCCAACACAGACTGAGTTCTTTTCCCGCCAGTTTTCGGATTGGGGAGGAGAGTGGGGAGGGGAGGGGTTAGGTTAGTGGAGGTAGCCCAACTGACCTATTTTCCAACCAAAATTTGAACTTCCCACCATGATATCAGTGAAATGTCCGCCATCTTGGATCCGTCATCTTGAATAAACTTGACAACAATGCAACGTGGCGTCGTGCCCGCTTTGCCCTACAACCCGCACGGCATCTGTGAA
Source organism: Schistocerca gregaria (assembly GCF_023897955.1). Lineage (NCBI taxonomy): Eukaryota > Metazoa > Arthropoda > Insecta > Orthoptera > Acrididae > Schistocerca > Schistocerca gregaria. The sequence continues at coordinate 539,191,109 of NC_064922.1, forward strand.
CCATCGTGACGATCTCACTTACATTGGAGTTATGCGTAAATAGTCAGCCATCGGTGTGTGGTTACAGGGTAGAAGAACATGCTTTATAGATACTCTGGCTGGAGAAGCGCACACATCCCCAGTTGTTAGCAAAACCTGACTGGCCAGAATACTGTCTGGTATAGAAGTTACGCTTACCCATCCAGTAGCTATCAAAATTAGACTGGGCTGAGTGCTCTCTGGTGCTTGTTTAATACAGCTACAGCACCCTTACACACACATCCATCAGCTATTGACAAGACTGGATAGCTTAATCCCTGGTAGTAGAATAATGGCAGTTATCCTTCACTCATGCCATACTTCACACAGCTAGAGGAAGAGAGAAATATTAGTTGTGTGTACTTGGTACGTATGAGGAAAATTTTCAAATGTGTATGAATTCCTAAGGGACCAAACTGCTAAGGTCATCGGTCCCTACACAACAATTAATCTAATTTAAACTAAGCCATGCTAAGAACAACATACACACCTGTGCCCCAGGGAGGACTTGTACCTCTGGCGGGAGGGGCAGCGCAATACGTCACATGGGGCCTTAAACTGCACGGCCACTCTGCGCGGCATGTATGAGGATGGTCGGACTTGCATGAATGTGATACAGCTATAAAGGAAATTGTATTGTACACCGCCAGAAGCTGACTGTTGCAGGACTCTTCTACTGAGTAGTCTCTAGAATTTTTCGAAAGTTCAACTAACTATTGCTGCTGGCACACAAGTTCGCACTTCAATCTGTGTTATAAACTGTAAGTGTGTGTGTGTGCTGTTATTGGTGATAGGGTTGAAAATAAAAACAATTTATAGAACATATTTATTGTATATAACACGCTTACAGTAATAGTCATACCTTGCCATGTTATATTCCTCCTGTTTGCCTGGCAGCCCAAATTAACAGTAATGTCTTTATGGAGAAGACTGGGAGTATGCACTTGTGTGCACTACTGTGCTGCTACTGTGGCTCAGGCAGTAGCGGCTTGTGACCACCTCCGTGTCGCCCGTTGTGCTGTAGACTGTTGCAGCTATAGTCATGGTTCAGGCAATAGTAGTTCTGCTACCACGGCAATAATGACAAAGCCCTAAGTATAACGATATATAAGTATAACGATATATATATATTCGTGTTAGTATTTTGCAGCCGTGACTTATTAAACTGATAGTTCGGTAATTTTCACATCTGTCGACACCTGCTTTCTTTGGGATTGGATTTATTATATTCTTCTCGCAGTCTGAGTTTATTTCTCTTGTCTCTTACATCTTACTCAACAGATGGTAGAGTTTTGTCACGGCTGGCTCTCCCAAGGCCGTCAGTAGTTCTAATGGAACGTTGTCCACTCCCAGGGTCTTGTTTCGACTCAGGTCTTTCAGTGCTCTGTCAAACTCTTCACGCAGTATCGTATCTCCCATTTCATTTTCATCTACATCCTCTTCCATTTCCATGATATTGTCATCAAGTACATCGCCCTGGTATAGACCCTCTATATACTCCTTCCACCTTTCTGCTTTCCCTTCTTTGCTTAGAACTGGGTTTCCATCTAAGCTCTTGATATTCATACAAGGGGTTCTCTTTTCTCTTCCTTTAGGCAGTATCTATCTTACCCCTAGTGATATATGCCTCTACATCGTTACTTTTGTCCTGCAGCCATCCCTGCTTAGCCATTTTGCACTTCCTGTCGATCTCATTTTTGAGACATTTGTATTCCTTTTTGCCTGCTTCATTTACTGCATTTTTATATTTTCTCCTTTCATCAGTTAAATTCAGTATGTCTTCTGTCACCCAAGGATTCCTATTAGCCTCCGTCTTTTTACCTACTTGAGTCTCTGCTTCCTTCACTACTTCATCTCTCAAAGCTACCCATTCTTCTTCTACTGTATTTCTTTCCCCCATTCTTGTCAATCGTTCCCTAATGCTCTCCCTGAAAGTCTGTAAAACCTCTGGTTTAGTAAGTTTATCCAGGTCTCCTTAAATTCCCACCTTTTTGCAGTTTCCTCAGTTTTAATCTACAGTTGATAACCAATAGATTGTGGTCAGTGTCCACATCTGGCCCTGGAAATGTCCCACAATTTACAACCTGGTTCCTAAATCTCTGTCTTACATTATATAATTTATGTGAAACCTTCCAGTATCTCCAGGCCTCTTCCATGTATATAACCTAATTATTATAATAACTGTAGATGGGCGAATACTTATTGACAGGTATTTCCTGCACAGCTCATAACCGCTTCTTGAGTGGTGGGAGCCGGGACGGACATTTTAAAAAGGTGATACAATTCCAGCAATTTGGCGGACCAAATCAAATGATTCATCTTCTTGTCATTCTGTTACTTTACCAATAGATGTGAACAATATTCTTCTTTTTTGCTGCCATATACTCCACCATTATTACATTCTTGATGGAGAAAGCTGTGAATAGATTTCTCTGATAGATGTTTACAACAGATTTGTGAAAGTCGTCTTTGCTCGACGCAAACGTCTCGTCAATTGAACACATAAGGCCTGGGCAAAATACAGACGAAAGACGACGCTCACACAATCGAATTACAAAAATTAAAATTGCTCGAGGGGTGGGGGGCTGAGCTAGCACACCATTGGCAGAGACATCAGTGCACCGGGGGTCCCCACAGCTACTGGCAGACAGCACGGTGACGTCGACGCACCCACGTGACGCCATTGGCTGCGAGAAAGGAAGGTAGGCGGAGGGGCAAGGGAATTCCTGAAGATAAGGGAGGAGAAGGGAACTCCAGGAAAGACATAGCGATTCCAGGAATACTGACGTTGACATCAGGGATTTTGGAGCCAGAACTCCCTATACAGATTACTAATACAAGCTTGGTTAAGATACCACACTTGCACCGCCACCAGCCAAACTCCACTTGTAACCTCCCCACAAAATAAAATAATATGAATAATATTCACATTTAGTGTAACCTCCCAAAAAATAAATTGCGTAACCTATCAATAATAAAATGCGACTAATCTCGCAATAAAATTGCGACTCACTTATAACCTTTCAATAATTGACTGTCAATTTAACCTGGTAAATTTTGGACGTCAGCAGTGCTGCGTAATGGCCATTCTGAATAAACTGAAAAATCTTACCTTAATTAGGTCGCCGGATAACGCGTTTATATCTCCTCCTATAAGAAATTTTTCTGGCCGATAGATTTGTCTTATATAAAAGGAAAGAACTGATTTTTCTTTTCAATAATCGGGATGACCAAGGATCGAAGAAATTAGTAAGTTCTTTAAATTGAAATGAGTGATTGTCAAAAGTTACTTTTTATGAGAAAGATCCTTATTAAACGATTTTTTTAAAAAAACATTTACATGGGACTTGATATAACAATACTACATATGCGCGAGGCTGCTTCTACCTTATCCTACAACGCTCAGGCTCTGCCAACGCTCCTCAGCACCGGCGCAGCCAACTCCATACACACGACTGCTCGCTAGCAACCACTTACTCCTACTGCCACACAGTTCCTACCGCAGTCGACACTGCTCTTTGGTCTCAGATTCTCTTATAGCTTACATGTCGCAGGCAGCGCGTGAGCAATACATCGAAATTACATCTGCTCGAGTGCGCTAGCAACATATTCTTTAATCATGAACCTCTTACACACTTACAACCAAAAGCTGCGCTACGTGGACTTAGTCTTTTTCTTCTCATCTGACCATCCTGTCTTAAAGTTATCCATTCGTCTTCGATTGTGTTCCTTACTCCTGTTTCAATCGCTGCCTCATGCCCTATTTGAGACTGTCAGAAACCTCTGGTTCTTTCAAATAACCCTGGTCCCGTCTACTTAGTTTCCTACCTTTCTGCAGGTTCTTCGGCTTTAATCTGCAGCTTATAACTTACCTGTACCACTGAGGGCCGTTTACACAGAACTCGACAACTTCAAAATGCAAAAGAATGGGTTAAATATCTATTGGCGTACTTCTAAATGAGACGCATCCATTGCATTACATGGATTTTGTCTGTTTAACCTTGCACACAAAACTGTAAATTTTTTCCTAAACTCGACATCTACAAAAAATGTCTACCTCTACTTGAGGTAGACATTTATTGTTAGTTTTGGACAAAGTAGTTTACAACTTTCCAATCAGCGGTCACAGTTACACACCCCTAATAGTGTATTTGCTATCACTCAAAATAAATTAAGAAAACTTGAAACCATAACCTTCCCGTCATAGCATCATGAGGTTCTGAGGCACCATGGTACCTGTACGGTTCTGGGCAAGGATTGGCATACGTCCGATTTGTAGCTCAAAGAAGCCAGAGTTCTTATTTATAAAAAAAAATAATAAAAATAAACAAAGATAGTGCCATCTGCATAGTCGAAACAAAATGAAGAAACAACTTGAAGTGAAGAAAGGTAATATAGATAATTTCAAGGAAACTGATCGGTCAGCTGTAATAAACCCTACAAACCATTGAGTATCGAAAAAATCTGACGATGTAAAGAAACCAGAGATATTTTCTTATACATCACTAGAAGAAACCCAAGAATTGTACGGGAGGACCATAGATTGTTGTGATGAACATGACATAAAGTGTAGGACCTTAATGAACAGATTTAATAAATTATTATTTGTTCAATAGATAAAAATGAACTAGAATATTAGTATTATAAAATAAATAATCTGTATATGTTCAGAGTTGGATGAAATTCATGATTTTTACTTTTTTTGTATGCAACTAAAAGGTCGTATATTTTTTTTTTTTCGCCATTGTATTATGCTTCTAGAGTTTGTCTATGAACGTTTACACGCTGAATGAAGTGTGTGCTCCCCGTAGTTTGTAACGAATTGATTTTTTTTTTGCATATAGTTCAATAATTATCAACCTGTACATACATTTCTGTCGGAATTTAAGATATCTGTTCGTAATACTATTTGAAGCATTATTCCCGTTTATAGCTTTGCCTTTGTAAGGAAATTTTATATGCTAATGATTTTGAAATGACAGTAACTATTAAATTCAATCGCTCCAGGGATTCACATTTGAGTTTACGAAGCATCTCTGTAATATTCGCTTGGAGATAGAAACTGCCGACAACAAAGCTAGGAGCAGCCCACTGAATTGCTTCGAAGTCCTCCTTTAATCCAACCTGTGGGGATCCCACACACTCAGGCAGTACTCAGGAATGGGTCACACTAGTGTTCTATACACGGTATCCTTTACAGATGAACCATACTTTTCCTAAAATTTTCCCAATATAGTGAAGTCGGCCGTTTCCCTTCCCTACGTCTTTACGTGCTCGTTCCATTTCACATAGCTTTGCAATATTCCGCCTATATATTTAATCGACGTTACTCTCAAGCAGCAGACTACAACAGCCCAATCCAACATTATGGGAATGTTTTTCCTACTCATCTGTATTAACTTAAATTTTTCTACATTTAGAACAAGCAGCCATTCTACACGCCAGTAGAAATTTTGTCCAAGTCACCTTGTTTCCCCCCACAGTCACACAACTACGACAGTATCCCGTACACCACAGTATCATCAGCAAACAGCAGCAGATTGCTGCTCCCCCTGCCCATCAAATCATTTATGAATACAGAGAATAAGAACGGTCCTCTCATACTTCCCTGGACCACTCCTGACGATACTTTTGTCTCCGATGTACTGAAGTCTCTTACTTATGGAATCTTCGAGCCACACACATAACTGAGATCTATTCCGTATGCTCAGACATTCGTTAAAAGTCTGCAGCGAACTGTGTCAAATACTTTCCGGAAATGTAGCAATATGGAATCTGCCTCTTCTCTTTGGTACACGGTTCACAAGATATCGTGCGAGAAACGGACAAGCTGAATTATACACGAGCGATTTTTTTCTAAATTTGAGCTGATTTGCGGACAGAAACTTTTCCGCCAGAAAAAAAATTATTATATGCTAATAGAGAATATGTTAAAGCATTCAGTAGCAAACCGATGCCAAGGATACTGGTCTGTAATATTGCGGGTCAGTTCTGTTACCTTCCTTATACATCGGAGTCACTTGCACTTCTTTCCATTCGCTTGACACTTCGCACTCCACGAGAGATTCGGAAGATACGTAAGGGGCCAATGCTGCTGAATATTCACAGTCTACGCTTTTACAGCAAGTAAGCCAGAATTGTACATAATCTGGGAAGTCTTTCCGATATCGGAGGTCTGGTTGTCTTTTGAATTATAACCTTTTAACTCAGCTATGTTCTGTTATGAAAGTATTTGCGTTTCTTGTGTGAGGCAGTCAACGGTTTAGCATTATTATATATGTACTGTTTGCTAACTGTCAGGTAGTTCTTCAAGATCCTATGAATACGGGAGGCGAAATTACCTACTCCGCCATCATGTTGTCTAGTCATCGGTAATGAGGCACGTCGGAGTGACTTCGCGTCTTTGAACAGCAGCTCTACGAGCCAGTGTTGTCATCGTGCGTCAGCTATTTGTGTCAGCTGAGCTGGCGAGTCACTGCGACCGGAGGGTTCGTCTGGATCTGCGTCGGCAGCAGGGGTCAGGCCGGGGGTGGCTGCTGTGTGCCTAAGGCTGATGCCGTGGCAGCTTTCTCGAACGGTGAGGCGTGCTCTAAGGCAGAATGTTTTCTATAGCCAGACTGCACTATGACTAGACGATACGAACAGAGTTGATGGCCGCAACTATAGGCACGAGAGAACGCTAGTTCCAACGACATGTATTTTAAGTACTCGTAAGACTCTTTGGATTAAGGAAGTGTCACAGCTCCAATACACCATCAGAAGAGCTACATGAGAGCACCAGAGCCGTCTCGGACATATGAATGTGACAGAGAGTCGAAACAATATCGACTTACAAATTACAAGACCCAGGAAATATTACAGATCAAATCATCCAAAGCTTCCCCCTTCACGACTTTACCTCACCATTTACAACTGTTGTATCAATTGAGCAAATACACTAAAATACCTCAGTGTAACCATTGGGGGTATGAAACTTCCTGACAGATTAAAAGTGTGTGCTGGACCGAGACTCGAACTCGGGACCTTTGCCTTTTGCGGGCAAGTGCTCTACCAACTGAGCTACCCAAGCACGAATCACGACCAGTCCTTACAGCTTCAATTCTGCCAGTACCTCGTCTCCTACCTTCCAAACTTCATAGAAGATCTTTTGCGAACCTTGCACAACTAGCACTTCTGGAAGAAAGGGTATATTAACTCACAAAACTTACCTACTGACCCTACAGCACAAAAACCCTTCAAGACATTAAACGACTAACGGGCCAAACATGGGGATTGCATCCCTCCTCTACATTCCACATCTACTGTGTCAACTCTGTGAGACCAATGTCTCCAGGATTGCCGCTTCTCCTACTTACTATTACTTACTGTAAATCCTCGAACTGCATCCATTTCGCCTTGCCTTTCTCTCTTATTCACCTATCCTTCCCACTCGGACGAGGTACTAATTTGTTAATATCCTCACTAACTTACTCCACACACAGTCGTACGGGTTTCTTACAATCCTATGTCATAGATAGTCAGCTCCCCACTATCCTATATCCCTTTCTAATAGTTTGGTTCAGAATCCTGTTACTTATAGTTTACATCGCGCATCCTTTCTAGTACTGTTTTCCAGAAAAGTCATCACCTGTCATACTTATCAAATCAACAAATCACAGCTTTCTTCATTCGTACTCCCTAAGAGACACAAATAATACACCATCTTCATCAGCAACAATGCCTAACACAGGTGGAAAGAATAACTTTTGTTCGTGTACTCACCGGTCTTTAACATTAAAAACACTAGCTCAAAGAAATTCATCAATATTATAAATTTTAAAGTTTAAATCTCTTTTGTGTTCTAAATTTTTTGTGGCTGAAGATCGTATATAAGTATTACCGCCAATCTTGTGGTGCTGGTGATTACAAACAGCAGAAAAATTTAAAAAAATCGCTTTTGTGTTATTCGTCTTTTATTAATCAGGCACTTGTTATTACTCGTATTTTTGCCGTCCCTTTCAGGAAAGAACACCTTTTTAATCGTTGTAGTTGGCATTGTAAACGAGCATTAGGTGCTTGTTCCAGTGCATATTGTAAGCGTGCCTGTGATAAACTGTTTACGTACGATAACGTATGGCCTCAAAATGTCCAAGTTCATTAGTGTCACTCATTTGATATGATTACTTCTTGCTTTGTTGTTGTTATCAAACATTTACATTTTAGTTTAGAAGACACTTCTCTCATAGTTTTAGATCCGAGATGGTTGCAACGACCAGCTGAAATCGATGTCAACGTTTCACTAGATTGTAGTTTCTGATTGTTGAGATTTAATAAATAATACTTAAAAATTTGCAGTCTCATATTCTTTATTTTTGGTCATCATGTCATACTCAACTATTCACAGTTTTAATCAAAATGCGACTTCATGGTTAATTTTATCCTACTTGTCGCTAATCGTCCAAGTTCACACTTGAAATCCTGACGATGTGAATGATCTGTCTGTAGTATTACTTGAAAAAGTCTGTGTGTTGATTTTTGTGGTAGCTTGTGGTGATTTGCTGTTTTCTCGTTCAACCTTGTAGTAACAGGGAGAAGAGTATGAGACGCTAGGAGCTGAGAGAGGAACGTATTCTGGGAGATGCTGCTGCGCTGTGAAGTTACCCCACGCGCAAGGGCAATAAACATGATTTGTCTTATGAAACTTCCTGGCAGATTAAAACGGTATGACGGACCGAGACTCGAACTCGGGGCCTTTGCTTTTGCGGGCAAGTGCTCTACCAACGTTTTTTTTTTTTAATCTCATTTTGTTCGTTTTCGATAGTTCTATCTGTTCCGGATGGATGTCGCAAGAAACCCGTTTCACTTCGTCGTTGATCCATTAACTCAGTTTTCTTTTATTACAGAGGGCAGCTAACCCTCTGACCGAACACGCTGAGCTACCGTGCCGGGAATTTCTTTTTTTCTTTTTTTTAAAAAAAATCTCATTTTGTTCGCTTTTGATCGTTGCATTTGCTCGGGGCGGACGTCGTAAGACATCCATTGAAGTTCGTTGTTATCGATGAGCTCAGTTTTTTTAAATTATTATTACAGAGGGCATGTAACCCTCTGACCGAACGCACTGATCTGCCGTGCCGGCGCCCAACTGAGCTACCCAAGCACGACTCACGCCCCGTCCTCACAGCTTTAATTCAGCCAGTACCTCATCTCCTACCTTCCAAACTTCACAGAAGCTCTCCTGCGAACCTTGCAGCACTCCTGGAAGAAAGGATACTGCGGAGACATGGCTTAGCCACAGCCTGGGCTGTGTTCATTATGTTATAGACAGCACCCAGCTGTGGGCAAAGAGTGCCTTAAAATTAAATCCAAGCTAACATGAATATTGGAGAACGAACACACAGACACACACACACACACACACACACACACTCAAACACACTTTCTACAGAAAACATAGACGCAATACATTGTTCTTTCACAGCTAGTCGTCCCAAGTAGTATAGTACATAATTAAGGGCTTAACCACAGCTGAGAAGGTGGAGTATGGAGCAATTGAAGCCATGGTGAGACGAGTCCACCCAATGTGGGCAAGCCTCTCCTGACAAACTGCCAGCGGCGGCGTCGATCGAGTTGTGCTGAGAGTGATAAAAGAAATACAGCGTCAAAGGGCCTGCCTTCTTCACAGACTGTTAACGAGCATGAGATCAACTGTCCAAGCGCCACAGACACACCTCGCGACAATTCCTCCTGAATACCAGCACATTAGGAAATACTTTCTTTGAATTTAGTTCTGCGCGGAACAGTATATCAAATGCATCACTGTTTCTTAAGAAGACGATATACGAAATCTTGTCAAAGAGCGCACGTGAAACCCATTGAAGAAAGGGAACAAGAGGTGAAGTGGACAGTATTATGGAGAAATATTTACCAGACATTTCTGTCCTCGGGATCCGTTCACGATGTTATCTGATTGTCAATGATAAAGTCCATATGAACGCCAAACTTCACAGAATCCACAAACGCAGAAATGTTGACTCGCTCGCGCACAGGCTTATTTGTCGAGCAATGCAGCACACATAGAATCTTCTTATTCACGGACTAGCTACCCTTGATCGGACGAACGTATGCTAACGGAACGTTCTAGAACTGACGCAGCTTGACAGCATGCGACACCCAATTACTAAACAAAATGCAATTCTATGGATGATCAGACATACTGCCACCAAAAAATTGAGAACCGAGATTCTACATTCTCGGAGTATTTTTCCTAATTCGAAGGGGAATGTTTTCGAATTGTGCCGGATGATAATCGCAGGAAGATAGGTAGCAAGCTGTATAACGGGGTCAATGAATCCCTGCAAGCGCCCTCCATCTCGCCACTTCCTAGATAATCGAGACAACGAGAGCATAGAATACTCTCTTAAATTGCTATAGCTATTCCATGCAAATGACGTAGGTGTGTACGAAACATCAGAAAGAGGCAAGCAAGGAAAAATGGTACAAAAGTAATTGTTCCATGTTGTTGTTGTGGTCTTCAGTCCTGAGACTGGTTTGATGCAGCTCTCCATGCTACTCTATCCTGTGCAAGCTTCTTCATCTCCCAGTACATACCGCAGCCTACATCCTTCTGAATCTGCTTATCTGCTTAGGGTATTCATCTCTTGGTCTCCCTCTACGATTTTTACCCTCCACGCTGCCCTCCAGTACTAAATTGGTGATCCCTTGATGCCTCAGAACATGTCCTACCAAACAACCCTTCTTCTTCTCAAGTTGTGCCACAAACTTTTATTCTCCCCAATCCTATTCAATACCTCCTCATTAGTTATGTGATCTAACTATCTAATCTTCAGCATTCTTCTGTAGCACCACATTTCGAAAGCTTCTATTCTTTTCTTGTCCAAACTATTTATCGTCCATGTTTCACTTCCATACATGGCTACACTCCATACAAATACTTTCAAAAACGACTTCCTGACACTTAAGTCTATACTCGAGGTTAACAAATTTCTCTTATTCAGAAACGCTTTCCTTGCCTTGCCAATCTTCATTTTATATCCTCTCTACTTCGACCATCATCAGTTATTTTGGTCCCCAAACAGCAAAACTGCTTTACTACTTTAAGTGTCTCATCTCCTAATCTAATTCTCTCAGCATCACCCGACTTAATTCGACTACATTCCATAATCCTCGTTTTGCTTTTGTTGATGTTCATATTATATCCTCCCTTCAAGACGCTGTCCATTCCGTTCAACTGCTCTTCCAAGTCCTTTTCTGTTTCTGACAGAATTACAATGTCATCGGCGAAGCTTAAAGTTTTTATTTCTTCTCCATGGATTTTAATACCTACTCCGAATTTTTCTTTTGTTTCCTTTACTGCTTGCTCAATATACAGATTGAATAACATCGGGGAGAGGCTACAACCCTGTCTCACTCCCTTCGCAACCACTGCTTCCCTTTCATGTCCATCAACTCTTATAACTGCCATCTGGTTTCTGTACAATTTGTAAATAGCCTTTCGCTCCCTGTATTTTACCCCTGCCACCTTCAGAATTTGAAAGAGAGTATTCCAGTCAACACTGTAAAAAGCTTTCTACAAGTCTACAAATGCTAGAAACGTAGGTTTGCCTTTTCTTAATCTAGCTTCTAAGATAAGTCGCAGGGTCAGTATTGCCTCACGTGTTCCCATATTTCTACGGAATCCAAACTGATCTTCCCCGAGGTCGGTTTCTACCAGCTGCATTCGTGAAGTTTTCTGTTCTCGTGCTTCTGTGTTCTGGCATTGTAAATTACAAATGCAATGTTTCGTCACGTGGCTCAGGATACCACCTCAAGCTGTGGTGACCTGCTGTCATACACAGGCCCGGGGCGGCGCCTCCCGCATTTGGCAGGACGCCGCGACGTAGGGCGGGCACACTGCACCAGACCTTCCTTGTGTACTCCACCCCTGGCGCCAGGCTGTCGGGAAACCTGGAGCCTCTTACACTCAGATCCTGTAGTATCTTTCTGCACGTTTCTGTAACGTAACTGTTTACGTAATCCTGAGTTACTAAATCCTCCTAAAATTTAAGATCGCAGTTGAGATCTCTTCGTGGTTCCCTCCAATCTGTACACAGCGACACGGCCTCTTGAGTATCTTCATGGAAAACACAATTCTTAACAGCGACTGAATTGTTTGTTGCCTCACTCCAGCGATTTTCTGTCACTGGTGCCCTTGTCGTAAATATTACGAAAGGTTAGTAATGGCGCGCCTGATTTCTAGTAGTCGGAATATTTGTTTTATCGTTTACAATATATGTCAGTGTGACATCGTCGTGAAATATCAAGTACAGTACTCTCATTTAGAACAATGTTGGCTTACATCATACTGATCCTCGTCGTTTGCTACTGAAATTAGCACAATATGGGTGGTGCTGAGTTATATTTTGACACTAACGTCTACGTGATCGGCTTCAAGAACCTGATAAAGGCACAGGCAATGCACATTTCAGTGAAGAGGAAGATTTTCTTCAAGAAGATAATGTGATGTAGGCCCAGACATTGAAGAAGCAAATGAAGAATCGGATGAATAGTCGCTGAGTGACCGTGGAATGAAGCAGAAGACTCTTTACACATTTTGTGTGTTAAATACTCTTGGAGATATAATAATTTGCAATTAGTGCAGAGCATAAATTATGTCTTCTTTTCCTGTAACAACCTGACCAGCAAAATTGTCATTTTTAGGTATAAAACAGTGCATTTTGTGTGTAACATACTACTAATTAACTAGTGCATGGCCGCGCGGGGTAGCCGTGCTGTCTTAGGCGTCTTGTCACGGTTCGCGCTGCTCCCCCTGTCGGAGGTTCGATTCCTGCCTCGGGCATGCGTGTATGTGTTATCCTTAGCATAAGTTAATTTAAGTTACATTAACTAGTGTGTAAGCTTAGGGACAGATGACCTCAGTACTTTGGTCCTATAAGACCTTAACACAAATTTAAAAATTTCCGAACTAGCGCATGATTTATAAATTATGATTTCCTGTAAATAAAATTTGGAACAGTAAAATTTTCGATTTTTTTGTAGTAACATAACACTACTCTAGGGTTAAATAAATAGGCCATCGAATTCACGCTTAACGGGACGAAAGTAAATGTGGGTTTGGGAAAGGGGGGCGGGCAGATGAGTGAGGTGATTAGCTGTTCTGTCAGTTTACAGTTATTACATTTACCTGTCCAGTTAAAGTCTGGTATTGCAAGGATAAAACATTTTCAATCAGTTACATCACATAACAGGATTCGCTATACGCCACTTGTTGATTCTCCCAGTTGACAATACGCTTCTAATTTGTACATTTACGCCAAGTCTTTTTAACGACTATTTTGTCAACGAAGCGCTACACCTCTTAGAGAGGCCATCCAGTTTCTTTTTATAGTCAGTTTCTTATCTTGCTGTTGACTGCACTAGCGTTAGGTACGGATATTTTAAGGTTGATAGTACTGCCACTACTGTCCTAGTTCTCATAAATTAATGAAAAATCACAGAAAAACAATATTCGGGGAAAATGAAAAAAATGAGTGGCATCGTTGGCCGGGAGGCCCCATCCGACGAGGTTCGGCCGCCAAGCGCAATTCTTACTACAGTCGACGCTACATTGGGGGACTTGCGACGGTGATAAGAATGAATAATGTTGAGAACAGCACAACATCCAGCCCCCGAGTGGAGAAAATATCGAACGCGACAGGGAATAGAGCGCGGGCTTACTTGCATGAGAGGCGAGCACGTTACCACCCAGCTAAGCAGGCGTACATTCGGTGAAAATAAAGCACGTCAAATGAACGTTCGGTATGTTGATGCGCAAGCAACTGGTAGGAGAAGAAGCTGAAGATCGTGGAAAGGTGGCTAAGGGATACCCAAGAAGCGATGGAGAGAACTAGAATATGGACTGTGCGGCTGGTCCCGACGGAGGCTCGAGTCCTCCTTCGGGTTGGGTGTGTGTGTTTGTCTTCAGGATAATTTAGATTAAGTCGTGTGTAAGCTTAGGGGGTAATAACCTTAGCAGTCAAGTCCCATAAGAATTCACACACACAGAACTAGAATAGGTTCAGGAAAAAGGGCGAGATCAAGACGCCTGGTGACAGAATGTGGGATGCGGAGACAGCTGTAGAACCCCCACAACAGGAAGAATTTCTTTCCCGTTGAAATGGACAACTGTTGTGATGGCAATGTACGAAAAACTTTTCAGTGAAACATTTAAAGGGCCTTACTGAGCACATCTACCGTTTACAACATCTCCTTCTGTGCAAGTATTCACCAACAGAAAAATTCTCGATCACATCATCCAATCGGTACAACATAACAACAAAATTTCTGTGCAAAATATGCTACTGTTTGTAAAAAGTACAACACTCAAAGGCAACGGTCTGCAACACTCCCGATAGGAGGAAGTGTAGAACAGCGAAACCGTAATAAATGATTTAAATGGAAGAGAGGTGATGTGCACGTAGGTCCAACAGCGCCCTCTTCTGTGTGGTCGGGCAGGTCAGTGTTACGGGACGCTCAGTCAGTGCAGAGCTCTCGTGCGAAGTGGAAACACGCAAGCAAGTGCTACTAATCCCTGCCGAAGTTACTGGGTGGAACATCGGCGTGTGAGTGCGTTCGAACGGGGCACAATGGTTGGTCTCCGAGAAGCGGCTCTGTTCGTTCCGTGACACTGCTGCTCGTACAGGGCACGCTGCTTTAACAGTGAGATGTCTGTGGAACCAGTGGAGAGAAGAGGGCCGTACACAGTTCCAACAGGGTAATGGATGACACAATGTGGCTACAGTGTGAGAGGACCGACATCTAGTCCACTTGGCCGTAACGGACAGAACAACTTCATCCAACATTGGAGCACTGCAACGGGTGTTGACGTGTCTGCCTCGACGATTCGACGCCCGTCTTCTGCCGGCTGGACTGGTGACATTCCTGCCGTTGCATCCGCTTCCACTTACCACAATACACCAATACTGCAAACTGCAATGCTCACGTGTCCTGCAGTGATGGCTGAATCTGGGTTTGCCGCCACCGCGGTAAACGCAGTTGGACAGACTGTACTGTTGATCGGCATTGCGGACTAACGCCAAGTGTGATGGTTTGGGGCGCCACTTTCTGTGACATTCGATCTCACCTCCTATGTCTTGAGGACAGTTTGAACAGTTGCCACTATATCATGGAGCTTTACAGCCTTAGGCACTGTCCATCATGCAGGCCGTTCTACATGCCGTATTTCAGCAGGACAACGCTCGGCCGCGTGTGGCGAGGAATGTGCAAGCCTCCTTTCAAGAAGGTCGGAAGCCACTGCTTCCCTGACCTGCCCATTCGCCTGACATGTCGCCCGCCGAACATGTCTGAGATATGATCAGTCGGCAGCTTGTTCGTTCAGGCCCTCCTGCAGCCGCATTTGCTGCTTTGTGGACGCGCCGACAAATCCCGTGGCAGAGTACGCCCCAGCAGCATATTCAGGCGCTCTTTGATTCTATGCCGCGATCTCTAGCGGCTCTGAATGCAGCATGTGGTGGCGCTGTAAAGTAGGCTGTTTATGTTTTTATGTTGGTAACGCCACGGAGCGCTCTGTATGAAAATCACTGACTGTGGTGTGTGCAGTCTCTGATTGATTTGCATTGTTGGAATATTTGCTGGTGTAGGGCTGGGCAGTTGGATGTGAACAGCGCGTAGCGTTGCGCAGTTGGAGGTGTGAGCTGCCAGCGGTGGTGGGTGTGGGGAGAGAGATGGCAGAGTTCTGAGAGCGGACGATTTAGACGTGTGTCCGTCAGAAAAAGGAAATTTGTAAGACTGGATGCCTTGGACTGATATACATCATGACTTTTAAACACTATTAAGGTAAATACATTATTTGTTCTCTACCAAAATCTTTCATTTGCTAACTATGCCTATCAGTAGTTAGTGCCTTCAGTAGTTAGAATCTTTTATTTAGCTGGCAGTATTGGCACAAGCTGTTTTGCAGTAGTTAGAGTAACGAAGATTTTTGTGAGGTAAGTGATTCATGAAAGGTATAGGTTATTGTTAGTCAGGGCCATTCTTTTGTAGGAATTATTGAAAGTTAGATTGCGTTGCGCTAAAATATTGTGTGTCAGTTTAGTGTTGATGCGTTGCGCTAAAATATTGTGTGTCAGTTTAGTGTTGATGCGTTGCGCTAAAATATTGTGTGTCAGTTTAGTGTTGATCAGATTAAGTAAACAGAGAAATGTCTGAGTACGTTCAGTTTTGCTCAGCTGTTCGAAAATCAAATACCGTAAGAGGTTTACCAGCACAGTCTTTCTTAATTTTTCTAAAGGGGATGTTTCAGCGCTACTCCATACTGTATTTCCACAGTCAGAGTGCATGTAATGCTTTGCGTGGTGCCATGTCCCCAAACAGTGGAATAAATTTCATTGTGATCACGTCTTTCCGTCTTGGTGTTTCACTTTTTTCAAACAGTAATGCAATAATAATAATAGCATTTCAGTTCCTAGAACTCTCTCCCACGATACAGTTTGTACCATTCTCACAATTGCAGTCCTGAAGAAGACTTCTTTCACAGAAATTTATAGCAGATTGAAATCAATGTGAGATTTACTAGAGTGGCCGTCACGAAATTAGGCATCTCCTCTTCCTGCAGTCCGCTGGCGCTAAGCGCTATGATTCGCCCTCCTCATAGCATTCTTGCAACTTTGTTGTCAGTGCAGTAGGTTATCTCCAACTGAATGTGGAGTATTGCTGTGCGATATTGTGTGGTTTCGTTCTTCTGTGGAACGGTGCATTGACGTGTGTTTGGCAGTGAGCGAAATGCAGAAGCAAGGGCCTGCATAGAGAATGAAAAGACGTTCGGAACAATATAAAACTGTAGTATCGAATGCAGAACTTTTTTATTGATCAGGGTAACAGAAAAAAAGGAATAATACAAATTCTTCGCAAGTTTATAGAATGTCAACAAAATCTTGTGGTATTTCGGAGTCGACTGTATTCCTGTATTCCATAATAACAGTGCATTAACGTCGGTAGAATCTATTATCAGATGTGAGCAGGTGTTTTGATTTTTGAGTGAAACGGGAATAACGAAATTTGACGATCTAGACATATATATATTTTGTTCAGAGACCTCCGTTCTTTGTTCCGCTCACTTAGTTTTCAAGTCAGAAAGTGCAATGGTAGAAGAAAATTTTCAGTGGAATGCAGAGACATTACAGCTGCAATAACGAAGCTTTTTGTACAATGCACTTATTGCTTGCTGAGGGTAATAGTCTTGTCCTACACTGTACATCGATAAAACTTGACTTTGACACATAAATGTATTTTATTGCAATTCAACGGAAATAGTGGGCTGAAAGTACTTAGTGTTATTTCCATAGTGTATATCGGCGATTGGATTGATGGTTGCTATGACGAAGAGTCATTAAAACATGCAAATAAAAAGTGTACGGGAGGTAGAGAATATCCTCGCTCGCACTAAGGCGAGCCGTCGGAACAAAAATCCTGGCAGCGTCATGAAAATATTCGCGCGCTTCCGCACACGGAGTCTGTTGCAAATAAAATGCCTTCAGAGGTGCCAGGTTACCTAATGATGCCTCAGATCTTCCCTAAATTAATTTTACAGTTTTCTTAACAACTTTTTCGCTGGAAGTTTCTACAAGTTCCAACAGAACGCAAATTCATCAGTGACGACATTTTTCGTTACACAAGACAGAACAGTTTCACACCTCTTACGCTATTTTATTCTTTTAATCTCGGAATAATTTTATGTTTTCACGTTAAAATATGTATCATATGCATCTATAAACTTTCAGAATGTTTATATTTTTTTTCAATCCAAATATGTCAGTGGTTGTTCCATCAACAGGTGGAAGTAAAAAAAAATTCTTGTAACATTAGGTTTTAATTTTTTTTCGTTGTAACTGTAGGGATTTTTCTTTTAGAAAGTACTGCATCATGTTATAGACTAAAAATAAAGATGTCTAATATATTTTTCGGAATTTTTACTAACATTTCCAATTGTCACTAACTGGCAATGCTGTAAGACGACGAGATGATTTTGAGGTGCCTCTTTGAAACACTGTGGAAAGGTTAAGCTATCAGCTGAATTCAGTCCTACCTATTTGGACAGAAATGCATTTCCTTAATTTGGTGAAAGCTATAACGGCGGCAATTAAAGTTCTGCACATATCCATGGCAGATACCCCGAGTTACCATATAATGTGCCTGGAAATGCATGTGCTAAACGTTGTTCTGCAGATATGACGAAGTCTTTGCTGCATGATTTTGCTATTGTAGATGATGAATCATTTTTGACAACTGAATGAAGCCCATCCATTTATCTCAAAGCCCTAAAATAAGGTTGTGCCATCACAATTGAATACATCCGGAATTACTGCAACATCTTTCTTCAGTCTTGCCAGGTTTGCTCGTAGCGAAAGATCTGAATGTGATTCACCATTCAAACTTATTACATTCTCGTTTTCTGCACATTATCAATGATACACACCATATGAAGCAAAATGTTCCGTTCCACCTGAATACAGTTTAGTAACTCTCCACTGCAAAGAGTTCTGAACTAGTAGCAATAGACCTGGTACATGCTTCTATAACTCGAGAAAACAACAGAACATCATTGTTGAGCGTTATTACCTCAGCCATTAATTGGCATAATTCCATGGGAAGAAGTCCAATGCATTTTATTTACGTGAGCGTAGATTGGTTTCGAGAATTCTATTGTCAACAGTGTCAAACCTGTAAAGTTTGGCCTTATTTTAGATTTCTGTAGGAATCACTGGCAGAATAGTTTTCTCGTAGGAGAATCTAAGAATATCGTAATGTTTTTACTCTTTGTTACTGGTATTGGTTCAGTAGTTGTAGCTGTGAGACAGATCTGCAAGTTTTCGTAGCTTCGAGTCATTTTCCTTTTCTAGAAACCTGACTCCTTCTTTTTTATATCCTTCGGTAAGTTATGTGAGTTGAAAGACTCATACATTACGATAACTAATAGACGTTAGCAGATAGACCTTACATGCTATGTAAGCTATCTATTCAACACACAAACTGTTATTTTATCCATGTGATTTTTTATCCAATTATTACTTTACTTTTTCTGACTTTATTCTCATTTTCAGGTGACATCATTATCGTACATGCAACATAATTCCAAGTGGAAGGTACACCTTTTTGAGATTCGTTTTGTAACTTCTGTGTAACGCTGAAGAGAAATCTCAGTTACAAAATAGTTCGTGCAAATCTTTTAGTGTCCTATCCCTACACTTCATTTGTAAGTTTTAATGTTTGTGTTTATTCTCTCCTGTGCATGATCACCCAGACAACGATGCTTTTAATGTTAGTATTTTTTTCAGTAACCTTATTCCTGCCTTTTTATATCCTTTGGTAAGTTATGTGAGTTGAAAGACTCATACATTGCGTTAACTAATAGACGTTAGCTGATAGACCTTACATGCTATTTATGAAATCTATTCAACACACAAATTGATATTTTATACATGCCTACCCTCCAGTAAATATTTCTGAATCAGTAAAAAAGTATAAGAGCTCTGACTCACTTACGTTGAGGGGGTAAGATTGGAAAGCAGAAGTAGGACATTTTACTTCATTACTTTGAACAGAGTTCCGCCTAGCGACTCTTAAATTCGGAACGTGAATAGAATTTTGGTGTGGTGGAATACATAATTCAAATCCGCGATAAACTTAAGTCGTTCTTATAACCTCGCCATTATGATTATTTCCTTAGAGCTCATATAACTATAAAGGACAATTTGTTGTATATTTGCTTCGAAGTTTTGTCTTGTTTGGAGGAGAGCATGCATCCACGGTCATTTCCTTTGACAATGGGGAGTTGAATGTTAGATTCCTGAGTGCTTTATGCTTTACATGTTGACATTTAGTTGGTGAGTTATGAACTTTAGGGTTGTATTTTTTCATATATTTGTGTATCCTTCAGCTGATTACTGACTATGTGTTTTCATTTAAGGGTCACTACGATTCTCTTGTAAAAAGTCTCTTTCAGGTAACACAATACTTTCATTTTGCCGAACATCCCCGTTTTGCAACGAATATTAATTGTAAGTACGTGTCCTCTGGAAAGTATTTTCCTGGTGACAGTGTGCACAACGTATGAATGTCGTCTCTTATGAAATATAATATCTAGCAACGTATGACAAAGTAAGGATTTAATACACTTACCCAGCCGGAGACAATATGTGTTGCCATAGCAGTCCCTTTCTCGCACCTGACCGTTTATCTGCCATACGACGTACGCTTGTTCGTGATGCATTTTGTATTCAAGAACAAAAGTTTCAAATTATTAGTACTTCAAGTTTGCTACATGTGACCTGTTTCTAGAGAAATCACAGAGACCGATTAATAGGTGGATTGCGGTTGACTTCCAATCAGAAATCGACACATATCTCCTCACGTCACTGTTGCATATGATTTTTCACTTTAAGTAAGTGTCCTAGATGCTGTAAAGTACTCATAATGATAATTTTTTGAAGTCTGTACTGTATTTTAATTACAGATGTTTGTTGTCTTACCAAAGATTTCTTGTCTGAAACGTTCCCGATTTCGTGTTTTAGCATCCACGTCCCTTGAATATGAAAGAAGTATACTGCGAAGCGCCGACCAGTTCGCATTGATGATAATCAACTAGAGAAACTACACTACTGGCCATTAAAATCGCTACACCAAGAAGAAATGCAGATGATTAACGGGTATTCATTGGAAAAATATATTGACCACACGTTTTCAATTGGTCAGAGATCTGGAGAATGTGCTGACCAGGGCAGCAGTCGAACATTTTCTGTATCCAGAAAGGCCCGTATAGGACCTGCAACATGCGGTCGTCCATTATCCTGCTGAAATGTAGGGTTTCGCAGGGATCGAATGAAGGGTAGAGCCACGGGTCGTAACACATCTGAAATGTAACGTCCACTGTTCAAAGTGCCGTCAATGCGAACAAGAGGTGACCGAGACGTGTAACCAATGGCAACCCATACCATCACGCCAGGTGATACGCCAGTATGGCGATGACGAATACACGCTTACAATGTGCGCTCACCGCGATGTCGCCAAACACGAATGCGACCATCATGATGCTGTAAACAGAACCTGGATTCGTTTTGCCATTCGTGCACCCAGGTTCGTCGTTGAGTACACCATCGCAGGCGCTCCTGTCTGTGATGCAGCGTCAAGGGTAACCGCAGCCATGGTCTCCGAGCTGATAGTCCATGCTGCTGCAAACGTCGTCGAACTGTTCGTGAAGATGGTTGTCTTGCAAACGTCCCCATTTGTTGACTCAGGGATCGAGACGTGGCTGCACGATGCGTTACAGCCATGCGGATAAGATGCCTGTCATCTCGACTGCTAGTGATACGAGGCCGTTGGGATCCGGCACAGCGTTCCGTATTACCCTCCTGAACCCAGCGATTCCATATTCTGCCAACAGTCATTGGATCTCGAGGAACGCGAGCAGCAATGTCGCGATACGATAAAGCGCAATCGCGATAGGCTACAATCCGATCTTTATCAAAGCCGGAAACGTAACGGTACGCATTGCTCCTCCTTACACGAGGCATCACAACAACGTTTCACCAGGCAACGCCTGTCAACTGCTGTTTGTGTATGAGAAATCGGTTGGAAACTTTCCTCACGCCAGCACGTTGTAGGTGTTGCCACTGGCCCAACCTTGTGTGAATGATCTGAAAAGCTAATCATTTGCATATCACAGCATCTTCTTCCTGTCGGTTAAATTTCGCGTCTGTAGCACGTCATTTTCGTAGTCTAGCAATTCTAATGGCCAGTAGTGTATTTTGCGACTTTCCTGCTTGCTGTACTAGTCTGATGTCGAAGCCGCAGCTGCCGTGGCGCGTCGCCTGCTAACGCTGGCTGACTGTGGCCCGTGACGTCACACTGGTACGTGCCGCTGCGTCGGTAGGTTCTGCTGATAGCACGCGTGCTGCGCACAGCTCGAGTGCTGATTAATCGGCGAACAGTGGACTTAATGCGTTGACATCTAATCTTATCAACTAGCGCGCCTTTCTGTGTTAATCCAGAGACTACGAAACAACGTTGCGATAACTAAATACCAAACAAACAAATCTGACTAGCACTTTACTTTTTCCTGGACTATTTCCAGCCAGATACTTGGCACATTGTTCTATTCCTTGTATGTTCTGTTCTTAAGTACGCTCTTGTTCCTGTTAAAATTGATTTTGGTGCTCTGTATTCAATTATTGTTATTATTATTATTATTACTTTATCGCACTCTTATAGTAGCAGTGGATGGATCATAATTTTATAAACATAAGTCTTATGGATGGTGCCACAGAAATGTCCCAAACATTCGTGAACATTCTCAAAGGATTATAACTAAATAAAAATGCAGGAAACTTCATTTTTGCTAAATTTGCTTTTATTTACCAAACTAGAACGCATACATTTACAGTCCTCTTAGAATGACTCTTGACTGGCAATATGAGCGGTGCTGAACTGAGATGTTTTACGGCGAAAATCTGAAAATGAAATTGAGTTATGTTCATAAACACGCTAGACAGCACATGCGTGCATATTACCCGACCACGATATTACTGCACTTGGGCTCCCGTGGCCGAAACTCGCGGTGACGTCACAGTGAACAAATAAATTGGTGATAAGGAAAACGCATCGTGTTGTGAATGGTTTCAAGACAGTTGAGCATATACTATCAAGTGGTTCAGCATGTCCTGATGAAATATCACGACAAAAACTCGGAATAAGCCAAACCGAGGCGCCCTC
The DNA here is from genome assembly GCF_023897955.1 of Schistocerca gregaria. Lineage (NCBI taxonomy): Eukaryota > Metazoa > Arthropoda > Insecta > Orthoptera > Acrididae > Schistocerca > Schistocerca gregaria. Next base: position 539,213,888 of record NC_064922.1, read on the forward strand.
TCTCCCAGGTGCAATAATATTGTAGTCGACTAACAGTAATAACCAAAAACATGGACAAAAGTAAAAATATTAATGTCATAACATAGTGTAACTAAGAATCTGTGCTAATGGCTACTAATCCTGTACAGGAACGAGCTATTAATGGCACAGCTATTTTTCAAAAATATAAAAGACATAACGGAGCAAACAGTCGATTATTCTGTCGACGAAATCACTCCACTCTCATCCTGCACTTATCGGAAGAGTGACAGTAGCTGCATCTCGTAAACTAATTAAAATCCCCAGAATTACACTGCTTGATGCTTCGAGTGTAAATGTGGCGTCCTTTTATCTCAATCAGAAATATCTGGTAGTATTTATAACATCAAAGCCCAACGGATGGTGTATGGAAACTGCAGACTGGACAACGTCGATATTTCATTGTGAGCTGTGTGTAGCTTTACGGATTATGATGATATGCCTACACTCAAGCTGTCACCGCTGTTAAATTGTTGCTTTTCCTTACTTTTATTTTTGGGCTGCATCTGCTAGGTAATGACAACAGTTGGGTTAAAATGAAATTCAACCGAAACCGCCAGTAAAGATAAAGAGTTCAATTTCCACTTTGGTTTAGAAATCATTGAATGAGTACTCTGTTTGCAATAAGAGAATACTGACTGTACGTACACTCTAGGAGGAGACACAAGCGGTGTATGACTTCCGACCGTTACTCCCTTGTTACGTGCTGTGTGTGTTTGTTGCCACCTATCTGCGTTGTCTCCCTCGTATTGAGATTTTGTTTCTCGTATTTTGTGATCGCTTATACTTTATGTATTTAAAAAAATGAATGACAAAGGATATTAAACAATTGTTAAATTTGCGTGTGCTGTTTAATATAGTATAGAAAGACAGACGTCAGGATCAAATCGGTGTTGTCTGCTAACAGAGCTAGGCCATGTTGCTAACAACAGCGAACTGGTCAGGGCCAGTTGTGGTCCTTTGATTTATGCCGATTCAGCCATCAACACCAACCACCGCGTCGAGTTTCTTCGTATAATACAGGAAGTATAACTCCCCTCCTTCATTAGACTGCGAGAAAATACACTCAGGGACAATGAATACTCATAAAGAATTCTTACGGATCGCTTTCAGGACATTAAAAAGCCTGTTGTGCCATATGAGGTGTCACAACAGAGATACAAGGAAGCTTAAAGTGTAGTGTTCATTGCTTTTATCACATGCGGAAACTTTCTACAGCAGATTAATATGATTGCATTCAGAACAGAAACCGCAAGTCGTCTGTGATTTGTAGGAAGTACAGTAGTGCGACAGGGAGGACGTAGTCTGTTAACTGGGAGCGAGCGGCAGATGCAGGAGTGAACTCAAGCGAACCCCAGGGAAACTTATTAGAGACTCTTTCTGTCCATGTGTGTTGATGACCAGGTAGACCAGATTAATAGTAACCTCGAGTTTCTCGCAGTGACGTGGTTGTCTGTAATGAGATAATGTTTAAAAACTGCTGCACAAATATGTCGTAGATCTTGATAAAATTTGAAAGGGCGGCAAGGACTGGTAACTTGCTTTAAAGTTAAGGAATGTAAAACTGTGCACTCCAAAATATGGGAAACACAACATCCTTTGACTGCAGTACCAGTGAGTAACAATTGCAATCAATTAATTCATTCGAATACCTGGGTATAACATGTGGGTATATGAAATAAAAAGTTTCAAGAACGAGCGCTGGTAATTGAAGACATGGCGTCTGACTGCAATGGCCACTTTAGATATAATTAAGAAAGGCAAACACTGTAGAACATAGGCAGAACAGAGCTTTTCACTTATAATAATGCTGTTCTACCAAGAACCGACGTAAGAATAAGTTAGCAAGACACAGTCTAAGGCACATTTTAGGTTTATATGAACCATGGACCTTGCCGTTGGTGGGGAGGCTTGCGTGCCTCAACGATACAGATAGCCGTACCGTAGGTGCAACCACAACGGAGGGGTATCTGTTGAGAGGCCAGACAAACGTGTGGTTCCTGAAGAGGGGCAGCAGCCTTTTCAGTAGTCGCAGGGGCAACAGTCTGGATGATTGACTTGTAACAATAACCAAAACGGCCTTACTGTTCTCGTACTGCGAACGGCTGAAAGCAAGGGGAAACTACTGCCGTAATTTTCCCCGAGGGCATGCAGCTTTACTGTATGACTAAATGATGATGGCGTCCTCGTGGGTAAAATATTCCGGAGGTAAAATAGTCCCCCATTCGGATCTCCGGGCGGGGACTACTCAAGAGGACGTCGTTATCAGGTGAAAGAAAACTGGCGTTCTACGGATCGGAGCGTGGAATGTCAGATCCCTTAATCGGGCAGGTAGATTAGAAAATTTAAAAAGGGAAATGGATAGTGTAAAGTTAGATATAGAGAGAATTAGTGAAGTTCGGTGGCAGAACGAAAAAGACTTCTGGTCAGGTGAATACAGGGTTATAAATACAAAATCAAATAGGGGTAATGCAGGAGTAGGTTTAATAATGAATAAAAAAATAGGTGTACGGGTAAGCTACTACAAACAGCATAGTGAACGCATTATTGTGGCCAAGGTAGACACGAAGCCCACGCCTACTACAGTAGTACAAGTTTATATGCCAACTAGCTCTGCAGATGACGAAGAAATTGATGAAATGTATGATAAGATAAAAGAAATTATTCATGTAGTGAAGGGAGACGAAAATTTAATAGTCATGGGTGACTGGAATTCGTCAGTAGGAAAAGGAAGAGAAGGAAACATAGTAGGTGAATATGGATTGGGGCTAAGAAATGAAAGAGGAAGCTGCCTGGTAGAATTTTGCGCAGAGCGTAACTTAATCATAGCTAATACTTGGTTTAAGAATCATGAAAGAAGGTTGTATACATGGAAGAATCCTGGAGATACTAAAAGGTATCAGATAGATTATATAATGGTAAGACAGAGATTTAGGAACCAGGTTTTAAATTGTAAGACATTTCCAGGGGCAGATGTGGACTCTGACCACAATCTATTAGTTATGAACTGTAGATTAAAACTGAGGAAACTGCAAAAAGGTGGGAATTTAAGGAGATGGAACCTGGAAAAACTGAAAGAACCAGAGATTGTACAGAGTTTCAGGGAGAGCATAAGGGAACAATTGACAGGAATGGGGGAAAGAAATACAGTAGAAGAAGAATGGGTAACTTTGAGGGATGAAATAGTGAAGGCAGCAGAGGATCAAATAGGTAAAAAGACGAGGGCTAGTAGAAATCTTTGGGTAACAGAAGAAATAGTGAATTTAATTGATGAAAGAGAAAATATAAAAATGCAGTAAATGAAGCAGGCAAAAAGGAATACAAACGTCTCAAAACTGATATCGACAGGAAGTGCAAAATGGCTAAGCAGGGAATGGCTAGAGGACAAATGTAAGGTTGTAGAAGCTTATCTCACTAGGAGGTAAGATAGATACTGCCTACAGGAAAATTAAAGAGACCTTTGGAGAAAGGAGAACCACTTGCATGAATATCATGAGCTCAGATGGAAACCCAGTTCTAAGCAAAGAAGGAAAAGCAGATAGGTGGAAGGAGTATATAGAGGGTCTATACAAGGGCGATGTACTTGAGGACAATATTATGGAAATGGAAGAGGATGTAGATCAGGGCCGGGCAAAGGCTGCACAGTGTGCATACGTGCGGAAGTGTTGCACATGTGCGCACGTGTGCGACAGCGAGCGACAGCGACATCTGTCATTAGACATGTGTCCTAAATAAACGGCGGCGGCTCCACTTCCCTGTTCATGTGGTACAAGCAAGAGCGCAACATACCCAGTCTCGTTTACCCCTGGTAACCGTAACCTTAACAGAGAAGTACTGAGAAATGGCAGGTACTGTGAAAAAGCAAAGGATGGGAGATCTATGTTCTCAGTCGTGTAAAAATTACTGGGAACTGCCGTTGGTGAAATCTCAGTGTTTGCTATGCCGCCGAATAATAGGTGGCCAGCGTAAGTTTTCAATTGAAAGACACTACAATGCATATCAGAAAGACAAGTGTAGTGTACTCAAGAGAGAAGAACGGCAATCAAAATTAAATGTCCTTAAGAAAATGGATGAGACACAGCAACTCGATTATCATTTCTCATGACCAGTGATAAACGTGTTTCGATTTATTCCTTTCATAATTAAAAATTATTGTTTACTGACTGTGCATTAGTGCCTCATTCTGCTCCATGTTTCATTATTATCAGGAAAGTTGGTCATTAAACCGATTATTCCAATGTATAATTACATTTACGGTTTTTTTTAATGTGTGAAGGGCTACTCTCAGCTGAAGTCGATAATACGTAACATTCATCTAATTGTCGGTTATTATGCAGATTTCAGACGGAGCTGATGAAAGATGTAGCAATAATGGTATTGAAATAACAGATGATCATCGACAGGTCTGCTGTTATCATTCTGTTCAGAGGTCAGTGAGACAGAAATTATGTGGGTGTAACTGAGGGCACCGAGAATTAGTTATAGGAAACCATGCATTAGTTTAATGTTGTTTGAAATCATGAATAAGGTTAGTTGGAAGACGCTAAGCGCTCTCTTTCTTAAATACTAGATCAAAAACATTACTCGTATTTACGTGCCGTCAGTCAAGCTGTCTTAATAAAAACCCACAGTTGTTAACTGTATTACTTCTCTTACGGGGTTAAACTGTTAACATAAAAGTAGACGTCTCAATGACCAGACTGTGACAGTATTTTAAATGATTAATACGCGAAATACCTTCCCATGGTTGGCTTGCAAGCTGTGGAAAGAGCACTAGAATGCGCCGGTACAGAGTATCCCAGCAAGTGGATAAAGCGACATCTGTGGGTAGAAACATGCACTACATGAACGCTGACGGCTGCGGCGTGCACGCTGTGACCCGGAAGTTGCACATGTGCAGGAGCACCGCACGCGTGCAGAATTTCTGGCCGGCCCTGATGTAGATGAAGATGAAATGGGAGATATGATATTGCGTGAAGAGTTTAACAGAGCACTGAAGGACCTGAGTCGAAAAAAGGCCCCCGGAGTAGACAACATTCCATTAGAACTACCGTCAGCCTTGAGAGAGCCAGTCCTGACAAAACTCTACTATCTGGTGAGCAAGATGTATGAGACAGGGGAAATACCCTCAGACTTCAAGAAGAACAAAATAATCCCAATCCCAAAGAAAGCAGGTGTTGACAAATGTGAAAATTACCGAACTATCAGTTTAATAAGTCACAGCTGCAAAATACTAGCACGAATTCTTTACAGACGAATAGAAAAACTGATAGAAGCCGACCTCGGAGAAGATCAGTTTGGATTGCGTAGAAATGTTGGAAAACATGATGCAATACTGACCCTACGACTTATCTTAGAAGCTAGATTAAGGAAAGGTAAACCTACGTTTCTAGCATTTGTAGACTTAGAGAAAGCTCTTGACAATGTTGATTGGAATACTCTCTTACAAATTCTGAAGGTGGCAGGGGTAAAATACAGAGATCGAAAGGCTATTTGCAATTTGTACAGAAAGCAGATGGCAGTTATAAGAGTCGAGAGGTATGAAAGGGAAGCAGTGGCTGGGAATGGAGTGAGACAGGGTTGTAGCCTCTCCCCGATGTTATTCTATATATCTGTATATCTGTATATTGAGCAAGCAATAAAGGAAACAAAAGAAAAGTTCGGAGTAGGTCTTAAAATCCATGGAGAAGAAATAAAATCTTTGAGGTTCGCCGATGACATTGTAATTCTCTCAGAGACAGCAACGAACTTGAAAGAGCAGTTGAATGGAATGGACAGTGTCTTGAAAGGAGGGTATAAGATGAACATCAACAAAAGCAAAACGAGGATAATGGAATGTAGTCGGATTAGGGCATTAGATTAGGAAATGAGACACTTAAAGTAGTAAAGGAGTTTTGCTATTTGGGGAGCAAAATAACTGATGATGGTCGAAGTAGAGAGGATATAAAAAGTAGACTGGCAATGGCAAGGAAAGCGTTTCTTAAGAAGAGAAATTTGTTAACATCGAGTAATGATTTAAGTGTCAGGAAGTCGTTTCTCAAAGTATTTGTATGGAGTGTAGCCATGTATGGAAGTGAAACGTGGACGATAAATAGCTTAGCAAGAAGAGAACAGAAGCTTTCGAAATGTGGTGCTACAGAAGAATGCTGAAGACTAGATGGGTAGATCACATAACTAATTAGGAGGTATTGAATAGAATTGGGGAGAAGAGGAGCTTGTAGCACAACTTGAGTAGAAGAAGGGATCGGTTGGTAGGACACGTTGTGAGACATCGAGGGATCACCAGTTTAGTATTGGTGGGCATCGTGGAGGGTAAAAATCGTAGAGGGAGACCAAGAGATAATTCAGTAAGCAGATCCAGAAGGATGTAGGTTGCAGTAGGTACTGGGAGATGAAGAAGCTTGCACAGGATAGAGTAGCATGGAGAACTGCATTAAACCATTCTCAGGACTGAAGACCACAACAACAACAACAACAACATGGATTACTGATTTCGACTTCTGTTACTGGCCATCTTGTGATGAATGTACACTAAAAGAAGACAAGGGAGAATGGGAGTACAATGTTGATCGTAATATGACAGTGTAATATGTACAATGATAGTATACAAATAAAATATAGAACATATATAATTATTGTGAACGGCAGTTTGTTGATAGGGCACAGTTTCAGTTAAAACTACATAAGCTGTGAAACGTGAACTGTAGAGAATGTTCTGAACATTGTCATGTGGGTGAAAACATACAAAGGGCGCCTCGCATAGTAAAAGCCAACTACTTAATAAGCTAAAATTTTGAAGTAATAGGCTAACAAAATAAAGATTAAAAATACCCATACCTAAAACATTACAGTTAATATATTTTGAGTGTTATTACTTCATTGCCATAGGTAGATCACCTCAGAAGTACCGTGAAACTTTGTACCCACGTTTTACAGATATCTTAACAATTTGATAGCAGGAACGGAAGATAGCTTAAAGATGTGACGAGCAGTAGAATTCTTCTTTTTCGCAGCAGTATCATAGCTCATGTTCCACTTTATCTACGCTTTTTCAGTAACGGGATAAGAACTGACAGTCAATTATATTTTTTTACGTTTCTACTGCACTTTTTCATGTTGTTGAATATTTCTTCTATCCAGTTATATTACAAAGATACTGTAAACGGCGCCGAAGTGTCACGAAAAAACAATGCATTTGTGGATCTATGAACTTCTTACAGTAAATACGGTAAGCGATCTGTACGACCTGCTTTTCCATTATTATTTCTCAATTTTCTTTAGTTACCTTTTTGTTTTTTTATAGAAAAGTAAAATATCTATAACACTTTTTTCCCATTTCATCAGAAAAGTAAAATCATACACTACGTACAAAAAAAAAAAAGACATACAAGGTCAGTGCTCGGATTTTAGAGTAATTAAAGAAGTGACAGCCAACAATATTATTTTTCTATTTTCTATTGAACTGATTATTTTGTCGAATTTGTTTCAGTTAATTGTGTTACAATGCACTGTATAGGAAACTGAAATACTTAGACAGACACAAGGCACGTGAATAAATCGAAAGAATTAATCAGTCTGTCATGTAAAATTTTTATCTGCTTAAGAACATAGCACCAATGTGTATACACTAATTGGCAGTTTACTCAAACACACTTGCAAATTTATCTAAAACGTGTGTCCTAAACACATACACAAAATCGCAGAAATTACCTCCACAATACAAGACTTCATAACACCGTGTCTCGATCTTTTTCAACGTGTAAAGTGTGTCATGTCAATATGACAGTTACAGTTATACATTTGTTGCACATACCTATGAAAAGTTAGCCTACTTCTCTTTACATCCGTAGCAACGACAATACTGCACCACAGCTGTTACTACATCTACATCTACATGGATACTCTGCAAATCACATTTAAGTGCCTGGCAGAGGGTTCATCGAACCACCTTCAGAATTCTCTATTATTCCAGTCTCGTACAGAGCGCGAAAAGAATGAACACCTATATCTTTCCGTACGAGCTCTGATTTCCCTTATTTTATCGTGGTGATCGTTCCGCCGTATATAGCTCGGCGACAACAAAATATTTTCGCATTCGGAGGAGAAAGTTGGTGACTGGAATTTCGTGAGAAGATTCCGTCGCAACGAAACCGCCTTTCTTTTAATGATTTCCAGCTCAAATCCTGTATCATATCTGTGACACTCTCTCCCATATTTCGCGATGATACAAAACGTGCTGCCTTTCTTTGAACTTTTTCGATGTATTCCGTCAGGCCTACCTGGTAAGGGTCCCACACCACGCAGCAGTATTCTAAAAGAGGACGGACAGGCGTAGTGTAGGCAGTCTCCTTAGTAGGTCTGTTACATTTTCTAAGCGTCCTGCCAATAAAACGCAGCCTTTGGTTAGCCTTCCCCACAACATTTTCTATGTGTCCTTTCCAATTTAAGTTGCTCGTAATTTAATACCTAGGTATTTAGTTGAATTTACGTCTTTTAGATTAGACTGATTTAGGTGTAACCGAAGTTTAACGAGTTCCTTTTCGCACTCATGTGGATGACCTCACACTTTTCGTTATTGAGGGTTAACTGCCACTGTTCGCAACACTCAGATATTTTTTCCAAATCGTTTTGCAGTTTGTTTTGATCTTCTGATGACTTTATTAGTCGATAAACGACAGCATCATCTGCAAACATCCGAAGGCGCTGCTCAGTTTGTCTCCCAAATCGTTTATATAGATACAGAACAGCAAAGGGCCTGTAACACTACCTTGGGGAACGCCTGAAATCACTTATGTTTTACGAGATGACTTTCCGTCAGTTACTAAGAAATGTGACCTTTCTGACAGGAAATCGCAAATCCAGTCACATAACTGAGACGATATTCCATAAGGAGGCAATTTTACTACGAGCAGCTTGTATGGTACAGTCTCAAAAGCCTTCCGGAAATCTAGGAATACGGACTCGATCTGAAATCCCTTGTCAATAGCACTCAGCACTTCATGTGAGTAAAGAGCTAGTTGCTTTTCTCAGGAACGATGTTTTCTAAACCCATGTTGACTGTGTGTCAATAGACCGTTTCCTCTGAGGTAATTCATAATCTTCGAACACAATATATGTTCTAAAATCCTGCTGTATATCGACGTTAACGATATGGGCCTGTAATTTAATGGATTACTCCTACTACCTTTCTTGAATATAGGTGTGACCTGTGCAACTTTTCAGTCTTTGGGTACGGATCTTTCGTCGAACGAACGGTTGTACATGATTGTTAAGTATGGAGCTAATGCATCAGCATATTCCAAAAGGAACCTAATTGGTATACAGTCTGGACCAGAAGCCTTGTTTTTATTAAGTGATTTGAGTTGCTTCACTACTCCGAAGATATTTACTTCTACGTTACTCATGTTGGCAGCTGTTCTCGATTCGAATTCTGGAATATTTACTTCGTCTTCTTTTGTGAAGACATTTCGTAAGGCTGTCTTTAGTAAATCTGCTTTGGCAGCATTGTCTTCTATAGTATCTCCATTGTTATCGCGCGGAGAAAGAATTGATTGTTTCTTGCCGCAAACGTACTTCACATACGACCAGAATCTCTGGATTTTCTGCCAGGTTTCGAGACAAAGTTTCGTTGTGGAAACTCTTATAGGCGTCTCGAATTGAACTCCACGCTAAATTTCGAGCTTCTGTAAAGGATCGCCAATCTTGGGGATTTTGCGTCTGTTTAAATCGGGCATGTTTGTTTCGAAGTTTCTGCAGCAGTGTTCTTTCCCGTTTTGTGTACCAAGGAGGATCAGCTACATCGTTTGTTAGTTTATTTGGTATAAACTTCTCCATTGCTGCCGATACTGTTTCTTTGAATTGAAGCCACATCTGGTCTACACTATTATTATTAATTTGGAATTAGTGGAGATTTTCTCTTAGGGAGGCGTCAAGTGAATTTTTATCTGCTTTTTTGAATAGGAAAACTTTTCGCTTATTTTCCGATGATTTGGGGATTACAATATTCAATCATGCTCAGACAACACTGTGTTCACTAATCCCTTTATCGGTTTTGATGCTAGTTATTAACTCAGGATTATTTGTTGCTAAGAGGTCAAGTGTGTTTTCACAACCGTTTACTATTCGTGTGGTCTGATGAGCTAACTGCTCCAAATAATTTTCAGAGAATGCGTTTAGCACAATTTCGGATGATATTTTATGCGTACCTCCGGAATTAAACATGTATTTTCGCCAATGTATCGAGGGTAAATTAAAGTCACCTCCAACTATTATCGTATGAGTCGGGTACGAGTTTGTAATCAAACTCAAGTTTTCTTTGAACCTTTCAGCAACTGTATCATCTGAATTGGGAGGTCGGCAAAAGGATCCAATTATTATTTTATTCCGGTTGCCAACAATGACCTCTGGGCAGACTCACAGGAAGTATCTACTTCAATTTCGCGACAAGTTAAACTACTAACTGCAACAAACATGCCACCGCCAACCGTGTTTAGCCTATCTTTTCGGAACACCGTTAGGTTCTTCGCAAAAATTTCGGTTGAGCTTATACCCGGCTTTAGCCAGCTTTCAGTGCCAATAACGATTTGACCATCAGTGTTTTCTATTAGCGCTTGGAGGTCTAGTACTTTCCCAACACAGCTACGACAATTTACAACTGTTATATCAATGGTTCCTGGATCTAAGTTCTTCCTGTGTTCAGCCTGCACCCTTCGTGACTGAAGCCATTCTTGTGTTTTCCCGAGACCCTCTAGCCTAAAAAACCGTCCAGTCCATGCCACACAGCCCCTGCTACCCGTGTAGCCGCCTCCTGCGTATAGTGGACACCTGACCTATTCAGCGGAACCCGAAACCCAACCACCCTTTGGCGCAAGTCGAGGAATCTGCAGATTACAGGGTCGCAGAACCGTCTGAGCCTCTGATTCAGACCTTCCACTCGGCTCTGTATCAAAGGTCCGCAATTGGTCCTGTCGACTAAGCTGCAAATGGTCAGTTCTGCTTTCATCTTGCAAGCAAGACTGGCAGCCTTTACCACTTCTGTTAACTCTCGAAACCAGAGAGAATCTTTTCTGATCCAAAGCGAGAAGTATCTACTTCAATTTCGCGACAAGTTAAACTACTAACTGCAACAAACATGCCACCGCCAACCGTGTTTAGCCTATCTTTTCGGAACACCGTTAGGTTCTTCGCAAAAATTTCGGTTGAGCTTATACCCGGCTTTAGCCAGCTTTCAGTGCCAATAACGATTTGACCATCAGTGTTTTCTATTAGCGCTTGGAGGTCTAGTACTTTCCCAACACAGCTACGACAATTTACAACTGTTATATCAATGGTTCCTGGATCTAAGTTCTTCCTGTGTTCAGCCTGCACCCTTCGTGACTGAAGCCATTCTTGTGTTTTCCCGAGACCCTCTAGCCTAAAAAACCGTCCAGTCCATGCCACACAGCCCCTGCTACCCGTGTAGCCGCCTCCTGCGTATAGTGGACACCTGACCTATTCAGCGGAACCCGAAACCCAACCACCCTTTGGCGCAAGTCGAGGAATCTGCAGATTACAGGGTCGCAGAACCGTCTGAGCCTCTGATTCAGACCTTCCACTCGGCTCTGTATCAAAGGTCCGCAATTGGTCCTGTCGACTAAGCTGCAAATGGTCAGTTCTGCTTTCATCTTGCAAGCAAGACTGGCAGCCTTTACCACTTCTGTTAACTCTCGAAACCAGAGAGAATCTTTTCTGATCCAAAGCGAGAAGTATCTACTTCAATTTCGCGACAAGTTAAACTACTAACTGCAACAAACATGCCACCGCCAACCGTGTTTAGCCTATCTTTTCGGAACACCGTTAGGTTCTTCGCAAAAATTTCGGTTGAGCTTATACCCGGCTTTAGCCAGCTTTCAGTGCCAATAACGATTTGACCATCAGTGTTTTCTATTAGCGCTTGGAGGTCTAGTACTTTCCCAACACAGCTACGACAATTTACAACTGTTATATCAATGGTTCCTGGATCTAAGTTCTTCCTGTGTTCAGCCTGCACCCTTCGTGACTGAAGCCATTCTTGTGTTTTCCCGAGACCCTCTAGCCTAAAAAACCGTCCAGTCCATGCCACACAGCCCCTGCTACCCGTGTAGCCGCCTCCTGCGTATAGTGGACACCTGACCTATTCAGCGGAACCCGAAACCCAACCACCCTTTGGCGCAAGTCGAGGAATCTGCAGATTACAGGGTCGCAGAACCGTCTGAGCCTCTGATTCAGACCTTCCACTCGGCTCTGTATCAAAGGTCCGCAATTGGTCCTGTCGACTAAGCTGCAAATGGTCAGTTCTGCTTTCATCTTGCAAGCAAGACTGGCAGCCTTTACCACTTCTGTTAGCTCTCGAAACCAGAGAGAATCTTTTCTGATCCAAAGCGAGACACGTCATTGCTACCGATGTGAGCAACCACCTGCACTTCGCTGCACCCTGTGCTTCCCATGGCATCCAGGAGGACCGTTTCCACATCTGGAATGCCTCCAGCCGGTATGCACACGGAGTGCACATTGGTTTTCTTACCCTCCTTGCCAGCCAAGTCCCTAAGGGGCCCCATAACGTGCCTAACGTTGGAGCTCCCTATACCAATAGTCCCACTCCCTGTGATTGCCCTGATATTGCAGGCTGCGTGGTTTCCTCTGAAACAGGACAGGCGACAGCATCCGGCTCAGCGACAGTGTCAGCCACAGACAGCACCTGGAACTCGGAACCACAGGTGAGTGGTCAGCCTCAGTGCGAGCAGTAACTGGGTTGGCCACCAGTGAGGACCGATCGGAGGACTCTGACTCGCTGGATGTCCGTTGGATCCCCATGGCCGGCCCGCAACAGTGGTGCCCATCGACTGCAGCCTCAAGCTGTGTAACCGAAGCCATCACAGCCTGAAGCTGAGAACGAAGTGTTTACCAACTCGGCTCGCATCCGCACACAACAAACGCAGTCTCTATCCATACCAAAGACCGTGGAAAACTAAACTATGCAGATAAACGGACTACAACTAGACGGACCACAACTGAAATGTGCAGAAACGTACAGAAAACAACAGGAATGCGTGTAAAATTCAAGTTACACTGTTACCACAAATTGTAGACAAGCAGCGTCGTCCCAAAATCACGTGGCCAGTTCGGTTTCATGCTGAGAACATGCGCAGTAACCTGTGTTCACTCCATAGATATATTGTATACAGGGTGGTCCATTGATCGTGACAGGGCCATGTATCTCACGAAATAAGCGTCAAACAAAAAAACTACCAAGAGCGAAACTTGTCTAGCTTGAAGGGGGAAACCAGATGGCGCTACAGTTGGCCCGCTAGATGGCGCTGCCATAGGTCAAACGGATATCAACTGCGTTTTTTTAAATAGGAACCCCCTTTTTTTATTACATATTCGGGTAGTACGTAAAGAAATATGAATGTTTTAGTTGTGCCACTTTTTTCGCTTTATGATAGATGGCGTTGTAATAGTCACAAACATATGGCTCGAAATGTTAGACAAACAGTTGGTAACAGGTAGGTTTTTTTAAATTAAAATACTAATCGTAGGTACGTTTGAACATTTTATTTCGGTTGTTCCAATGTGATACATATGTCTTTGTGAACTTATCATTTCTGAGAACGCATGCTGTTACAGCGTGATTACCTGTATATGCCACATTAATGTAATAAATGCTCAAAATGATGTCCATCAACCTCAATGCATTTGGCAATACGTGTAACGAAATTCCTCTCAACAGCGAGTAGTCCGCCTCCCGTAATGTTCGCACATTCATTGACAATGAAGTGACGCATGTTTTCAGGCGTTGTCGGTGGATCACGATAGCAAATATCCTTCACCTTTCCCCACAGAAAGAAATCCGGGGACGTCAGATCCGGGGAACGTACGGGCCATGGTATGGTTCTTCGACGATCAATCCATCTGTCATGAAATATGCTATTCAATACCACTTCAACTGCACGCGAGCTATCTGCCGGACATCCATCATGTTGGAAGTACACCGCTATTCTGTCATGCAGTGAAACATCTTGTAGTAACATCGGTAGATCATTACGTACGAAATCAGCATACAATGCACCATTTAGATTGCCATCGATAAAATGGGGACCAATTACCCTTCCTCCCATAATGCCGCACCATACATTAACCCGCCAAGGTCGCTGATGTTCCACTTGTCTCAGCCATCGTGGTTTTTCCGTTGCCCAATAGTGCATATTATGTCGATTTACATTACCGCTGTTGGTAAATAACGCTTCGTCGCTAAATAGAACGCGTGCAAAAAACCTGTCATCGTACCCTAATTTTTCTTGTGCCCTGTGGCAGAACTGTACACGACGTTCAAAGTCGTCGCCATGCAATTCCTGGCGCACAGAAATATGGTACGGGTGCAATCAATATTGATGTAGCATTCTAAACACCGAGGCTTTTGAGATTCCCGATTCCGGGGAATTTGTCTGCTACTGATGTGCGGATTAGCCGCGACAGCAGCTGAAACACCTACTTGGGCATCATCATTTAATGCAGGTCGTGGTTGACGTTCCACACGTGGCTGAACACTTCCTATTTTCTTAAATAACGTAACTACTTAAATAACGTAACTATCCGGCGAACGGTCCGGACACTTGGATGATGTCGTCCAGGATACCGAGCAGCATGCATAGCACACGCCCGTTGGGCATTTCGATTACAATAGCCATACATCAACACGGTATCGACCTTTTCCGCAATTGGTAAACGGTCCATTTTAGTACGGGTAATGTATCACGAAGCAAATACCGTCCGCACCGGCCGAATGTTACGTGATACCACGTACTCATACGTTTGTGACTATTACAGCGCCATCTATCACAAAGCGAAAAAAATGGTCCAACTAAAAATTCATATTTCTTTACGTACTATCAGAATATGTAATAAAAAATGGGGGTTCCTGTTTAAAAAACCACTGTTGATATCCGTTTGACCTATGGCAGCGCCATCTAGCGGGCCAACCATAGCGCCATCTGGTTTCCCCCTTCAAGCTAGACGAGTTTCGTTCTTTGTAGTTTTTCGTTTGATGCTTAATTCGTGAGATATTTGGACCGGTCACTATCAATGGACCACCCTGTATACTCCATGGCCAGTGCTACGGCTTTGCTGCGGTATAGTCTATGATCTAGTCGGTTCTGAGCTTTTGTGGTGTATGCATGTTCTCTGACATATCCTCGCCTAGTAGTAAAGTGTAGCTTCAAGGGTTTCACGATCTCCGTTATTGAACTTGAAGTATCCTCGCCAGAGTCTACTCTACAAGGGAATCAGATTCTGTAGGTCGGCGTATGGCACTGATGATTTTTTTTTCGCTCTCTATCTGCCCTTTGGCAGCTAACGACCATCTAGCCACCTAAAAGGTAAATAACTAACATATATAACAAAACAAAAAGTGATGACGTAACAACAGAGCATACAGGTACAAGGTAAAGAAAGGACTTTAGAAGTCCGCTATTGATTGGCATGGGTGTAAGATGTTTTAAAATGGACTTCCGTAATTTAAAGGAAAATATCGAAGAACAACATAACACTATTAATGATTAATAATGGCGTTGTGGCACAAATGTAAATAAAGATACAAGTACATGTTTAACAAAGGTGTTCGACATGCCGTGTGAAATTTTTCACGGTGGTTTATCAGAGTTAATGTTCTGGCACCATGAATTTACGAAACAAAACGAAAAGAACAGAAACAACAGACATTTAAATGTTCAGCTCTTAAATTGCAATATGAAAACAACAGGAACAACAGAAATACAAATGTTCAACGCTTAAAGTGGAATAACTATACATATATAAAATACTTATTAACATGAAACAAGGGTTAACATAGTTCCCAGCGCTACGTTATACATCTTGGCAGGTTGTGAAAATTCAATAAGCTATTCAGTAAATGCAGTATTACTCAAAGATAGTGGAATGGCCGCAGTCGTAGGAAACTACTTTTGTAAGTAAGCTGTTTAGGTTTGTATATTGGTAACGCCACGTAGCGCTCTGTATGAAAATCACTGGCTGTGCTGCGTGCAGTCTGTGGCTGGTTGGCATTGTTGTAATACTCGCCATTGTAGTGTTGGGCAGCTGGATGTTAACAGCGCGCAGCGTTGTCCAGTTGGAGGTGAGCCGCCAGCAGTGGTGGATGTAGGGAGTGAGATGGCGGAGTTTTGAGAGCGGATGATCTGGAGAGAGAGAGTAAATTTATAAGACTGGATGTCATGAACTGCTATATATACTATGACTTTTGAACACTATTAAGATAAATACATTGTTTGTTCTCTATCAAAATCTTTCATTTGCTAACTATGCCTATCAGTAGTTAGTGCCTTCAGTAGTTTACTGGCAGTAGTGGCGCTCGTTGTGTTGCAGTAGTTCGAGTAACGAAGATTTTTGTGAGGTAAGTGACTGATGAAAGGTATAGGTTATTGTTAGTCAGGGCCATTCTTTTGTAGGGATTTTTGAAAGTCAGATTGCGTTGCGCTAAAAATATTGTGTGTCGGTTTAGTGATGATCAGAATAAGTAAAGAGAGAAATGTCTATGAGTACGTTCAGTTGTGCTCAGCTGTTTGAAAATCAAATAATGTAAGGGGTTTACCAGCACAGTCAATCATAAATGTATCTAAGGGGACGTTACACTTTCAAACGAAGTAATTGTTGCAAAACTGGTTGTCTGTGCCTCTCTCATTCTGCAGAAGCATAGAGGATGTGTCAAATGTCGCCTTCTGTGGTGTTAGTACAGTCACGGAACGCAACTGGAGTAATTCCAGTGTGGTGAAGGTTCTTCATAAAACTCTACGTGCTTGAATCTCGTACGACAGTGGATATCAGCCCTCTTGGTACGTGAAATTCGCGAAACTAGGGTCCATGTTGAATAAAAGGTTGAAAACACGCATAATATATTCCCCTGAAGACCTTAGACACGTTCCAGTCTTGTTGCGTCCAAGAAAGGCATCCTGTGTGGCCAGAAGGGAAATTCCTAAGGCGATAGTCTGAGGTCGATCAAAGTTCCGGATTTTGTGGGTTCTTTAGCAAAAATACCGACTTCTTCATTATGAATGACGTAGCACTGAGATTTAACCTACAGGTTCAAATGGCTCCAAGCACTATGGGTTTTAACATCTGAGGTCATCAGTCCCTAGACTCAGAACTACTTAAACCTAAATAACTTCAGGACAGGACCGCCCGGTTGGCCATGCGGTCTAAAGCACAGCTTTCTCGGCGTGAAGGAGCGGCTGTTCCGCCCGGCGGATTTGTGTCATGGTCTGGTTTGACGGCCAGTCTGTGGATGGTTTTTAGGCGGTTTTCCATCTGCCTCGGCGAATGCGGGCTGTTTCCCCTTATTCCCTCAGCTACACTATGTCGGCGATTGCTGCGGAAACGAAGTTCTACACGTACGCGTTCACAACCATTACTCTTCCACGCAAACATAGGGGCTACACTCGTCTGGTGTGAGACGTTCCCTAGGGGGTCCACCAGGGGACGAACTGTACAATAACCCTGGGTTCGGTGTGGGGCGGCGGAGGGGTGAAGTGGACTGCGGCAGTCGTCGTGAGGTTGTGGACCACTGCGGCTGCGGCGGGGACGGAGCCTCTCTGTCGTTTCAAGGTCCCCAGTTAACATACAATACAACCTAAGGACAGCACACACATCCATGCCCGAGGCAGGATTCTAACCTACGACCGTAGCAGCAGCGCGGTCCAGGACTGAAGCGCCTAGAACCTCTAGGCCACAGCGGCCGGCTAACCTACAGGGATTGTATCGTCTGACTTGGGATCTCACACTGGATGCACTACCATATGACTGGCAAGATGATATTGCTAGTTTTTGAATTCCAGTTCTTGTGTCTTAGAGCTTGTCAAACCCACCTGGGATTGGATAGAATGATGACCTTGAAAAGCCGAAGGGAGCTGAAATACACTCTACCGTCGAAGTACCTCCATGCTGTAAGTGCCGTGGATGGCAACCAATGTGGTTCTGCTATGAAAAGAAATGACACTCCAGACCTCTGGCTGTCGGGCCATATGGCTGGCGACAATGAGGTCGATGTACGACCACTGCCAGTGGCGTCTCCAGATACGTCTTCAGCCTGGAGTCTCATTGACTAGAGTAGAATTGTCTTCAGTGATAAGCCCCGCTGCGAACTGAACGCTCATGATTAGCGAAGATTTGTCTGGAGGTGCCCCAGACATTGGTGGTATAGCAACCTGACCATCACCTACTATGCGGCGTGACAACAGGGAGTGAAGGTCTAGGGGGCCATTTATTTTCGTAGCAGGACCCGTTTGTTCGACGCACCCTTACAGCATACCGGTACGTCGATGGTATTCTACGTTTCGTTGTGTTTCCCTTCGTGGCAAGCCATTCTGGGCTTACGTTTCAGCAAGATAATGCCCACCCGCACACTGCGAGATTTTCCACTGTTTGTCTACGTGCTTTCCGAGCCCTACTTTGGCCAGCAAGGTTCCCGGATCTTTCATCAATCAAGAATATTTGGAGCTTTAAGGGCAGGGCCCTCCGACCAGCTCGATATTTTTACGATCTAAGGCGGCAGTTGGTCAGAATTTGGCACGATATCCCTCAGTAGGACATCCAACAACTTTGTTAATCAGCCAGAGCCAGAGGTGGACCAACCCATTCGTGATCCTCTTGGTCCTGAATAAATCATCCCATTTTACTGAAACTGTTTGTACATGTATATCACATCTTCCGATTTCCGTCCCATTCGGATAATACCTTCGTGGTGCGCCGATTTTTGTCTTAGAGTGTATTGTCCGTTTTCTTTTCTCACAATGTATTTTAAGTTCCCCTAGGCCTTGGCTGAGGCGTGTCTGCACAGTATCCTTTCTTCCAGGAGTGCTAGTCGTGCAATTTATTCACCAGGCCTTAAGTTAAATTTAGAACTTAGGAGATGAGGTGCTGGCAGAGGTAAAGGTGTGAGGCAAGTCAAAAGTTGTGTTTCGATAGTTCAGTCGGTAGAGCACTTGGCCACTAAAAGCAAAGTTCCCAATGTTGAATAACGGTTCGGCACACAGTCTGATCTTCTAGAAAGTTTCATATTTGAAGTTTCTCTACAAAGTGACCTAGATGGTATCTGTATTTCTTCATTATGACCAGATTATATTGGGAAATCTTAAATTATACTAGAGCCACCTATGATTGCTATGGGGACCGTGTACTATTTACATGGTACGCAGTCGAATTTAAGGAGCCATTCTGACCATTCTCTATATGTGCATGGAACGAGCAGAAGCTCTAATAGGGCTAGAACGGAATGTATTCTTCGCCATGCGCTTCACAGTGGTTCTGTAGAACATAGATGTAGTTCTTAAATTAAATTTTGGCTGAGACATTTAAATGTCTAACTTATCTACGATAATATTGGAAGGTGAAGAAGTGAATTAAAATTTACACTGCAGCCAGGACGGGAACATAGGTCTTCTTGCTTACCACGCAGATTTGCTGACCATTACACCACCACAACATTCTGGTCAACAGCGCTGCACGAACTACTGAAGTCAAATACTCTCTCCAACACAAACTCCAATTCACATCTCCCCTTATATTGTCACTATTACCAGGGCTCTCTGACATTGGAATAGCACCACAGCATTAGACGTAATGAGGAAGTGCTGAACTAGGTAGTTCGTGCAACCACGTTTCTCATAATGCTGTGGTGGTGTAATGGTCAGCATCTCTCCTTAGTAAGCAAGAAAACCCCGAAACTTCCTGGCAGATTAAAACTGTGTGCCGGACTGAGATTCGAATTCGGGACCTTTGTCTTTCACTGGCAAGTGCCCTACCAACTGAGCCACCCAATCACGACTTACGGCCCGTCCTCACAGCTTTACTTTTGCCAGTACCTCGTCTTCTACCTTCCAAACCTCCAAACCTTACAGACGCTCTCCTGCGAAACTTGCAGAACTAGCACTCCTGAAAGAAAGGATATTGCGGAGACATGGCTTAGCCACAGCCTAGGGGATGTTTCCAAAATGAGTTTTTCACTCTGCAGCGGAGTGTGTGCTGATATGAAACTTCCTAGCATATTAAAACTGTGTGCCGCACCGTGACTCAAACTCGGGACCTTTTCCTTTTGCGGGCAAGTGCTCTACCAGCAGGAGAGTTTCTGTAAGGTTTGGAAGGTAGGAGACGAGGTACTGGCAGAAGTACAGCTGTGAGGACGGGGCGTGAGTCGTGCTTGGGTAGCTCATTTGGTTGCCGGCATGGTAGCTCAGCGTGTTCGGTCAGAGGTTTAGCTGCCCTCTGTAATAAAAGAGAAAACTGAATTAATCGATGAACAACGAACTTAAACAGATGTATTACGACGTCCGCCCCGAGCAGATACAACGAACGAAAGCGAACAAAAATGAGACTATATAGAAAGAAATGGGTAGAGCACTTGCCCGCGAAAAGCAAAGGTCCCGAGTTCGAGTCTCGGTCCGGCACACAATTTTAATCTCCCAGGAAGTTTCATATCAGCGCACACTCCGCTGCGGAGAGAAAATCTCATTCAAGAAGACCTCAACACAAATTTTAATTCACGTCTTCAGCTTCCAGCCATATCGCAGAGAGACTTATATGTCTCAGGGAAAA